>NW_017729032.1:138703987-138709570 GCF_001723915.1 Gavialis gangeticus
CATTTTTTTTTTTTTTTTTTTTTTTAAATAAGAGAATTTATGATTTTAAAGAGAGAAAAATCAGGATCCCTGAACACAAGTTTCTCTCTTACATTCAGGGATTGGCCAGAAGTGTGGCTTGGGGCTGGAGCTAGAGCTGTTTCTACTTCCTAGTAGAGGCCAGGGCCAGAGTCATCATGTCCTCTGTGCCCTGAGCCAGAGCTAGAACCAAAGCTGCCACATAGGGCAAGTAGCAGTGGGGGAATGCAGAGGGAACAGGTGGTGCAGAGGTGTGGGAGGAGGGAAGGGGTGCTGGCAGCAGGGTGGGGTCAGCGATGGGGAGAAAACAGGTGGCAGAGTACATTTTTATGCAAGAATTACATGATCATTGTACTGTCATAAGCAGTCAAAGATTTCTGCTTTGTACTCCTATATGCATTTATCACCAAAATAGAAGATAATCCTGCAAAATAAAATGGTGGATCTTTCTCTGTTTTATTGAGCCAAGAAAAGCTAAAGAGCATTCAGTGCTTTGCCAGCATCAGGTGGCATGAAAGCTGCCGTGGAGGACATCTTCAGCCAACTATTTATCAGGAACAAATTCCACTGAGATTTAGTACAAGTGTACATTTGGAAATAACTGATTATGCTTTGAGGGATGACAAATTAGCCAAAGTGTTTTGTGTACAAATCAACAAGACACTGGTAGGGATTCAGCACACCCATAAATAAGATCATATTGATAAGTTATCCCAGGGACTAATTAACCGGATTTCACTGTACATGAAATGCTACAACCTGGTATCAAATTATGTATGAAAGTGTTTACCTCATTGGCTCTTTTAATTATTTTGTCATCTATGTCCGTTATCCCCATCACCATGATGACTTCATTTCCAAAAAATTTAGTTAGAATTCTTCGAATAATATCAAATCTAACATAGGAACTGAAAGAGAAAAACAAAGACTTAAAGATGTATCGATGGTCATTTCCAATAATGCAATTAACAAACAATATTGAAACATCTATTAAAAAAAATCTCTGATTAACCTAACAATATCTATATGAATTTTGCAGTTATAGAGAAGTAGAAGGAAAAAAAACAAGCAATGACCTTTAAGAAATACACAATGCATACATAGAATGCTCTTCCAGAACTAGTTGTATTCTGGAAAAAAAAAAGTTATGCAAATCTCAGTTGAACTGCTCTACCCTCTTCTGGCACATGTGACACATTACATCAATTTTTCTAAAGTAATTCTTTTGCTGCACGCATCTCTTTAAAACAATATATGGAAGAGAGTTTTCATCCTAATGTTAAGCAGAGGCCTTGCACTTCAAATTAATACATATCATATGTAGGAACTCTATATTCATCTACTAAAATTAACACCCTGATTACATTCCGAGTCAGATTTGCAATGACAATGCAGAAGTAAGCAAAATATATCAATATCACCATGTTAAAATTGCATGTTAAAAAACAAAAGGGCTAAAAACATATTGGCCTTAAGTCACACATATGCCACAGATCTTTTTGGCTACTAAGAAACAATGTTTTAAGGGTTTAAGAGATTATTGTTTAAAGTTATTCAGAGACTGCCTCACAAATTCACTGTATTTATATTTGCAGATTTTATTAATCTATAATTGATATGCCCCAGGAAACCATTTGCTACTGCAAGAACCTCTGGTCATATTTCCAGAGATGTGTCTTTGTTTAATCCCTCCCTTCCTTGGCCTTCACTTATACCCATGATTATAGCGTCTCAGCAAAAGGCTCTCTTTGGCAAGGTTTGAACATCTTCAGCTCTGACCGACTTCAAAGAAAATTGAAGATATCGCATTCAGAGGGACTAGGTCCAGAAGGATATTCCCAAATATCTGTTTTCCATTTTATCAAGCATACTGAACACACCAAATCCTACAAATAGCATAATCAGTCAAAACAAACTAGAATAAATGAACTGTACAAAGAGAATTGTGTCCCTCCACTCAACTGCATGGATCACATGAATGCATTTATATGTAAAGTACCCACACTACCCTCCCATGAAGAAGTTATTTTAGTTTTTGCTGGAATTGCACCATATTAAAATATGCTCTTAGAATGTAACACACAATGTTAAGAAACAAGTCATATTAATGAATCCTCAGCTCATGCTAGGTAGAATCCTAATCTATAAGACTACTTGGTTTAAATCTATCAAAACACAAGAACCTCAGGCCCATATCAAAGGGATCCTGTCAATATCAAAACACAAAAACTTAAAAATTAGATCTACCAGTGTTGTGGCTTCCTCTATCAGAACATGCACAAAGGTTGTATTGCCCCGCTCTGCTATGCAGCTCCATTCCATTTTGGAACAAACCTACTGCAAGTATGCAGAAACCCTGCCCTCTTGGCATTTCTGAGAATAGGATTCTTTTATACCTCCACAGTGAATGTGCTGACAAGAAAGAAAGCAGATGGGCAGAACTGTGCAACTGGTACAACTGATACCTGTAACAGGAAGGTAGGTTGTAGCCATGTTGGTCTAAGGACATAGGCAGACAAGAAGCTTGTCCGCCTGTGAAAGGAAGAAGCCCATCTCCTGGGTTTCTAATCACTTAGGATCACCCAACTGAGAAGCTGGATTCTAACCACGTTGCAATTCTCATGTCAGTAAATTGATACCCGTTTGAGAATTAAGAAAAGAGTTGGGTTGGGCTTTTTTATTTTATATTTTTAATACACAAATGCAGCTCCTTTGATATGATTTTCTTAAACAGGCATAAGTGGCATTATACAAAAGCACAACAACCACCTTTTTGAGCCTAGCAGGTGCAACATACTAAACAAATGAGGTTGCTTGTGCGACTTTTTAAAACAAAAAGAAACAATGTAATTCTTTCAGGAATGCCTGATGTATATTTAAAAAAATGAAAATTAATATATTTTAAGAGTGTTTATGTACATGAACTTCACAGGCCACAAAAGATTCAACAGAACCAGACTGACAGCAAAATTTCTCTTCATGTTGTTGCATGGCTTGGCTCACACACACTGTTCTCATTAGTTCCCAAGCATCTTTCCCAATTAGTTGCCTGTCTCATGAACCCCTTTCAGGAGAAAAATCGACCAGCAGCTTCTAAAGCTGCACTTCAAATAAAAAGAACTCTGCAGTCAAGAGACAACTATAAAGGAGAAATATGAAGGCCGCTTGCAGACATTAAAATTAAAAAATAAATAAATAAATAAAGTGGTGCTTTACTATGAACTTAGCATGCACCCACGCTGAGCCCAGCACATGCCCAGAAGAGGCATTGCATTACTTGAACCCAGATCACTCAACATCCATATAGGTCAGGTGCTTTGGTTGAGGCTTTTCTGGCTCTTATCTAATAGCTGACTGAATCAGCTATTGGAGAGAAGTACCAAAAAAAGTCCTGATGAAGTGCACAACCCATACAGACACTGCAGAGCCAGGTCAAAGTAACACGCTGCTTCTTCCAGTAAAGCATGGTTTTTGTTGTTTTGTTTTTTATTTAACACCCGCAAGCAGCTGAAAATCACAAGTAGTCAAGTTAACACTTCAATTATGTCTTAACTAAGCAAAAGACTTGAGGGACATGATTTCATAAGAAAGTCACTGCTGACAAGCGCAAGATTTTTCCCTTTGAAAGAGTAAACGAAGTTTATCATATACAACAATGGAGTTTAAATTCATTTCAATGCTCTAAGAAAAAAAAGAGACACACACACTGATGCCACTGTGGACAGTTTAATTAAACAGTTCAATTAAAGCCTCTAATAAATACACAGCAAACAAAATATGAGGATGCAAAATGGAAGGCAGAGAGTTGCATTATAATCTCTATCAATAAATGGTACACTCACATTTGGGATGCAGCATTCTGGTCTACCCACCCTCCCCAAAAACAGAATATACCAGGTTCAAAGATGAACCTGTGATGAAAAGAGAGGCAAGGTGAAACTTCCAGACAGGGAAAGATTGAAAAGACTGGAGCTGTGTAGTTCACAGAAGAGAAAAGGGACTATATAAAAGGAATGGAGAGGGGAACAAGGGTGCTTTTTTATATACCCCCTGCACCAAAGGCCTGCAGAGGGAGGAGGAGAAGAAACAAACAACAGATGATAACAAAAGGTGGAGAGGAGGAAGCCAAAAGAAAATTAGATTGAGGAAAAGAAAAACATTCTGAAAAAAATCAAAAAGGGTGAAATTCCCCGTGGTGCAAAAGGCGTGCTGAAGGCCAACTGTGCAACTTAAGACCCATTCTTAAGCAAGATAAAAACAGGCAGAACAGACAGAGATGGGTCTCCACACCTGGGCTGAAATAGGACAAAAAATGGGAACTGGGATAAGGATAAGGAATGAAAGGATAAATAAAGGTGGTAGCTTTAATAGTAGCTTTAATACTGAGATTCAGTACACTTGAATATACACAGCTTGGCCCCATCCCCTGCAAGCAGCACTGCCTGAGCCACACCTACCAAGCACCGAGTCCAGCCCCGAGAGCAGTGCTGCTTTGGCTGTGCCAGTCGAGTCTGGCCCCAGCCCCTGCAGCCGGTACATGTCCACCTCCCAGGTGCCTGGCCCGTACAGAGGGCATGCAGAGGCCGATACAAGCTGACCCCATATTTCTGATCCAAGAAGTTAGGATTTTTGTAGATCTGGTGTAGAAAGTGACTTAACTTCTTGAATCAGAAATATAGAATCACCTTATGCACTGCATCAGCTTGTACCCCATGAAATACAGGAACTCAAGTGTGCTAAGGTCTATGTGATACCAGTTTAGAAGTGAGCTACTGAAATGTATGTTTTAATATTCTACTGAACTAGATGTATACATTTAACATTTGATTGCAGGGGACTAATATATATTATAATTCTTCTGCATTCCAATATATGTATTAATGCTGGAATGCAGAAGTTACATTTTCATAAATCTTCTGGCAATGTACAACTTTAATATTACCAGGATGCTACTAGATGCTTGGTTTTGCTATATGTCCTTCAATAACATGTACCTCAACACTCTCTCAAATCTTAGCACTCTCAACCTGCAAATTAAAAAAAGGTCTCTGAGGGTTGCAGTCATTCTTCCTTTCATTAGCACTAGATCAGAGAAAATTTCTAAAGTGTTTTTCCTGTTCTAGTGTAGGATTAATAATATAAAAAAAAGTAAGACCCACTACCGCAAAATAAAGTAGG
Organism: Gavialis gangeticus; assembly: GCF_001723915.1. NCBI lineage: Eukaryota > Metazoa > Chordata > Crocodylia > Gavialidae > Gavialis > Gavialis gangeticus. The sequence continues at coordinate 138,709,184 of NW_017729032.1, forward strand.
TGGAAGAGCCTAAACTGAGTTGCTGGTGGAATAGTCATTTATTGATACAGTACATTTAATATTTTTCCTCAAACAGTTACATTAAGTTATTCTTTCAAAATGACCAGCTTTAGTGTTTAAATTCCAACAGCCCTAAATAAGTTTCACTCCTAGGAGCTGCTATTTGAAAGTTAACATATAACATGCTTCATTTTTAACCCACCACTACAGATAAAGATGATACTTAAAAATGAACCATATTTAAGTTAAAATGATTCTTGCACTGTTTCCTGATTCTAACCCAGATTAGCCACCCAAATCCTAAAATCATTCTCAGAACTGGAAATAACAGGTATAATATGCACAACATGTCCATCCCAACAAGAAGCAAGGGGGGCAGGAGTGTCC
>NW_017729032.1:138709581-138711881 GCF_001723915.1 Gavialis gangeticus
TAGGTCCCTTCTGACCCTTAATCTATGAATCTATGAATCACAAAGGATATAGCAACATTTAAGTTCTGTGAGTAAAATAATGAGAGGCTGCCAATTTTATTGAGCTTAGATATCAGCATTTAAAATAGATATATGGAAATAAGTATTATAACTCTCACCCAACAGTTAAATGTAAAATGTAAAAGGAATTGCAACACAAGGGGTTCAGAAATATAACTAATCAGAAGTTAGTACAGAAACAGGAGCCAGTGAAGTGACATGAGCTAAGAATGAGCTGGAAAAAATACCTTCCCTTGGAGATACAGCAAGATGTAATCAGCTGATTACAAAATACTACAGACCATGATCTTTTGCTCAAGTAAACACTGGCAGGTTCCAGTGGTCTTCTGCAGAAGCCACAGATTTTCGCATTTCACAGGATCAAGCCCAGTTTTAGTAAAGCTGGTTGCAACTCTGCTGCATATGATCAAAGTATTTTCCAAAGTAATTTCTGCTCTACCTATGCAACACATCCCTCTTGGAGGCCTGATGTGTTCATGCTTTCCTAGAGAAGCTCCAAACTGAGTGTACCAACTAACCATCAGGGAGGCTAACTCCAAACCAAAACTGAAACAAGCTGCCTGGGAAATTTAGGGAGATTTGCACAGTACCCACCCAAACTGTACATCCCTCCTGTTCCTGTAGGAATAATGAGCAATCCGAAGAGTTAGAAAGGTTAGTAACCCTGAAATGAGTAAAAGGACCCCGTTAATTAATGAAAGGGGGAGTGTTGACAAGTTTATGCTCTTTGGTTTTTATAAATGAAAAAGGAACTGAAATATTTGTATCAGGGGACTGGAAAGCTATGTGGGCATTTCAAAAGGCTATACTCAATCCCCCGCCCCCCCCTTATCAGCCTTAAAACAGTTCTTTTTAAACCAGGCCAACTGCCCTGTGCTGTTTTTCTAGATGCAGATACTGTAAGCAAACTAAATGTCAGGAAGAAATAATTCTTGCAGCATTAGTCTGTCAACTGTGATAAAAAGAGCTGCCCTTCTACAGATCAGAAAGGCTAAATCTTATTTCAACTTTACATGCCTAAGGGGCAGTTATATAGTTGCATAACTGCAATTTTTGGCATTAATGAAGAATTTGGATTCAATTTCCAGCTGTGACAGGATACTACCACACAAGTTTAGGCATACCTGCTGGAAGTACAACAGGGGAGGCAGAGGGACCTTGCAGCCTTAGCCTGATAACCTAGTGGCTAGGGCATTTAGCCAGGGCATGGAAGACCCAGGTTCTAGGCCCCATTCACGTAAGTTGAACTTAAAACCTACATCTCCCACTTCCCAGCAAAGCACTCTAACCACCCGGCCATGCCTTACCCATCCCTTGGCTGCCCAGTAGGCAAGAAGAGTGCTAGAGAAGGACGAAAGATATGTAGGGTCAAAAAGAGGTAAACAAAGCAGAAGAAAGTTCAGCAAGATAGCTACTACCCTGGAAGATCCTGTGTTCCAGCCTTACAACAGCCATTTTGCACCTTGTTCATAACATTTGTTGAATAAAACAGATATAGCACCACGATAGTTTCTTTCCCACTGGGGACCACAGCAATGTCCACCTTGCTGACCACCCTACCTCTAGTTTAATATGCCTCCTACTAGCCCTATATACCCTCCCCTCCTGTCTGCCCAACAGAAGGTTTAGAGTTTGCTCTGTCTAGTATCTAGCCCAGGGATGGGCAAAATGAGGACTGCCAGGCCATTCTATCCAGCCCTGGGGGCCCTCCCAAAATTAAGAAAACAAATATTTATCTGCCCCTGGCTGCCTGTCACATAGCCCTTGATGGCTTGCCAAAACTCAGTAAGCAACCCTCCGCCCAAAATAAGTGCCCACCCCTGATCTAGCCTATGGCCTAGTCATTGGAACAATTTGCTAAGAAATAGGCACTGGAAATACAAACACCTTTCATGTGAAAGAGGCCTAGAACTAAGGTCTCCTAGTACCTGGCTGAGTGCCCTAACCACTAGCCTATGGAGCAAAGGAGGAGGACCCTTCTCCTCCTCCTCCAGCTTGTTATGGTTTCTCTGCAAATAGATTTCGGGAACTTGCTCGGTATTAAAGCTGTGCCCAAGAGCTTCTGTTCCAATGCGGCGCCTTCACAGACAGTGTGGAGCCTTCTGAACATATTCTGAAGGAAAGTATAGATTGCAACTACACAGAAGCCAAACTCTGTTTAAGTGCCAAAAATTGCAGTCGCACAGCTGTGCAAGTGCCACTCAGGTATATAAAAGTTGATGCAGGATTTCATACAAACA
>NW_017729032.1:138716881-138718383 GCF_001723915.1 Gavialis gangeticus
CTCTGTTTAAGTGCCAAAAATTGCAGTCGCACAGCTGTGCAAGTGCCACTCAGGTATATAAAAGTTGATGCAGGATTTCATACAAACATAGAGAAGTAGGGCTGGAAGAGACCTCCAGAGATCATCTAGTCCAACCCCCTGCCTGAGGCAGGATCATTCCTATCCAAACCACCCCATGCAAACCATCATCTAAACTCTACATAAGAGTAGAGTAATTTAGTCCTATGCATCTTTCAGTCTGTCTACACTAGAAGACATGCAAAAACATAAGGTCACTTGCAACAAAGCAGTTTGTTCTTCAATGTTAATGAAATACAAACTCAGCTGTTAACACAATTCTCTATTTTTTCTGTAAATCCAAATTACCTCCAGCCTCTCAGCCACTCTTGTCCTGCATTTCAAACTGAACTGCACACCAGACTCATCCCTGTTACGTGCCAGCTGTGTTCTGCAAGTGCAATCCGTGATCATTCATGCATCCCAACAGATGCTTCCCCCAAAAATTAAGTCCCCGCTCAAACAGACAAGTTGCCAGCATGATCAGAAATTGGGTGTATCCACTCACTAAGGGCTGACCAAACCCTGACATAGAGAATAGGCCTCTTCCTTTGGTTTCTTCCTACCACATACCCGCCACACCCCAAGCTGCACTCGGAAGAGGGGCACCCCAACATGCCTGCCCAAAACCCATTTCCAAGGGGGGGGGGAAGGGAAAAAAAAAAAAAAAAAAAAAAAAGATCCTTTGAACCAAACAAGCCATGTTTCACAAGGCCATGAGCTTTTGTTTTTGGCTTCTAGGCCAGCAGCTGCACAACTTTCTCCCATGCAAAGAGCCAATACTGTACCAACTAAGTTTGGTGCCCGGGTCAAAGCCTGCAGCAGCAACCTACCCTCGCCCCATGTACAGACCCAGGGGGGCACATGGCCCCTCAATGCTTGCCCAGGAGCACACACAGTGGCAGGTGCCACCCTTCCCCCGTCCCTATGCTCCCCAAAAACGAACTGCTCACAGCTCCACACCCCCCCCTTTGCTTCAACACCAGGGGTGGTCACCCTGCTCGCCCCCCTTGCTGCAGCACTGCATAGCCCAGCAGTGCCTCTGGGAAGACCTCAGTGCCCCTGGGAAGACGCTGGCTTGGTGCCCCCATTTTTTCTTAGCCTCCGGAGAAATAACAGGGCCGCAAGAACACCCCGAAAGACCTCACTGCCGCGTGAAAGCTCTGGGGTTATGTCAAGGCCTTTTGGCTAAGGTGCCTGCCTTGAGCAAGGGGCGGAAAGAAGGTCCCTGCCAGCCCCGGGGTGGCCCTCGGCGGAGCAGCGCTGCTCGGGCAGAGGCCGGCGGGGACGGGAGCAGCCCGCCAGGCGCCCCCGGCTCTGCAGCGCGCGGCACTCACCAGGCATGGCCCAGGTGCGCGTGGTCGTACACGGTGGGCCCGCAGCTGTACCTGCAACAGACGCAGCCCGTGAGTTGCGGCAGCGGCGGCGGCACCCCGGCCCGCCCG
>NW_017729032.1:138718527-138719503 GCF_001723915.1 Gavialis gangeticus
CGCCCCCCCCCCCCCCGCCGAGCCGGCTGTACCTACAGGCGGCAACGGGGTAACTACAGCCCGAGCGGCAGGAAGAGGAGGGACTTGCGGCGCCCGCCTCCGCCTGCCTCCTCCGGCCGCAGCCTCCGCGGTGGCGCTGCTAGGCGGCCTGGCGGCAGCGGGCTGGGGCCCAGCTGGGGTGGCGGGCGCGCGGCTCTGTGTGCAGGGAGGTGGCGACGTGGAGGAGGGAGGGAGGCAGGGCTGGTTCCTCAGGGCGCTTCTACCTTCTGCTGGGGCCGCTGTGGAGGAGTCGAGTCCTGAGGCTGGCTTCCTCAGAGAGCCATGGCCCAGCGTCACCCCAGAGCGCGTCTAACTGCTATACGGTTGGCCCAGTAAAAGACTTCACAGGAAAGCTTGTCGAACTACTAGACAGTTGGTCTAGTAAAAAAAAAAGTCTCACCTGAAAGCTTGTGTAAATGTACTACGCCGCAGGTGAGCAAGATGGGGCCCCTAAAATTTTTTGAAAATTAATATTTATCTGCCCCAGGCTACCTGTCATGCAGCCCTCGATGGCTTGCTAGAACCCAGTAAGTGGCCCTTTGCCCAAAATAATTGCCAGCCCCTGCACTATGCAGTTGGCCCAGTAAAACATCTCATCGGAAGGCTTGTTGAACTACTTGCTGCACTGTCAGCCTGGTGAAAGATCTCACCTGAAAGCTGTCTAAATCTACTACACAGTTGGCCCAGTAAAAGATTTCACCCAAAAGCTTGTTTAACTACTACATAGTTGGTCCAGTGAAAGATCTCACCTGAAAGCTTGTCTAATCCTACTATACAGTTAACCCAGTAAAAGTATAGCACCCTGAGAAATCCTTGCCCCTCTCAGCTACAACATCACTTGTACACCACCAAACAACATGAGCACAGTGAGAGGCAGATCCAGGGGTGGTAGACAGGTGTGCTTGCACCCTCTCCGTCTTTGATTCCTGCTCCACAC
>NW_017729032.1:138724503-138741669 GCF_001723915.1 Gavialis gangeticus
CCCTGAGAAATCCTTGCCCCTCTCAGCTACAACATCACTTGTACACCACCAAACAACATGAGCACAGTGAGAGGCAGATCCAGGGGTGGTAGACAGGTGTGCTTGCACCCTCTCCGTCTTTGATTCCTGCTCCACACAAAGTTTAAAACCAGCTGCCTGGCAGTGGCAGCAGCATTTCTGGTCAGGAAGTGAGGAGAGAGTTGATTGATTCATGGCTCTTGATAATGTACCTGATTCCTACTAAACTCTTAATTCTGCGTGTGTTAATGACCCCCTTTCCTGGTCTGATGTTCCACCAGTGGAGCTAGCCTTTGTTCTACCATTCTGCACTGTTAGGAGTTTCCTTACTAGGAGCTGCTATTTCACAGCCCTGCAGATTGTCTTTAGCTCATTCCAGTGAAGTTATATTGCTTTTTGCTTCAGTCTCAAACAATCATACAGCTCTGCCCCTCACATATTAGTAAAGTTCTAGTTTATTTTTAACTGGAGAAAAATACGTGTTGTTTTATGTGTGGTGATGAACGATGCACCTCCCTGTCTAAACCCCCACTTCTCAAAATTCTAGACTGACCATGAGCATAGTGATACCTGCCTGACTTCTTTTGAAGTAAACAGCCCGGCTGTCTGAATTCAAGAGAATGGAATCAGGCTGTCATCTGTTTAAGCCAGAGGTGTCAAACACATGGCCCAAGGGCTGGATCTGGCCAGCAGACCTGGGTCTTTTGCCCTGACTCTGGCTATGATGAGGCGGGGATATTAGCAGGATAGCCAAGCACCCAGGATGCGAATCTCTTCCAGCTGGGTCCCAGGCTGGTCAGAGCAGGAGCTACATATGCTGGATCCAGCATGGGATGGGTAGGGATGTGGAATCAATCTGGTCCATGGGACCGGCCCAGTGCCATTCAACCAACCCTGCACCACTTAGCCATCCCATGGGGCCAGATGATTTTGACATCACTGATTTAAGCAATTAGGTAAAGAATTACTGCCAGTTGTCCAACATACAAAAACGTTTAGAACATTTATGTTAAATCCAAGCATTGGCACTTTTAGTACATTCTATTTGTTCAATACTGACAAGATAACAAAGACACTCAGTTTTGTTACTAGGGATGGGTATGCCTTTGTCAGCTGCTAACACATTAGAAGGCAGGGAGTAACACCTGCAGTCACATGAATAAACTAGTGTAAAGTTTAGCCATGGCATTCTTCCACGCAAGGAAGTTTAACTGAAATTGCTACTAAAACCAGTCTTAATCCGGCACAACATCCCATGAGCATTCTTGTTGTTCTTATTATTGTTCTTGGTTTATTTCGGTTTAGTTTCAATCTGTTCCTACTCTGTGGCCTGACCAAACAACACAGAACAGCCCACCAGCCCCTTTTTTTAAATAGTTTGAATAAATCAGCTTAAATTGAACTCTTTCAATGCACAACTTTCTAATGAGACTTACGTCTCACTAAGAAAAAAGAACCATATTCATGCCTAAAGCAACTCAACAGAATTTCTTCCATTACACTAAGTCAATGGATTTAAACACTAATGAATGCCTCTCAACTTCCACATGTAGCATTGTTTCCCAGATAGAATTTAAAGTTAGGTCACAAGCACCTTTTTCTGGGTAACTGTTAAAAGACTTTTCATACAGGATACATTTTCCAAAATATTTTGAGGCCATTTCTATGGCAATTAAGGAAGTAGCCAAGCTAAATAGATTATTCAGTGTTTATTGCCAACTGATTTATGAAGGTCCACTTTCTTACTAGCAAGCAAAAAACTACAGCTCTAATGTAGTATTTTGATGTTTTTGTCTGCTTAACAACTACATGCTTTCTTATTTATTTATTGCTGACCTTTCTTCCTTTGAAACCAGAAGAGGAACAAAAGTGGCAACTAGATTGTTCAGAGGGCCCAGATCCCTCTGTGGTGCTTATAGTCGTTATAGAAATTCAGATAACAAATACTGTACATAATAGACAGTACTAATCTCACTGGTGCCTCTTGAAACCTTACAATTCCGCACAGGGCTGCACACTAACATTTATCTTCTAGAAACTCTAAGAAAGGTAAAGAAGTTGAAACCATCAGTGAACACAACCTTCCCTTTTGGCTAAACATGGTAGAGAGCAGGCCAATTTCCCCTCAAACCTACAAAAGATAGACAGGTCTTTGGAATTCAAGGTGGTTATTTCAGTCATTGCCTTTGTGTAATAATATAAATCTCCCCATTGAAGTCGTCTATATCTGTGTCTCACTTTGCTTTAGAAAAGATCAGATATGAGGATCCAGGTATTCTACCAGTGGATATTTAGCTTTCCTGATGTGTTGTCTCTTTGAGTAATGTTTAGGTCTAACAATCTCAAGAGTTGAACTGAAGAAGAAACTTTGTCTATACAAGATTCCACTTTTTGAGGCTTTCTGGTATGAAATTGAAGGTGCTATCCAATAATATGTGTGAGCATCTGCTTTATATATTTTTGTGAAGCTTCTCAAGCCAATTACTTCAGTTTCCATAGTGAGCAGTTTCGGCTGTCTTGTATATCTTTGATCCCTGAATAGCTTGACACACATCCTGTTTTAAGAGTTGTCATTAACTGTGTTGTCTTCTTTGTACTATACAGTGACTGGTACTGAGACATCCACTAATTAGCCTTATTTTTTAACCTTATTCCCTAGGTTCACTGACATGGTTAAAACAGAAAACATCCAAAGAAAACATTTTGAACTCTTTTCTTTTCCTTTCTTTCATGCACAATGATCTGTGTCAGTCAGACAAGCTTTAATTTACCTGAGAAAACACTGAGCCCTGCAGCAAAATCTAATTTTCCAAGAGTAGGAAGGGTTACCATTATTATTAAAGGCTCTGAAACAAACAAGCGACGTCCGTTATATTCAAGTTGTTTTATTCAGTAGAATAAATTCAGTGAAATACAACAGAATTGTTTCTACCAGCATTAGAAAACAGAAGTAGTAATGCTGTTATAAACTCTAAAAGGACAATGGAGAACACAGCTGACATAGTCCTACCGATCCTGATGGACTAGACACTAAATTAAGGATCTTGAATCAACAGTACTACTTGGGATTCCTACAAGTGATGTGGGGATCTATGCATATCTCAGGTCCCCAGAAACCTCACCCCTTCTCTGTGACCCTACACCTACTATACAGTGGAAAAAGAAGGAGACCATCCTTTCTCCAAGGAGAAACAGCAACAGGAGATTCTCTACATCCTGGAATAGAAGCAGAGCCCCTCACCCATTTGAGAAACACCCTTTGGAGATGGGTAGCAGCAGATGGAGTCCCCAGTACCTATTCCAGAGTCAGAGTGGGCATGCTTGATAGCTTTGGGTCTGCTGTACTGTGTTTTCTGCCACTGAATCCTCTGCTAAGTAGCACTGGTAAGGAAGGAAGTGTCCAGAGCTGCAAGTCTTTGGACATGGGGCTAGTTAGCGTCTCTCAAACCTATTGTCCCAGGCTGGTTCTAGCAGACATACTTTTTTTACATTGATTTTACTTTTGTGACTTTTTTTTGTCACATTTTCTCTGATTCCATGAGGCTAGAAACTTACTTTTATAAAATAAAAAAGGAAGGTGAGGATTAAATCAAAAGCATGTAAGTCCTAGCATGGGACTTGCATACTTTGGTATGGGACACAAGACTGGAGCCTGCCTATGCCTTAACCCAGCCATACCTACACAAGAAAAGAATTCCCAGCAGCATGAAAAACAACAGAAGATCCACCCTATAAACTGGAGGAGAGACTTAGCTTAGATGTTTGTGAACAAAGACTTGCAGAATTAGGCTTTTGATGAGAAACTTTGGCGATAATACACAAAATACTAGGCTTTTAGAAATACCATGGTTTTTTATATAAGAATTGGTGTTTAGAGACAAAAAAGTCATAACTAATGTTTCATTCAAGTCTTATATCCAAATATTCCATCTATCCAACTAATATAACAGAATTAATCAATAAGTGGCAGATCTATTAATATATTTTAATAACAGCACTGAATGTCTTCTGCCCTCCATCCCCCATACATTCTTACACAAGAAAAAGGAAATGAAAGGATTCCTTGCTGTTTTAAGATTAGTTAATATTTGGAAAGTACTTAAAAGATATTCATCAGGGAAGGACAAAGACTCCTTTGTCTGGGACTGTGGAGGTTTCCTTATGCTAAGGTGAGGAAAGAGAATTAGTGAAGTTATTCAGAAGTATACAGCATCTTTGCTGGGCAGAGAGAGAGCACAGCAGAAGAGGGAGTGCAACCAGATGCCCTCCAGCTCTGTAGGACTTCCAGTCCATTGCAGTACCCCTTAGAAGCAGGAGCAGAGAGAGCTACCAGTATCTGAAGGAGGATCCATCTTCCCCTGAATAGTTCCTCAGCCACTTAGTAACTCCAGGGGAGACTCCCGTCCTTTGTGCATTTCTGTAATCACTACTCAAGATGGGTACTTGTAACGGGTCACCCTCCCCGGTGCCATCTTCCTAGTCATCCACACCTTATGTGGGGCGCCCTTGGAATCCTTCTGTCCTGCTCTAATCTTCCCTGCCACATCTTGTTATAATTTATTATGAGAATGGAAAACTGCCTATTCTATTGGGTATGTTGGGGTCTCTCCTAGAGTGGCCTGACCCCTTTTTCTTCTAGCTAGACTTCCTTGTCCAAACCCACCACACAGGGTTTGACCCCAAGGCTCTAGCTTTTCCTTCAAGTGCTTGGAGGCTCATGGCTTCCTTTTCTGTTCCCTTCTGGAGCAAGGTATCCCCTAGCCTAGAGGTGCAGGTGCCAGCTCCACAGTAAAGAGGCTACCAGTTCAAAACCAGGGGCAACCAGCCAGTCCTGATAACAGCACAAAAAACCCTATGTATATATATATATATATATATATAGATATATCCTTGCACACCCCCACACCAGGCATCCCTGGCCTTTTTAAGCTCATCCTTCCAGTGCCAGGGTTAGTCTCATCCCAAGAGTCTGTGCCCCCCAAAAGCTACACCCTCACTGGTACTGGGGTCTGCACCCCCAAATATGAAGCCTCCTCCATCCCCTAATAGCCTCACCCAAACCTCCAGTTGTAAACAGTAAACAAAAAGCTCAAGCCCCTAGGCTATAACATAAATTCAAGCTGTCTGGCTATAACAACATTCACCACTCCAGGGTTTTGCCTTTTCACTGGTATTGCCTTCTTCAGTCATTCAAGCCCTATCCTTTTCCTCACTCCAGCAGAGTTCCTTCCTCTATGGCTGCTAACAAGAAACTCAGCCCTGGGGTTTAAATGGGAGCCAGGCCCTGCCCCTTCTGGTCAGCTGACCGCTGACAGGTATGAGTCACTGGCTCCCTCTGGTTGCCCTAGCAACCAGCACCTGGGCTCCTTCCTCATTGCTCCCAGGAGTAGCAGGCACCTTAGTGCCCTGCTACAGTACTACATGAGGTTTTTGTCTCAAGAGCTAAAGTATTATTAGTTGGCCAGTTCCATATACAGTATATCATGAGTAGGTATCTGGGTTTTCCTTTTCCCGTAGAAAAATGGAGAAAAACATGGATTTCCTCCCCTTTACCAGAGGAAAACATGCATTTCTATTTTAACAAAGAAACCCATGGATTTTGCAGTTTTGCAAAGAGCTTTCTGCAGGCTGGCAGATTTCCAGCCTACAAGGAGCTGGGAATGGAGTGGGAGAAGAACAATTAGTACATGGCCGCCAGGCAGCCTGTAGAGCAGTTCCCGTAGGTAACTGGGGGATGGGATTGAGGCCTCCATAGAAAGGGAGGGAGGGAGGGAGTTGGGCAGGGCTGGGGCTGCTGCCTAGCCAGGCAGTATGTGAGGCTTGGGGCCTGGGGCTGCAATGCAGGGGAGCAGGACAGGGCCATGGGCCCCTCGTCTGGGAGGCGCAGGGGTTGGGCCAGCTCCCTGCTGCTGCACGCACTCCTGGAGGAGGGGCAAGGGGCCCATTTCTCCCAGACCACTGCACAGGTTGGAGGCAGGAGTGGGCTGCCTGCTGCAGGCTCAGGCTCCTGCCCTGCTGCCCTCCCCTGGGGGCTCCACAGCCCAGTAAGTACAATCTGGCACTGCAGGGACAGTGGGGCTGCGCGGGGATCTCCTTGCTGCTGTAAGTTCCACACTGCTCTGGCACAGCGTCCCCTGCCTGTGCGGCAGAAGTGATGGACACAGCCTTGCACCACTGCCCTAGCTGCTGCCGTGTGCGCAGGGGACACGTCGCCAGGGCAGCATAGAGCTCACAGAGACAAGGAGATCCCCGCGCAGCCCCACTGTGCCCTGCCACACTAGGTTGCACCCACTGGGCTGCTGAGGCTCTGGGGGAGGGCAGCAGGGCAGGAGCCTATGCCCACCCCTGCCCCATGCACAGATCTGCTAGGCATGGGTCCCCGCTGCCCCCCTGGGAGTGCATGCAGTGACAGGGAACTGCCCTCCCTGCCCAACCCTGCAGCAGGCAGGCAGCAAGTGGGAAGCCGGGTTCTGCTTCACTGCCTCCTGCTGGGGGCAGGGAACTGCAGACCCCAGTCCCTGGCCCCATAGCCCTGGCAGCTGGGGGCTCCTTCCAGCAGGGCTGGGTGGGGAGGAGGCTGTGGGTGGGGGACAAGGGGCACAAGCAGGGCTGGGTGAGCTGTGGGGGGAATGAGGGGCACAAGCAGAGCCGGGAGGCTGTGGGTGGAGTGAGGAGTACAAGCAAAGCCAGAGGTCTGTGCAGGGTGGAGTGAAGGGCACCAGCAGGGCCATGGGGTTATGCGGGGAGTGAGGGGCCTTTCATTTTAAACACAGATTTTGGGGTTTTTAACAGAAAATGTTCAGGTTTTTTATCAGAGAATTTTTTATTTTTTACCAGAGAAAATATGGATCCCTGATCATGACTAAGAATTGAATAATTACTGTTTTCAATTAACTATTAGAAAATGTACTCTGTATAAGAGTAGGCAATTTCCCCCTTTTTGTTCATGGGGGGGAAATTCTCTTCCTAAAACCAAAAGAGAAGAAATTTGTCTTGGAAATTCAACTGCCACAAAGGAAGAGAACATCTGCCATGTTTTCTAGACCATGTTCATAGTGTTTGAGTTCTCTGTAGTGAGACTCAAGTTCAGGAACTTTCTAGGGTTGCTGACCAAGGAGAATAAGGTAAAAAATGCTTAAAGGGAAACTACAAACCAAAACTGTAAATTGAGCTAACCCCGTATCACTGAACTGAAATTCCATTCTAAGCAAGCTGTGGGTAGTATTCAACACAAATATATTTTAACTGACATTTTATATATTCTGTCTTATCTTCTACAATTTTGGTGCATCTCATCTTATTTAGCATATTCCTTCAAATATAACAGACTTTTAAAAATGAAACATTTCTTCTAAAATGGCCTGCATCTTACCTTTGAGTAAAACATAAATAAAAGTTCTTATATGCATACATATTTTCTATATATAAATAAAGATTCATTTTTATTTTATTATTTTTTTCTTAAATTAAAATTAAGTGAAATCAGATACTTCTTAAATCCAAGGCATCTGTGATTTGAAGGACTACAATAAGAATCCCCATTTGATTTTTTTAAACTTAGTTAAAATTTATCTTTATACTAATTAGTGGAGCAGGGCCAAGGAGGCTGTGGGTGGGAGTGAGACACTCAAGTTTGACTCACTAATATGTGTTTAATGCAACTTTGACATTTGATCAGCAGTTCACTTTTAAAGGCCATCCCAAAAATACCTGGGGAAAGAAAAAACAAATCTACTACAAAAAGAGTTATCTTAACAGACAATTTTAGAAAAATTAAGAATCTGAAAATGCCTGCACAAAAGAGAAAATTTAAAGGCTGAACAGGTTATTTAGAACAGCCAACAAATGAATTATTCCTGGTCTTCCATAAAAACCTAGTCAGAATAGGCACTATTCTTTATGCACCGTTTATTATTGCTTAGACATTTCACAAATGTTATGATTTCTTTCTTAAAATCTTAATTAGATATGTTCTTGCCTATTATCCCATGCTTCACACAAAATAGACCAGAGGCCTTAGAGGTAGGGTAACTACCTGTCCCTACTTGGGCGGGACAGCCCCAGCATGAGAACCTCAAGTCCAGGTCCTGGGCTGCATGTGAGACAGCATTTGTCCTGGATTCACAGCATCGTGCAGGGATCCATGGGAAATGGTGGGTTTCCCCTTTCAGGCTGGCAGTGTTCCAGCCTGCAAGGGGCTGCTGGGAGCAGTACACAGGGGGCATCACGTACACATGCACACCCACACACATGGCTGGGAACACGGCCATGCAGATTGGAGAACAGCTCCCTGAAGCTATCTATGGGGAGGGAGGGGACATAAAGAGGGTGGGAGGAAGGGCATGGGGGGTGGGAGAGGGGGCAGATTGAGGTCCCAATGGTGAGGGAGAGAGTGGAGCTGGGGCTGGGAACACTGCCCAGCCAGGGTGGTGCATGGAGCTGGGGTGGGAAGTGGGATAGAGTCATGGGCACCTCGTCCAGGGGGTGCAGGGCATGGGGGGGCAGCTCCCCACTGTTGCACACAACCCCAGGGGAGCATGGAGGGCATGTGCCCCCCCAGATTTGAGTGTGGGGTGGGAGCAAATGTAAGCTGCCAAGTGTGGGCTTGCGGCTCCCTGCTTTGCTGCCCTCCCCCTGGGAGCCCTGCGCTGCCATGGTGATGTGCCCCCTGCCCACCTGGAAGCAGTGGAAGCAGCGTGGAATTGTGCCCCATGCTGCTGCTGGTTGGGCAGGGGGCACATGACCAGTGCACAGTCCCAGGGGGAGGGCAGCAGGGCAGGGAGGCACAAGCTTACAGTGTGCAGCTCTCATCTGCCTCTGCTCCACTCTGGTCATGCCACTAGCAGAGGTGGGTGGTAGGTACTGGGGCTGTGCAAAATTTTGACTCATTTTGAGGTCAAAACAGCAAAATTGAAACGAAACAAAGGGCTTCAAAACAGCCTCAAAACGAAACAAGGCTAGTCGAAACATTTTGAAAGTCGAAACATTTCAACCATAGTGCTGGGGATGGAAGTCAGCCCAGCTGGGCTGACTTCCCATCCCTGGCGGATCAAGCCAAATGTCAAAACAGAGTTGAAACATCCTGCCTGTTTCAACAAAGCAAAATGAAACAGCAGTTTCAAATAAAAATGAAATTGATATGAAACGCTGTTCTGTCAAAACCTCAAAACTCAAGGCGAAATGGAACAGTGCCGTTTCACACATCCCGAGTAGGTACACGTGTCCCACCTTTATATTTTAAAAAGGTGGTCACCCTACTTAGAGGGAATGTAGATTCATATTAATCATCATTTTTCTGTGGATAGAGAAGCATTAGTATTGCTTATGTAACATGTAGTATATAGAACCAGCTTGTGAAGTTTTAGAGGAATTACAAGGTAACCAAAACAAAGACTAATTCTGTTAGTTTAATTTTCCTGATTTTGTGATCTGTTAAGTCCAGGTCATGGTCAGGCACAAACAGAGATTGTGTCCAAATCTTTACTAAATTACCAAGACTATATGTCATATGAAGCATGTTAACTTCCCTCAAAAAAGCAAATTGGATGTGTGCTTCTATTTTTTCTTGGCCTTCCATTAATTTATTCCAAAATCCTCATCCGGAAGGGAAAGAAGAACGGTCTGTAAAGGCACTCAGAAATCTTCCTCTCACATAGAAATTGTAGGAGGAGGTGGGGGGGGGAACACAACTGAAGAAAAAGGCTTAAGTTAACAAAGAACTGAAAAAAATAGAATGTTGATGTTGAACAATTTAATATAATTTTTGCACGCCTTGTGGTACCACCATAGATGGCAACCCTGCTTTCTAAAGCTGTCTCATTTCTTGGTATACTAAATATTCTTGGGGATATGGCTTTCTCCCATTCTCCTGATATGACTGATCCAGCGCAACCTCCTCTTCTTGACAGTGGTTTCTAAGTGTGTCAGTTTTGCATGTTCCAATACCTCTGTGTTTGGTATTTTGTCTTCCCACTTTATTTTCAGGATCTTACACAGACATGTCATATGGAAGCTGTTTAGTCTCTTGATGTGCCAGGCATATGTATCACTGATGACATTTCTGAACCATAAAGTAGGGAAGACAGCATACAAGTCTCATAGATTCTCATCTTCACCTTAGCTGATAGTTTACTGTTATTCCATACACATTTCTGTAATAGCCCAAAATTCTTAGCTGCTTTTCTGATTCTGTTAGTCAATTCAGTTTGAAGGTCAAGATTACTGCTGATCGTAGCACTCAAGTAGCAAAATCTGTCAATGACACCAAGAGATTTATCCTCCAGAGTGATGTTAGATATTGGTTGTTTCACTCCTTGGTACATGTTCACAGTCTTCTTGAGGTTAATTGCCATCCCAAAGCTCTTGCATGTCTCATAAAACCTGTCCAAGAGAATTTGCAGGGAAGATTCCGTGTGGGAAACCAAAGCCACATCATCTGAAAACAGGAAGTCTCTGAGTACCATTTTTTTCACCTTGGTTTTCACTCAAACTTTCTGAAGTTGAACAAAAGCCTCCACCTAGTCTGGTTCAAAGATACATGCCATCATAGCTGTCCTTGAATGCTTGAAGAAGCAGGAATGAAAAGCAGATGTTAAAAAGCCAGGGGGCTAATACACACTCCTGTTTCATCCTGTTGTTGATGCTTTGCTTTTATACACTACAGTTGCCTTCATACCTTGATGTAATGAGCTAATGATATTCAGTAGTTTGGAGGGACAATCCAATTTCTTCAGAACAGTAAAAACTCCCTGTCTGTTGACTGTATGAAAGGCCTTCATCAGATCGATGAAGGCTATGTACAGTGGTATTTGTTTTTCTCTACGCTTCTCTTGCAGTTGCTTGATCAAGAATATCATATCAACGGTAGAGCATCCTGAGCAAAAACCACATTGACTTTCAGGATATATTCTTTCACCTACATGTCATACAGCAGCATATCACAAAACACTGTACAGACAAAATAGAAAAGCAAATTAAAATTCAGGGCTGCTTTATAGTTTTACAATCTATCATCAACCTCAAAATGTTTACATCTGTGGGACAATTTTTGCTGATTTGCTGATTAAATATTCTAAATTTGTGTTATCACCAGTGATTGAGCCATATCACTGATACGTATCACTGATCACATGATACTATGATGTCTGCAGTATTTGGGTCTCAGCATCCTTTGATCTCAGCTAGTATTGTTTTAGGCTCTTAGTATTACTTCAGAACACTAGTTCTGCTATAGTACAGTTAAATATTACCTTCCATTTAATGCTTCACAAGTCAAATTGCTCTGAAATCCACACGCTTACCCACAGTATCCTAAAATCTTCTGTCTTGTATAGATATGCAGGACAGTTAGTGCTCCATAATTGGGTTTGCTTTTCAGCAGGCAGTGCCTAGGTGTATGTGTGTCTGCATGCATGAGAGAGAAAGACTACCTGGGGTGAAAACTATGAATTTAATCCTCCCCAAACTGGCCCTGATACTCAAGATTTATCCCAGCTACCACTTGTTCCTCACTGCCCTTTGGAGAAACAATATTGAAAAAGTTATTAGTGGAGTCTTGGTAACTCCAGGACAGCATGAACTAAACTGATGTGCCTGGAAGTAAGAAATATGCATGTTCAACAAAACTAGGTCTCTGCTGAACCAGAGATTTGTGGGCAGTCCAGTATTACAGTAAAGCTGTGGTTCACAAAGGCATGTCATCATCATTGAACCTGAACTATAGCTAGGCTTCAGAAGTTTGAGCCTTACTCTTGGAAGCTTTCAGAAAAATGCATGCTTTGCATATTAATAGCTCTGCATTTGGATTCTACAGTGGTTTCCTTTGGATCTTTTTTCTCTGAGACTATAATTTCAGGCTTTGGGTTGATATTTTAAAATTCTCTAAATTCCAAATTCAGATACCAATTTAACTTTAAGTAGATTGTCAATGATTTTACCATTAATTAAGGGGGATGTGAGAGACTCTAGTGATCTAAATATGTAATATGATCTTAGATTTCACCCACCCCTTGAACCATGGAACTGAGTCTGATCAAAGAAAAGCAAGTTATGTTCATGAACTATTCAGAATATTTTCTGATTCTTATGATTTTTATGTGACAGAGCAAAGAAATAATGGAAGTCAGAGCAGTGAGAAGGAAAATCTTGTGGAACAGTGCAAAACATCTGGGCATTGGGAAAGTGCAGGGTGGAAGCTCTGCTAATTTCCAACTTTTGCCCATTCCAACTGTTCATAAGAGGTGAGCACACTCATAATCCTGATTAAAGGGAGAAACATGTTATTGAAAACTCAGATTTGTGACCAGACTAGAGCTTTGATGAAGAACAGTTTCCAAAAGAATAGCTTTCCTACAATCCTTCAGCATATAAGGCCTCATTTGCTCTTTGACAGCTCCGAAAGTGCTGCCAGATCATAATGGGAGAAAGTTGAACATCTTCATCTATCTTGATGGTAAGGGAAAGTGAACCATCTGTGCACACCCATTCCTCCTCTACAAATAACCACCATTCCTACCCACTCCTCCTAAGCTGAGGGAGGGAACTCCAGGGCTTGCCTTCCCTCTATTATACCCTGAGGAAGTTAGAACTCACCTCCTTCTCCTTTGTTAAGACTCCAAAAGCTTTCTGCCCTGCTCTGTCTTCAGGGGAGGGGGCCAAAACATCAGGAAAGTCTGAGGAAGAAATGGAGATCTTTGCAGTTGGCACTTCAACTCTGCTACCTCAAACTTCCACATTCTTCTCCGTCTAAAGAAATGCTCCAGAAGTGCTAAAACTCGAATGAGGAGCTGAGTACAGGTATGTTAGGTGCATAACACAGGCATAAAGTTCAGACACCATGGTGACAAAGAGGAATGGGCTTGTTTGGTATGGAGCACAGTACACAGCACCATGAGAGCTGAGTACATGAGTGTATGGAGCATAGACCAAACATGGTTTTGTGACTGTGGTGTGGAGCTGTGAATGGGCATTTCCAGTATGTGGCCTAGGCATATAAATTCTGAAAATGGAGCTGGGTGACTATTTCAAAACTTAATTTCATTCTGATTTTGGGCGAGTAAAAAGTAAATTCTCTGCAAAGGGGAATGGAGCTCAAGGGGATGTGCATGGCAGGCTAGGAAGTCTAGACCAGGCTTTTGGGGCCCTGTTGGTCAGCCAGGTAGGATATTTCTGGCAAATCGACAATTTAGCAAATTTTGATGATGGTAATATCATTTTTCCAACCAGTGGAAGGTGAAATCATATTCAGAGAATGCTGTCTGAAATAAATGCATCTCTCAGAGCTATTATTTCAGGCTGTATTGATCTCTACAGAATTTTCTTTCATCTGAGAAAATATCATGAAGATGAACCCCTTCACAACTCACTAAGCCTTCTGTGCGGCAGACAGATGTGTAGTGCTCCTTGCCCCTGGACTAGACTTAGTTTTGGGGCAGAGACTCTACATCTCCAGCTCTCCTACCACCAGCAGGTCTCAGACTCCTCACAGCTCAGCCCCGGTCCCAGATTCTTTACAAGCTTTACTTGTGGTATGTATTGGCAAGGAGAAGAGTGGACCCAGTACAGTAAGTGCTTGTGTAGGTTCATTGCAGGTAAACATCAGCACAATGAGCATGGTGAAGAGAATACTGGAGAAGTGTTGGAGCAGTGCTGGGAAATGGGTTGGGGTGACTGAGAAGTTAGTGAGCATGTGGGGGTTAGGAGCAGCATAGAGAGCAATGCCATAGAAAGGGGTCAGAGGTGCTCAATAGGCAGCATTGGGGGCTTGCGCTAACATTCTTCTTCCTTTCATAAAAAGGTTACCACTGATTCCATTTTAGCCTCTGCACTGTGACAACACCTCCTCCTCTGCTCATCAACCTCTCCCTGTTCCATCATCCACCACTACATGAAATGGTAGTCTGAAAATGGAGAACTGAGCCTTGCTGGACAGGACTAGAAACAAGAGATGAGGTGATACAGAGTGTTGCCAAAGAGTCAAAGGTGGTAGAGTTAGAGACTTGGTCTGGTATATACAGGGATATAGAAAAAAGATTTTTGTAGAAGAATAGGGTAAGTAAATGTCTTTAAGCCTTATTCTATGGAATTACGGTTGCCTAGTGGTGCCTGCTACCTTCCAGAATATTGAACTCACCTCTATTCGAACCTCCAAAAACCACAAAATAAAGAGGAAAGGTAATACAAACTTAAATCTTTAAAAACAGAGGTAAAGTATATGTCACACCCACTGTTGAACCTTAACTGTCCTCTCTTTGAATGACGCTCCAAACTTCAGTGACACACATATTAACAACATTGTTCTAACATATGCTTTGGAATACTCTGGGAACATAGCACATGAGTATTGACAGAAAATGTCCAACACTTCCTCTTTGCTAAGGCAAAACTTAAATTTGGGTCAGTCATAACAACAGGAGTTACATACATCTGGCCAACATTCAAACATTGAGCCTACTCCATATGAACCACCCCGGACTTGCTAAATATTACCATATGTTCACACTTGCAGTAAGGATTCCTACTGAGATACTGCCTGCCTTGTCCCTACCAATCCTCAGGACATCATCATTGCCAAATGGCTGACAATCTACATGACGAGAAGACCTCTGTGCACTAATGCTGGTGCAACCTGTAGAAATCAGTGCCAAAAGGAAACAGTTTATTCTCCAAAGTGCAGATGTGCCTCTCTCATCACATCACCATCATAGGTATGCTAACCTGCTCCAACTAATCTCCCTGCCATACAATAAAATTACTCCTCACACTATAAAGGTAGTTGGGGTGTATGCCAATAAGTTATGTAAAGGGCTGTCCTGCTGGAAGTTCACAGGCTGAATCTGGCCTGTGAGGGATTAATTCATTGCCCCCAGGGTCCCAGTCTGGGCGTGGCTCCCCACATTACTGTCCTGCTACTGTCCCCCTCACTCATTGAGTTTCCACTTCCTGCCCCTGCCCCCATCCCTGGGGGTGGAGCGGCACAGCACAGCAGAGGCACAGTGGGGCAGTTTCACACCCTGGGAACCATACAACACCCAGGGCAACCATGTAACACCAGCTGTTACAATGGTGAGCATAGTAGCGCTATCAGCCATTGCTGCAATTGCAGCCATTTTTGTGCCAGCCCCTCCCCTCCAAAGGTGACACCCTGCGTTGCTGCTCCAGTTGTGCCCCCATAGTTGTGTTACTGCAGCACAGGATCTAGGAGCCCATGAGCAACTTCTCAGAAGTTGGACAGCCCTCAGTTATGTCATTCACATCTGTAGAACATTACCCAAATAATGGCACGTTCTTTTAGAACTTCCTCGTATTCTATTTCTTGTGACACTCGCACAAGGTATATGGACAAAATTGTGGCAAGGTATATGGACAAAATTGGTTGTATTTGTTAATGATCTCCTCCAGGCAACAAATTAGCAATTTATGCTGATTCTTTTATTGTATGTGATACCTTTGACCATAAAATGTTAACACATTACTGGTTCTTGTAGATTTGGGAAGATTTGCATTTATGTGATTCTGTTTAATTTGTTCTGAGATAGTTGAGAAGGCCATTCTTCATCTACCCAAGTGCTCTCTCATGAAGTACCATGATGGCTTGCTCTGTTACCCTTCTGTTCAACACATAATGGGGCTTTTAGGAGGATTTTTGGGATGATCTAATGCACAGTGCCATCAGCAGGTAGATGACATCTACCTCTATACTCCATTTCACCCAACACATACTGTTGAGCAGACTACTCAAGCTTTGTCTATACAAGAAAGCTGATTCATCATATATGTGACACAGTATAATGAGGGAGCAAATGTTCTCTTTTTTTGCAGGGGGGTGCTGAGTAAGGAGTTCCTCTTATGACTAATGTGTGTGTGCGTACACAGGTTCTTTAATACACATAATAAATACATACATGGTTTGTGATACTAGAAAGCTTTAGATTGAAAGTTCTTTTGGCAAAGGTTATCTGTCTTCCTCACAGCACTGGACAGACAAAATGTTAGCATTTAAGAAACACTATTATCAAACCCATCTGGCTGCATAAAATTATGAATCAGGCCCACAAAAATTACAAAATTGGCTTAAAAATGAAGTTTGAAAATAATAAATCTGGGGTTCTTTTTATTTGCCATTTTTTCCTGTGCCTTTGAAGGGGGCATCCTGTTTTCCTGCTTAATTCTGCAACCCCAAAAGGCTAGAAACATCTTTTTTTAATGAAAGTTTAGAGTCTTGGAGAATCAGGTAACTTCAGAGTCCGAGGCCTCAAGAAAGGACATTTTCAGATAAGCCCAGATAGACTTCCTAATCCAGAGACTGGTGATAAAATCACGCAAATTGGCAACCGTGTTTTATTAAGTACAGGGGAAAGTCAATATTCTTGCAGTCAGTTTACACTAGAGGAGGGACATATGGCCCTCCAAGGAAGCTTTAACAAGAGCTTTATCCTGCAGATCCACTACAACAACACCTTCTCCTCCAGTCCCCTCCCACACACACACTTCTTTTGCCATCATTCACACAGACATGGCTGGATGCAAAAAAGGGTGGGGGGGAAGTTTGCAGTTTCTTACTATCTTCAGCTCCTAACAGGAGAAATCAAAGCCTTGTATCCTTGTGTATCTCCATTTCAGGAGAAATTCCTCCAGAAACCAGGCAAGGTCACCCTCCACTTCCAGCAATCGATGCTTCAGTGGCAGCAAGGCTCATAATCTGCCAGTGAAAGACACACAAGCAGGAGGGGGGAAAGTGTGTGCAGGGGGGAGGTAAATGACTTGCTGCTGGAGAAACTGCCAGCAAGCTAAACAGCACGAGCGAGTGGGGGAGCAGGGAAAAGAGGAAGGAAAGGAGGAGGAGGAGGAGGAGGGGAAGGGGTGGGGTTGCGCCTCTCCTACTAATGATACCGTCGTCTTGACAACTGTGCATATCAATTAAAACGCCTTGTAAATGAAAGACTCTCCCCCATGCAAGCGGGCAGAAGGGAGGGAATAAACCTACGTGTTTGCTTCCTTCCTTCGCGTTATTTTAACGGCTGGAGTTAAAGTAACAAAGCCTCAGCTCTTCCGAGAGATACCTCCCCCACCCCCTGCCATCATGATCTCAGCTCGCGAGGCGCAGCGGCAGATCAAAGCCGTGCCGGGGCTCCGGAGCGAAGAGCTGTC
>NW_017729032.1:138741810-138745475 GCF_001723915.1 Gavialis gangeticus
TATAGCATCAGCTTTTGTGAGCTGGAGCTCACTTCATCAGATGCTGTGAAAGGATGTGCAGAGAGCAGTGTGTAGGATGGAAGGAGCGATTTGAAGGCAAAGGGGTGTGAGGGAAGAAAGCGCCAGCGCGGGGAGAGGAGGATGTTGCTATGCGTGTTGCCCCTACCAGGTTTGGTGTGATTTTGCTCTCTCTCTATCTCTCTCGTGGGTTCTCACTCCCTTGTGGAATTGCATGGATCAAGAGGTGATGGGTACGTGTGTGTGTGTCAATGGCTGATTCTGCTGCTTGATGAAGAGCCTCTCCTTCTCTAAGGATGGAGCAGCGCTGTGCATTATTTTAATCTCAGCCTCTGGAGATGCTGCGTGTTCTGCGGGGTTTGCCACGGCTTAGTATGCGCATCCTCCCACCCCCAACAATGGTGCCGAGTGCGTGCGCGCGCGCGTGTCCACCTCATGCCCTCTGCCGGGTGGAGGGTGTACCCATGCCCACCCCGTCGAGATACCTGGGCGCGGGGAGCATGGCGCTGCGCCCTCCAGGCACTTCGCCGTCCCGGGGTCGGGGACGTTTTTGAGGGGAGCTTCGAGGAAGAGGCATGATCATGGGTCTTACTCTCTTGGGGCCGGGGCAAATTGTGCACGACAGTATCTGGGCCCCCGGGGAGAGGCGGGGAGCTGAGCTAGCCTGTGTCAGCGAGATGCTAGTTATAGTTAGCAGTGGGGAGAGGGGGATGCACATCTCACTGCAGGAACAAGATCCCCTCCTCCCCGGTTGTAGTGCGAGTTAGAGGTGACCTGCAAAGGGAAACTAACTGGCTGCGCGTCTCGTCCCTTAGTTGTGCTCCGGGAAGGCCTGAAGTGTTGTCCGTGTGTGTGTGTGCAGGGGAAGTAATGGAGTCACACAGTACATCGCACGATATATTGCCGTGTGTGTGTGTGTGTGTGTGTGTGTGTGTGTGTGTGCGTGTGTGTGTGTAGATCTAGTGTTTGGCTAAGACCATAAGGTCCGTATGTACCCTGCCTTTCTGACTTCAGACTAACACGGCTAACTGCCTGTCTCTCTGTGCAGTATATGAAGTGTGTAGAAACAGTGTGTGTGTGTGCACGCGCACAATATATACACAATAGATCCAAAGTCAGGTCTTCAACCCCCTCTGCCCCCAGAACTAAAGAACTAGGCAGCTCAGGGCAGGTGGATGCACACACGCACACGCCGTATATACACAGTATATGCAATGTCAGATTCCATCCCTCGCTAAGAACTAAAGAGCTAGGCAGCTCAGGGTAGTGGGTGTGGGTGTACACACCATATATACACAGTATATGCAACGTGAGGTCTCCATCCCTCGCTAAGAACGAAAGAGCTAGGCGACTCGGGACGGTGTGTGTGTACACACCGTACATACACAGTATATGCAACGTCAGATCTGCAGCCCTCGCTAAGAACTAAAGAACTAAGCAGCTCAGCGCTGTGTGTGTGTGTGTGTGTACACACACCGTATATACACAGTATATGCAACGCGAGGTCTCCCGCCACGAACTCAAGAAGCAGGCTGCTGCGCTGAGGGCAGGGCGGCAGACTGCGGTTGTCGCTGAGCCGAGCACGGAGCTGGCGGACGCTGCGGGCTCTTTGGTTTTGCGCTTGACTTTGACACGGCTGCATCTCAGGAGGCTGCGCGCCACGGGCCCAGGGACAGCCCGGAGCCCCGCGGGTGCCACACAGCCCCGGAAGGAGAGGAAATAAGGACATGAACAGAAATGTTTTTTTCTCCTCCGATCACCTTGAAGCAGCGGGCAGGGGGCCTGCAGCGTGCTCCCAGCACACAGCGCTCCCCCCTCCCCCCTGGCGTTGCTTCCTCTCCCTCCCTGTACCCCCGGCCCGGCGCCCCGGGCATGTCCCTCCGAGTAACCCCTTCCTCCCCTTTGTCCTCTGCACCCGAATGTGCTCTGAAACCGGGAACACCAAGGCAGGGTTTTCCCGCCCACTTCTCCCCACCATTCTGCAGTCATAGCGGGGAGTGCACATGCCCGGAACCCGAAGGCAGGGGAGGGGGGCTGCTGGGAAATGTAGTCCCGGCAGGTGCCATTTTTATCCTCCCCGCCCCTCCGGAGTGCGTATGCGTAGTACACCCCCTCCCCGCAACGCGTCGCGGTATCCCAGGCATAATTGTCATTGCTTTCCCCCACTTCTGGGCGCCGATTGGCTTGGAGCGCCGAGGGGCGGAATATCTGCCGCTGCGCGCTTCCCGATTGGCTGGCGCGAGTGTCATTGCAGCGCCGGGAGGAGGGATGCGGCTCCCTGTGTTGGGAGGTGGAGTTTGGCTTCGCCGCTCCGTTAAAGGGGAGCCCCCGGTGCAAGCCGGGCGGTGTATGAGTCACACGCATAAGTGAACACGCACAAACACACACCCTTGTGCCACGCACCGCCCTTAGCCCCTCCCGACCCAAAACTTTCCCCCTCAGCCCAGCGTGAGCAGGGAGGGGTAATAAATCTGTACGGGGGGGAAAGGAAGCGAGAGAGTGAGTGTGTATGCGCGTCCACCCGCCCTTGTCGCGGGGAGGGGTGCGCATGCGCGGTGCGTGGCGGGGCTGAATGTTTCCCAAGTGTTTGAAACTGGTATTTGGGTTTTCCACGTTGGATCAAGTGCGGCGCACGGAGCGGGGAGCAGCGGCCGCACCGAGGAGGAGGAGAAGGACGGGGAGGAGGAGGAGGAGGAGCAGGAGCAGGCGCCGGCAAACAGAGAGGTTCGCTTTTGCTGCTGCTGCCTCACACTTTGCAGACCAGATTTGGTTTCCAGATTGTTTCGGAGGAGCTGGTGTGAGCGGCACACACACACACACCTCCCTCCGATTGTTCCTACCCCCGTCCTCTGTGAGTTCCCCGCCACGACAGCCATTCAATCAGCTGCTGCTGCTGGCTGGAGTGGGGTGACTCGCAGAGGGTGTGTGTGTGTCTCTCTCCCTCTGTTTTCACCGGAGAGGAGTCCGATGTAGCTGCTCCCGGTGCTCTGGAAGAGGTGGGGGGAGCTGCAAGGGAGCGATCCGGGCACTGAGCAGCCCTTGCAAGCCTGGGCTGGGCGGCAGGCAGGAGACGACCCCCGCTGCTGCTGCTACTGCGCCCGTGGGGGGGGGCTCGGATCCCTCTGTTGCCTGCCTCGTTTTCTTCACTTGCCGGATGAAAATGTTGAGTCCCGCTAACGGAGACCAGCTGCAGCTCGTCAACTATGTGGAGGATTATCTGGACTCCATCGAGTCCCTGCCCTTCGATCTGCAGAGAAACGTCTCCCTGATGAGGGAGATTGACGCCAAATATCAAGGTAAAGTGCTTGCTTTTCTGTGTGTGTGTGTGTGTGTGTGTGTGTGTTTGTGGGGTGGTAAGGAGGTTTGTCTTTTATCCTTCCGTTCCCTGAAAGCTGCCCCCCCCCTTGCACATCTCAAGGATGGTAGTTTTATTTCGGGGGAGGAGGGACGAGAGCTGCTTGGCGGAGGGGGGCTGATCCGCAGCGCCAGCTCTTGTCATGGGGCGGAACAAAAGGTCTCCGCTCCTCTTTCGAAGCAAGCCCTCTCGCTTTTCTTTTTTTCCCCCTCTTGTTTCTTCTTGCCTGGGCGGGGGGGTGGGAGCTGGTCGAGGCGGCGGCGGCGCTCGGGGCAGGGGAGGGGGCACAAAG
>NW_017729032.1:138745830-138747482 GCF_001723915.1 Gavialis gangeticus
CGCTCGGGGCAGGGGAGGGGGCACAAAGGAGGGCTCTTCCTGGGCGCCCCAGGTTTTGCTGGGGACGGAGGAAAGTGCTGGGTGGAAGAAGAGACGGGGGGAAGATTACGGCGCAACATTTAGGAATGTACAGTATTCATGATGGCTGTAGTAGGGGAGAGAGGCTGCGAGCGAGGGAGGGAGGGAGGGGGAGGGACTAGGGGTGCGCTGCGAGTCGGGGAGGGGGAGGTGTCCGCTCCTGCTTCTTCAATGGGTTTCGCTTCAGCCTGTGGAGCAGGAGCAGCCCTCAGTGTGTGCGCGCGCGCGTGTGGTGTGGTGTTGTGTTGTGGGGGGAATTGCTACGTGCCCCCTTGCCCAGCGGCGGGGTTGGAAGGAGCTTGGTTACTTGCTGGGGGCCGAAGGGGGTTGATTCGGCGCCGGCGGCAGAGGTGACTCCGGGGAGCGGGGAAGGAGCTCGGTGCAGCAGCCCCTTGCCTCTTAGGGACAGTGAGGGGGGCTCGCAGCTGAGCGCCCCCCCTCCCCCCGCTCCCTGGATGCCTTTGGGGACTAGTGCAAACTTCCCCGTGCGGCGGTGCCGCGGGAGTGCAGCGGATGGAAATGCCAAGGTGGAAAGGGGAGTAAAATTTAAAAAAAAAGGGGGGAGCCTCCACGTCCACACGCAGCAGAGCCTAACAACCGCCACTAGCGCCTCAGCGCTTTGCCGGAGCATTTGCTGTTGTCGCTTCTTTTATATGCACGGCTCATTAGCATATGGCGCCTCCGCCTCTCGCTATTGGGTGGAATCTTTCCTATTAAATGGCTCTTCCCCCCCCCCCTTCTCCGCCCACTGATTGGCCTCCCGGCGGGACAGTTCTACCTCCTGGCCCCGCCTCCTTATGACGTTGTCGAGGCAACTTTTGGACGGGTGGGGGGAGGATTGATTTGAATATCTAGTCGCCGTTCCTCCCGATACTGATTGGTGGCGGGGGCCCAGCTGGGCGGTTCAGACGCAGGCGCGCGCTTTGTGATTGACGCGCGACTGCTTAGATGCGGGGTCTGAGGAGGTAAGTGCCGCTTCTTATTCGGGTTCTGATTGGCGAGTTGAGACGATGAAGGCGGGCTCAACGAGTTTCTTTTTTCTCTTCTGATTGGTTCGTTGTTTCCGAGAAAGCGTGCTCCTCTTGGAGTTTCTGACTCCGATTGGCTCGCTGGGGAACAGGGGCGGGAACCTTTCCGTGCTCCTGTTTTTTCTGATAGGCGCGTTCTGCCCCAACGCTGCTCGCTCCTGATTGGCTTGGAGGCGGGGCCATGCTTCAGTTTGTTTGCAGCTAGTCTGTTAGGCAAAAACGCAGGAAGCTTCGCTGCTTCCTGTCCGAGAACAATGGCGTGGCGTCACATCCGGGGCGTTCCCTGCGCTTTGGTAACTGCTCGGTTGCTAGGATGGAGGGGGAGGAGTCCCCTGACGTCAAGGGGCGGGGCTCCGAATCCACAGCCCCTCCGCCACTCCGCTGCGCAGCCTTGAGAGCTGCCCAACGACTCTTCAGCGGTCATTGGTGCCCGCGGCAGCTGGAGTCCGGCGCTGTCGCAGCCTCTCCTCACGGGGCCAGGGGCGCATCTTTCCACCTAGCACGCGGGCTGCCTCCAGGGCCTTTTAATTTAAAACCCCCTTTCCC
>NW_017729032.1:138747597-138759799 GCF_001723915.1 Gavialis gangeticus
AAAAAAAGTGAGGTTCAGGTTAGGTCGGGGCAGGCAAAGTCTAGCCTCAGCAGCCCCTGCTGGCGTTGCTCCACCAGGTCTCCACGGGAATCCCAGCAGCGGGGCCTTGATGCACAGGGCCGGTGTTTCCATAGAGACCGGCCCAGGCGGCTGTGTCAGGGCCGTGAGCTGCTCTGGGGTTGGGCCGGGATCTTGCCGTGCTGACAGTGCAGGGCAGAGCTGGGACAGAGCTGTGATCCATTGTCTGCCTGCCCCAGGGGCAGCAGATTGCAGCTCTGGCCTACACTGTCACCATCACAAGGCCCTGGCCTTGGAGCAGCTCCGTGCCCAGCCGTCACCCTGCCAGCACTGCTTGCGCTGGTCTCCGTTAGACCCTGGCCCCATCTCTCCTAGGGTCCCCATGGAGATCTGCTGAAGCAATGAGAGAAGGGGCTGCTGGGAAATTGAGTCCAGCTGCCAGCCAGATCTGCCATTTTGCCCACCTCTGGGTTAGACAGGAAAACTTTTCTCACTAGGAGGGTAGTAAACCTGAACAGGTTACCTAGAGGGCTTGTGGACTCTCCATCCTTGGAGGTTTTTAAGACCGAGCTAGACAACGCTTTGTCTGGGATGATCTAGCTGGGGATGGTCCTGCCTTGACCAGTGGGTTGGATTCTAGTGTTTCTCAGCCTGTGGTACGTGTATCCCTAGGGGTACGTGAGACACAAGCAGGGGGTTCACAGGTGCTGCGTTTTGGTCTTTGCCTGCTCAGGCTGGAAGTACCGGCTGCTGCCCCTCCTGCCCTGTCTGGTGCCAGGGCCTTCACTTCCCAGCATCAATGTGCTGGGGGATAAGTAGGGAGGCCCTGAGCAGGCTGCCTTGCCCCAGTGGAAAAAGTGGGATTCGGCTCATGGTGATGAAACTGGAAGTGCCATGGTGAGGAGTCAGAGTCCAAAATGTTCCAATTTCGCTTTTACCGTGTTGATTGGCAGGGAGTACGCAAGGTACCGAAGGTTGAGAACCACTGGATTAGATGACCTCCTGAGGTCCCACCCAATATACATCTGAGTCTAAGAGATGCCAAAGCAAGTTCCTCCCAACCATACCCCCAGTTTATTGGGATATTATTGATCAGCAACATAACCAAGAGCAGCTAAATACAGAGAACACAGGGACATACTCATTCCCAGGTGGAGAGGTCTCAGGGCCCTCAGAGTTGTGACTGAGGCAAGTTCCAGGCTCCCACCCCTCTGCCTTTGTGTGGGGGAGCTTTATACAGTTCAGGTTCACACTTCTCTATTCCCATTCCTCCCTCTAAGATAAGGAGCTCTTGGCCAATTGAATAGGAAGCAGGGAAACTGAGTCATGGTTCCTGACCATTGTTCTCTCCTTATTAGCACTCGATGTGATCACTGTGCATCCCAACTCCCTTGAAATGGCTTCTGTACATGCTAAGGACAAATGTCTTACATTTGAAAGCTTGTCTAACTACCCCAACTGCATAGTTGGTCCAATAAAAGACATCACTCAGGGAAAATCTTGTCTCTGTGTTAAGCCTTGTGATTCAGCCTGAACTGCTTCTGGGCTCAGAGTATGTGGGGAGAGGAATGGGGTGAGCAAAAAAGGGATGAGGGATGTTTAGGACTCCCCAGCACACACAGGTGACCAAGCCTGTTCCTGTTCCCTTCAATAGCGACATTTTAATCTAATAATAGTCTAAGAGGGATGTTGTGGCTGTGACGTCCCAGAAATGACACGAGTGGCCAGGATTGCTTAGAGTGAGACTGACTACGTAGTTGCAGCAGAATTAGCCAAGCTTTCAAATGCAAGGTGTTTCTTTCTCAGGTCGCAAGATGTTTTAGGCCACAGTCATTTCTGTCTACCTTGGGACATGGTTAGTTGACACATGGGTTAAAACATCAGGGGGTGCTGATAATATGGCTGAGGTTGAATATGCTCGAGCAGTAGCAATGGTGAAAAATGGCTGTGCTGGCCTTAGCCTGGGGGAGCTCATGCAGACCCTGTCTCTGGCAAGATAGAAGGCATAGGTAAATGTATCATAGGCTATATGATGCACGCTTTTTCCACCAGAGTAGGGCTTCTCTACATTTTTGGACTCAAGGAGCTCCATAACTTCTGAATTGAGAGGCACCCAATTTCCAAAACTCACTTGTATATTACAGTGCTTACCTCCTTGCAGAGGGTCTGTGCCCTGGGGGTGCAGGATCCACCAGATACAAACTAGCCTGTGCTTATCTGCTTATCTCCTCACACCTCACTGGTCAGATTTCTCCCCACCCTTTGAAGGCATCTCGGTTGAGAATCACTGTGCTAGGAACACTCAAGTGGATACTGTTCTTCATTGGACTTGCTAGAGAAGTTAAGGACCCCTTTAGAAAGCTACTCCTGCAATTGTTGCAATGAAACCTCTTTTTTATTATGTCCTCTGAAAAAAACAAAATGAAGCAAGCAAAGATTGACACCCTGCAGAAAGCACACCAGCAGCCTCTTATAACTAATACGGGTTTTTTGCAGAATTTTTGGTTCTGTATCTGTGAGCGGAGGGGATGGAGGGCGGTGGGGTGGAAATGATCTATTTCCAAGTTTATCAACCTACTTCAGGCAGGCCAGGTATCTGTATTGCATCAAAGCCTAGTAGGTAGCTGTAGAGGTGTTTGACTGTTTTGAGAGACATTGGAATGCCTAGACCTCCTATGGGGTCTATACAGTACTTCAACTAGGAGAGGTTAACATTAGCTGTTCTGGAGAGAACAGATAGGTTGTGCTGCAGAGCTCCCTTGCATAAGGAATTGGCACTCAGCACTGCTTTCAGTTGCAGTTGGCAACACTTCCTTGCTTAACATCACATTTCAGTGCTGTGTTCTGTATCCACTCCAAAACTTCACCTATAAGAACACCCAGTTAGTGCTGAGAAACCGTTTTTATCTGGGTATCTAAACAGCAGCAAACGTTGCTTGGCATTTTGCAGTCTGCTGAGGAATTTGATTAGCAACACAGGAGAAGTGCTTAGCACCTTGCAGAATTAAGACCATCAGGACTAAATTAAATGCTTTTCTCTCAATATGATAAATTATTAAGCAGCTCCTGGAAAATGGCATTTTTTCCATATGCTTCCACATCTGTCATGCAGTTTGGCAATATGCTGGGAGTAATAAATTTAACTATTTTAGGTAAGTCATTACATTTTAGTAGCCTATATTTAAGCATATTGGCTCTAAGTAAAGCAAACTGTTTCTCCGAGAAAAATTATCTTTATATCACGTTCATGTGGGCTAACCTAACAGTGACAGTAATCAAGTGCCCCCAAATCGTATCCTAGAACTTCTTTCAGTCATTAAGAATAATTGATGATGGACATTTAAATCACTTTGAAGCGTTTGTCATCAGTAGAATGCAAGGTACTTTGTTTTATAAGAATATGCAAGCTGGCATGTCCATAACACACTTGGGGAGGGGAGGCAAGTAGCACTTCAGCACCTGCTTGCTGGCTGCTTTGAACCCTGGCAGGGAGCCTCTATTGCAGCTGTACTAACTAAAGCAAAACTTAGTTTGTCTACGTCAGAGTTCTACGATGTGTTTATAAATACGATCTGGAAAAGGCGCATTTTTACCCTAGATATAAAGCTTAAGTCACACGATCTTCAGTGTTATTTAGTATCAGTTACTGCTAAAATGTCTTTTGTCCAAAAATGAATCTGATTTGGGAAATAGGTATTCACACTTGTGAAATTCAAAGACAAAACCTTTGAGATCTAATTTGAATTTAGATAGGATCATAACTTTTACTGGAGTAAAACTGTTAGTTTTATGCTTCAGCAAGTGTTATGTTCTTTCTAAAGCTTCATTTTTTGATTATCAATCTAACCTCTTCTCTGCTTATTTCAAGGTGAACGGACAGAGAAACAGCTTAGAATCTGAGGTGGTTTAAAGTCCATATTCTAGATATCTCCTTTAGGGTTGAGTATATTTATAAAGAGGAAACAGAAAAGAGTTTTAGCAGATACTACATCTCACTTCTGTTGAAGGGAGTTGGATCAAGCTAGTGGTGCTTTAGAACCACATACTTGACCATTTTAAGTGTCTTCCTCTTCAGACTGATCTCTCAAACACTCCATTGACTACAACCTTACAGTCTTACAATAGTGTCACTTAAATTATCTACATTTGATTGACAAACATATATGATAAATGCATTTGATTGATGCACATAAAAAACTCTGACTTACGCTGTATATTATAACGTCCTAATGTTATTTTAATGTTTACTTGGTTCTTCTGGGTAAACGCATACAGAGAGTATATTGATGTATTTACTGAAGGTAATGCACCTATTTCAAAGAATGTGTGTGGGAGGGGAAAAAAACAAACCCAAAAGGGGCTCACCTTTATCCTGCAACCAGGGCTCTAGTCCTTTTTAGCCCCACAACTGGAGGAACAAAAGATTGGAACAGTTTTATTAGCCCTATCAAGCAAAGATTTTTGTTGCCCAGGAGCCAGCCCATGGCATTCTGATTTCTGTATCAGTTATAAAGTATGGGTGTCATCATTAACTCACTCAGTATCTGTTTTCTGCAGTGATTTGTGCTCCCTCTGCCTCTTTCAACCATTTCTAGTGAGCAAAAATTATGTACTTCTGTCATCTTTAATTTGGAGGAAGTTTCTTTGTGGGCTTTTTTTTTTTTTCAAAGAATGTTAATACTTGGAAGATGGTCTGAAAAATAACCAGTGTCTTATTTCCATTTCTGAATTTGGAACTAATTTTGGAGTTGCTGCTGATGGAAATTAGTTTAAAATATGTATTTATCTACAAGGAAACAGTCTCAAGACCCAGGACACACATTTGTTAGTCTTCTATAACTTCCCATTGTTTGCAACGAGCTGTTTCATAGACATCACTTGCCACTAGGCACATGTACAAGCACTCAGAGTTCAGCAGTCCAAAATGAAATAACAGTTTTCCATATCCAAACCAGTTGCATTTGCATTCTGTTCTAGAGAGACCTGCTGAAGCAAAAATAATCTGCTAGAGATATGAGCTGTTTGTTGTCAGATTTCAGCTTTGGAGAGTCCACCTTTGATCATCTTTGCACTTTACAAGAAGGTGTTGCTACATTAGCAAGGACTGAATACGGGAAGGTTTTGTTCAGACTTTCTGCCTATGCCTACTATTGATAGTTTTTATTTTTCTTTTACAGAAATCTTAAAGGAGCTGGATGATTATTATGAAAAGTTCAAACGAGAGACAGATGCAGTGCAGAAGAGAAGACTGTTGCATTGCATACAGAGAGCATTGATCAGGAGTCAGGAGCTGGGAGATGAAAAAATCCAAATTGTCAGCCAGATGGTGGAGCTCGTTGAGAACAGAACCAGACAAGTGGATGGTCACGTGGAACTATTTGAGACTTGTCAAGAGACTAATGACACTACTGGGAACAGTGGCAAAGCCAGTCAGGATAAGTCAAAGAGTGAAACAATCGCTCAGGCAGAAAAGCCCAACAACAAGAGGTCAAGGCGGCAGAGGAATAATGAAAATCGAGAAAATGCTTCTAATAATCACGATCACGATGACATCACCTCAGGAACTCCAAAAGAGAAGAAAGCAAAAACATCCAAGAAAAAGAAGCGCTCCAAGGCAAAAGCAGAGAGAGAGGCTTCCCCAGCAGATCTTCCTATTGATCCCAATGAGCCAACATACTGCTTATGTAATCAAGTCTCCTATGGAGAAATGATAGGATGTGATAATGATGAGTGTCCAATTGAGTGGTTTCATTTCTCATGTGTGGGACTCAATCATAAACCAAAGGGTAAATGGTATTGCCCCAAATGTAGAGGAGAAAACGAGAAAACTATGGACAAGGCACTAGAGAAATCAAAAAAAGAAAGGGCCTACAACAGGTAGTTTGGAGACTTTTAATAGCAAAGAAAACTAAAACCACCAAACCAGTGTATTTATTGTCAGTGTCACCTTTGTGGAGGTGCAAAGATTGTAAAATGTATATTTTTAAAGGAGGTTAGAAACTGAACCATTCCTGTTATAGGGACGGCAATAAGACTGATTTTGTTTTTCATTTGGTACAGCTATAAACAAGAAAGTGGTCCATGGACCAACATTTAACAATAAACAAAGTAATAAAAGTTTAAGTGTAGTGTTCATCTGGGTCTTAAGAAAAAAGAATATTTTTTTGTGTGTGCTTGTAGCACTGTACCCATTAAAATTTCAATTACAATATTTCTTGAACATCCATTTCGTTTTTCTTCATAAGGGAATGTTATTTACCTTTTGAGCAAATTGTCAAATAGTATTGCCATCCGGCTGTATTTGAATAAAGCTACAGTACCTTGCAAATTAAATTTCTTTCATTGACAACCAGTACAAGAACTAACAGAACAAAGGTAAAAATTCCAGTTCCTGCTACAAAGTGTGTCAGTATAACAGTTTAATAACAAATGTTGAAATAGGGTTAGAAGATTATTTTTTACAAAAAGTAAATGGTTGACTTTTACATGACAAATATTTTATATACTGGCCAGGTACCACAAGGGCCATTTTAAATGATTCAGTACATTTTATATTTAACCGGGAAGTGGTTTAGTAATGAAACTTAAAACAAGCTTTATACTGTCACAGATAATAATGTAGCAATCTTTAATTTGTATAAGTTGTATAAATGTACATTTTTAAGTGGAGTTGCACTTACTGTATTATAATTGGAAATGCAGCCAAATGCCATTGGTTAACCGATGTGCATTTCCTTCTGTATGTATGAAAACTGTACAGCTGTGATATTAAGAAATAAATGAAACAACTTGGAAAGCTTGCTCCTCTGGCAATTCTGTTTAACATGAATACCTAGAAATTACAAAAACTAAGGTCTTTAACTTCAACAACCCTAGCAAGCTTCTGTCCAGAAGCCTGAAGCAGAATTATAATTCCAATAATGAATCTGTGGAGAGTGTGTGACTAGCAAGTGAAGAAGTTTATCAAAATAGCATTTAACCTGTCATCCAGCTCCACTCTCTTGTTCCTTGAAGTTGCTCTAAGAGCTTGTTGTATTCCTAAAAATTGATAGAATTGAACTGGCCTCCTTTGCCAGTTTTCATATTTCTAATTATAGATACAAATAATTTCATTTATTTCTGATAACATTTATCAGAAGTAGATGCTTATTGATTTACAATATTTTTCAAGTGGCATTAAAATTACCCAGGTTAAGCATTTATCCCACTCCTCGGGTGCTCAGATAAAACTATGTTTAGCTATAATAAAAATGTCACTTTAGGTTAGGCACCCAAATCCCATTTCACTTAATTTTTTAGTGCCATAAAGTCCAGGGGGTGAAATTCTGGCAGAACTGCTTTGTGCCTCGCCTCCCCTTTGTGGAAATCCCCCAAGCGGGATTTAACAACTACCAGCCAGTAGAGGGGTCAGAAACAGGACTAATGTTGCAGAGGAGCAGTGGGAGGGGTGTCCAGACTAGTAGATCAGCGGGGGGGGCGAAGGTTTGGAACACCAAGGTGGGATTTGGTGATTCATACTGCCAATATGTTGTGCGCAGATACACTTCCAATTAAGGCTTCATTCCTCTCCCAAATTGCAGTTCTGCATCACTCAAACAACAAAATCATGCCACTAAATTAGTACCGATTCCTCCAACATCTTCTGACTTGCCTGGTCCCTCTCCAGGAAGTGGAGTGGGATAGGATACTGTGAAACAGCTATGATGTTTGGTGAATGACAGCATGTAAAGGAAAGCCATATGCACCATGTCACATACTGCAAATGGCCACTGTCAAAGATTGCTTCACAGTGCATGCATCTACACATGAAATTAAAGCGAAGCAATAAACTCCAGAACTCTTTGAGCTGGAGCAAACTGCTTCCAGGCACAGCATCTACATGTCTGCCCAGGATGGTAGCAATTGAAGCGAGGGCAGAGGAGGCCTGGGCTTGCAGTCAGCCTGGGGTGTCAGTCCTGAGCTCCAGATGGTGGCGTCAGGCAATGGAGTGGCTGGCTGGGGCACAAAGGTGCTGAATCTGTGGAACCGTGCGGCTAGGTGGCAGGCAAGAGTCTGGCTGGCCCCCACCTGGTCACCACCTACACGTGTGTTTCAGTGCAGTTAATTACTCTGCCATACTGTCTGTTAGGGAGAGTACTATTTTAAGGTAGAGTTAATTAGCTTACTGTGCCCTAATACCAGCACACATGGTGATGCTTTACTGTGGAGCTAATTAGTCTACTCAGCAACAAATCACATGTAGATGCACCCAGTGATGACTAAACCATCTTTAACTATTGCTAAATAGACATGAGAGAGGGCATGAGTTTGGGTGTACACATGCACATGTACATGCTCAGATCCTTCTGCCTTTTCCACCTAAATGACACAATAAGCAAAGTACCATTCACGCATTTTGTCTGAAGCAAACAGAGTGTCCATTTTGTCCCTTTCCTCTGCTGGTGAAGATCTGGGCTGAGGGGAATCCACAGCAGCAAGCTTATAATGAATCTTATTTTAGATATGCTTTCTTATTACCTTTTTTCCTTCACATGTGTGACTCGTTTTTTTTCAGCAGTTCATTCCGGCTTCTGTCCCCACTGCTATCTCCACCCTTGCAGAATAATTCAGCTCCAGCATACTCTTTTCTGCAAACTTTGTCTAGTCTGGGAAAACACATGCTTCCAAAAACAGTGCTAGCTAAACCCACTTGAAATATTTGGAGGATTCATAAACACAGCTTAATATTTTTTTAATTAGGCTACCTGGTCAGATCTGACTTTCTCTCAAATGCCTACCCCCCCTTCTTCCCCAGGTCCTAATTAGTATTTTAAATGCAGTTAGGTTAAAATGATGGAGGTCTGAAGGACCTTGATAGGAAGGTCCAATTTCACATGGATCAGTGGAATCATCTTTAAACTGCTATTAAATGCCATTTCCAGTTCTTACTGATGTGCTGTAATTTCATTCCCTTTAGCTCGCAAAGGAGTTGCTGATCTGCTAGATGGTTTAAAAATTATATCACTTCCCATTTTTGTTGGCTTGCATTATGCATCTTCCCAACTTGTAGCATAATGGATTGCAACTTTCTTTTGCAGCTCACCAGGCACATTGACACGAGACATTAAATGCACAGGAAACTAATTCTATTGTGCATTACTGCATCATGGCAAAAGCTGTGCTGATGTGCTAACATGCAGTAGAATTAGTCTACTGTGCATTAACGTCACTATAAAGGTATATGCTGGTGCTACTGCACAGTAGTGCTAGTTACTGTGCATTGAGTTAGTACCTGTTATTATAGGTACTAAACTTAATGTGCAGTAACTATAGCGCATTAATGCACATGTAGACATACCCACCTTCTAGTAGGATCAGCACCATGGGGTTCAACAGATCTAATTTCAAGCTCTGAGCATGTTTGCTTACTTAGTTTAGATCCCACAAACCACTATTAAGCTCTTAGTTGGAAGTACAGCTGTCTCACGTTATATTAACATACTACCAAACAGTCTCATGCTGTGAAAAAATTGCTCTAGTCTAGTCATCTTTTTGTGTTTTTACAAACATACCTTTCCCTCATGCCCATTTAAGTCAGTGTAACAGACATGAGAAACTGCCAGCAGAAGTGGAGATTTAATTCTTGTGCTGCTGCACATAAAAGGCTGGATAGAAGCAGCAGATATGCAGGTTTTCTATAACGCTTTCTGCCAGCCTTAACTGAATCCCGATATACAGAGACCTTCTCTAGGAGTGAGGGAACATTTGAGTTTCTGCCCCTTTGTTCACTGACAATACTATCAACAAAGTGCTCAAGTGAGACATATTCTCTCTACTGGCACATCTGCATGTTCATTAATACGCCCTAGTTACTGTACATTAAGTTTAGTACTTGGTTAACCAAGTACCAATTCAATGCACAGTTACTTGCACTAATGTGCAGCAGCACCGGCACACAGGGGTTTTGTTTTCCTTTTTTTACACTCGCTGTCCAGTATCCTAATAACACAGTGCAGTGGCGTATTAGCACGATTTGTGACCGGCAGGCTACTGCGCAGTAAGAATTTTGTGTAGATGTTGTGCCCATCTTGTGCCCACTGAGAATTGGATTGAGACTACTAATTCATTTCCTATAAACCACAGAGCAGCCATCTAATATGAAACTTTCGTTCAGTAGGCTACCACCAAATACATGGGAAGGTGACACTGCTGATCTGGGCTGAATATGAACAAAAGACCTAGCCAAGAGAATCTCTCTATCCCATTACCAGTCCCTTGAACTAATGATATACACCCTCTGGTTAAGAGATGACACCATTTTGATGGTGCCCAAGGAAGCTGCAGCAAACTTATTACATTACTGTACAGCTCTGTGGAGAGAAAAGACAGGAGTGGGATAGGAGAGGACGCTGAAGGATCTGGGCCTATTTAGTCTAGACAAAAGAAGACCGAGAGAGGATTTAATAACAGCCTTCAGTTACCTGAAGGGGGGTTCCAAAGAGGATGGAGCTAGACTGTTCTCAGTGGTGGCCAATAAGAGAACAAAGAGCAACGGTCTCAAGCTGCAGCAGGGGAAGTTTAGGTTCCATATTAGGAAAAACCTCTTCACTAGGAGAGTAGTAAAGCACTGAAACATGCTACCTAGAGAGGTTGTGGAATCTCCACCCTTGGAGGTTTTTAAGACCTGGGTAGACAAAGCCTTGGCCAGGATAATCTAGCTAGGGACAGCCCTGCTTTGAGCAGGGTGTTGGACTAGATGACCTCCTGAGGTCCCTTCCAAGCCTAACTTTCTGTGATTCTGTGATAGTTGGCAGGTGAAAGCACGTAAGTGATGAAGCACTAAATGTTGCCTGTAAAGTGCAACTGCAAGCTATTACTAGAGGGAAAGAGAGATCCAGCATGAGGTTGAAACACAAGGAGCTAAGCATCAGCTTGAACCATTACATCACCTGAAAGCATCCCAATTAAACAGAATTATTATTTCCATTGAGCAGCAATCCTAGCCTTGCATATCATTAAACTTAAATACGTTTTTACAAATTAACTGGATTTCCTCATTAACTGCATTCTAATTAAGTGGAGAAGACCAAATAAATACAATCAGATCGCATTGCTCCACTGGTCCATCTTTGGGTAAAATCTTTTTTTTAAATTCTACTAAACAAACATACAGTCAAGACAGAGTGCAGAAAACATGGCATTTTCAAACTGTAACATTCCATTACAGATAGAAATGCCTAAAAACTAAATGCATTGCATATCACCACATGTTCACTCTTCAGTTTTTATTCAAAACTCACTTCCTTTTCATTTAGCTCCTCCCACACTACTGGAGCCAGTGGCAGGACTCATAGGGCAAATGGCTCCAGTCACCAGCATACGAGTCCCCAGCGGAGCAACCATGACAGTGGGGCCTGCACTTGCCCTGTCAGTAGTGGTCCACATTTTCAGTTTTTATTTAAAAAAAAACCCGGAATTTTACAGGGTTTATCTTCCAAACATAAAAACTGGGTTGAAATTGGGATAAAAGGAAGAAAAGGAAAAAAAATCAGTTTAAACTGGGGAAAATAATAATACATTCCTGTGGCAGTGACGGAGGGAGGGAGTAAGGCTGGGACTAGGGAAGGGGCAGGGCACAGCCCATTGGCCACTTCCAGGCCTGCAGTAGGGAGTATAGCGGAGGGAACTGTCAATAGCTGTGGGGTGTGGGATAGGGTTTGTGTCTCTTGCTGCTACATGCACCCCAGGAGGGCTGCAGGCTGGGGGGCTGCGCTGGGCTCTCCCTGGGGGGCATGTGCCCCCAGATCTGCACTCGGGACAATTGTCTGGTGCAGTTCCCCAGCCCACAGCCCTCCTGGGGAGTGTGTAGCAGCAAGAGCCATGCCCCCCACGCCCACTTACAGTTCCCTCCAAAGCTGGCGTTGGCCATTCCTGGGGCCACTGCAGCAGGGGCTAGGGTGAGTGGGAACAAGCGGAGCCCCGGGGGGCATAGGGCACAGTGCAGGTTGTCCCCGCTCACCCCAGCCCCTGCTGCAGTGGCCCCGGGAACAGCTGATGCCAGCTGCCTGCAGCTGCTGGGCTGTGCCATACCCCGAACCCCCTGAGGCTCCGCTTGTCCCTACTTACTCCAGACCCTGGGCTGCGCCATGCCATGGTGCAGGCAGCTGGCTCTAGCTGCTCCCAGAGCCACTGAAGCAGGGGCTGG
>NW_017729032.1:138764799-138779623 GCF_001723915.1 Gavialis gangeticus
ATTTTTGTTGGCTTGCATTATGCATCTTCCCAACTTGTAGCATAATGGATTGCAACTTTCTTTTGCAGCTCACCAGGCACATTGACACGAGACATTAAATGCACAGGAAACTAATTCTATTGTGCATTACTGCATCATGGCAAAAGCTGTGCTGATGTGCTAACATGCAGTAGAATTAGTCTACTGTGCATTAACGTCACTATAAAGGTATATGCTGGTGCTACTGCACAGTAGTGCTAGTTACTGTGCATTGAGTTAGTACCTGTTATTATAGGTACTAAACTTAATGTGCAGTAACTATAGCGCATTAATGCACATGTAGACATACCCACCTTCTAGTAGGATCAGCACCATGGGGTTCAACAGATCTAATTTCAAGCTCTGAGCATGTTTGCTTACTTAGTTTAGATCCCACAAACCACTATTAAGCTCTTAGTTGGAAGTACAGCTGTCTCACGTTATATTAACATACTACCAAACAGTCTCATGCTGTGAAAAAATTGCTCTAGTCTAGTCATCTTTTTGTGTTTTTACAAACATACCTTTCCCTCATGCCCATTTAAGTCAGTGTAACAGACATGAGAAACTGCCAGCAGAAGTGGAGATTTAATTCTTGTGCTGCTGCACATAAAAGGCTGGATAGAAGCAGCAGATATGCAGGTTTTCTATAACGCTTTCTGCCAGCCTTAACTGAATCCCGATATACAGAGACCTTCTCTAGGAGTGAGGGAACATTTGAGTTTCTGCCCCTTTGTTCACTGACAATACTATCAACAAAGTGCTCAAGTGAGACATATTCTCTCTACTGGCACATCTGCATGTTCATTAATACGCCCTAGTTACTGTACATTAAGTTTAGTACTTGGTTAACCAAGTACCAATTCAATGCACAGTTACTTGCACTAATGTGCAGCAGCACCGGCACACAGGGGTTTTGTTTTCCTTTTTTTACACTCGCTGTCCAGTATCCTAATAACACAGTGCAGTGGCGTATTAGCACGATTTGTGACCGGCAGGCTACTGCGCAGTAAGAATTTTGTGTAGATGTTGTGCCCATCTTGTGCCCACTGAGAATTGGATTGAGACTACTAATTCATTTCCTATAAACCACAGAGCAGCCATCTAATATGAAACTTTCGTTCAGTAGGCTACCACCAAATACATGGGAAGGTGACACTGCTGATCTGGGCTGAATATGAACAAAAGACCTAGCCAAGAGAATCTCTCTATCCCATTACCAGTCCCTTGAACTAATGATATACACCCTCTGGTTAAGAGATGACACCATTTTGATGGTGCCCAAGGAAGCTGCAGCAAACTTATTACATTACTGTACAGCTCTGTGGTAAGAAAAGACAGGAGTGGGATAGGAGAGGACGCTGAAGGATCTGGGCCTATTTAGTCTAGACAAAAGAAGACCGAGAGAGGATTTAATAACAGCCTTCAGTTACCTGAAGGGGGGTTCCAAAGAGGATGGAGCTAGACTGTTCTCAGTGGTGGCCAATAAGAGAACAAAGAGCAACGGTCTCAAGCTGCAGCAGGGGAAGTTTAGGTTCCATATTAGGAAAAACCTCTTCACTAGGAGAGTAGTAAAGCACTGAAACATGCTACCTAGAGAGGTTGTGGAATCTCCACCCTTGGAGGTTTTTAAGACCTGGGTAGACAAAGCCTTGGCCAGGATAATCTAGCTAGGGACAGCCCTGCTTTGAGCAGGGTGTTGGACTAGATGACCTCCTGAGGTCCCTTCCAAGCCTAACTTTCTGTGATTCTGTGATAGTTGGCAGGTGAAAGCACGTAAGTGATGAAGCACTAAATGTTGCCTGTAAAGTGCAACTGCAAGCTATTACTAGAGGGAAAGAGAGATCCAGCATGAGGTTGAAACACAAGGAGCTAAGCATCAGCTTGAACCATTACATCACCTGAAAGCATCCCAATTAAACAGAATTATTATTTCCATTGAGCAGCAATCCTAGCCTTGCATATCATTAAACTTAAATACGTTTTTACAAATTAACTGGATTTCCTCATTAACTGCATTCTAATTAAGTGGAGAAGACCAAATAAATACAATCAGATCGCATTGCTCCACTGGTCCATCTTTGGGTAAAATCTTTTTTTTAAATTCTACTAAACAAACATACAGTCAAGACAGAGTGCAGAAAACATGGCATTTTCAAACTGTAACATTCCATTACAGATAGAAATGCCTAAAAACTAAATGCATTGCATATCACCACATGTTCACTCTTCAGTTTTTATTCAAAACTCACTTCCTTTTCATTTAGCTCCTCCCACACTACTGGAGCCAGTGGCAGGACTCATAGGGCAAATGGCTCCAGTCACCAGCATACGAGTCCCCAGCGGAGCAACCATGACAGTGGGGCCTGCACTTGCCCTGTCAGTAGTGGTCCACATTTTCAGTTTTTATTTAAAAAAAAACCCGGAATTTTACAGGGTTTATCTTCCAAACATAAAAACTGGGTTGAAATTGGGATAAAAGGAAGAAAAGGAAAAAAAATCAGTTTAAACTGGGGAAAATAATAATACATTCCTGTGGCAGTGACGGAGGGAGGGAGTAAGGCTGGGACTAGGGAAGGGGCAGGGCACAGCCCATTGGCCACTTCCAGGCCTGCAGTAGGGAGTATAGCGGAGGGAACTGTCAATAGCTGTGGGGTGTGGGATAGGGTTTGTGTCTCTTGCTGCTACATGCACCCCAGGAGGGCTGCAGGCTGGGGGGCTGCGCTGGGCTCTCCCTGGGGGGCATGTGCCCCCAGATCTGCACTCGGGACAATTGTCTGGTGCAGTTCCCCAGCCCACAGCCCTCCTGGGGAGTGTGTAGCAGCAAGAGCCATGCCCCCCACGCCCACTTACAGTTCCCTCCAAAGCTGGCGTTGGCCATTCCTGGGGCCACTGCAGCAGGGGCTAGGGTGAGTGGGAACAAGCGGAGCCCCGGGGGGCATAGGGCACAGTGCAGGTTGTCCCCG
This sequence comes from Gavialis gangeticus, assembly GCF_001723915.1. NCBI lineage: Eukaryota > Metazoa > Chordata > Crocodylia > Gavialidae > Gavialis > Gavialis gangeticus. The sequence continues at coordinate 138,767,784 of NW_017729032.1, forward strand.
CTCACCCCAGCCCCTGCTGCAGTGGCCCCGGGAACAGCTGATGCCAGCTGCCTGCAGCTGCTGGGCTGTGCCATACCCCGAACCCCCTGAGGCTCCGCTTGTCCCTACTTACTCCAGACCCTGGGCTGCGCCATGCCATGGTGCAGGCAGCTGGCTCTAGCTGCTCCCAGAGCCACTGAAGCAGGGGCTGGGGTGAGTGGGAACAAGTGGAGACCCAGGGCATGGTGTAGCTTGTCCCCACTCACCCCAGCCCCTACTGCAGTGGCCCCAGAGCAGCTGACACCACTTGCCTGCATCACAGCACAGCGCAGCCCAGGGGCTGACATGAGTGGCACATGGCTGGGTGTGGAGGGGAGGGGACCTGACCCCAATCCTGACCTTAGCACCAGCACTGGCACCTCCCACCCTGCCCAGGGTCAGAGCTGGGAGCCCCATGCCCCCGGGCAGCGACTCCAGCCCCGCAGACCTGTGCGGAGCGGCTGGGCACAGCGCCCGGTGCAGGGAGCAGAACCGGGCTGTCCTGCCTGCCCCCCAGTGGGGCTCCCAGCTCCCAGCACCTGGGGCAGTGCTTCATGCAGCTGGAGCTGCCAGGGTACAGCTGGGACCTGCCTGCCCCAGAAGCAATTCCTGCAGCCCCTCCTGCGCTGCCTGGGGTCAGAGCTGGGAGCCCCATGCCTCCAAGCAGCAGCTCCAGCCACCTTCCCCCAACCCCTGTGTGCCCACATCTCCACGTGCAGCTGCTGTCATCCCTGCCCCCACTCCATGTCCGACCAGAACCCTGTGCCTCAGGTAACCAGCACTTTCAGCTTACTGGCACCCCAGCCATTCCCAATTGTGCTGGTTAATAGGGATTTTGCTGTACCTGGTAAAACTGAGTGAAGTGAAAAATGAGTGTAAGTCAGTAAAAACAGGTATAAATCAGTAAAAACCAAATAACTTCAATAAAAAAAAATCAGGGAATTTATCAGTGAAAATTGGTAAAAACTGAAAATGTGGAACACTGCCTCAGGTACAGATCCAGGGATCCTGGTTTTCTCTGATTTTAAAAAAAATCCCAATTTTTGGTTAAAAAAATAACCCCAAATCCACATTTTTCCGAGATTTAAATCTGGATTTGGGGTTAATTTTTTTTTTAACAAAAATTAGGAATTTTTTTAAATCAGAGAAAACCAGGTTCCCTGTACATGAGTGATAATCAACTGGGGTGCCACAGCACCCAAGGGTTCCGCAAGATCTTTTTAAGAGTGTTACAGTGTGCACAGAGATAAGTACTGTAGGCACTAAGTTACCTTTGCAATGAGATACCATTCAATTCAGAAAAGTTATGGAACCTTGCCTTGAGTCCAAAAAGGTTTAGAACCACTGGTTTAGTTAAAGTTAATGTTGTTCTTTCTAACTTGGTTACTAATTATCAGGGATCCTGTTTTTTTCTGTTTAAAAATCACAAATTCTCTAATTAAAAAAACCCAGTAAATTATCTGATTTAAAAACCCCAAATCTGCATTTTTGCATGATTAAAATGAAACAGCACTATATAGGTATCAGTTGAACACAATAGATAGGGACAGACATTCAAAAAGCCTGAACCTGAATTGATTCAACCTTTGCAGGTTAGTCTAACCTGGCTAGGCTGAACCAGTTGGAAACTGGATAGACATACTCCTTGGACTGAAGAAATACAGGCATATGCCTGCAGTGGCTCAGGCTAGAAACCGGGGGTACTAGAGCAGCCTTCCCTTTCCTTGCACAAGTTGAGCTGAGGGGGGTGTGTCCAGGCCCCAGCAGGATTTTCTCATTAGGGAGGTCTACCTGCACCATCCCAGGCTTTTCACCACTGGCTGCTCAAGGGGTGGGAGAGTTGTCAGCCCCCAGACCTTTGCTAGCACTCTAAGGCAAGTGGGGGTGTGCAGTGCATGCATCTGTTGATGATACGGAGCTTTTCAATCTCCCTCCCTGCTTGTCAGACTGTCTGCAGCAAACTGACAGTCAAAGCAAGGTAGCCTGATAAGAGTCTTTATCACCTGATTAGCAAAATGATAGCCTCTCTTCCATTACTTCAAACTCTTGTTAAACAGTTTACAGGAGTGACCTATTGATTAGCTCCAAAAGCCCTGTTCTGTCTGCCTGCCTGTCCCAATGAAATTGGAGAGACACACACACAGACAGCTCTCTGCATTAGCTAGCACACCACATGCCGAGGGTCTGTGGGGCTGGGGTCCATGCTGTGGGAGATGGAAGGGAGTGGGGGAATTTCCTGCTTGAGCAGTGAGGGGGAGTAGGGAAGGGGGAAGCCAGTAGACCCTGCTGTGTCTGCAGTCTTCGCCAGAGCCTTATACAGCACTAGCTATCATACCACATGCTCGCTATGGTCCGTGCTGTGGGGAAGGGGAAGAAGGGATCCCTGCTTAAGCAGCAAGTGGTGAGAGGACAGAGGGGCACAGGGAAGCCAGCAGACCCTGCTGCCTGTGCCAGAGGACCTCTGGCCAGGGAGCAGAGGGGAGGGGCCAGCCCTGCTATAAACGTGAGAGCCCTACCCAGCCCAGAGAGCATGCTGGGGGTGTCTGGTTTATCTTAAACCAGCAAGGGGTCTGGGACAGACATTGCATAAACCAGTTTGAGCCAAATCAGTTAAGTCTGATACTACATTCAACCAGGTTTTTCTCAAACTGGTTTCAGCCATTTTCAAACTGGTTTATGTGCACTGAACATCTGTTCTGTTACAGGTTTAAACTAGTTTCTGATCACTTAAACCAGTTTATGTGTAATGTCTGTCCTTAGCCAATATTTTATTGATATATTTACAATTTAAAAGCATTTTGGAAGCCTAACAGTGCTTCAATCACTATAATAAAATAAATTCTAAATACCAATAAATGTTGGCATTTGATTTTGGATTTTTTACCATGGAAAATCATAGCTCCCCTTGTCCCCTTCCCCAAATAAAATATGGGTCCAGCTGCGGCTGTCCCCCCCACCCCCAATGCTTTGTGGCCCTGAGCAGCCCTGATATGATGGTGTCCTGCCCATGTCAGTGCCCCTCACTTGCCCACAGCCCCCTGCTTCTCCCAGTCCTGCTGGAGGGGGCCCCCAGCTGCCAGGGCTATGGGGCCAGGGACCCAGGTCTTCAGCCCTCTGCCCACCCCCTCCCCCTCCCCAGTAGTGCCCAAGCCCCGGCTGCCACCCATGGGAGGAGGCAGCATGGCTGGAGTGGAGCTGGTTGTAGGGAGGTGGATGCAGACTGGTAGCTGCAGCCTCAGGGTTCCTTGCCCTGCTGCCCTCCTCCTGGCAGTCTCCATGGCCCAGTGGGTGGGACCTGGGGTGGCAAGGCAGAGTGGGGTTGGGCAGGAAGGCTCAGTGCCACTGCCAGGAGCCCTGCACCACCATGGTGAGTTGCCTCCTGCCTGCCTGGCAGCAGCAGAGGTGGTGGCACAGAGTCATGCCTTCCTTGCTGCTGCCAGGTGGGCAGGAGGATGCCTCATTATGGTGGTGTGGGGCTCCCAACAGTGGCACTGGGCCTTCCCACCTTGTCCCACTCTGCCCTGCTGCACTGGGTCTTCGCCTGTGGGCCATGGAGGCCCCTAGGGGGGGACGGCAGCAGGACAAGGAGCCCCAAGCCCACAGTGGCCAGGCCACATGCACCCATGCCCTGCATACAAATCTGGGAGGTGCATGCTTTCCATGCTCCCTGTGGGAGTGCATGCAGTGGGGGGCAGCCAGCACCCCTGTCACCCCCTGGATGAACCACCCATGGCTCCATCCCACTCCCCAGCCAGGCCCTGTGGCTGCACATTCCCACCCCAGCCCTGGGTCCCAGGTCTCAGGCCCTACGCCCCACCCTGGCTGGGCAGTGACCCCTGCCCTAGCCCCTGCCCTGCCCAGCTCCCTCCCTTCCTCACTATGGGGGCCTCAATCCCCTCTCCACCCCCCACCCCTCCACCCCTGTAGACGTACCTTCAGGGAGCAGCTTTCATGCTGCCTGGGTACCACATGTAGACACATGGATGTGGCACCCCCTGCCTGATTGTTTTCCACCTACTCCTTCAAGCCCCTTGCAGGCTGGAACTCTGGGGTCCAAGGCTCCAAGGTCAACAAATCTGCTCCTTTGGCACACTGGTGCTTCTTACTGTGAGGGTAAAAGTTCACTATACAAGAGGCAACCTCCACAGGGGTTTGTTTTAGAGTAATATCATAGAAACGGCCTTCTTCTAATATAGCTGTTACAGCTACTGCACCTTTGTGTGTCTGAACAGTTCCTTTTACTGACTTACTTAACATTCCAAATTCAACATGCAGGGCCAGGAATGCAAACAGATCTTTTAACAACACAAGTTGATTAACAGAATTTTAATGTATTTGCTTTTAAAATTGACTTTGGGTATATTAACATCTTTCCCTAACTAGCAAACCAAGATAATAATACCTTTTGTACTTCACAAAGTGTTGTGAAGGATTGTCTAGTGTAAGGATTGTCTAGTTAACAGGTCAAATGAATCTTTTGTACAGATTCATTGGTTTCAATTAAATACACCACTGATGAATTTGGCCTAGAATGTCAAGGAGCAAAATTGTACTATATTTCCTCATTCATGCTAAAATTTAAGTGAATGCAAAAGGTCATGAAAAGTCAATTTAGTGCTATGTATAATGTTTTGCTTGGTAAACAAGCTGCTTATGTGTCTGTATTGTTGGATTAAAAAATAAATAAATCAAGGTGGGTTATCAGCAGGGATCCTGGTTTTCTCCGATTTTAAAATATCCCCAATTTTCAGTTTAAAAAAGTAACCCAAAATCCACATTTTTCTGTGATTAAACTGAAATGCCACTAATTATACACACACACACACGCATATGAATACACGTGTGTGTTTATATATACACACACACGTATGTATGTGTGTGTGTGTGTGTGACGGGCTAGCTGGCAGTGACTTAGCCCAAGGGTTTTGAAAGGGCAAAAGGTGATTGGAGGACTTGGGATTCCCTTTCCTCACCAATCAGGCCCCAGAGACTCACCCTCCATGTTCCCTGATTGGCCCCTTGGGTCACCTGGAGGGGGATAAAAGGGGCAGTGCGGCTTACTCAGGAGACCAGTGAGGGACCACAAGGAAAGAGCTTCAAAAAGCTGGCAAGAGCCAGGCCAGTGGGGCAGGAGCAATTGCCTCAGAAGAGCCTGAAGGAGTGGGACCTGCAAGTGCAGTTGGACCCTCAGCAGCGCAGCGTGCGGCCAGCTGGCAGGAGAGGCTCCCCAGCTCCAGCAAAGATCTGAGTGGCAACCTGAGAGGTTCCCAGCTCTACTTCCAGCTCCTCCAATCAGAGGCTAGGCAGCTTGAGGTGAAGCTGGGGCTCTGGAAAGGTCAAGACCTCTTGCAGTTCAGCACAGCACCAGTACTTATGGCTGTAGTAGAGTTTCTGCTTACTACATGGGAGATTTAAGTTCAGGTCTCAGCTGGGATGACTTGGGGTGAGAGAAATGACAGGGAGAAATTCTTTTTGCAGTGGAAAGGAGCCATTGTGCTTTCTCCCCCTCCAGGTACCTAGGCCCTATATTGCTTGTCATTTGACATTTTGTATTTTGTGCCTTTTTATATTTCACCAACCAGTATTATTTGTTCTGCTGTTTGTGTTTTATATTTTGGTTAACCCTGCCTTTTGTCAACTGGATGAATATGTCTATGATTGTAAGTGTCTAACCTTTGTTGAATCCTGCCCCCTCAGGGCACTGTAGTGTCCACTATACCCCCTGGTTTATACTGGTTATGTTCCCAGTATTGTTCTCCTATTAAAAAGTAAATGGTTAAGTTCCCATTGGTGGTCTGGCTCTGCTCTATAGGGGGAGGAGAGTCCCTATACCTCCTACAGCACTTATGCACCTGCTTTGATCCCTTCAAGGGGAGAGGGGGTACCTCTTGGAGTACTGCCTGGGTTATATAGATATAGACACACGTGTGTGGTGCTTCAGTTTAATCATGTAAAAATGCAGATTTGGCGGTTTTTAAACTGAAAATTGGATATATATATTTTTTTGTATCAGAGAAAACCAGGCTCCCTGGTCATCAGGGACACACAACTTCGGTGCTCCAGATTCTGCTCTGGCTCCAAGTAGCTTTCTGGGTACAGTTCAGGATGCTGGGTTTAACTTATAAAGCCCTAGATGGCCTGGGCCCTATATATCTTAAGGAAGAAGGCAGTCCCTACATCTCATCAAGATCTGTACGTCAGCCAACACACAGCAGCCTCTTGCAAATACCATCAGTGAACCAAACTCACTCAGTGAAAACATTTAGGAAGTTGTTCATCCCTCAGCTCCAGAACTCTCTTTCTCCTTCAAGGACTGCCGGTGCCCGCGCTAGGACATCTTTCAGAAGCACTGTAAGACCTTCCTATTTGGACAGGTGTTTAGGAAGCAAGACTAAGCTAAGATATTGTTTAGGGAAGGTTTGCTATACAGTGATGTTTATCTTATCCTCTACTTGCTTTTATAAGTTGTTCTGGTTCTCCTGTTTTGTTTTACTCCCTTTTTCATTTGCCTTATAAAGCTGTTCTGCCCTCTTCTGTCATCCACTTACCCTTTGTTAAGAAAGGGTTACATAAATACTTAATCAGTCAATAAATGTTGTTGGAAAACACTGTCATGTATTTAATACAAAGAAGATAGGGCTTTGTCTAGACAAGAGAGAGAACTTGATCCTAGCCCTCACTGTACCTCCTCTAGTGTAAACCTCTACCCTAGAAAAGGGAAACTACAGCTTACACAAGGATGCTTTCCTTCAGTTGCATAAAGAGGCAAGCAGCTCTGGCACCATTTGTTTGCCTTGATGCTATGAAGTAGCACCTGAACAGCTACACTGAATGCTGAAAATTAGGACTAATACTTCATTTCAGTTACAAAAGTTTTCAAAATTGGAGGCCTGAATAAAATGACTTTCGGTACTGTATAATACAGCAAACTAAATATTTTCCACTGGAACGTTTTTCCCAAGAAATATTTCAATATCATCCAAACTGAACATTTTTGTGGGAACACACTAATTTTGCTGAAGGGACAAACTTTAAAAAAAAACAAAACATTTTGGTAAAGTAAAAATGTTCCATTTGATATTTTCAGAACCAAATGTTTTGACTTCCTTGGTTTTGACAAACAAACCAACTGTTTTCATTTTGAAATATTTAATTGTATGTAATTTTTTTTCAAGTCAAAATGGAAGTATTTTGATTTAAATCAAAACTATTTTGTAATATTTCATTTTGTGGACCATTTCACTGTTCTTCATTCAAGTTCTGAGTCAGAACAAAAACACATTTTGCAATGGCAGAATTTCTTACAAAACCAAAATTCCAGTTCCCACCCAATTTCCTGGCTAGAGACAGAAATTGCACATAAGCCCATATAAAAGTGATCAGAAACCAGTTCAAATCTGTAACACAACAGAAGTTCGGTGCACATAAACCACTTTCAAAATAACCAAAACTAGTTCAAGATAGACCTGGATGGATGTAGTATAAGACTCAACTGATTTAGGTTAAATTGGTTTATGGAACTCCTGTCACACATCCCCTCCAGATTCAAAGTAACTCACAGTCCCCAGCATCCCAGGATGCTTTGCTACTCCCCTGCAAGCTCTCCCCTTACAGAGTGGGTGCGTTAGCCATGGCCCAAAGTGTTTGCACCAGCTGAGCAAGTGCCAAGGCAAAACCTTAGATTGCCCGTCATGCTCCATCCTGTATAAATTCTAATGGTGACATTCATTTTAAACTTGGCTTGAGTCCTTTCTTTTACTCTCAGTAATTTGCTTGAAGAACTGAACCTTTCATTATGGCCATCAGCTGAGATGAAGGTGTTAAGGGAATAAAAGCTGTGGAGAGGGCAAGGAGCTGGATTTTGTGCTGATGTCATGTTGATTTTCACCATCAATCTGATAGAATTCTGTCCGGATCACCCCTTCTGATTCATACCTATGGAAAGTGACCAGGGTATAAAATAATTTGAATATCTAAGAACTCACATTTGCCTTGCTGAAAACTCAAATACGCCCTGAGGGGTTAAATGGTAGGGGGTGCTAAGCCACCATCTGTAAGAGATATACCCCAAATAGATTTGGATCCTTTTGTGAATCATCTAAAACTGTATAGAGACATTTATTTTATTCTGTCTTTGAGGAAGAATTAGTGCAATGTAAATTAAATGCCTGTTGTCCCCAGTTTGTATTTTTCAAAATAAAATCAACCTGACAAAACTTTTTTTTATGTTGATGAAGACAAACAACCAAATTAGACTTTGCACAAATGATTTACCAATGCTCAGAAAGAAGTGTTTCACTGTGTTTGTTATAAGATATAGCAAAGGGATTTGATCTTTTGCCAGTAACCCTCTTTCCTTCAGATCTTCCCACTCTTACCTGAAAGAAAATGTTTTATTCTTTTTACAGTTATTAAAATATCCATGTCCTCCTCCATGCTGAACTCTGTAGAATGACCGGTTTCTTCCTCTGTGCTAAACTGATCACTCAACAGACCAGACCAGTTTAGTAAGAAATGATTGATACATTTCAAGTTAATCCATATATTTTTTTGTGGAGTCATGTGGCTTTAAGAATAGACAATATATATGGCACTATGTCAGTTGCAAAATAAGTCACTGGATATGTATTCAACTCTATGAGATAATTCAATAACAAAAGGATTAAGGCTGACATTTTCAAAAGTGTCCCCTCATTGTACATACCTTAGGTTTCAGGTGTCAATATGCAGCATATTGATCTTGCTGTTCAGAAATAACAGGATAAGTTTTTCTCCATGAGGAAAAAAAAAAAAAAAAACAGTCAAGTTTAAAAAAAAAAAAAAATCAGTTTAATCTACTCTGAAACTTTGATACTAAAATGTTTTAGTAATAGCTATATGGTTTTGTATGGTATCACTGGAGGGTAGAGTTGTAGGCAGCCACCTGGGAAACTGCTTGGTTCCCCCAGCCTCCAATGGCTCCTTTTCCTGTCACTGCTGCTGCACTCTGAAGCATGGGGCCCACACCCAAGGAGGTGGTGGGAGCATGGAGCCCAGGTCAGCCTAGTTCCATCACACAGGGCTCTCTGTGACTCATGTACAGCTCTCAGGACTTGTGCATGACCAGAAGGAAAACCCGTGCAACGGAGCCAGCGGCCTTCCCCACTCCCTGCCATCACATGTAGCTCCCAGGACACCGCCAGAAGTAGTGGGGAGTCCTGCGTGATGGAGCCAGGTTGGCTCTGCCCCACTCCTTGCTTCCCAGCGGAGTCCTGGGAGCTGCACATGGAGGCAAGGAGTGGGGCCAGGCCACTGGCTCCATCATGCGTAGCTCTGCCCTGTGGCATGTGGCTCTGGCCAGGTCCTGGGAGCTGTACATGAGCTACTGGGAGCCCCACTCAATGGAACTGGGCAGACCTGACCCTGCTGCCACATCCAGTGCCCAGAACTGGCTGGAACCATGCGCTACTGGGGGGATTCTGCCTGCACAGGCCATGACCAACCCAAGGGCCTGCTGCTGGGGACAGGGGCTTTGTGCCATGGGTGGGGCCCAACATGCACACTCCATCATACACATACCCACCCACACCCCACTACAAGCCCCACACCCACCCACATACCCTTACAAACCCCACATTCACCTCCCCCCCCACACACAATATGCAAATGTGGGAGACTTACCAATAGATCCCAGCACACCTGTACTTGGAGGACCTTTGCTATGATTGGTGGGGCATGTCTGCCATTCAGGTCATTACTGGGAGGCGCTGGCCTCGCTACTGCCCAGGGGGTGGGCCTATGAGCCCCAGACCTGATCAAAGCCTGTACCTTGCAGGTTCAACAGCACTCTAGGGCGGAGCCTCCAGAGAGAATAAAAGGAGCAGCGTGCCCAGCACGCATCAGATGCGATGGGGGGTGATGAAGAGAATGGAGCTTAGATGGGCTGGGAGAATGCAGACCAAATGCAGTTGTCCCTGAAGAACTCCTGAAGTCTTCCTGCAGCGGCAGGGAGCAGCAGTCGGCTCCAGCTCCAGCACTCAGTGTGCAGTGCAGCACATGGGACGAGACCCTGGGAACAGTGCCAGGCAGCTCAGGTCTCTGGCCACTTGGTGCACAAGCAGTGCACAGAGCTCAGACTCTGGGAACTGCTCTGGGCAGTTCAGGTCTGCAAGCCTGGTGTGAGGCCGGAACCTTGGTGCATGCGACAGTGCCAAGGCCAGAGGGATCCTGGAACCTGGTGCAGGCAGTGCTCCGTGGAGGGTCCAGGAGGGGGCCAAGCCTCGGTACCTGCATGAGGAGAGCCAAGCTTCCAATCACCAGCAGAAAGTGAAGCCCTCAGTGCACATGCCAGTGCGCAGGGCTACCAGTAGCCAAAAGGGGAATCCAGGAGCCCCATGGCCTCCCACACGTGGGCAGCATCTCAACCTGAGGAGGTCCATTTGTCTGGACCCACCCCAGAGTCATGAGTGCCATGGGAAAAGGGTCTCACAGTGGAGGGGCAGTCGCCCATACCTAACCAGGGAATCCTGCCCCCCCACTCCGAGTTACATGTTCTCCTATGGGATTGGTGAGAGATCCCAAGGTGTATTCAGGGTTTCCCAGGGTTAGTTCCTTTGACACTGTCAGAGCTCCAGGGACTAGCCTGGACCTTGGGACCCTTTAATAAGTTCACTTTATTGCTACTATTGTGCACCTCAAGTTGTGACAGTGCCTCAAATTTTGTTGTTCCTGTGAAATTGATAATTGTTGGTTCATGTACATACAACTCCCTGAAATCCCCACTGAGACCTCTTCCCTGCCATCCTCTTGTTACTTACCTGTTCCCCTTCGATTCATGCTTACCTGTATTGACTGATTACTTACCTGTGTGCTATTTGTGCCCATCTGTGTTAATTCATAATTTACCTGTTCCTGAGTGGAACCCTGAGTGGTAGTTTTTCTATCTATCTATCCATCCAATTCAGCTCTCAGTATAGATCAGCTGTATATTTGTAAATATGTTCATTAGTTTACCTCTTCTGACCTATATTTATAAATAAATTGTATATAGTTAAGATGTTCTGTGCTGCGGCCTGACTCTATGGGGAACAGAGGGAACTGACTGACAGCTGCAGATCCCTCTCAACACTCCTGCCTAGCCACCTATCCCTTCTATTTGGAAGAAGGGAGTGCATACTTGGGTGCTCCCGGGTTACACAAGAGTAAGACTTTATTTTGAGGTATTATGCAATCACCTATCTCTACAGCACACAAACACACATAAATTAGGACAAGATTAGCCCCCCCGCCCCGGCAAAAAGAAGGAGTACTTCACAGGGCAAGGGAAAGGGTTTCCGCTGGCAAAGGTTAGGGGGTAGGACTCTTTTCAAGGGGGGGTACCCTTGCAGCCATTAACAGCTCAGCAAAACTCATTAAATGGGCATCCAGCCAAAATAATTGCCCACTTCTGTTCTAACTAAATTTCTGTACGGTTCCCAGTATGACCCTGGGCGGAGAAAGATGAGCCACTGGCCCTAGCCATGGGGCTGCACTTTTCCTATCCCCCCCACTCCTGGACCAGATTATTTTTAGTCCCCTGGTCACACCCCCAGAGAGACAACCCCTCCCCTGCAGACCAGTCAGCACCCCTGCTAAGCCTGCCAAATTCCCTAATCCTGCAAGCTTCTCACAGTGCTGATTTTACCAGCATTTACCAGTGCTAGGAGCCAATGGAAGCAAGTTGGGGCCAGGAGCAGGACAGATGGGATTGGGGGTTTATTCTATTGGGTAGGTTGTTCATTTGGGGGTGGGAGGTTTGGGGGGCCAAATAGCCCCTGGCCCCAGGTGGGAGGAAAGAGCTCCCC
>NW_017729032.1:138784623-138790664 GCF_001723915.1 Gavialis gangeticus
ACAGTGCTGATTTTACCAGCATTTACCAGTGCTAGGAGCCAATGGAAGCAAGTTGGGGCCAGGAGCAGGACAGATGGGATTGGGGGTTTATTCTATTGGGTAGGTTGTTCATTTGGGGGTGGGAGGTTTGGGGGGCCAAATAGCCCCTGGCCCCAGGTGGGAGGAAAGAGCTCCCCCCCCATCCTGCCACCCCCACCTCCCCCATGGAGCTATTAGTGCCCCCCCATCTGCCTGTCCCTCTTCACATGTCAAATCAGGCTTCTGGGATCAGTGAACACTGGTAAAACCAGACTGAAGGTATCAGAGGGGGGCTGGAGGAGTCTGGTGGGCAGGTTGGAGAACATCTCCAATCCCACCCCCCCAACCCCAGCTGCAGACCCCAATAGCTCCCCTGATCCCACCAAATCCTCCCTGACCCTGCTAGCCTCTCTGATCTCCCCAACACCCACTTTCGCCTCGCAATCTGCCCAAGCCACCCACAGACCCCACTAACCTCCCTGAGCCTGCCAGTCCCTCCCAGATCCCACTAAACATCCTGCAGATCCCTTTAGCATCCCCAGTCCCCCCACAAGTCCCCAGTGGACCCTGCTTGCTCCCCAATCCTCCCAACCCCTGCACAGACCCTGTTTAACTTCCCAAGGCCCTCCAGACCTCACTTGCCCCCTCCCCCCATGGGCTCTGCTTGCCCCCATCTTGATTTTCCTTAGATCAGGTGGCCATTTCTAACTCAATCCAACCTCCCCAAATGCCTGTAGGTACTTGTAACAGGGGTGCCTCTTTGGGGTCTGTCTACTGGTGGCCCCCCCACCTGTTATGGACCAACTGCTCACCTTCTCTCCTGCCATGCCTTGTTGTTGATTGATTAATAGATGTAATTAAGTGGGAGGCTGCCCATTTTCTGCCCCGATGCCAGGGGGTGCTATCTGCAGTTCTGTTCCTCCCCTACACCACAGTCCAAGCCTCGCAGATGATATTTATAAATTCTTCTTTATGTCAGGGTCTAGGCCACTGTGGGCCTACCCCTTTTTTCTCTAGCTAGGCCTGTCAGTCAAAAAAACCCAACCCACTAATCAGGGTGTGACTCCCAGGCTCTAGCTTTAAAAAACAAAAAAAACCCCCCAAAAAACAAAACAAAAGAAAACCCACCTCACTCGGGCTCCTGCCCCTCTGTGGCGCTGGGGTCCACTCACCCCTGAATATTGTGTCCTCTCTGGCACTGGGGTCAGCTGACCCCCAAATATTGTGCCCTCTTCAGCACTGGGGTCAGTGCCCTAAAAGTGCTGTGCCCTCCCTGGCACCGGGGTCTGTGCACCCCCAAAATGCTGCACCCTCCCTGGTGCCAGGGTCCCCTATGAGGCCTCCTCCATCCCCTAATAGCCACACCCAAACCACCGGTCTTAAACAGCAAACAAAACACAAGTCCCTGGGCTATAACGTAAATTCAAGCCCCCCAGCTATAACATCATCCAAGCCACACCCAGGGTGCTCCAGCCCTCACCCGTACCAGAGGCTGTACCTCCAGTCAGACCTCTCCCCTTCAGTTGCTCTGGAAGAGCTCATTCCCCCTTGGCTGCTAGCAGGGAACTGCAATCCTGGCCTCGGCTCTGGGATTTATATGAGACCCAGGCCCTGCCCCTTCCAGTCACCTGACCGGCTGACAGGGCTTGAGCCTTAACCCCTACTGGACCAGCGGGCAGTGACTGGAAGGCTCTGGGCTTAAAGGGGCCACCCTGTCTCTTGGTAACATGGTTAGGGTTCTCTGTTACAGTACCCTTAGGTAAACATTTTAGTCTGGAACCCTTTTAACAAGAGCGATAATTTCTGGGCCATAAATGATTGAAACACTTGTGCCCAAATTGATTCATGGTAAGTATAGCATCCAATGTCCTGGAAAGATTACCCATACTATATGCCTAAGCTTTTATACCTCTGCTTATTTTCATAAAAGGAACATTTTGAAGCTGGTAAAATTTTGAAAGACCAAAATTGTGTGATATGCCATAAAAGAGGGCAATGGAAAACAGTTAGAGAAACAGATTATTTAGGTGTTTTGTCACTTGTGTGATTTTAACATATTGTATGTATCCTGAAACGGCAAGGTGTTTGCAGAAATACTTCACCACAGGCTAAGAGGTAGGGGAGTAGGGCTGCTACCCCACACCAAGGCAGGAGTGGGCAATTATTTTGGCTGGAGGGCCACTTAATGAGTTTTGGTGTCATCTAAAGGGTCACATCTCTCTCTCTTCACTCTCCCTGCTCCCTGGAGCTGTAGTGTGCCCCAATCCCCATCCCCTCTCTCCTACCTCCCTCCCCCACCCAGAGCTGTAACCCATCTCAATCCTCTCTCTCTCTCCTCCCTCCCTCCACAGAGCTGTAGCACCTCCCAACCCCATCTCTCTCTATCCCTCCCTCTCCCCCCTCTGCCTGAAGCTGTAGCACACCCCAAACCCCAACCCAGAACCTGCTGGCTCTGTGCACAGCAGAAACAGTCCTAGGCAGCTGCTAGCATCAGCTGTGGACGCTCCCTGCAGGTTCTGGGTGGGGATCGGGGGTCTGCCCAGGTGACCACCATGTCAGTGCTGGGCAGAAGCAGTCCTACCCCACCTGGCATTACATGGTGCTAGAGCTGCCAGCTGCCCGGATCCCATGAGTTGGCAGTCACTCACCTGCAGGTCAGATACAATTGTTGGCAGACTGGATTTGGGCCACTGATCATAGCTTGCCCACCCCTGAATTAAACTTTCTTCAATCAATAGTCTGATCCCAGGAACTTCATACCTCTTTGCATTTTTACAGTAGCATAAAAGTGCTGCAGCATAAGTAAAACAGGACAGAAAAAGGGGCCTGTAAAGCTAATTGAGCCATAGGCAATTAAAAAAGACTGACTGGGGGTACTCACACAACATGGAGTTTCCATGGGGTGACACCAAAATCTCTGGAAACCATGTGGCAGAACTGCATGAAAACCACACTAGAACATTTACAGTGAAAGCTGTCAACAGATGCTATTTCTGGCAGTCGAGTTTGCACTGGGATATTGAGTTGTTATATGCTCCGTGTTATATGTGCCAACAGGCCTGTAACTGCACCCTGTCATCCTTGGAAATGGTCTCAGAAAATTAATATTGACTTGCAAAGAAGGACAAGCTGATGCTTCTTATAATAGTTGTGCATTCATATGCAAGATCGCCAGAGGCAGTAGCTTCAAATATTGTCTCTGCTAGCAGTAGTGACAAAGTTGTGTGAAGGCACAGTGTCTGCTTAGAAACTTAGCAGAAGTTACAGTAGACAACAGTCCTTGGTTCACAGCTGAAGGAAGGAACAATGCAAAGTATAAGGAGGGATGGAGCTAAGTACAAGATTCTCATATGTGCCCAGTGCAGGGTTTGTTCAGGGTAGTTTAAGCAGCATGCAGCAACTGAGTGAGAAAAAGGGGAGCAGAACTGCAGCAGCTAAAGGCAGAAAAGCTGGTCTGACTGAGCAATATGCTGCAAACCTCTCTCCCCTAGTCTGGACTGTGATCAACCTGAGCAATCCCCTCCTTATGTTTCCCCCTCAACTGTAGCTGCATGTCCCTAGAAATCCAAACTGAACTGCATGAGCCTGTAAAACAGAAGACACATCTATTGATTAATTCATTAAGGTCAATTCCATAAAGTAAAAATAAAGCCAAAGAAACCTAAGGTGATGTTCTCCCTAGCTTAGTGCACTGGAAACTGGCAGAAAGATTTTTGTTCTGCTGAAAGTCATTCCGTGACGGATTCCTTTCATACAAGAGTTTGAAAATATATGCACCAGTTTTACTAACCTATTTCCTTAATCAGCATAGAAGGCAAGGAGTCCCAGCATGGTATAATTTATTTATAGAAGATTTATGTTTTGTTTTTGCAGAACATCAGCAAAGTTCACAGCTCCCATTTCATTTTTAACAGATTTTATACAAAACTGAAGCTTGACATTTATTTTTGACCATTCCCATATTGTTATTACTTCACCGTCTGCACATAAACATTGGCATTTGGAACAATCACAGCAGTAGGAAAGGTTTGTTACAGAAATCATTTCTACACAATTGAAGCTTCTTAAGGAAAGTTCATAGCAGTTTGAATTCTCTCAGCTTAGCTGTTCACATAACTGAGATGAACTGGTGCTCACCTTCTTGATGGCAACAGTTTAAGTTTCTCATTTTTCACAATCACACAAGACAAAATAGAAAGATGACATATATAGGACACATCCTGTCAGAGAGAGAGCCTACGTCCCCTGAAGAACAGGAAGGAGACCCTTTAGAGGGGGTGAAATCTGCTTTGAAGTTGGAAGAGAAAAGGCAGAGACAAGTTCTTTGGGGGTCAGCTGTTTTTGAGTGTCCCTGCGAGTAGATATAAAGGAACTCCTGATTTCCTTACTTTCCATAAACTGAAGAGTTTAGTGCATAAACGCTGTCTTTGGGGGGAATCCGCTTCCAGAAGAGGGCCTTGTAAAGGGGACAAAACATCTAAGGGCACAGATTTCTGAGAGTAAAACTATTCTAGGATCATGGTGCACAACCTTTTCTATAAATGGGCCAAACCTTAAAAATCAGAAGTGGGCTGAGGGCTGCATAGAAAAACGTTATGGCTTTATACTTTGGCATATTCTAATATTAAGTATTTTAAATAAAATTAGAAAGGAAAACATACCTTTTTAATAATTCCAGGGTCATTAATACAAAGTAAAAAGTTCTTTGGGTAGATGTGATATCTTTTATTGGACCAACTGAGTAGCTAGAACAAAGCTCTTTGCAAGCTTTCTGGCACAAGCATACTTCTTCAGGCATAGGGAGACACTGCTGTTGTTCTGAGATCTCCAGGAAATGAAAGAAGCTAAAGGTGTGCCAGGAGGTCAGTGAGAATGTAAACAGGTGGAAATTAGGAAAACAATGGGTAGAGAAGGGAGGGGAGGAAGGAAGGGGAAAAAATGGGTGAAGGAATGCCAAAGGTAAAAAAGGGAGACTGCTGTAGTGATGAGTTCTCTAAGGTAGAAAAGAGGCAGTCTGTGAAAAAGAAAATAGCTGGAAATTAGGAAAAGAAAGGGTAGAGGAAGAGGGAAGGGGAGGGGAGGAAGAAGAACCTTGGAGAACTCATCACTACAGCCATTAGCGACATGTAGGGGGTGCATGCGGGTGCACATGCACCCCCTGAGATTGGCCATGCACCCCCTGGAAGCACCAGCGTGAAACCAGAAGTGCACTTCCAGTTCTGCTGCTGGTTCAGCAATCAGCTGCTGGGAGACCCCGCCCCCCGCATCGGCAATCTGGTGCCTTCCCAGACTCAGGAGGCACCAGTCGCCCATGACTACAGCAGAGTCTCCGTTGCTTACCTTTTCCTAATTTTTCCACCTATTTACATTCTCATTGACCTCTTGTCACCACTTTTAGCTTCTTTGAGATCTCAGAACAACAGCAGAGTCTCCCTATATCTGAAGAAGGGTACTTGTGCCTGAAAGCTTGCAAAGAACTTTGTTCCAAATACTTAGTTGGTCTAATAAAATATATCATATCTACCCAAAGAACCTTGCCTGCCTATGTCCTTAGACCAAAATGGCTACAACCACAAACCCTGCAAGTAAAAACTACAATATTCTGTAGTATTGTGTAGCCCGGGTATACCCGGGGTGTGTGTCCTGGCCTCTGATGACAGTGGCAGTGGTCAGGCAGGGTGCTGAAGAAGGAATCAGCTACTAGAGTGGCTTTCTCCCCTCTCTATAGAGCTAGGCCAAAAGCAAATACTTAACTATGTACAATTTATTACAAGAATAAATACAGACACTTAATATAAAACACAAAATATTTACTATAGGCTTAACGTATTAATACTATATATAATATTCCACAATTCACATATAATACCAAATATGAACCAAATAACTTACAACCTTTACAACACAATTAACACATAGGAATATTAACTTATATAGCTCAAGTTATACCATATTTCTTTAAACCTTCACAAATAACAATACCAATATACACATTGAGACATTAAAACACATAAGCCATATAA
>NW_017729032.1:138795664-138804510 GCF_001723915.1 Gavialis gangeticus
CCCCCCCCCCCCCCTTTAGAGTCCTGGGATGTGGACACACTCCTCCCACAATGGAGGATAGAGGCGGCAGACCCTCCTCACCCGTGTCAGCCTCCCGTGCGCGGCCCGCTTCCCCAGCAACTCACGCTTCCTCTCCGGAGAAGTCAAGGCTTGTCCCCTGGTGGCCGATCCTGCAAGAGCCTCTCCCCAGTGGCTCCTTTGGCTCTCCTCGATGGCCTAGTGCCCTGCACTGGGCACCCGGGGCTCACTCTCTCTCACAGGAGCCAAGCCCTTGCAGGCTCCCACTCCCCAGTCTCACACCAGGGGTTCCCCCTTTCCCAGGCCCTGCTGTGGGCACCAGGGCTCTTTTAGTTAGAAGTGGAGCCACACTGTGGGGCTCTGGTCACTTGGCTTAGGGCCAGAGCTAACATGAACAGCTGCGAGCTGCTTCCAAGGTAGTTCTCTGTGCGCCGACCTGCGCACCAGTTTAGGCCTGAGCAGCCTCAAGCTGCTCCCAGGACCAGGTCTCCGTGTGGTGATCTGCACGCTGACTACCCAGTTGCTTGCTGGGTACACAGGCTCAAGCCGCCTCGAGTGGCTTCTAGAGCCTGATCCCCGTGTGCCGATTTGCGCACCGCTGAAGCTCAAGCAAGGTCCGGAGGATGGCCATCTCTGCAGCTCCTCTCTCCTTGGCCTCCCTCGTCATCTCTCCAGCCTGCTGAGCACACTCCCCTTTATAGTCTTCAGGGGCTCCACCCCCGAAGTTCTCCAGACCTGGCTGGTGCGGTTCCGATTCAGGTCCAGCTGCTCCTTGCCCCCTCCCTTCAGAAAAAGGCGGGGCATTGCTTCCCTTGTGCTGCCTTCAGATTGGTGGGCAGGCTCTACCAATCAAACGGCAGACCCTCGATTTTGGGACTTAACCCAAGCTCTGAAGAGGTAAGCCTGCTACAATTGTTTTAAATGTATAAAAATAATTAAGTTTTAGAATCACTGCAAAAAAGAGCCATGTGCTTTTGGGAACATGGTGGGCATGCACCATAGTCTGCCCCAGCACACTAAGACTTTCTCTAAAATAACTTTTTCAGGAGCTGTAACCAGCCCTGTGGATGCACATGCATGGGACTGCCAGGGGTGCATCTTCACTGCCTTTCCCCTTCCAGATGCCAAAGGGCTCTGAAGCCTAGGAGTTGATAGTCCCCAATTTCTGCCTCCCCCCCTTCCCACTGAATTCAGTGGCACGGAAAAGGAGGGAATGAGCACATCATCTGCACCGACTTGACAGTGACTGGAGGCTTTTCACTCCAGCTTTGCAGAACACATCTGGCTCACAGGCTGGAGGTTGAGCGGTACTAGTCTAGAAAGCTAGAGAGAAATATGGCTAGCCATGAAGAGATGAGGGCAGTCTGGCAGTCTCAGGAGATTTCTATTTCTGAATGCTGTGGTGTGGTTGTGAAACCACTGTGGTGCTTCAACCTCCTTTTTATTTGCATATTAGAATATTTTTGTTTTCTGCCACAAGGCAGTTATTTGCAACATTCAGGACTTTGTGTTTACATAGCCAAAAGCAGGATTAATCAGCTCTTTCACATATGTCATATATTAGAAACTAATAACAAGTGGCAAGAATGGCAATGAAAACAAATAAATAAAAGGAAAGCAAAGGTGCCCTTGAAGAGACAATAGAGTGTTAGGACTAAACTCTGTTTCATAGATAAAAGCACAACTCCTATTAATTTCATATTTAATTTCACATGTATATCTGAAAATATTAATTGTCAGAGAGCATAGTGTCTTCTTATTTGGTTCATCTCCACCTCCAAGTTACTCTGTGTCCGGTTCTGCTCTTGGATGCAGCCATGCAACTTCCACCAAAGTCAATGGGAATTATACATATTATGTTCTATATGTTGCATTCTGAGTTGGTAAGTTCTGTTTTAATGAGATCCTGTGCCACTGTAACAGTGGATCTTGATTTCTTTTAGCCTTCCTTTGCTGCAAATAAACAATGTTACAAGGCTTTTGTGGGATTAGACACATAACATTACTCAATATTATTCCCCCAAACAATTAAATGCCTTATTCACAGGCCTGTGCAATTTCACTAATCACTCCATGGAGAAAAGGTTTCAAATACAAGACAACCACTAAACATGCTAATAAAGGAAGCAAATTGTTGTCTATTCATTGAGATTACTGGTTAGTATTGAAAAAAATTGACTGTATAACAAAGATATTTGATTATTTAAAATTACGGATTTGAATAGTTAATAGAAGACAGATAACACACACCAAATATATCATAACATGTAATACATTCATATATAATATCACAAAGCACTTTCCCCTAACAGCCTTGTCTCTGCTTCTATATCCTACCTATCCTTAATTATTAGAGCATAAACCCTGTTTAGCAAATAAATAGGAGCAACAAAGAAGGCAGTTTGCAATCAGTTCACTGGGAGCAAGAGCAAGGGGAAGAGGAACCAGGCCCCAGGCCCTGCTCCGGGAAGGTAAGCGAGATAGGGCTGTCTGAGTTTGGCTTGCTGAGGGTTTGTTTGATGGACTGTACATTTGGGCATGTGCTCTGAGCAGCTGGGAGTGCTGCTAGCTGGGGGATTGCTGCCTGTGTCTTGACACAAGCCCTTACAAGGGGACAGAGCCAGTCCAGGCCAAACACAGTATAAAAGAAGACTCCCCAAGTGACTAGGGGGTGAGTAAATAGGGGTAGCAAACAGGGCAGTTTATCACCCCTCCTCTCTGAGTCTAGAGACAGACACTACACATAAACCGGTTTAAGTGATCAGAAACTGGTTTAAACCTGTAACAGAACAGATGTTCAGTGCATATAAACTAGTTTGAAAATTGCTGAAACCAGTTTGAGATAAATCTGATACTACATTCAAACCAGTTTAACTGATTTGGCTCAAACCAGTTTATGCAATGTCTGTCCCAGACCCCTTCCTAGTTTAAGAGAAATAAAAATCCCCCAGCATCCTGGCATGCTTTCTGGGCCTGGGCAGGGCTCTCTGTTCCACAGCATGGCTGTCCCCTCCCCTCTGCTCCCTGGCGACAGCTTGGCAGTCTCTGCAGGCATCTGCCTGGATTCTGTTCCCCCCACACACACTCTGTGCTAAGCATTCCCCCATCCCTCACAGACACCTTAGCATTAGCTAGAAGACCACATGCTGGCTACAGTCCATGCCGTGGGAGAGGACAGAGGCAGACAGGCTTGTTGGAGTTAATTAACAGGTAGCTTAACATCCTTCCTCGGGAATACTGTTTAAGAGCTGTTTGTTCCTCTCCTCCCCCTCCCCACTTCCTGCTAAGCAGGAATTCCCCCCTTCCTTCTGCCTTGCTGAGGAGGTGTCTGTGTATTAGCTAACAGACCACATGCTGGATCAGTGCTTAATCAACAGGTAGAATCAACAGTCTTAATGGGGTGATAAACACTAAGGGTGATAAACACAGTTATCAGCCACCTCCCCCTTGCAAACTGTGGCTTTCTTGCCTGTCAGTTTGGTGCAGACAGTACTGTACACAGAAGCAGGGAGGGCAAGTGAAAAACTCTGTATCATCAACAGATCCATGCACTGCACTCCCCCACCCACTCTTGCTTCAGAGTGCTAGTCTAGGGCTGCAGGCTGGCAACACTCCTGCCCCTTGAGCAGCAACCAGGGAAAAGTCTGGGACTGCAGGCAGGCTGGCGGTTTACACCCCTCCCTAATCAGAACCCTGCTGGAGCCTGGCTATGCAACACTCAGCTCAGCTCTGCAAGGGCAGGGAGGGTTGCTCTAGTGCTCTCTGTCTTCCAGCCTGAGCCACTGCAGGCATATGCCTGAATTTCCTCAGTCCAGAGGGATTGTCTCTATGGTTGGAAACAGGTTCAGCCTAGCCAGGTTAGACTAACCTGCAAAATCAATTCAGGCTCAGGCTTTTTGAATGTCTGTCCCTAGCCTAAAGGGGAGCCTTTAAGGTAAACTCCTTCTTTAATTAGGAGTAGCTAACCTATATATAACTACTGTAAGTAGTTAAAACTCAGCAATTAGATCAATACTTAAGCCCTTGCTTAACTAGACTCCCAAGCAAGAAGGAGTTCACTAAGTAGTGGCAGTACAGTTTGGGGAGAAAGTAATCAGCCAACAGTGGCAAAAGAACAGATTAGGGACTATTTAGAAAAGCAAAATATGTACAAGTCTATGGAGCCATACATGATGCACCCAACAGTGCTGAGGGGGTCAGCTGATGTGATTGTGGAGCTGCTGCCCATTATCTTTGAAAACAAACTCATGGTGATCAGGAGAGGTCCCAGACAATCAGGAAAGGGCAAATATAGTGCCCATCTTTAAGAAAAGAAAGAAGAGGATGTGGGGAACTACACACTGGTCAGCCTCACCTCAGTCCCTGGAAAAATCATGGAGCAGGTCCTCAAGGAATCCATTTCTTAGCACTTGAAGGAGAAGAAGATAATTAGGAATGGTCAGCATGGATTTGCCAAGGGCAAGTCATGCCTGACCAACCCGATTTGCCTTCTGTGATGAGATGACTGGCTCTGTGGATGTGGGGAGACCAATGTATGTGGTATACCTTGAGCAAGGCTTTTGATATAGTCTCCCCCAACATTCTTGCAGCAAGCTAAGGAAGTCTGGGTTGGATGAGTGGACTGTCAGGTGGATAGAAAATTGGCTGTTTCATTGGGCTCAATGGTTGGATGTCTAGTTGGCAGCCAGTAACAAGTGGAGTGCCCTAGGGGGTGGTCCTGGGGCAGGTTTTGTTTAATATCTTCATCAATTACTTGGAAGATGGGATGGAGTGGACCCTCAGCAGGTCTGCAGATGACACTGAACTGTGGGATGTAGTAGATGTGCTGGAGGGTAGGGCTCAAATTCAGAGAGGCCTCAACAAATTGGAGGATTGAACCAAAAGAAATCTCATGAGGTTCAATAAAGACAAGTGCAAAGTCCTGCCCTTAGAATGGAAGAATCCCATGCACCAGTACAAGCTGGAGGCTGACTGCCTAAGCAGCAGCTGTGCACAAAAGGACCAGGGGGTTACAGTAGACAATAAGCTGAATATGAGCCAACAGTGTGCCCTGGTTGCGAAGAAGGCTAACAGCATACTTGGTTGGATTAGTGGGAATGTTGCTAGCAGATAGAGGGGAAGTGATTATTCCCCTCTATTTGACATTGGTGAGGCCACATCTGGAGTACTGTGTTCAGTTTTGGGCCCTCCACTACAGAAAGGATGTGGTGAAATTGGAGAGAGTCCAACAGAGGGCAACAAGAATGATTAGGGGGCTGGGGCACATGACTCCTGAGGAAATGCTGAGGGAACTGTACTTATTTAGTATGAAGAAGAGAAGACTAAGGAGGGATTTAACAGCAGCCTTCAACTACCTGAAAGGTGGTTCCAAAGAGGATGGAGCTAGACTGTTTTCAGTGGTGGCAAATGACAGAACAAGGAGAAATGATTTCAAGCTGCAGCAAGGGAAATTTAAGTCAGATGTGACTCTCTCACAAGGAGGGTAGTAAAGCCCTGGAACCGGTTACCCAGAGAGGCTGTAGAATCTCCATCCTTGGAGGTTTTTAAGACCTGGCTAGACAAAGCCTTTGCTGGGTTGATCTAGTTAGGGATGGTCCTGCTTTGAGCAGGGGGTTGGACTAGGTGACCTCCTGAGTCCCCTTCCAACCCTAATTTTCTATGATCTAACTACTGTATATCAGAGTTGTTTTTTGTTTTGTTTTGTTTTGTTTTGTTTTGTTTGGGGGGCGAGGCTTTGTGGTTTTTTCCCAGCATAACCTATCAGTTCTCTTACATCATCACCAGCCTTCCACAAATGGTCCATGGACCCAGCCATAAATGTATGGCTTCACTTATTTCCTCTGCCCAAGATCAAAGATTCATGTTTCACCATATGATTACTAGGAATCCTGGTTTTCTAAGATTTAACCCCCCCACCCAAAAAGTAACCCCAAATTCACATTTTTCCCTGATTTAAATGAAACACCACAGACAGATCAATAGATCCATCTACCTATTAGTGGTGTTTTATTTAAATAAGGGAAAAATGTGGATTTGGGGTTACTTTTTTTTTTTTTTTTTTACTGTAAATTGGGGATTTTTTTTTAAATAAGAGAAAACCAGGATCCCTGGTGATTACTCAGTGTGGTCAGGAGATCGCGTCTTACATCTGATTCTCCCTAAGCAGTACCAGTCACTAATCTACAATTCTTCCCAGGAGTGACTGATGCCTCCTGAATCTGGGGGGGCACCTGCAGAAGCCACTGGCCCTGTCAGGGGGGGACCAGCCCTACTGACAACATCAGTGTCAGCCATCAGGGGGGCATCAGCCCTGTCAGGGGGGCACATGCACCCCCATGCACCCTCTACCAGTTGCCTATGATTCTTCCTACAGAGCCAAGACAACCCATTATCCCTTTTTTCCCCAGCCATTCCTGCTCACTGATATAAACTGCAAAAACAAGTTGGCTCTTTAAAAGTTTAGGGCTTAGCCTCAGTCATGCCAAGTTTAGCAACCTGTCCAGATGGAGGGAGTAGAAGTCACAACAGTTTTATATGTTCCTAAGAACTAGGGTAGTTGAAAAGTATATGGGAGAGCTTATGGTCACTGAAAGAGAGTCAGAGGAGTTTAAAGAATAAGGTCTTCCAATAATAGATAGGCCCTACTACTAGGTACAGACAGTCAAAAAATCTGAGGCTGAATCAATTCAGTCTTTGCAGGTTAGTTTAAGCTGCACAGATTAAATTGAAACAGAACTGAATAGACATTTACCTTTGATTCAGGAAATGTAGCCACATGCCTGCAGTGGCTCAGGCCACAAGCTAGAGCATGGTTCTCTGGCTGTGTGTTCACTTCCTTTTCCTGCTGCCCCCAAGATCTCTGGGATTTGCAGTCCAGAATTACAGCAGCAGGACTCTGCAGTGTTGCTCATCACTTCCTTTTCCTGCTTCCAGGTGCCTTTAAGATTTGTAGTCCACAGTTACAGCCAGCACTAAGTTTGAGTGGGTGAAGGAGTGTTTAACCCTGCTTCCAGGCCCCAGACACCAGCCAGGGTTTGTCAGTGGGGAGGGCAGTCTCCAGACTGGGCTGCATCCCCAGCCAGGCTTGCCCCCTTGTCAGCCAGTCCTCACTACTCCATCTAGGAAGCAGAGGGGCAGGGTCAGCCCCGCGCAGCCCAGCCCAAGGCTGCAAAGCATGCTGGGGGACTGTGATTTAACTTGAACCAGGAAGGGGTCTGGGACAGATGTTTCATACATTGATTTGACTTAAATCAGTTAAATTTGATACTACATTCAATCAGGTTTATCTTAAACCACTTTCAGTCATTTTGAAACAGGTTTATGTGCACTGAGCATCTGTTCTGTTACAGGCTTAAACCAGTTTCTGATCATTTGAACAGGTTTGTGTGTAACTTCTGCCTCTAGCCCTAATGTCAATCTTACCCCAATTTTCCAAAAATACAACCTAGAAGCTTTTTAACAGATACACACAGCATATTTTATTGTCCTTATCTGCAGGGATCCTGGTTTTCTCTGATTTAAAAAATTCCCAATTTTCAGTTTAAAAAAAGTAAACCCAAATCCACATTTTTCCATGATTTTAAATGAAACACCACATTTATATATCATATTAATCATGAAAACATGATAAACATCATAAATAATGGAAAAATGTGGATTTGGGGTTACTTTTTTAAAATTGAAAATTGGGGATTTTTTAAAATCAAAGAGAAACAGGGATCCTGGTTATCTGTAACAAAGCAGTAGAGTAACATGCTCACTGTCAATGGGTGGAAACTGTGAACTGTTTCCTAGCACACAACACCTTTCCAAATGCAATCTTTTCACCTCCTTCTTCGGGTTTCTTCATCCTGTTTTAGAAAAAGGACTTCAAACCTTGAAGCATGCCTGTATTCACAAAAGGCTTAACAGTGGCTGTTACCTAAACAGCTTCCCCAGCTGGTTTATTCCTAAAGTTTTTCTCTACTGAAATTATTTTCCTTTCCTCCACCTGTCTTAGTGAACCACACGGCTTTTTCTTGTACTGAATTAACACTGAAGAATCAGCTGAGGAGGCAAGCAAAAGTGGAGGGGAGCAAAATTGATCTGCTGGGGCTGAATACAGAGTTGTTCCTTTTCTGCTGCTCAGAGGATGCATCACCAGCAAGGGAAGATATTAGGTTACCTGCTACTGTGAGTAACTGGGGCAGAATTTCCCACCAGACAAGGGGGTGGATAGAATCTTTGCAGCCACAGCCGGAAAACGGCAGCATTGCTGAGACCCCAGGAGGGAGCTACAACTACATTTTTAAAAGACCTCCCTGGTTTGGCAAACAAAGTTAGTCACAATCTCATATATGTGTGCATGCTATAATCATTATAATTCAATATAACAGCTGGTAGTAACTTGCTTAAGTACAGCCTAGCTTATTAAAAAGGAGCACATTCTCTTTTTAGAAGGAAATATAAGTACAGTATATGGAAAAATCTGAAGTACTAATGACCTGTTAGTTTCTGAACTAGAGAAACTTTTAGGAACATTAGACCCCCAAAAGTCTTCAAAAGAATTTGGCAACATTCTAAACTAGGGAAAAGGACTCCATATTACCATTTAGATTCTGTTTCCCCCAACCTCAACCATACATTATGGAAAATGCAGCTACTTATGTTCATCTTTGGATATGACCATTAGACCCATCGTTTTGAATGAAGTGAGTTGTAATTTTTAGAATGGATTTTTGATGGTCTCCTCTTCTATATATCTAGACATCAGGAGGCGCTACTTCATGGTCAGGGCGGCTAGGATCTGGAACCAACTTCCAAGCGAAGTGGTGCTTGCTCCTACCCTG
>NW_017729032.1:138809510-138820377 GCF_001723915.1 Gavialis gangeticus
CGAAGTGGTGCTGGCTCCTACCCTGGGGGCTTTAAGACAAGGCTAGATAGACACCTTGCCAGGGTCATTTGACCCCAGCATCCTTTCCTGCCATGGCAGGGGGTTGGACTGGATGATCTGCTCAGGTCCCTTCCGACCCTATCAACTATGAAACTATGGTGTTATGTAGTAAGTGTGTGCTTCTTTGCACAAAGCATAGGAACAACAGTCCATACCGCCAGGAATTTAGTCTTAAATGAGTATATATGGGGTGCTGGACATGTTAGTAGAAGATGCAAGCACAGAGCAGTTAACACCCCCCACATATTTTAGTAAAGAATTGGCATCAGCAATTCTGACACTGCAATTTTATTGGCAAAGTTTATAGTTTTTTAAGCCCTGAAAAAATCTGATCTTTATAGAGGGACTAGAATCTATACTGTGGAACCACAGTACTGAGGAACCATGTACTGTGTTCAGGGATTACATCTCTCTAAGTGGAAAAAACAGCCTGAAGGCATGAGGCAGAGGGACAACGAATGTCTTGGTCCTGTAGTTTTATTTCAGTACTCAACCTCTTGAATGGCAAATGAGTGAGTTATTCTATTTGTCATTAGAGGGTGCTGAGAGTCTACAGAAGGGTGTCTGATAAACAGGAAAAATTCTCAGCTGACAATTTTGAAGCAAGGTGAGGGTGGGAGAAACTCTCTTGCTAGCTGTACCTGTACACATAGATATAATAACCTGCAAAAATAAACACTTTAGCAGAAGACTTTATAATATTGACAAATCTTTTACTCTTTTAAAAACTCTTCATATTGCTTTTTCTTTCTTAAAGTTTTCCATTTGATTATTAGCAAAAAATGATTGAGGAAGCAGACTGAGGAGCTGAGAAATAGGAGGCCTTTACTGAGGTGCACAGAGGCTGTTCCTCTGGTAGTAGACTAGTTACAACTCAAGTTCCTGGACCATTGGTGTAATAATACCAGCTTGTTCCCTGCTGAATCATGACCTACTGTCCCTAGTTCTACTGATCACAACTCCCACAACTTCCTTCCCTCCCCAGCCATGCGTATGATGATAAAAAGATGGTTAAAGAGTGGTTTTAGGACAAATAAATGCAATGTTTTCGTAATATCACACAAATATTAATCCTTGCATAGCTCCTTTTATCTGAGGATTTAAAAGTTTTACAGTGATAACATCCTCCCTGTACCTCAGTTTTTCCTTCTGAGAACCAAAGATGATGATATCAGACTTATCCAAAGTGTCACAGCAAGTCAGTGCCAAACTGAGTAATAGAACAAGCAGTGTACTGCATCCAACATAGTAAGGAAGGAAAAGTCTTAGTAAGTAAACCTGATCAACCAAATTATTTTGAAGAGCAAGGCTGTACATTTCCTATCTTTTTTCCCTATGTTCATGTTCAGGCACAACTACTTTTTATTTAAGTCATTCTTTACTATAGTGGTTTGCAAGCTTTTTTCATTTGCAGACCCCTTTGGAAATTTTGAATGGAGATTTGGACCCCTTTGAATTGTAAGTGTGTGTATAACAGCTGCAAAGCTCACCTGGCTGCAAACTGAGTGGGTGAGCTGTGCTTAAGAGCTCTGCAAGAAAAGGGTGGCAAAACTTTGTAGTGGGTGCATAAGTTTTATCAGACAGGAAGGTACACAGAGCACTGTGCATGCTTCTTATTGGAGAGTTTAAATAGTGACCAGAGCCCACATTGCAAACCGGGGGTTCTGATTGGCTGCTACTGAGCAGACCCAGACCGCACCTTGGGCCAGGTAAGTCTCTTGTCACAGATATTCAGGACAGTCCCCCAGTGACACATAGGTATTCTGATGGGTGGCCAAAGCAGAATTTCTAGCCATAATCCCAGCCTGAAAGCCAGTTCCTTATTCAAGCCATTATACTTAGTATAGTGGGCATGGGGGCTGTTAGCTGATAGCCTGGCACAGCCACACTGTGCTTTGGGCCAGACGAGACTGTGGTCAGGGTTCTTTGGGAGAGTTCCCCAGTGGCATTGCCATGAAATTTGGGGTGGCCCAAGAAGTATTTTGCCCCATAATTCCATCCTAATCTGACCTTCTTTTAGGGCTCTGTACTTGATGTGGAATATTATTTTATATATTAATTAGTTCATATGCATAGCTAATTAAATTCTCTTTCTTTAGGGTGTGGCATTCACTAATAACAAGTTTTTATTGGGTCTAGATTAGCTTTGAAAAAGGACTGGGAACTGGGAATAAGGAATAAGGAACTGGGAATAAGGAAATTGAAATAAGGAACCAACTTCAGCCTCATTCCTGTGGGAAGCTGATTCCTCACTGGGTTCGGAGCTGTGTAACCAGGGACACAGGTGCCAAGGAAAGAGTGAGGAGGGGTTGGTAAGCAAGGCTGGTAGGCTTGCTGGGGTTGAGAGAAGCAGCCAAGCCCTTAAAGATTTAATGTCCAGGCTGTGTGTGTGTCTGACTGAGACACTGGGATGAGATCTGATCTGGGAAGGCTCCAGCTACAGAATCAGAGACCTGCAAAGGGAAACCCCTGTCTGTGGGTGGATGTGCTGGGAGGGGGAGACAGCCCCGAGATGAGTGGGCGGAGAGAAAACAAACCAGCATGCATGTGTGTGGGGACACCTAATCACTAGTGTTTGCAGTAAGTGTATTTTCAGAAGGAAACTGCTTCAGAGAACAATCTGCCAATAAAGGAAACAACAGGGAGTCTATTGCCTGTCTCTGCTGTTCAGAGCCTGTCTTGCTGTGTTACCAGGAATGATTAAAGGAGACCATTTTCCCTGGAGCAGCAGAAGCATCACCTCTGTCATCTAGTGCTGGATCATAGTTATAGTTATGTGACGGGCTAGCTGGCAGTGACCTAGCCCAGGGGTTTTGAAAGGGCAAAAGATGATTGGAGGACTTGGGATTCCCTTTCCGCACCAATCAGGCCTCAGTTCCCTCCTCCCCCCCATGTCCCCTGATTGGCCCCTTGGGTCACCTGGAGGGAGATAAAAGAGGCAAGGTGGGCTGACTCAGGAGAGACCAATGAGGGACAACAAGGAAGGAGCTTCACAGAGCTGAGCCAGTGGGGTGGGAGCAGTTGCCCCAAAAGAGCCTGAAAGAGCAGGACCTGCAGGCAGCAGTGGGACCCTCAGCAGCACGGCGTGCGGCGGGCAGGAGAGGCTCCCCACTGGGCTCCAGGATCCTCTACGAGAGGCTGCAGCCAGCAGGAGAGGCTCCCCCGCTCCAGCAAGGATTTGAGCAATGACCTGAGAGGTTCCCAGCTCTCCTTCCAGCTAGACATAGAGCCCAAGGCTTCTGGAAGGTTAAGACCCCTAGCAAGCTGGAGCAGTGGTGGCTGGTTGACAGTGTTCCTGCACACCATGTAGGAGATCTGGGTTTAAGTCCCAGCTGAGGTGACTTGGGGTGAGTGAGCTAGTAAGAAGCAAATCTTCTTGCAGTGGAAAGGGGCTGTTGTGTTGCTCCCCCTCTGGGTACCAAGGCCCTTTATTTCCTTATCATTTGACATTTTGCATGTTGTGCCTTTTTATATTTCACCAACCCATATTGTTTGTTCTGCTGTTTTGAGTTTTATATTTTGTTAACACTGTCTTTTGTCAATGATTGTAAGTGTCTAACCTTTGTTGAATCCTGTCCCGTTGGGGCATTGTAGTGTCCACTATACCCTCTGATGTATGCCTGTTACGTTCCTAGTATTAAAAGGTATATGGTTAAGTCCCCATTGGTGGTCTGGCTCTGCTCTATAGGGGGAGGAGAGTCCCTACACCTCCCACAGCGCTTGTGCACCTGCTTTGATCCCTTCAATTGGAGAGGGGGTACCTCTTGGAGTACCGCCCGGGTTACAGTTATGTTGCTGTTTATTGTTATGGGAAGTGGATTGTGACTGGAAGGAAATCAATTGGGTTTTGGGGGATACTGTTTTAAAGGGTTATAATGAGGTAAATGTAGTTACTTATGTTGTTTAACACAAGTGGGACTACCCAGTGTGCTGGAATTATCCACCTAATGTTGTAGTTGTAAATTTATTCTAAATTGTTAGTTTTGTAATTAACTATTGTTATTATATCTCTTTATTTTTCTTGTATATGAATTGGTTGTATATAATAAAGAATTACGTGTTCATAAGGTTCAGAGCTAATTCCTGCGAGGTGAGGGTGAGGGACACACCCCTCCACAGGACACGTTAGTCAGTAGTCTACCTGAGGGGCTCCCAGGGCTACTGGCACCCTGAGGACCCAAACTCCAGCGCATCACCCAGCCGTAGCATGCCACTATGGGTTGTGTATTCACATGCTTTTGATTGATCATAGTCATCTTTCACGGACTCCTTAGACAGTCTTTAGGCCCCTAGGGCACCACTGCTTTAGTAAATAATAAAGGTAGCACTTGTAAAAGGTGCTGGATTAACATTTTGAATCTCTAGGGAGATGAGAAAGAGCACAGAATTTGTCTCCACATAAAACTTGTCAGTATTCTTAAAAGAGTGATTTTTCAGCCAGGGGGTCGTGGCATTCTGGGGTACCATGAAATATTTTTTTTAGGAGTGCTGTGCTGTACAAAGTTAGCATTGTTAAATGTGCAAACATCTATACAATATTCACAAGATAATCCCAGAGATTTCAACTAGGAATCTACAGTGTCCAAAACATTCTGACCTGTTGTGGTTTTTCTGAGTTCTTGGCAATTGAAAAATTGCTCTATTATTTTCCTGTATTTTTTTTCTGTAGTAAAAAAAAACGATTGAAAGTGTAGCAAGAAACCTTTTTGCCTGCCCCCTCCCCACCCCAAATGTGAAGCTCCTCCACATGGCAGAAGCCCCTTTTGCGGTTTTTCCCCTTTTGGGGGATGCTTTCTCTTTTCTACCTTTTCTTCCTTCCTCTCTCTTTTTATTATATTATTATTACTTTTATATAAGGTGTACTTGTAGTGAAAATAGAGCTTGTAGATGCTTTTACAAATGTACTTTAAGTTTAAAAGTAGGTTGTACCATGCAACAATGTTAGCAAGGGCAGGAATCTCTGTATGGAGTGGGTCCCTGAATGAAACATGGTTGGTTGTGTAACACAGTAGCTAGTCTGGATAAACAAGTTAACGAACAGCAATTAACACCTACAAAACTACAGACCAAGAAGAGGAAAGAATTAATACAGAGCCAGGAACTCCCTGAAACTTCACTGTTAAAGGTACGGAAGCTCCGGTTTGAACTAATCAATGCTGGAAACAGACCCTTTGGGGCTGAAATACCCCCGATCAACCACTTCCAGAGCTCTATGCAGCACGGCAGTGAATTAATCAAAATTCATCAACGGACTCCTGAGACTGCACGTACCTGCGGACATGACCCCTGAAGCTGACAGCTGCCATCCAGCGGCTACCAAGAGGGACGTCCCTTGAGGTCAACAACCCCTGGATTGGGTAAGCCCAAGAATTGGGAAGTCACTGAAGTCTGCCAGAGAGGGATAAAAGGCAGTGAACAATGACCCCAGTGGCGCCCTCTTTGACCTGACCAGCACCCTGCCTGTCCAGCCAGAAGGACCAGCTGGTGACCCCCTTCTGAAGCAACATCGCATTGGAAGAAGCCTCAACTGGCCATCGATGGCAGACTCCAGCACTTGGGGATAGGTATATTGTGACACAGGAGCTTAGTGTTGATAGCTAGCTACTGTGAGTGTGTGTGTTTGATGGGATCAGCACCAAGGTTTATGGTCTGACTTTTGCATCTGTCCAATAAACTAGAATTTTATGATGATCCTCTGAGTTGGTCCTTTGTAGCCAACAGAAGGTAAGAGCTGGCATTTTCTAAAGGGTGTCTTAGGTCTAAAAAGGTTGAGAACCACTGGCCTAAAGAGTCACGATAAAAAGTCCTGTGGTGAAAAAGCAAGTAGGGCCAGATTTTATTCCACCTATTAAACACCGATAGGTGGATTTAGGCACCTAAATGCAACCTTACTCCACCATACTTGAGTCCTTGAAAAATCATTACGAGAAAAAGTGAATGTGCTATTTCTCTCTTCTTTTTTGTGCAATGGTATGCTACACAAATAGATGCAGGGCATGTCTACATGAGACATTTACTGTGGAGTTACGTAATTGGTTCCACAGTAAATGTCTCAGCGTCCACATGTGTGGCCCTATTAGGCCATAGGATACTAGTAAACTCCACAGTAAGATAGTACTTGTAAATACAAGTACTATACTGCTGCATATTTTTTTTTACTGTAGAGCATTGTACATATAGATGCTGATGCAGCTGGCTGGGGCATGAGGGCAATTCAGGGTGTGGGCTGCCTGCTAGCTAGCCACACACTGGAGTTCCTTCATGCCCCAGCTAGGTGCTCTACAGCAGGTTGACTTGGGGGTATGAAAGCAGCCCCAGGTGGCAGGCTGGCACCCACCCGCACCCGTGGCTCCCCTGCCAGCTAGAGCTGTTCTGACCCAGCTCAACATGCTGCAGTCCCAGGTGCATGTTCAAACAGTGAACCTGGGAGCAATAAACTCCAGCACTTACCATACCAGAGTTTATTGCGGCTCAGACATCAGTTGGAGAACAAACAAGATTTGGAGGATGTTCTGGAATGATGGATAACTAGATGTATCCATTTCTCAATATTAAGAGTTTCTCTTTCCACAACAGGACTTCTCCAAGCATGTAGTAGAGTCCAAATATCCTTTCTGTTTCCTTACCCTCTGCTCTTCTCATTCCCCCACCTGCTCTGGCCATGCCAGCTGTCCACATAATGATACAAGTTTTGTGGGCATGAACAATGGCATATTGTATAAATATAAGCTGTAAATAACATTATGCAGCTCATTCTGAATTTCTATACTCTTAAAATGAACCATACAGAAAATATTGTCCTTCTGTGTCAAAATCCATTGGGGTGGGGTGATATAGTTTGGCTGGGATGATCTATTTGGGGATGATCCTGTTTTGAGCAGGGGGTTGGGTTAGGTGACCTCCTGAAGTCCCTTCCAACCCTCATTGTCTTTGATTCTGTATAGAATTTTAGAATAAATTACTGCAGATACTTTCAATTCAGTGATATTACCATTATTATTCTGTTGTATGTGCACAGTACAAATGAAGTATTAATGGGAGCAGTGCCTGAGGAAAAACAGTTGGTTCAGATTCTGATATTTTTAACAGAGCTGTCTTATAAGCAAGGATCCTGGTGTTCTCCAATTAAAAAAAAATCCCCAATTTTTATATTAAAATTGTAACCCAAAATCTACATTTTCTGTGATTGAAGTGAAACACCACTAATATATATTAGTGGTGTTTCATTTTAATCACAGAAAAATGTGGATTTGGGGTTACTTTTTTATATCCAAAAATTTGGGATTTTTTTAAATAAGAGAAATAAGCAGGGATCCTGGTTAAATAACAGCAGCATGTACAGTTATTTTTATTCTTGTATTTGAAGTATACAAATAACCCACAAACTCAGGTAACATCTGAGGGGAAAAGGTAAAAGAGGAGGAAAGAGCCTATTTCCAATTGTTCCGAGTTTTTAAAAGTATTTCTAAATATGATTCAGGTTTTGTCTCTTACCCCAGCGGCAAGTTTGTCCTTGTTGATCAGCCCTCAGCAATACTGGATGGAAGTGAGAGCCTGGTGCAATTGCATGGTTCTATAAGCAAAATCAAAACAGTATCATTTCCAATCTGACTTGTATTGGATATCGTAAAAAATGGTTTAAAGTTAATTTTAAAATCATTATGCTTTCCTTCCCTTTGCAGCCACAGCAGTTGGTCAAATATTGTCATGGCAGACAGTTCCATTTAAATTTAAATTTGAGTTAAAGTAAAATGCTCTTATATGCAGCATGGTGGCTGCATCCTTGTAAATGGATTTTTATTTGATGTTTTATTTTCCTGTGAGCAAGAACATGTGGGCACATCTTAAATGCAAAGGTATCCGGTACTCAAAGGAATATGGTCCATGCAAATTTATTTTGCCCCTTTGCCCAATTATTGTCCTCCTGGCTACTTCACTATGGGATGAGACTTTCAATTATCATGATATCAGAGTTTTAATTTCTGTGGGGGAAGCACTAGACCACAGCTTTGTTTATGAACCAGAAGGGAGGAGAGTCCATAGATTCCTTATTGCACAAAGGTCTCGCCTTTTCCCCCTGTCCTTTTCTCCCAGTATTGGTATTTTTATTTCCCTTCATGACCCAGATCATCTTCTCCTGAAATAAAAAATCACAACTGAAGTGAAGATGGATAGATGATTAGCACTTACCCAAATCCATCTCCTAACTCCCAATGCCAGTTATCCAGTTTATCCAATGCAAAAAGACATGAACTGTCTTGGCACTGCTGTGATGTTCTCATTTGGCTCTGCAGTCAAACATGCTTTTTCTTGCTCCTCTGGAACGATGACTTTTGAATTACTTTCCATTCAGTGGTCTAACTGCAATAGCAGGACTAGAAGATGCCCTCAGCTCTGTCTAGTCCATAGCTTGACATTTGAGGAAGCATTGTGGGAAGTCGGAGAAGCAGGTTCAAACCCCCTCAGAATGAGGTGGATCAGAGAACTTGGGTCTCCCAGTCAAACCGTTACTGGACATGACTTTTCTCCCACTAAGGTTTGAGGGCTTTTCCCAAAGTTTGTGCATTCCCAAATGGAATTGTGATTGGAATTAGATGCCTAAGTGGCTGTACTGGATTGTTTCTGGGCAAGGGCAGTAGGCTGAGTCCAATCACCTATGGCTTTTCTTAGGATAAGATGGAGGAGCATGAATAATTTAGGTGCCTTAGCAGAATTTTGGCTCTTGTGCTGGGTCAGACGGATCGTGTTTAGTGATCTGGATAACTAAAAGCAACATAAGTGCTACCTAGATGCGTTATAGGTCAAATAGGATCAAAGCCTTAAAGTATGTGCTTAATGTACAATGACAGCCCTTAAAGCCTGCAATTCTTAGAGTATGTAAGTAAGAGCAGTGCCTGTCTCTCGACTCCTGGGACTGCAGACTGTCATTGGTTGTTTTACTTTTCCCATTTTTACAAGTTATATATCAGGCTTTTGTTTGTTTTCCTCCTCCCCCACGTTCTCTGTATTTAGCATGTCACAGCAGATGGATAGTCTTGCTTCATTAGCAGGGAGCAATGTAATTAAGTGCAAGAACAACACAGAAACACTCCTCCTTTTAATATATTTGCCATTTGGGCTACCTTACTAAAGTCTTGAAAAGGCTGTGCAGGCATTAAGGGCCTGTACGCTGCTGGAGTCCATGTGAGTGCTCATCTGCAAATCCTACTCCCAGTGAGCACCATCAGAGATCAAACCAACATGCACAAAGGGCATGAGGCATTTCTTCACTGCCAGTTTGTCATAGCAGGCAGGGCTTGGCTGTTCTATGCATACTGTCTCCAGAACTAGAA
The DNA here is from genome assembly GCF_001723915.1 of Gavialis gangeticus. Lineage (NCBI taxonomy): Eukaryota > Metazoa > Chordata > Crocodylia > Gavialidae > Gavialis > Gavialis gangeticus. Next base: position 138,818,903 of record NW_017729032.1, read on the forward strand.
GTAGTGTAACCACATTAGTGTGGTATGATGGTTGGACTCACTAGCCAGCCGTGCTGAGACTGGCACTGCATGGAGCCTTTGGAAGAGGGAAGTGGTGTTTTTGCTGTACATGAAAATACTCTTCTTTTTCCTTCAACAGCCTCACTTACTCCACTACCACTCCAGCCTCTACCTCCCTCCTGCTGCATGTTCCCCGTCACTATTTTGGCACATTGCTCCAGGCAGTGAAGCCATGCTAAGGACACCCCACCTACTGTGCCTGCTCCAAAACTCTCATTTAAAGCATACTTGAGGGTGGTAATGGAGGGGTATCCCCAGAGTGGTTTCATTGCCACACTTTTAGAGTTTGGCACCTGCAGACTGCAAATGTGCCATGCTCCACAGAAGCAGTCCCAGGAGCACCAGGGTCACAGTGTAAATATTATGCCTATGGTCCTAGCACAACAGTGCTGAGGGGAGCAATACTTAAGGTAAATATCTTTAAGGATCAGGCCCTAAGTGTTCAAGGGCACAGAAACTATTAATGGGAGAGCTGTGAAAAACCCTGAACATCTCTCCTTACAACTCATTAGAGAGGGAAGTTGTGTTTGCTATTAGAAGTGCATACAAGAACAAAAATCCAGTAGCACAGCTTTGACCAATAGTGTTCTTTGCTGGGGTTTTGAAAATGTGATGGAATGTGCAGTTGGACATAATTATATGTCAGTACCATAATTCACTGCAAACATTACAAGTACAAAACTAACTCTAGGTCACAGTGCCATTGGAAAGGGATTCAACATTTTTTTTTCAAAATTAAGTCTAGACTATACCAAACTTCTTCGCATCTTTCATCATGAAATATTTGTTACAGTCCCTGTGAATTGTCCTGTGTCACTATTATGTTGTCTGTTTAACTTTAAGTTTCTTTAATTCAAGGCTTTTGTCTGACTCTTTTAATTATCATCAAGCATGCTTCACATAAGAAATAACAATGATGATTTAGTAGGCACCATGCAAGGAAAAAAAGATTGGCTTTTAATCATTGTAGGAGAAGTGTTGTTACTACTCTTAGCAAATGAGACATTAAATACATCGTAATAGAAATGTTTCACAATGTGTTAATCTTAAATTACACATGCAGTTATTAAGATTGATGCAATGCACCTGGAACTGCATAGCAATCAGTGAACTAGTGGCTTCAGAAAGACCATCTTTTAAAAATGAATGACAGTTTGGAAAAATATGTTCACACTTCATTGGTATGATTAGAACTCAGCCAACATTGCCTAAGGGAGAGTTAACAGAATTTTCCTCTTCCACATGGAAACACTTCTCATGTTCATTGCAAAATTTTCATGCTTTGAAACTTTGAATACATAAGGGATCGCACCCCAGCCCGAGCCCTGGAACAAGATGTAGGCAGGGCAAGGGCCCCTAAGGGGACACTTGCATGTCTATACACAAATACCAGGAGCCTGGGGAATAAACAGGAG
>NW_017729032.1:138823202-138826232 GCF_001723915.1 Gavialis gangeticus
ACAAACTTCTTCACTGTCTGAGACCCCAATTTTTTAAATAGACCGGAGTCGGTTCAAGCACCGACTTTGAACACCTTCAAGACACATTTGGATGTGTATCTTGCTGGGATCCTATGATCCCTGCTGACTTCCTGCCCCTGGGGCAGGGGGCTGGACTCGATGATCCTCCGGGGTCCCTTCCAGCCCAAATGTCTATGAAATCTATGAATGAATTTAACACCTTTTTTCCCTCTGCCTGAATAGGGACTGATGATTTATTTGAAAATGCTTCAGAGTCCTGCTTCAGATTATTTTTTGTATTAGTTAGTTACATAAGAACATTAATTACCTTGTGCATGTAACCAAAGTAGCACATTTAAGGTAACATAACAAATAGTATAATTCAAAACTCTTGCCAGATAAGTCAGCTTTCAAAATAAACACCCTTGTTCTAGAGAAGAGCATCCATGCTAACTTGACTACTTAAATTCCTAGAAAACAATGTTTACATTTTGATTGTCACGCTAATATCCCTTTAACTTCCAGTCTGAAGAAATATTCATAAAAATATTTTCCACTATCCATCCAGCACAGGTAACAGCACTGATAATGTGATAACCAAGTTGTATGCAATGAAATAGACTTTTCCAGAAAATGCCACATTAAAAAAAGCTGAAATATCACGTTGCCAATTAAAAATCAGATCTGATTCTCCAAGGGTCTCCTAAACAAGCTTGCAGTTCAAGTGACTTGACAAAACTTTCAGATCCTGCTAATGCAGGAGTTCATTTTAAGCTAACCATTCATGTGTTCCAAATGCTTAAACTGCATTCTAAAAAGTGCTTAAATATTATCTTTGTATCATGAACTCAGCAATATTGCTTTTATCTAAAGTACTTTTTTTATTCCCCAAACTTAAAGTTAATCAAAACTATTAAAGCTTTGTGTAGAAAGTAACTAATGTGATTTTTTACTTGACAAAAATGGCTAGCTGAGATAAGATTGGAAACAGAAGAGAAAACAAAGAATGACATTTCAAATAGCATACGTTCATTAACAATCTGTAAAAGAAAAGATACATCATTTATCATATTCTCTCTTTGGATTCATACTTGAAACCTCAATTGAGATGGTAACAGCCATGTATACAAAACCTGAATGCCATCATTTATATACCAAAATAACTGAATTAAGACCTTTCTAAACTTGCACGCAGGCCACATCCTCAGATGCTGTGAGTTGGTGTAGCTTATTAGGTCCAAAGTACCTGAATGATTAAGTTTACACATGAAGTGACTGATCCTGTAGAAATGTCAAGAAATGCTCATAGGTAGGCCACAGTCTCCACAGTGGGGCTTCCCTTGAATATAGCTACACTAACTTCTCTTTGAAGGGTTTGGATAGATGGCTCCCAGCAAAGGCCTCAGATGTGGCCAGAGACTGAAAAACCACAATGACAAATGGGCTAGGGACAGACATTACACATAAACCAGTTTAAGTGATCAGAAACTGGTTTAAACCTGTAACAGAACAGATGTTCAGTTCAGTCTGAAAATGGCTAAAACCAGTTTGAAATAAAGCTGGTTGAATGTAGACTTAAACTGGTTTGACCCAAATCAGACTTAACTGATTTGGGTCAAACCAGTTTATGCAACGTTCGTCCCAGAGCCTTTGCTGGTTTAAGATAAATCAGACATCCCCAGCATCCCAGCATGCTCTCTGGGCTGGGTGGGGCTCTCTGCTCCACAGTAGAGGTAGCCCCTCCCCTCTGCTCCCTGGCTGCAGCTCCAGCAGAGACTTGCAGGCACAGCAAGGTCTGCCTGGTTTCCCTGTACCCCCCTCTTCCTCTCTCACCACTCACTGCTTAAGCAGAGATCCCTTCCTCCTCTCTCCCACAGCACAGACGATAGCCAGCATGTAGTCTGCTAGCTAATGCTGTGTAAGGCAGATAGGACAGTGTCTGCTTAGGGCTTTTTGGAGGTAATCGACAGCTCAGATGGTAATGTCCCTGTATTCCTTCCTTTGGACAAGACAGACAAGGGTCTTTGGGTAAATCTGATATTTTTTATTAGACCAACTAAAGAGTTGGAAATGTTTTTTTTAGCAATCTTTTGAGTTTAAAAACCCTTTGTCAGGCTCAGGAAGCATCTAGTTTCATAGTTTCATAGTTGGTAGGGTCGGAAGGGACCTAAGCAGATCATCAAGTCCGACCCCCTGCCATGGGCAGGAAAGATTGCTGGGGTCAAACGACTCTGGCTAGGTGATTATCTAGCCTTCTTTTGAAGACCCCCAGGGTAGGAGTGAGCACCACTTCCCTTGGAAGTTGGTTCCAGCTCCTAGCCTCCCTGACTGTGAAGTAGTGCCTCCTGATGTCAGCCTGAATCTACTCTCAGTCAATTTATGGCTGTTATTCCTTGTTACTCCCGGTAGTTCTTGGGGGAACAGGGACTCTCCCATTGCCTGCTGGTCCCCCTGGGCAAGTTTATAGATGGCCACCAAATCCCCTCTCAGCCCTCTCTTGTGGAGGCTGAACAAGTTCAGGTCCCATAGCATCTCCTCATAGGGCCTACCTTGCTGCCCCCTAATCATGCGAGTGGCCTCCTCTGGACCCTCTCAGTGCTGTCCACATCCCTCCTGAAGTGTGGCACCCAGAACTGGACGCAGTACTCCAAGTGCAGCCTGACCAATGTCACACAGAGGGTGAGGACCTGCTCATGATGCATCTATGGATGCATGACAAAGTGCAGTTAGCCTTCCTGACTTCATCCCCACATTGGCGGCCCATGTTCATCTTGGAATTAATAGTAACTCCAAGGTCCTTTTTAGCCTCTGTGCTGACAAGAAGGGAGTTCCCCAGCCTGTAGAAATGCTGCTGGTTCTTCCTCCCCAGGTGCAGTACCTTGTATTGTCAGTATTGAAACCCATCCTATTCTCACCCGCCCACTTCTGTAACCTGTGCAGATCTAGTTGTAGCCTTTCCCTCTCTTCTAGCATGCTCACTTTTCCCCAATCTTAGTGTCATCTGTGAAGTTGAACAGGGTGCTTTTTACC
>NW_017729032.1:138826510-138835890 GCF_001723915.1 Gavialis gangeticus
TGTTTTCTGATAGGGTGTTAAATGCTGATAACAGAGCTGATCATTGGCAATGAGTAAGGAGTGCACACGGGTGCATGTGCCCCCCCGAGCTTGGCGGTGAGTCCCCTGAAAGATGCGCCACCGATGCTGACAGTGGCGTCTACGGGTGGTCACTGACCACTGGTCGGTGCTCGCTGTTCCCCCAGCCCTCTGCTGCTGACACCACTCCAGCTGCCTGAGGGAGCTCCCCGCTCACTGCTGCCATACCCCCACTGCTAACACCACTCACCGTGCCCCCCCAGCTTCCGGGAGCACACATTGTTCATGGAGCTGATAAATGCTCTGTTACCAAGGTGGGGACCCCTCCCTAATCAGTGTTTTGCCAGGGCCTGGCCATGCCTCCCTCAGCTCAGCCCTGTGCAAGGGAAGGAAAGGCTGCTCTAGCACCCTGCCAGCTTCTAGCCAGAGCCACTGCAGGCATGTGCCTGCATTTCTCGGATGTCTGTCTGGTTACAAAACTGATTTAGCCTAGGTAGGTTAGACTAACTTGGAAAGATTGAACGGATTCAGGCTCAGGCTTTTTGAATGTCTATCCCTAGCCCTGGAGACTGGACTTAGCATAAGCCTTAACTATGACAAGTATGATAAACATGCATTTTAGCCACAAGCAGTGGCATGGAAATTAGAATAAAGTTGGTTGCAGCTAACGTATGGTCCAAAAACTGCTCTTTGAAAAATACTAATAGTAGTTGGAAGTAGCAGCTATAATAACTTGATGTTTTATCCCTTGATGAGAAGGCATGAGTAGTGTGTTTTTGTTGACTGAGTACAGTAAGGCAAAAATGTATAATCACTTATTGTCAGCACTGATGGGTTTAAAGGGGTTTATGCCAAGCTACAAAGTGTGACTAAAGCAGAAGGCCCTAAAAGTCTATTTCTGAGTGACTACCAAATGAACCTTTGCAGACATGGAATGTAACAAAGGAAAGAAAGAAATTAATACATCCAGCCAAACCAGATCAGATTAGACAGAGCACAAGGCCTGAAAGAAGACATTATAAAGGGAAAGTATCACATTTAAATAATCCAAACATATTATATTGTAACTTTAGCTCATAATAATGAGTAGTGTAACCAAATATAGTTCTATGATAGATATTTAAGTTTCTTAGACAAGGTTTAAAAACAAAATAGCCTTGTCAATGAAGACCGCAAAGAAGGTGAAAGGGAAACAGGACACTGTCAAATAGCATTCCATGATAGCAAGGGAAGGAGATAAGAAATCCTTCCTTCTAGAAGTAACCTTCACAAGAACATAAATTCAAACTAAGTAACACCTTCTAAGTTCACAATGGAACTAAATTGAACCAGTTCTCAAAGTTTTGGTGGAACAAATAAATTTGAATAAAACCAATCATAGAACAATTATTAGAATAGAAAATAATCCATCTACAAATATAGGGCATAGGCTGGAGAGAAGGTGAGGGGAACTTCACAAATTCAAGATGACTTGCTGCCAGTCTGTGCTATCATCTGAACTGTTCAGTATCAGTAGCAGTAGCAGCTTCCCTCCCTGGATCAGTATCTGTATTATGCTGTATAATTTTGAGGGTTTGCTAGGATGGGCATTGGAATAAGTGTTCTTGTGCTCTTGGGGTGTGACAGTAAAAGGTCATGCTGTCTCTTGCCTTTTTTCTGACTGAATGGTGATGATTAAGGGAATTGTAACTGAACCGTAATGTTGTGTTTAAAGGTTAATCATCAGGGAATTGCAGCTGTACCTTAACTTTAGGTCTAAGCTTGCAAAAGTTGTCGTTATCATAAATGGGCTGTTGTCTCTTCTCTCTAAAGGCCAAACAGTCCTGGAATTTTGATAGCAATAGAGTAGATTGGACAAATCTGTCATGGATGAATCTGGCATGTGATTAAGTGCTGAAATCTAGTACATATATTTTTATTTCCACTTTTTGCTATCCATTAGCATTAGCAATGTGATTGAAGGAAGAGAGCTTTTAAGGATTTAAAGGCTCATAGAAGAATATGTTTGAAGAGGAAACTGTAGGCTGGCAGGGTAGAATCACAGCATCCCAGAAAAGTAGGGCTGGAAGGGAGTTAAGGAGTCCCGTGATTCCCAACCCTTTTTTGTACCAGGACCCCTTTGTAAACATTGATGGCCAGTCCTGAGCCAATGCCCCTCACTCCTGACCCACTGCCCCCTGCCCCCAGTGTGTGGGGCATGAGGTGGGGTCCCAAGCAGCCCCTCGCAGGCTGAAGCTCTGCCAGTCTGCAAGGGAAAAGCCACAGTTTCCCATGTTTTTCTACTTTAAAGGAGAAACCATTTTAAAGTTTATTGAACCATTTTTTAAGTTTGTTGATCCATTTTTAAAGTTTGTTTGTGACCCTTGCATATATTCTTGTGACTTGTGGGTTGAGAAATGCTGTTCTAGTCCAGTCTCCCACCTGAGGCAGGATCATCCCTATCCAAATTATCCCATACAAAGCCTTGCCTATTACTAAAACTACACAGTCAACCCTGTCACACAACCACAAGCCATAGCACCCTAATCTGCTATAGGTAAAGCAGGGAGACAAAGGTGGCCAGTGTCCTGCTGCTGCAAGGGCTGTTAAATACACTCAAGAGATACAAGGAAGAGGCCTGTGCCCCTGCTACAGAAGGCAAAATCCCCCCACAGTCCACAGTGATCTGACCATAGGGTAAAATTCCTTCCTTCCTGATGCCATATGTGGCAATTGGTGTTATCCTGAGCATAGGGGCAAGATCCTCTAGACAGGAACCATCAGGTTTTACTGCCAGGAGAACCACTGACACACCCCAGTCAAAATTCCTAGCATTGGTTGCAGCCAACATCCAATGCTTCTGAGAAAGGTGGGAAAAAGCCCTAAAACCCCCAATCTTGTCATGTGTAGCAACAGGAGGGGGGAAAAGTTCCTTCCTGGATCTGAATGGCAACCAGAAAAGCCCAGAAGCATGGTAAATATCCACAGTAGAGCATAGGCATAGCTACTCCTAGCTCATCCCTGACCAATAATTATCCAGAAAATGTTTCCCATAGGTTAAAAAAATTCCAATAACAATTACTTGTATTGCTTCATTTGTACTACCACTTCATTGTGGCCTTAGCCCTCCTCTAACTGAAATCACCGGTAGTTTTGCTGTCAACATCAGTAGGAACTAGCTTTCACGTTTCAAATTAGCATAAGTTGGGAAAGGCAGAAGTGATCAGCTGCAGTCGTCTGGTTTTTGAATGTTATGGTTCAGTGTGAATATAATCTGAAAAAGTAAGAAATAGGAAAAAATATTTTTCCTCCAACAGGTTCTCTTTTCCCCCTTAAATATTCATGATACTTACTGGCAGAATCAAGATCTATACCAGTGGTTCTCAACCTTTTGAGACTCCAGGCACCCCTCAGGCTCAAACACTCCTCTGTAACTTTTGTGAACTGTGCACTATTCAATTGCAAAACTAATCTATTTATTATAGAGGTGCACTGATACATCAGTCCCATGTCGTATTGGCACTGATAAAAAGAAAATTGACATTATCGGCAATCTGCCTCTTTTGGCTGATGTGGCTGATAATGTTGCCGATAAATGCTGAGTGCATGCACGCAGCTGCAGTGCATCATGCAGGTGGCCAGGAATACAGCGTCCAGCTGGTAAGTCTGCTGTGTGGGAAGGGGCGTGCAGGGGCAGACAGAGGCCCCTGCAGTGAGGGAGGGAGTGGGGCTGGCTCTGAGGCTGGGGCAGGGACAGGCATAGCACAGCCAGGGAAGAGCAGGGCACAGGACAGAGCTGTGAGTGGCTTGTCCAAGGGGAGTGGGGAAGGTGGGGTGGCTCCCGCTACTGCATGCACCCCAGGAGGTTACACCCCAGGAGGGCATAGGGGGCCTTTGCCCCCCAGATTTGCATGCAGGGTGAGGGCGGGCTGCTGCTGCAGGCAGGGTGGGGGGGTTGGACCAGGGCTGTGCTTGGGGTGGGTAGCGGTTGCACTGGGAGGGGAGCTACAGGAGCGGTCCAGCCACCCCAAAATTTTCTGTATCCTCCCTCCCAGTGCTGCTGCCTCCCACCCTGAGTGCAGCCTGGCCTAACCCCTCCCCACCCCCGCCAGGAAGAGCTCAGTGCTGTTCCCAGCTCCAGCCTGCAGCAGCAGCCTGTCCTCATCTTCCGCACAGATGTGGGGGCATATGCTTCCCAAGCCCTCCTGGGGTGCGTGCAGCAGCAGGAGCTATGGCTCCATCCTGCGTCCCACCCTGGCTGGGAAGCACCTGCCCCTGCCCCTGGCGCTGCCCCAGCACCAGCCCCGCTCCCTCCCTTACTGCAGGGGCCTCAATCTGCCCCCTCCCCACATCCCTTCCCTCTCCACTTGCTCCTTTCCCAATAGACTTACCAGCCAGATGCTGCTGATCTGGAGTGATCTGGGAGTATCTGGGGAAAAACTTGCATTGAACATTATGAGGACCTAGAAAGGAGGTAGAAATTGTTTACATAACACCTAATGCTTGGTTCTCTTCCAATTTGTAAAGGTATTAATACATTAAATTGAATCCCTAGTCCTCACTTAATCTACATAATGTTTTTAATTAATCCAGAAGATGTATTTATATTTTCCCTTAGTATGACAAGTTTATGAAAGTGAAATACAATTCTCCTGTTTGTTGTTACAGAAATAATCACAGATCATTCAATCACTATTTTTCCCCACTTTGAATCCATCCAAACATGGAGCCCTAAAATCCTGAAGGCTAAATTTATTATGAAGCAATTAAACTAAAAGCTGCCAAGATGCTCAGCATTGAACAATATTCATTGAAATGGCAGTTTTACCAGGAGTTTGATTTACTCTCACTAATAATAATCCCCACAGTAAAAGCATCACACAGAGAAGCAATCGTGAAATAAGCTAGGATACAAAAAGAAATCACAAGAGCTATTTTGCATGACCTCCTTGTTTGGACACTTTTATATACACCTGTTTCAGTTTAACTAATTCCACCCCAGTAGATTAAGCTAAACTCTACGAAGGTGCTCCTAGTGCAAGATAAGGGCCTACCTGGGGAGGTATTCCACAATAGCCATTTCTCTGTGTGGAGAACTGTTGATTCAAGATACATTCTCTGTCATTTATGCTCTTCCTTCAGAATATAGATCTTCTTCTCATGTCTCTACACCACATTTGACCACAAGTTTGTGCTTTTTTTATTGCACTCTTCAAGGTGTTTGACTGTACGTGTGCTTTCAAGCAGTAGGCATTGCAGTAGGTGTTGCATAGTTTGAGGCTCTGTGCTGCAGTCGTAGGTGGTTGAACCAATGGTATAGCCCCACTTCATTAGTTCCTTGGAGCATCAGACTCTGGTATATAGGCAGTTGAGACATCGTCACCTTTGCCATGGTTCATCAGCCCCTGGTGGTAAGGAGTCAGCTACTGAAATGTCCATTTTTCCACTGTCAGAAGCCATGTGTGGACGAAATGAGGGACACGTGCACACTGCTTTAAAGCAGGTTAAATGCTTTTGCATCGCTTTAATGGTGTCGGTGCTTACACGCGTCAGCAGCGTATTGCACAGTAATTCCAGCCGCTCTAGCAAATTCAGTGACATTATGCTTCTTAAATAACATGGGGTGCAGCAAACTAAAACTCCGATGTGGACTTTTAGTTTCCTGCCCTACAGCTGTGGAGCGAAGCACCCAGCTCTGTGCAGCTCAGGGACTCTGCAGGAAGCCAGTGAGGCAGCCTGGCAGAAGCTGGGTAAGGCAGGCTCTGTCCAAGAAAAAAAGAAGTGGTGATCTTTTTTTTTTTTTCCTGGAGCCTGCCTGCATGCCTGAGCTGTGTGGGGGCCCAGTGCTTCTCTCTGCAGCTGCGGTGCCCCCCGAGACCGCTGCCCAAGTTGGGTGCCTGAAGGCAGGTGTCACCTGGGGTGCCGCCTGCCAGTGCCATGGAGGGAGGCACCAGCCCCCACCCCCCGCAGCCCAGCAGGAGCTGTTCTGTCCACTAGCAGCTCGCCCTTCCCTCCCCTCCCCACCGCTGGAGAGGCAGGTAAGTTCTGGCGTGTTCACAACATGGGGTATTAAAGGGTCGTAAATTGAAGCGGTGTTTTTAAAAACCTACCACTTCATTTTAGGACCCCCATTTTGTCTACACATGCCCAGGTATTTTCTTTAGTTTCTTGTTCCACATGAGTAGTTGTGGCATTGTGGCACATGTGGCACTGAGAGGTTGGGTGCTGGTGAGGAAGCTCCTGCGTGGCTTCAGACGTCTGTGTACTGTGGGATAGTTATACAGCAGGTGTCTCACATCTTCAGTTTGTCCTGATCATTTTATCCTGCTAGCCACTGTTCTTCTGATGTTAGGTGGAGCAGTGCCAACCAGCAGGGACACCCTGTTTAGGCTGGTAGGCTTCAGACATCCTGTGATGCATCAGCAGCTATCGTTCAGAATGGGGTCAAGGCACGTAGCATTTACAGATCCTCTCCCATACAGGGCGTGCATCCTCAGCAGAGGAAAAGCTGAGAGCTAGAGCAGTGGTTCAGATGGTTGAGGTGCTCACCTTTGCTTTTGTTTTCATGACGTGTTCTTTGTATAAGAAGGTTAGATCGAGGGTGACTCCAAGGTAAACCGGATTTGGACAGTGGGATAGTGGGGTCCTGGACCATGTAATGTTGAACTGATGGTTGGTCTCATGGTTTTTCAGGTGGAAGGCACATACTGGTGTTTTCTCTGGGTAAATGGTTTTCAATGTAGTATGAGGTCAGGCCAATTAGTATCTCGCTTAGGGACTTTTTGACATGGTCAAAGCCAGTATTTTGCACAGTGCTCTTATGCACAGGTCATCTGCATAGATGAAACATTTTGTTTCCAATTCCATTGCTCAGTCATTTGTATAGATGTTATATAACAATGGTGCAATATAGGTGTATGTGATATCTTTTCTGCCCCCTTGCTGAAGTGCAGGACTTTTTCTAAAAGCATTACACAGAGGTAAACTTAAGGGCTCATACACCCTCATAGGCAGGTGTTAATAGTTCCCAGTGAAACTGAAAGACAGTGCCTTACACACTGTTAGTGAATAAGTTGGAGTTTTGTTGTTCTCCTGCCCTGGCGGGGGGTCGGGCTAGAAGATCTATTAGGTCCCTTCCGACCCTAAATCTATGAAACTATGAACTATGAAATAAGCACTTCACATACACAGAAAATGTGGTGAACAATATAAGATACTGTAATCAAAATTTGACATATTATGAACAAATTTAAAGCAAAAAGTTTCAGAATGGCTCGTGGTCCATACACAGACATCCCCACTTGACTAATGCATATATTTAAATATACATTTCTAACACGTAGCTTTCTTTACTTTAGCATCCATGCAAAATATTCCCCTCTGATCCTCTCAGAAAGGACTTCTCAGGCTTCACAGTTGGACTCTAATATGTAGCGAGCGTCAGCTGGGCTCTTCAGAGCTTTAATAAGATTGGAGAAGCTTCCAAACCCTTCAGAAGCCTCAGCTAACAAAACAGCTGGGGGGTTTCCACGGCTAAGCGGATTTGCAGCCTTTGGGTTAGTATCAGGATGGTCCTAAGCTGCTGGTGAAACAGCAGTCTACAGTCTGTATCCAAACTGGTACAGATATGGGAACAAAGCCCTTATAGCAAATACTTCATGGCCCTAGTTAATCAGCTGTGAGTCCATAGTGGGGTCTTTAGCTCCTACACTGAAAGCTTTCCTTCTCCCAGCCATGCTATTGTCTCAGTTTTCAGAGGGAGAATACGTGTGACTCAGCAGATGCTTGCCCGCACTAAACACATCCTATGACGCTTCAGTGAGAGCTACAGAGCACATCTATGATGCTTCAGTGAGAGCTACAGAGCACGTCTATAACTTGTTGGAGTATGAGGTCATGCCAATTAGTGTCTCGCTTAGGGATTTTTTGACATGGTCAAAGTCAGTATTTTGCACAGTGCTCTTATACACAGGCCATCTGCATAGATGAAACATTTTGTTTCCAAATCCATTGGAACTTGCTGGAGGGTTTATGGCTTTGTCTGCTGAGTTGCTCTACTCCCTGCATGATTATAGAGACACTGTAAAAAATGTATTCTTTCTTGCAAGAAAATGCTGGCTGCAGACTAGCACAGGCCAATTATTTGACCTCCCTCCATCTGGTAACAGTCCACCCTGCAACTTTCCAGTAATGCCTTGTCTCCATAAAAGTTGCATGGTCATCAGTAACCAGGAAGGGCCAGTAACCAGGCTGGCTGGCTGCCTGCCTGCCTCCCTCCCTCTTGCCCTCCCACCATACAGCCCTCCATCCATCCATATCATATCAAGGGATTACTCTAGGGACCATGGGAGCATATTGTGAATTGGTGTTTTATCCTATTGTATTGCGTTTGCTGGCAATGGCTGTACTGTAAAAAATGTATTCACCAGTTGACTACCTACAGCATTGAGTAAAACAAAATGTCTATACTGTTTTAGCTTTATTGTGATTTCTTAATCAAATTGATTGCAATTCAATTTATTGTAAAAAAAATAAAGATGAAGAACAAAAAAATATGATTTGTACTTGCTCCTGCTTGATTTCAGGACATGGACCTGGGAGCCGGGGAGTTGTTTGCAGCAGCCAGGGGCAGAAACGAGTGCAGTAGCTTTGCAGGCTGGACACAAAGCTGGCCAGGACCCGTATTTCAGATTGGTTGGGCTCCCCTCCAGGCACCTCAATAATATATCTGGGGATAGCCATCTGCTGCATAACACTTCTGGCCTCTCTATAGGGAGCAGAGTGCTTTTTGAAACCATGGCCTTGACTCAGCTCCCTGCTTAGGTGAGACCCATCTGATAAGAACATGCCAATACCTAGTGTAGGAGAAGGAGGTATTACACATTTCTTGAATTTGGATGAAAAGAAGTTCTCCCACAATTATGCTTTCTTTTGTATACACTTGATTCTGGAGAGGCCAAGAGGTAGTTGAAGAAATTACCCTGGGCTGCCTTAGGAGTAATGCTCCTTGTTTCCCTTCTTCTCCCTGTCCCTTGAGAAGGCTGAGAGGAGAGATATGGCAAAGGAGGAAAAAGCAATCCTGAACAAAATTTGATGAGCTCTCTGCAGGGGGGAGCTGGTTGTAGCGGACCCAGGGTGAGGGGGCAGTCTGAAAACCCAGCTCTGAAAGGTGCATGCATGCAGGATTTTGTAAAGAAGACATTCTATTGCAAAGAAAGCATTGAAAAAAATCATTTTTGCATCACACCTTCCATAACAGTACAGCCTGCAAAGAAAATAGGAAGCTATTTTAGAGCTGCAGCAGCAGGCGTTAACCCCAACCCCTGACCCCCCTCAGCAACCATGCATATGAAATGCATTATAATGCAGACTTACTAAAGTCT
>NW_017729032.1:138835901-138839516 GCF_001723915.1 Gavialis gangeticus
AAAAATAAAACACTTTACTGAAAATGCTGCAGCTTTAACAAGAACTATATACAACTTGTACAATATAAAATATATACAACATGTAAAAAAAAGTGAAGATATTTTCACTCCACTCCTATACTCCTCTTCACTATCTTCACTCTACTCTTTCATCACTGGGCTGTGGGCTGGTTGCTGCCCCTGGAGAGTTCCACCCACAAAAGTTTTCTGCATGGAGGGGGGAAAAAAGAAGAGGAAGAGGAGTGGGGTTTGGCACACTTTTGCCCCCGCCTCTACACAAACACAAAGTTGGTGAGACATGTTATCTAAATATCACCTGGGACACTGCATATTCTGGGTGTCAAGTCTGGCAGGCAGCATCCTGCTGCCCTTGGACTTTTGGTCATGGTTCTGAAATGGAATGTGATGATGTTTAGAAGGTTTGCAATATTAAAGGAAGTCATGTAACCACTCACTCCGAAGTTTCAAACTACTTGCAAAAAACTTACCATTACAGTCATGCTGCAGCTGTCGTCGGGAGCTATGGCCACTGCAGTGGCAGCACACAACAGAAGGTGCAGTGGTCACAGGTGAAGGGTACACGGGGGGGCAGGAGGACAGGAGGGTACATGGGTGGCAGTGGGGAGGATATATGCTATAGGTGGAGGGGGGGCCCAAAGAATTAAAAGATTATTCTTCTCCCCCATTTTAAAATAATAATAATAATTGGTCTGAGCAGACCTGTCCTGACCTGAACTGTGTGCTGTGAGGGAGGAGGGAGGAGTGAGGAGTGAAGGAGGATGAAAAAGAACACAGAGCAGCACCTACTGGCTAGAGGCCAGAACACAGCGCCCCCTTGTGGCGAAGGGGATTAATTAGAAGTCTTTGAAGTCTCTGGCTGTTTGCACAAACAAAATCCACAGTTGCAGCAGCGTAACGGGAAAGCACCACAAATTAAAATATCTCTGAATAGTGTTAATTTAAGGCACTAAATGGATTTTAAAGCAGCGGGAAATCCCGGGTTGTGCAAACACAAACACAATTGGGTCGACAAATGGGAAATTTAATTTCATCTATTCATGCCCAAAGTTTTCCAGTGAGACACCATTCTCCTCTTCCCTGTTCCAAGTTTCCTTCCTTCCTTCTTCCCTCTTCCTCTCCTCAGTTCAGTTCTTAGATGGGAGAGTGCAGTATGATTTCAGAATGGATTTGGCAGGTCTGGTATCTCCACAAAGGATACGAGATGCTCCCTAGCCCCAAGGATGCGGAGTTCATCTCATTCCCAGTTGGCCAGGTAAGTAACAGAGCATGTTCTCATTGTTTCTCCCATTCTAAGCTAATTTCATGATGTTTGGGCAAAGTGCAAGAGCAGAGTAATTTAGTTTATTGAGAAAACACTTCCTTCCTTTTTCAGCCTACAGGCTCCTTTTAGCCTACCAGCCTAAACAGTGCCCTTGTGTGACAACATATTTAGCAGAATTTACAGATTTGTTGGAAGCTGACAGGACCATGCCACAAGTGCTTCTGTTATGGCCTCAGACTTACAACCTCTGGACTGTTAACCATGCACTTAAGTGCCCATGACATCCCAACCCTCCATAAAGCACTGTGAAGGAGGTTCTTGAAAGGCCTTTTAGTACTGAGGTATTTGTATAGCATGCACCTCTTGAATATGTAAATACTGAATAGAAACCAATAACTTGCTTTCCTCTGATTTACACCAGTTTTATAGCAATGTAACTCCATTGGGTTCAATTGATTTGTTTGATTTACTCCGGAGAAAGTTTCTAAAAATTAAATACTAAAGCTTTAAATATTTTGTTAAATGATCTGATTCCATGAAGCTTCCTAACAACTTGTTGGTCTTATATTTAATAAGATCCCTATAAGTCCTAACGCTGCTGTGCCCCTTCTGCCTGGAGCTAGCTGTGTTCTCATCCCACCCTCACCCCATGCCAACTGGGCAAGCAAGAGCAGGGCATAGCCCCCACTCTGAGCGCTGCCACGCCTGCATTCTGCGCACCCCCTCCCCAGGTCCCACGCCCACCACTGTGGCTGGGCAGCTTGTCCCAGCCCCAGCCCAATCCATCCCTCCCCCATGCCCCTTCTCTCCCCCCTTCCCCAACCTCAACAGACTTACCAGCTGGAGGCAGCTGTCAGCTGCCAATTAAGTCTATGGACAAATCTCTGAATCTTTTCCAAAGCTTTTCCATATCAATTCGGAGGCTTTGAATCAAATAGGGCCAAATCTCCTCTAAATTGAATCGGCTGCCAAAGCTTCGCACAACCCTACTGTGCAGCTCCACTGCTATTGGTGGGTTTGGGCAAGTGCAATTGATTGGCTCTGTAATTGGAACTTAGCAAAACAGTTCTGATGATGATGCACAGGAAGGAACAGAATCCTGTAAACTCCCTCTTATCTGGCTGCGTTCTCTGCAGGGTGACAATGAATAAAATGCAGTTCAAATTTAATTTAGTCACAGAAGTCAGGGCAGAGCTTACTCCACTGCTACAGAATTTGTCCTCTGTCACAGAACTGTGCTTGAGAATTTCTGCTTTCGTAGTTTCACAGTTGGTAGGGTCGGAAGTGACCTAAGCAAATCAAGTCCAACACCCTGCCATGGGCAGGAAAGAATGCTGGGGTCAAATGACCTTGGCTAGGTGGCTGTCTAGCATCCTTTTGAAGACCCCCAGGGTAGGGCCACTTCCCATGGAAGTTGGTTCCAGCTCCTAGCTTCCCTGACTGTGAAGTAGTGCCTCCAGATATCCAGCCTGAATCTACTCTCAGTCAACTTATGGCCGTTGTTTCTTGTTACTCCCGGTAGCGCTCGGGGGAACAGGGACTCTCCCATTGCCTGCTGGTCCCCCTGAGCAAGTTTATAGGTGACCACCAGATCCCCTCTCAGCCTTCGCTTGTGGAAGCTGAACAGGATCAGGTCCCGTAGCCTTTTCTCATAGGGCCTGCCCTACTGCCCCCTAATCATGCGAGTGGTCTTCCTCTGGACCCTATCAATGCTATCCACACCCCTCCTGAAGTACGGCGCCCAGAACTGGATGCAGTACTCCAAGTGCAGCCTGACCAATGTCGCAAAGAGGGGGAGGATCACCTCCTTGGACCTGCTCGTGGTACATCTGTGGATTCATGACAAGGTGTGGTTAGCCTTCCTGACCGTGTCTCCACATTGGCAGCCCATATTCATCTTGGAATCAATAGTGACTCCAAAGTCCTTTTCAGCCTCCGTGCTGTCAAGAAGGGAGTTCCCCAGCCTGTAGGTATGCTGCTGGTTCTTCCTCCCTAGGTGCAAGACTTTGCACTTGTCCATATTGATCCCCATCCTATTCTCATCTGCCCACCTCTGTAACCTGTCCAGAGCTAGTTGTAGCCTTTTCCTCTCTTCTAGCGTGCTCACTTCTCCCCACATCTTGGTGTCATCTGCAAACTTGAAAAAGGTGCTTTTCACCCCCTCATCCAAATCGCCGATGAAGATATTGAACACTGTGGGCCTGAGGACCGAGCCTTGGCGAACCCCACTGCCCACATCTCTCCAGATCAAAAATGACCTGTCTACCACCACTGTCTGGGTGTGACCCTCCAGCCAATTTGTGACCCATCTGACTGTGTAGGGATTGACACCA
>NW_017729032.1:138839926-138850489 GCF_001723915.1 Gavialis gangeticus
GTGTTGGATCCCACCAAGTTTCAGTGAGCCCCACTATGTCTGGGTTTCTGTTAGCTAGCAGGAGGGCAAGTTCCTCCTACTTGTTCCCCATACTACAAGCATTAGTGCAGAGGCATTTAAGGCCTCCTGAGGGTGTATGCGCCTCCCCCACCATCCCCAGACTGTCCGAGCCCCTGTCTCTTACCTGGGTATTTCTTGTGCTCATCGCCTGTCTTGGCTGGGCTGTTCTTCTGGGTGTCTCTTGGTTCGGTGTTCTGTGGCTCCCTTGGTCCTCTTCTTTCCCCTCCCCTGACGTGCCTAGTTTAAAGCCCACTGTAGAAGATCAGCCAACCTGAAAGAGAACACACGCTTACCTTTGGGGGAGAGGTGAAGCCCATCCCACCCGAGCATGTCTCTTGTTCTGAAGTATGGGTTGTGGTCCAGAAAGCAGAAGCCCGTCACAAGACACCATTCCCGAAGCTGCAAGCTGACATCCCAGATGCAGGTCTCATGGCATCTTCCACACCTGCTCACTGGAAGGATCGATGAGAAGACCACCTGTGCCCCTATCTCCTTCAGCTTGCCCCCTAGAGCCTGGTAGGGGCATCAGGTGATCTGGACTGCTTCTGGCTTCATCATTAGTGCCCACATTGATTGGGACCATGGGGTAGTAATCAGTGGGCCGGATGAGGGCCGAGATCATCTCTGTCACGTTCTGAATCCACAGTCCAGGCAGACAATAGACCTCGCATGTCATGGGATCCTGGCGACAGATGGGACCCTCTGTTCCTCTCAGGATGGAATCACCTATGACGAGTATCTGGTGTCTCTTCTTCCGGGACACCTTGCCTCCTTCAGCCCATTCTGTGTGTGGAGTGACCTCCTCACCAGAGGTTTCCTCCTCACCTTCCTCTTCCTCCAATGTCGCCAGTAGTTATTTCATTTAATAAGTCTTTTTGACAACTGGGTTGGTTCTGCAAGGGCAATAGAAGTAAAAATCAGTAAGAACATATTTACCACTAAAATCAACAGATACAATTTTGACAGTGCACAGAGGACAGATATGCTGAGTAAGAAAGTGCTAGTATTTATTGATGCATTTACCGGTCACTTTTCAGAATAAAAATGGTCTTTAGAAGTATTTTAAAATGTGTCCTACAGAGCTATTTCAGAGACAACAGACTGAGTCCGGTTGCTACTGTTTTGGCATGTCCCTCCCCTCCACACTCTGAGCTATTTGTATGTGCCAGATATAATCTGGGACACTGGAATGCCTGGGTTCACGAGAACTGTTCATTTCAGAAAACTGTTCCATTAAGCTAACAGCTGGAGATGGTGCATAGAACTGGCAGGTAGGTTAGTTCATTTAATGTGCTGTTTCTTTTCTTTTTTTGTAATTACTGTTGAAATGTTAATAAGTGTTTTACTGCAAATCTCTGCGCAGCTTCTATGAAGAGTAACTGCTATGTGTGTATTAGGGAAAGCTGGTTTTCTCCATTTACTTCACTCTGTCAACTGCTGTTATGTGGTCCATTTCACAAGACCAGGTTGCTCTAGTCATTATTGCCCTAAATGCCATTTATATTGTTATAGTTTGTCTATACCTGATAAGTTTGCAGAGTGTCTCTGGGAGGGGGTTGTTGGGAGGGCTATGTCAAATTCTGGGGTGGCTGTAGCCCCCCCATAGCCCTCCCTCCCAGCACTGCTGCTGCCTGTCCTGAGCACAGCCCACCCCTTGCTGGGAACAGCCTAGTACCACCCCTGGCCCCAGACCACAGTGGCAACCTGCCCTTACCCCATGCACAGATCTGTGGGGCACATGCCCCCCATGCCTCCCTGGGGTGCATGCAGTGGTGGAAACCACACCCCACCCACATCCCCAGACAAGCCATTCGTGGCTCCATCCTGCACCCCATTCCAGCTGGGCAGCGCCTACCCCAACTCCACTCCCTCCCTCACCATGGGGGCCTCGATCTGCTCCCCACAACATCCCTTCTGTCCCCCCACCCCTTCCCCGCAACAGACTTAGCAGCTGGACACTGCTTCCCAAGCTGCTGGGCTGGTTGTGTGCATGCTGTGGCTGTGTGTATGCATGCAGCATTTATTGGTGATGTTATTAGCCACATTAGTCAAAAGAAGCTGATGGCTGATAATGTAAATTTTCCTTTTATTGGTGCCAATACAATATGGACCAATGTATCTGTTCATCTTGACTTAAAACCCTGCTACTTCTTATGAATCTCACATCGCAAATGTAGGCAGGGGAAAAGATTACCAGGAACATACAGGCCCAGGCAGCTGTGGTGGTATATTTCAGCATAGCCCTCTCTGAACAATGATTATCATTAAACATATATTATATTTAATAAGCTCCAGGCAGAAGGGGCACAGCAGTGCTGGGAGTGGAGGCTATGCTCTGCTGCTGCTTGCCCTCTTCCACCCAGAGTAGGCCATGCCCGCATCCCAGCCCAGCTGGGCAGCTTGTCCCAGCCCCAATCACTCCCTCTCCCATGCCACTTTCCTCCCCCAGCCCCAACAGACTTACTAGCTGGACTGTTTAGTCTATGGCAGAATCTCCAAAGCGGTGCCAAATCTTTCAGATATGATTTGGCTGAATCAAATCAGGACAGTGATTCAAATCTCCGAATCAAATCACTGTCCTCCGAATTGGCTGAACCCGAATCTGAAATGAATACTTACCACTTTGCACAGGTCTACTGCACAAGTGTCCATGAAAGCTTCCTCTACCTTGCAGAGTCTTTACTGCAGATGAGGATTTTTGAGGCAGAAGCAAAGAAGGTCAGGCCTTTTATTTCCCATTTGAGTTTGCATGGCTGGCATCAGAAAACCAGGCAAGCATCTTTTCACCTGCAGAATACATTTCACTTAGAATCATTCAGACCCAGGCAACCCAGAACCCTACTTTGGTGTTTCCACAGCTATCCTTAGGAGCAGAACTTCACTTAAATGCTAAATGCATTCCTGAAGGGGGCCCCATGCCAGGCACAGCAGTTGCTGGCTACGCTGAATAGCTGTTGACCGCACTTTGCTAATGAGCAGGGATCCTGGTTTCCCCTGATACAAAAAAAAATTCCCAATTTTCAGAAATAAAAAAGTAACCCATAATCCACTTTTTTCCATGATTAAAATGAAACTAGCTTCACTGGGGAATGAGGCCACAGGGGGACATGAGGATACTTCCCAGCCAAGACAGGTGATGAGCACTAGAATTACCCAGGTAAGTGACAGGGGTCTGGATAGTCCTAGGATCAAGGGGGTGGTGCATGCACCCATAGGAGGTTTTAAATTCCTCTACACTAATGCTCATAGTATGGGGAACAAACAGGAGAAACTTGCCCTCCTGCTAGCTAACACACACCCAAACATAGTGGGATTCATTGAAACCTGGTGGGATTCAACCCATGATTGGGTGGTAAACGTCAAGGGCTACAGACTGTACAGGCAGGATAGAACCTGGAGGAAAGGTGGGGGTGTGGTGCTTTACATCAAAGAGCAATATATGTCCTCAACAAATAGCACAGGGTCAGAGGAGGGGCAGACTGAAGTGCTCTGGGTTAGAATAAAAGGGGGTCATGGGGAAAGGGACCTAACAGTGGGGGTCTACTACAGACCACCCAAACAGGGGGAAGAGCTGGACTGGGAATTCTCAGGTCAGCTCACGGAGGCAGTTAAGTCAAGGGACATGGTCATCATGGGTGATCTAAACTACCCAGACATCTGCTGGGAGGAGCAGTCAGCCAGGTCAGACAGCTCACGTAGGTTCCTAACCAAGATACAGGACCTCCACCTAACCCAGGAGGTGCACAGTCCCACCAGGGAAAATGCCTTGCTGGACCTGGTCCTGGCCATACCTGGTGATGACCTGGTGAGGGGACTGCAGGTGCTCAACCACCTGGGTGTTAGCAATCATTGCCTACTGGAATTCACCATCCAGTGCAGGGTGTCAAAGGCCTGCAGCAAGGCAGCAGCCCTGGACTTCAGGAGGGCGGATTTCAATGAGGTAAGGAGACTATTCAGGGAGGCACTGAGATCCCAGAGGGTAGGGGGGCTGGGAGTCCAAGGCGAGTGGTCGTTCCTTAAAGAGAAGAGCCTCCAAGCCCAAAGGGTGACAGTCCCAACATGAATCAAATGGGGCAAGAGTGCTCAAAAGCCCCCATGGCTTACCAAAGGCATTCAGGAATGTCTGAAAACTAAAAAGGAGGCATACACCCGGTGGAAGGGAGGGGCCATAACCAAGGAGGATTATACCTCTGTTGCTCAAGATTGTAGGGGGGCTGTTAGGAAGGCTAAGGTGGAGACAGAACTAGGACCAGGATCAAAGACAACAAGAAGTCCTTTTTTAAATACATAGGGAGTAAGAAGAAGGCACCGGGTAATGTGGCGCCCTTGCAGAACACACGTGGCAATCTGGTGGTTGTACCAGACGACAAAGCTGACCTCTTTAACAAATTCTTTGCCTCCATTTTGCTGATCAGAGACCGGGACATCCCCCCAACCAGGATTCTGGATGGACTCAGGGGAGGCACCGCAAGGCCTACAGTCAGAGAGGACCTAGTAAGGGAACTTCTGGAGGGTCTTGATGTGTTTAAATCAGCAGGTCCAGATGAACTCCACCCCAGGGTGCTGAGGGAATTGACAGAGGTCATTGCGGGACCCCTGGCATGGCTTTACAAGCATTTGTGGTGCTCTGGCTGGTGCCAGAGGACTGGAAAAGGGCCAATATGGTCCCCATTTTCAAAAAAGGGAGGAAGGAGGACCCAGGAAACTACAAGCCCGTTAGTCTTACTTTGGTTCTGGGGAAGCTCTTTGAGAAAATTATCCAGGAGCACATCTGTGAGGGACCAGCAGGAGAGATTATACTTAGGGGCAACCAACATGGGTTCATTAGGGGCAGGGCCTGTCAGACCAACCTGGTGGCCTTTTATGACCAGGTTACAAAACCCTTAGATGCAGGTGTTGCAGTAGACATAGTCTTTCTCGACTTTAGGAAGGTCTTCAACACTGTCTTTCACCCCATTCTCATTAAAATATTAGGCGACTGTGGTGTCAATGCCTACAGTCAGATGGGTGACAAATTGGCTAGAAGGCCACCACCAGAGAGTGGTGGTTGATGGGTCATTTTTGACCTGGAGGGATGTGGGCAAGGACCCCCAGGGCTCAGTCCTTGGGCACGCACTGTTCAACATCTTCAGTGACTTGGACGAGGGGGTGAAAAGCACCTTGTTCAAATTTGCGGATCACACTAAGATGTGGGCAGAGGTGGGCATGCTAGAAGGGAGGGACAGGCTACAACTAGATCTGGACAGGTTACAGGGGTGGGCGGATGGGAATAGGATGGGATTCAATACTGACAAGTGCAAGATACTGCACCTAGGGAGAAAGAACCAGCAGCATACCTACAGGCTGGGGAACTCCCTTCTCGTCAGCAGAGAGGCAGAAAAGGATTGTGGAGTCATTATTGATTTCAAGATGAACCTAGGCCACCAATGTGAGGACATGGTCAGTAAGGCTAACTGCACCTTGTCATGCATCCACAGATGCATCACGAGCAGATCCAGGAAGGTGATCCTCCCCGTCTATGCAACACTGGTCAGGCCACAGTTGGAGTACTGCATCCAGTTCTGGGCGCTGCACTTCAGGAGGGATGTGGACATCATGGAGAAGGTCCAAAGGAGGGCCACTCGCATGGTCAGGGAGCAGCAGGGCAGGCCTACAAAGAGAGGCTACAGCACCTGAACCTGTTCAGCCTCCACAAGAGAAGGCTGAGAGGGGATCTGGTGGCCGGCTATAAACTTACCAGGGGGCCAGCTGGGAACAGGAGAGTCCCTCTTCCCCCGAGCACTACCAGACGTAACTAGGAATAACAGCCACAAGTTGATTGAGAGTAGCATCAGGCTAGACATCAGGAAGCACTACTTCACAGTCAGGGCAGGTAGGATCTGGAACGAACTTCCAAGAGAAGTGGTGCTTGCTCCTACCCTGGGGGTCTTAAAAAAGAGACTAGATAATCGCCTAGCCAGGGTCAATTGACCCCAGTACTCTTTCCTGCCCATGGTTGGGGGTCGGACTTGATGATCTGCTCAGGTTCCTTCTGACCCTACCTACTATGAAACTATGAAACGCCACTAATGTATTATATTTCAGTCTTGGCTTCTTGTGTTCAGTATTCTAGGGATGCAGCTTTTCAGCTGTAAGTTTGCTTGTGAAAGAGATGGGGACACCCTTCCTAATAGGAAGAACTTTGACTCTTTGCTCTGGGCGATTGTCACTGTTTTCCAGGTACAACAGCAAAACCTCTTAAATAAGCATATGCATTGGGACTGCAAGAAAGAGGGACAGTTTTTCAGAACACTTTACATAAGTGAAAAGACTGATTGCCAAGGGGGAGAAAAACTGGAAAGTAGCAGCAGGAGAGGTTAAAGGGTTTCAGTCAATATTTGGAAAAAAAAATGGAGATCTAATGAAAATGGAGCTACCAGCAATGTCAGCAGCTGCAGAGAAGAAGGCTCTTGTATAACTGATGCTAATGTTTTGAGAAAGAGCAGAGAAGTAAAGTGCTGGATAAACAGGAATGTGAGCTGAGAACTAGTCTGTGATCAAGGCTGCAACAAGTCCCTTGAACAAGAAAGGTGGTGTGGAGTCATGTCTCTTCAGTGTTTTATAGCAATAATTTATGGCAAATCAGAACTTTATATTTTCAGACTCTACTGGATTTAGCTGTCCTTGAAGACAAAAGGAAACGCCATACTTCACAGGCACTTACAGGTTTCTCTTGACCATGCTGTTAATTTCTGCTAGGGCAGTTTGCTGCCCATAGTCTAAAGCATGCTTTAGTGATGAGTAGGGGCATGGGAGTCAGACTTCATGAGTTTTTTTCTCTGTGTCTGCTGTGATCCTAGTGCAGGGGGGCTGCACCTGATGATCTTGTGAGGTCCCTTCCAGTCCCTTCCAATCTATGAATATATATATATCTATGTATCTATATTTCATATATCTATCTATATAGATATATATATGGTATTTCATTTTAATCATAGAAAAATGTGGATTTTGGGTTACTTTTTCATATCTAAAAATTAGGGATTTTTTTTTATCAGAGAAAACCAGGATCCCTGCTAATGAGGCAACCTGCAGAAGTACTCTTAATTAGGAATGGATTCTAGTTCTATGGAAGTCAATGGCAGAATTTCCCCATATCACAGGGATATAGGATTGGGCACTTACTGAGCAAATGTGAATGATCCTATAAAATAGTTTCCCTAATAGCAGCTGGGGTGACCAAGCCAAGCAGCCTACACACAACACTAGTGGCCTACATGGGGGTGTATCTGCCAGGGTGCAAGACACAGCTGCCAAGAGTCTTTGTGCATTGTTAGAGCACAGCTGTGGTCCTTGCACTACACAGAGACGGTTCCCCTTGTCTATTGCTTCGGAATGGACATGAGCATGACTTGGAGCTGTAAACCTGTCTTCCTTGCCTTCTGTGTCTTCATGCACGTCCCATGAGGATATTGGGGAGCACCTGAAATAACTCAGCTTCTGTGAGCTTCTCCTGAGATAAAGCCGCCAGTCCTGTCCTGATGGGCATAATTGCCTTATTAAGCACAGGTAGCACTGAAACAAGTGCAAGCACCCTCAGCCAAGTTAGATCTAGACCTGTCACTGGGGCTGTGCCCTATAATGTCACATGCATGGATTGAGGAACTTTGCCTTAGTCCCAGTTGGCCTATAGTATCTGATTTTCCTATCCTTAGTTTGTAATGCCAGTATCCCTAAGGCAAAGCATTAAACTTCTAGTTAATTGGTATAGATGTTTCTAAAGCTCAGTACAACAAATCAAGCAATAAATTCATTTTGGTATAGCACTCCCGCTCTCCTTCTGTAGCTCTCTCAAGTCAATTTCAAATGCTCCGCTCTACAAGTTTCTCTTCTTTTCAATTACAGTTCTCCCATGGTAGTAAATAAATTTGTTTCAAGTGCACACATTTCTCCTCTTCAATTACAGTTCTCTCTCAAGTAATCTAATTTCTTTCAAGTCTTGGATTCACTTCCAACTTCCTCTCCAACAAATGTACACATCAAGTAGAAGAAATACTTCCTAGACACACACTTCTCTTTCTCTGTAAAGCTTAGATTAGAATGTAATTTGTCTCCACTACCTTTACATTGACTAAACACTGTAAGTCCTGTAGGCTGTAAAATATGCCAGAAGAGACATACGAAAGTCATGCAACTTTGCACTTTCCCTCATACAACAGCACCATAAAGGGGGGACAACTAGGGAAATGTACACACAAATGAATCATTAATACAGGTCTGATCTAAATCACCCACACACTAATAGAGGATTTACTATGTGGGCAGATGTGTATGGCCCTTCAAAACTGGAAGGGAACTATGGCTGATATTCAGTAAGATCATTATATAAGTACCTGCTACTTAAAATTAGCCATGTGTTTAAGGAG
The DNA here is from genome assembly GCF_001723915.1 of Gavialis gangeticus. Lineage (NCBI taxonomy): Eukaryota > Metazoa > Chordata > Crocodylia > Gavialidae > Gavialis > Gavialis gangeticus. The sequence continues at coordinate 138,848,392 of NW_017729032.1, forward strand.
CTTGCTGAACTGGGAACTACATTCAAGGATTCCTTGTAGCACTTTCCATGTGGTCACAATACTCCAATTCAGCCACTTTCCAAAGGATAGGAATAGCGAAGGGCACATTTTAGCTAGATATTAACTTGGTTTCTTTTACGTCTTTTTATTTCATCACAGAAACAAGAAAAGTACTTCAGTAAGGTTTTGTCTGAACAAGCAATGCCATGACCACCTATGTAGTTGTTACCAAAGCATAAAAAATATTACATAATGTCTCCAGGATCTGTCAGAGGTAGGAATTCTTTTCAGGATGTGGCTATAACTTGGGGCTTGATCCCTCACGTCTTTTTGTCTTCACTGCTCAGGCCCGGTCTTGAGGCAGATTGTTAAGTAGCATGATGCAATCTCTGTCCTTTATTACAGAGAGACAGTTCTTCTTTAGAGATCGTTGGTAAAAAAATCCTTCATGATAACTTCAGGAAGCCATCATATTTACGTCCTCTAATTTTAGTCACTAGAGAGCAAGTATTTCTTTGTCTTCATCTCTCTTCTATTAATTGCATAATCGTTCCTCCCTCAGCTTGGACTGTACTTTTATGTCTTCTGGTTTCCACTTTTGGCTTATGGTTTGTAGTGCTGTGTTTTGTAAGAAAGCTGCCATACTTTTTCACATTTTGCAAGTCTTCTAATGGGAAAGCTCTGTGCTGGGTTCTCATATTATTTAGTCCATCTCCCTTTCAATACAAATTATTTCCTTCTTTACAAAGAGTTGTTTTTGTAACATCCCGCTTGGGCATCTAGGGCTGTATGTTCCCATGGTCTCTGTATGGGAAAGCATAGCAAATTATTGTAAAAAAACAAACTGAAACAAAACACTTCACCATCCTCAGAGCAAGTCAAAACCACCTCCTTGGCATGATGCCATTTCTGCTTATATTCCAAAGTTATATATGTGTGTGTGTGTATGTGTGTTTCATTTTAATCACAGAAAGATGTAGATTTTGGGTTACTTTTTAAAATCTGAAAATTGGGGATTTTTCTTTTGTCTGAGAAAACCAGGATCCCTGGTAATGAGGAAATATAAGCATAGTCAGAACAATCTAGCTACCACCTTGAACTCTTGAAGAAGGAAAAAAACCCACCAAACAAACCAACCCTTACATATTCTAGCTTCTTATCCACTCTTCTTGAATCCCTGAAAAACCATTGATGCAAAAGGTGGATGAATCCTCTTCCTCCCACAGCTTCTTGTGACTTGGCTTTAAAGCTAAGATGAAGGTGTGTCACAGAAATAGATGAACGAAACGTCAGACTATTACCTAAGCAATTATCTCAAACCCAACCCTAGGAAAACCCAAATCTGTGCTTTCCATCAGAGACACTGGGATGCAGAGCAACGTCTGAATGTCATCTGGGGTGACCAGAGTCTCAAACATCAGAAACACCTGGTCTACTGGATTGTACACGTAGTTACAAAAAGCACGTATTAAATACCAAAGCCCAGGTCAACACATGAAACAACATTCTGAGTAAGCTCGCAAATTCCAAGAGGGGAGCACATCCACCCACCCTGCACACTACTGCCTTAGCACTTTGTTTCTCTGTGGCTGAATATGCCTGCACCATCTGGGGACACTCAAGTCACAGTAAACATATTGACACCACCCTAAATGATACATACAAAATTATAACAGGCTGCCTAAAACCCACCCCTGTTCCCTGCCTATATGCACTGGCATAGCAACCTTACATCAGGAGGAAAGTAGCAGGCAACACTGAATGGCAGATACAAGAATCAGATGACTGCCACCCACTGTATGGACATCAGCCAGCACGCCGTCATCTCTCATCAAGACATACCTTTTTTGTCTTCTACCATACAATTGATCATATCATCAGAATTAGCCAGAACTACCCTCTGGCAAAAAGAATGGAGGAAACTAGGCAACAAAGCTGTTGAATGGAGCCAGTGAGGAATTACCCCCAGTGAGGAGTTAGTATCCGGCTCCAGTTACAAATGGTACACATGACAGAGCCTGGACAGATTAAGAGTGGGTCTCAGCAGATGCAACTTGCTCATGAAATCATGGGGCCTCTACACAACTGACCAATGTGT
>NW_017729032.1:138850516-138853515 GCF_001723915.1 Gavialis gangeticus
TCTCCTGAGATGCCCTGTAGCACCACAATGCACTTCACAACATTTGGCAACACCAACACCAGAAGCAGTAGCCGGTTAATCATATTGGGAGCAGACCATATAGAAAGGACTCGAGACATGACAAAGAAGACAGAAGTAGATGTGGTAATAATCTCCATTTCAGGGACTTGAGCAGGATGGAGTAGGTGCATTTATGCCACTTAGATGCCTAATACAGGAAAAGGAGTCTAGCCTATACTGAATGACACTATTGGACATCACCTTCACCTTTGTGTGGGATGCTTCAACTACTTCAGTGGATTTTGAAGCATACAAGAGTCTGCTTACAAACAGTTGAGGTATGCAAGTTTCATTACAGAGTGCTTGGATTTTTCTTCCCCCTTTTCACTCAGTAGTGACCTTCACTCAGCAATCTGCCTTTGCCTTTCCTTTTCTTTCCTACGTCAATTCCCCTTCCCCAGTTGTTCCTTTCATGTGAATTTTTAGCAGGGCAGCCTTCCCATAATATGCTGTGATTTTGGTATTACAGCGCAGTGTCACAAAGGTCTTTGAAACAGAGATTATAGGTCAAATCGTGGCCAGCTTCTCAGCTGCTACAAAGTTAGGTACGTATCCACTACAACTTTAGTCCCTATTTTCTCCTGGACAAAAGGACTCCTCCTTGCTAGCACCTCAAGGGAAAGAGGAATGAGGAAGAAGACCATGGGTGCTTACAGAAATTATTGAAAGGCACCTTGATCATGCTGTAACTTTTTGTGCTTTACACAAAGCTGACTAAGCCGTGGAAGAGAAAGTATGACCCACGCCTTCAGGAGAGGCTCCAGAAAGCACAGAACCACCTAAGACACTGCTTTCTGTGGGGCACTGCAGCTCCTTCATGCACACTAATGAGTGGTTGCAACTAAAAAGTCTTGGCAGAGCACCTGCTTCAATGAAATGACCGTCCTCAGTGTCAAGAGTTAGGGCAGCAGGCAAGCTAATCAGCCCCAGGCTGGCCCTGCTTACCTGGGTGGCCCTGGCTGCCAGTGTCTTAACTACATCCAGATGGCCCCATTTGCAGCTCTTTAAGTTCTTAGTACAACTCACCAGGGATGGTACCTTTTTGGCTAGTTTCTACCTGCTGCCTGATTGCTTCTTGTTCTAGACCCTAGCCTCAGCCCCTTTGCTCCAGACTTGCCAAGTTTGCCCCTTGCTCCTAATTCCAGTCCAAACCCGTCTTGTGAGAGCTGGCTCCTGGCTTTGGTTTGGCAGTTACTTATGTCTCGGTCCCACACAGCTACAGCTGCTTGCTCTGGGGTCTCTAGCCAGTGCTTCTTGATCCTGATGCCCCTGCCTTGTGGCTGTACTTTGGTGAAAGGTCACATCTTGGTTCTTTACAAACCTCAGCTTCCTGATTGCCTGACTCATGACCCTAGTCTCAACCTTGTCTACTCCTGACTTTCTCAACTCCTGATTCCTCTGGGTTTTGACCCCTTAGGGTAGGGATGGGCAAAATAAAACCCACAGGCTGTATCCAGCCTGCTAACTGATTCTATCTGGCCTGTGGGTGGGCAGTGTGGGCAGAGGCTCCAGCTCTGGCCTCTGCTGGCACCATGGGAGATGCTGGTGGAAGCAGCTCCATTTGCACACCCAGCACTGCCCACAGGCTCTAGGCAAGCCACACTTGGGCCTTGGTGGCTCCAGGCTCTGCTGGCACCGCAGGGCATGCTGGGCAGCAGCAGCCTCACCCACCCACCCGGCTCTGCTCAACAAGCCTTGGATGAGCTGCACTGAGGTCCTGGTGTCCCTGCTCAGGCTGGGTCGGTGGTGCCTTTCCTGCCTGCAACTTGGGAGCCTGGGGCAGTGCCGAGGGCGCTCTCGGGGAGGCTGTCCTGAACACCCGGAGCCTGAGTTGGAAATGAGAGGCTTCATTCTTCCCATTGAGTGAGTGAATTTGTTTTTCTTTAACCTAATTTTCAATATACAAGAGTAAGAGTTGATTTTGAGTTTATTATGTAATCTCCTCTATACACACTACTCAAAAAATCATACATCGGGACAAAAAATACATATTTTTTAAATAAGATTAAAATATGTTATAGTAGATGTGTGATTTTTAGCATTTGATTTGTTTTTTATCTATAATTTGTTAAAATGATATCTTCATGATTAATTTTATGTGTGCAGCCCTCAACAGCTCACCGAAACTCATTAAGTGGCCCTCTAGCCAACATAATTGCCCACCCCTACTCTAGGGTCAAACCTCAGCCACCCACAGCCCAGTCATACCCCTGACAATCAACCTGACTCCCTCCTGAGAGTTTATGTGCCTGGCTTATGCCCTGTGCCTTCTTCAAATGACCACTTTGTGTTAAAATCCACCTCTGGTCACAGAACCGTGCTCAAAAACTTCAGCTTTCACTTAAAAATTTCTCAGTGAATGCAGAGGAGGTAGAGGGATGTGTGAAAGTGGATCAGCAAAATGGACCCTGGATGACATGATCAGAGCCTCTTCAGAATGATTTGAAATTCTGACTCAAAACAGATTAAGCACAGCCCAGGCTGCCTGCGCTGAGCAGGCCCCAGGTCTCCTTTTACTGCATGGAACAGATATGGATATGTAATGCATTTTTGTAGCTGGGTCCTAAACAGCTTTGATAACTGTTTGAAGTTGATCTTCCCTTTCTTTGACACTAGATGGAGGGGTAGAGCAAGGAGTGGTTTAGATACACTGAACTAACATGACAGTTGTACTTGTGGCTGCATTTTTATTTTTATTCCTATATGAATATTTGATTTTCATCAGAACACAGAGCTTTGGACTGGACAGTCAGGACTCTGATTACTTGGGTTTGACCTTGCAGAGTGAGCTCAGTTTCTTGCCTGATAGGACCTTTACTGTTCATCTCATGTAGACTTACAGGTTTAACTGTCTAATTCAGTGATTTAACTCAAGGCACCCCTGGTGTGACCCAAGGCTCCCCTTGGAAAATGCCAGCTCTTAGTTTTCACTTGTTTTT
>NW_017729032.1:138853526-138867925 GCF_001723915.1 Gavialis gangeticus
CCCTTGGAAAATGCCAGCTCTTAGTTTTCACTTGTTTTTTGACTTTGGAAAAATGATGGAGAAATTCTTCTGTTGTAAGAACTCAGAAAGACCACAGCAGGTCAGATGTTTTTGATACTATGGATTCCTATTCGAAGTCTCTGGGTTTATCTGGTGATTCATGCTTGCTCGCCTAGCAGTGCTAATATTGTGGCACCCATGAGAGGCTGTCAAGACACATCAGGGTGCTGCAGTCCCTGGTTGAGAAACACTGGCTTAATCAAATCTTTGTCACACTAGGACTTTGACTACTGGAGATCATTAAACAGTTTGGAAACACAGGGCAGTTAAGAAACCCCCCTAAAATCCAAGTGACAAAGAAAATGCACAGAGACAAGTGAGTTTACCTCTAGTTGCCTTTGAAAATTGTTTTGTTCTGTTGTCCAGGTTCCTGTTTTGTACGTTATTTTTCAAGCTGTCTTGCACCCTTGTTGGGAAGGGTGGCATATAAATGAATGAATAAATTGTGTGTTTCCCCTAGTTATAAGCAACTGCTACATTAGAGGTAGTGGTAGATATTTCAGAACTGGAGGAATTAGTTCCTGCAAAATAAGCCTTTATGAGGAATCCTCAGAGTATCCACTACATCACATCTGAGAAAGCAGAAAAGGGTGCATGCAGTTTGGCAATAAATACTGAAACTGCAGGGCAAAGTGCTACTGCTGCTTCCTCTCAGCTGTAGCTCTGGCTCCACATGGGCCCAGGGAGTGGAGCATGTGGTTACCCTGGCCCCCTGCCTGGAGCAGCAGCAGTTGTGCTGACCAGCTTCACGACTGGGTTGGAGCCAGAGGTGAAGCTGGAGCCAGTGCTGGAGCTGCTGTCACCACTGTTGCTGCTGCCTGTGCAGGCAGGGGCCGGAGCTACCGTGTGCTCTGTTCCTCCGGCTGGAGTAGGACAGGATCTGGAGTCTTGACTGAGGGTAAGAGGTGGCAGGGGAGCAGGCAACCCAATGCCTTTATGCTCTCTATTTTTCTAAGCAAGAGAAAAATAGAGGATATAAAGGCATCTGGTTTCGTATCAATAGAAGACAGAGGACAACCGGACTGTCCTCTATGATGACCACCCTATTCAGGGATTGCAGGCACCATAGCAGGGTGCAGGCACTGGGGGGCACAGGCACAGGGAGGAACAAGGTGTGGGAGGATTCAGGCACTGTGGGGGAAAGGAAGTGGTGGGGTCAGAGGGCAAGAGGTAAGGGTCAAGCTGCTTGACTTGTAGCCATGCATAGGCTTGTGCAGCATAAGCTATGGGTAACAAACAGCACTATAACTTGAATGAAACATATGCTATCCAAAGCATAACCAAATTTCAGGAAAAGTGTGGATGTCAGGCTTGGCCATTTTCAGGGAACACAAGTCAAAGCTGCAGAACTATGACAGAACATCAAGCCAAGGGCCTAAATACTCCGCATTACAATTGCATCCTAAAACATGAATAACTAAGGTGACCAAATGCATTAACAATTATTTTGCTATAATAAATGCATTTTTGCTAACATGTTCAAATGATTATTGACACAAACACAGCCTTGAGAACGGAAAGAGCAAAGCAGTCTTGTCAGGCCATAGACCACAGTTAGTAAATAACTGACAAAGAAATTTAAATAAAACTAATCGGAGACCAATTATTAGCATGTCAAATCAACCGTCTGTAAATATTGGGCCTGGGACAAGCGACAAATTGGACCTTTCCCAAAGCTCAGCAGATAAACCAACTCAGCAAGAATCTCCAGGAAAGCAGAGATGTTTGGCCAGCAGACCTGTTCTTCCTGAATCCAAGGCTGCATAAGCATTGTCTTTATTAGTACCAATAAGTCTTTGCTATTGCGTATCCTAATAAAGCTTTTGAGCTGTGACTGAAGTGGTTTCATTGATCAGTTTAATAGATTTCATAGATATTAGGGCTGGAAGGGACCTCAGAAGATCATCAAGTCCAGCCCCCTGCCCCAGGGGCAGGAAGTCAGCTGGGGTCAAAGGATCCCAGCAAGATAAGCATCCAAACATTTCTTAAAAGAGTCCAGAGTAGGTGCTTGCACCAGTTCTGGAGGGAGTCTATTCCAGGCCTTGGGGGCTCGGACAGTAAAGAAGTTTTTCCTTATGTCCCGCCTCAAATGGTCTTGAAGGAGTTTGTGACCATTGGTCCTTGTCATCCCTTGGGGCGCTCTGGTGAACAGGCGTTCCCCCAGATCCTGATGTACACCCCTTATATACTTATAGGCTGCTACCAGGTCACCCCTGAGCCTGCACTTTTCCAGGCTGAATAGTCCCATGGCCCTCAGACTCTCTTCATAAGACCTATTCTCTTGCCCTCTGATCATGCACATGGCTCTCCTCTGGACTCTGTTAAGCTTCTCCACATCTTTCTTGAATGTAGAGCCCAGAATTGGATGCAGTACTCCAGCTGTGGCCTCACCAAGGCCGAGTATAGCGGGAGGATGACATCCTAAGATTTGCTTGAGAAGCATCTATGGATGCAAGCTAGAATTTTGCTCACTACCAGCTGCAACATTGGGTTAGTGGCTCATGTTCATCTTGTGTTCAGTCATGACCCCCAATCTTTTTCAGTCGTGGCGCTAGCGAGCATAGCACTATTGAGCCTATAAGCATGCTGTGGTTTTTTTCCCTGATGTGGAGCGCCTTGCATTTGTCAGTATTGAATGTCATCAGGTTTATATCCACCCACTTTCTAAGCCTATCCAGGTCAGCCTGGATCACCAGCCTATCCTCAGGTGTGGATGCTCTACTCCAAAGTTTAGTGTCATTGGCAAACTTGGCCAGTCCACTTCTGACACTAGTGTCCACCTCGTTAATAAAGACGTTGAAGAGAACAGGTCCAAGGACGGAGCCTTGGGGGACACCACTGGTCATGGAGTGCCATGATGGTTCACTTCCGTCGACTACCACACTCTGGGTCTGACCTCAGAGCCAATTCCGCAGCCATCAGACTTTGATGTAGACAAGGCTGCAGTTGGCCAATTTTTCTATGAGGAGATCATGGGATACCAGATCAAAGGCTTTTTTTAAAGTCCAGATATATGATGTCAATCTATTCTCCCTTGTCCAAGTGATATGTCACCTGGTCATAGAAGGAGATGAGATTGGTCAGGCAAGACTTACCTTCAACAAACCCGTGCTGGCTGTCCCTCAGGATGTTGCCATCAGCCAGCTTGTCAAGAATGGTTTCTTTGATGATTTTTTCCAGAATCTTTCCAGGAATTGAGGTCACAATGATTGGCCTGGAGTTCCCCAGATCTACTTTCCTCCTTTTCTTGAAGATGGGCACCACATTGGCCTTCTTCCAATCTTCAGATACTTCACCTGAGCATCATGAGTTCTCAAAGATCCATGCCAGTGGCTGGGCTATGACACCTGCCAGTTTCTTAAGTACTCTGGGGTGCAATCTGTCAGGACCAGCTGGCCTGAAGGTGTCCAGCCTCTCAAGGTGTTCCTTTACAAGGTCTACACCAATGCTGGGTATAAATTCACCCTCACCCTGGTCATCCCACATTAAGCTAGACAGGGTGGTCCTTTTGGGCTGATGAAAAACTGACACAAAGTACATATTAAGCAGGTTGGCTTTTTCCTGGGTGTCAGTCATCAGTAGTCTCTCTCCTAACCATAAGTCCAGTGAAAAGTAACAGGCTCATCTGCTGCCCTGCCTATCTGTTGCTGTTTCCATATCTGCCACTGCTTTCCTTGCAGCAGTGGTGCGGGGATGAAATTCATCCTCCCATATCAGCATCCCCTTACTAAAAAATGGCAGCTCCCATCATTTTTCAGCATGGGGATGATAATACACGTTCCAGCATACTTGATTAATCGAGTCTGCTCTGACACTGTAATTACAGAGCATCAGAGCAGCCTTGCTGCATGTGTAATAGGCACTCTTAGAGATTAACTTGTTCAAAAAGGCATAAGCTTTCCGAGTGACAGCCTACTTTATCAGATGCTTTGGAGTCTATTCATAGCATTTGATGAAGTAGGCTGTTGCCTATGAAAGCTTATGTCTTTGTGAACAAGTTAGTCCTTACTGTGCCACCCTGCCCTGTCTTCTGCTTGACTTCAGACTAACATGGTTAAATATGGCAACATGGCAACATTCATATACAAACTGATGGAGGCCTCCAATCACTCTTTATAACACAACAGTGGCTAAGCATGTATTTCACAAACCAGGCCATATTCATTCACTATAAGCATAAACTTTGTCTTCTACAGCTTATTCATAGATTATCTTTACACACCATTTCCTTGGAGATGCTGTCTCTGTTTGTGTACTCTGTATATCTGTTAGGTTGAGGTTTACATATTTGATGCATTTTTAATGCCACAAGACTACTCTGGAAAAATCAGCTATACACAATCTTGGTCCCTTCATTTTGGTGTACCAGATTGTGCACTGGAGTTTCTGTGCTGTCCACTGCAGGCACATGAAAGCTGCAAGCAATAGCTTTTTAAAAAAAGCTTTTTAATGGTTTCTAATTACTTGCTACACAAATAATTTTCCATCCTTGAATGTACTGATCAATCTTTTCAAACAATTTTGTAAAATATTCCTTTTCAATTTGCTTCCATCATATTTTATTTAATTGTATTTGGTACTCTCAGAGAGAAGTTTTGTACAGGCTCATACTTTTTAAATTGATTTTCATGCATAACATGTCCAAAAGATATTTCAATCCATTAAAATGTATTTGTAATCTTTTAGTAACTTTGAGATGTGGACAGCACAGTGCATTTTCTGTTGTGGATGTGGTTTTTGTTTTGCTCGTGTCTTTTGTATGAATTGTTTGTCCTGGATGAAATGTCACTGTGTTCACGAATGCGCTTGTTTTAGTTGAAAGCAGTGGCTGATGTTTGTACTACCAGAAACTTGAGCTCATCTGTTCTTTTCTCGGTGTTTTGTTTCTAATTTATATTGGCCGTGTGGCATGAACATTGTGTTTTGCTTAGTTGCAATTTCAATTTATTTTTTTACATGATGCTGAAAGTCTCTGGAACCTATCACAACCATCGTCACCCCATTTGGTACTCAGCTTTCTGTTCATGTGATGTGCCTTGTCTTTGCACCTGGTGCAGTTTTTTGTACTGAATTAACACCACATGTCCTCAAATGACTCATCCTTTGAGTGGTTTCTTCCTCATGGTGGATTTTTCTTTCTCATGTGCAAGCTTTGCCATAATATTTTGTAGATCCACAGTTATTGCATGTAGAGAAGTAGGCAGGCATATGCAAATATACACAAATTTTCCTTTCATGTTGAAAGTTTCCCCCTCAGCCTGCAATTGGGCTTATAGCTACTTGGCCTATCCCCACTGGAGGTGGAAAGCAGTTTATTACCTTTGTCTTTACAGTAACTTTCATCTATCTGAAGACAGTGATTGTATCTCCCCTCCATCTTGCTTCTCTAAGCAAAAACTGTTTTTTAAATTTCGTTTTGTAGGCTACAGTTTCAAGATGTCTGATTTTTGTTGCTGTCCTCTGGGCTTACTCCAGTTAACTCCACATTTTTCTTGCTGTGCAGTGCCCAAAACTGGAAACAGTATTTCAACTGAAGCCTTACCTGTTCTGAATAGCAGAAGGACTATTTCCTGTATCTTAAATATGACATTTCTAGCTATTAATTGTGGTATGGTGCTACCTTTTTACTGCAACAGCATGACATTGCTGACTCACAGTTCTTAGATCCTGTCCTGAAAAACTTCTGGATAGCTAGTTATTTCCCCATTTTGTATGTATTCTGTTGATTGTCCATTGCTAAGTGGACATAACACATAGTAGACTGCACTTGTCCTTATTAGATTTTGTCCTGTGGCAGACCCTTTCTCCAGTTTGGCAAGGTCACCATGTATCAGCCTTTTTCAAATAGAAGGGCTCCTCTTATTTTGTTTCACTTTTTTTCCCCTGCCCAGTTGAATGCCCAGTTTCTAAACATGTCCTTTTCCATATCCATATGCTTGGAGACAGGAATCTGTTATGTTGTCTTGTTTTGTATTGTCTCCTTATTTTTGCAATGTGCTCAGTTTTTCAGTTCATGTACCCCTTAGGAGATGACTCACTTCTGACACCGTGCTGTATGTGAGAGCATAAGGAGAGAGACCACAGCCACACAACACTTGGCCTTCGTTCCTTCCGGCACATATGCTACTACCTTCCTCCTTCAAGGATCTCCTGAGAGTTCTCTAAGCTCCTAGACAAAACCATTTGCACAGTCACTCCATTTGGCCTTGTGGAAAACTATTTTCATAACCGGGGTCCTGGTTTTCTCTGACAAAAATATCCCCAATTTTTGGATGAAAGAAAGTTACCCAAAACCCATGTTTTTCTGTGATTTAAAATAAAATACCCCAAATATATATACTATTATATATAGATAGATATATTAGTGGTGTTTCATTTTAATCACAGAAAAATGTGGATTGTGGGTTGGTTTTTTATACGAAAATTGGGGACCTTTTTTTATCAGAGAAAACCAGGATCTCTGGTCATAATACCCACAGTACCTTATGGAAAAACCCTAATGAGAACCTTCATATTAGCTTCTGAATCACCTAGAATACAACAATTTCCATATAAGGTGGCACATTCCCTAATTAATTCTATGGGTTTTAAGAAAAAAATGTCTATAGACACATACTGGCTTCCATCTTGTTAAGTTGTATAGGATGCAGTCCCTACAGGTTTCTCTCCCTGCTATGCCCTTCCCCTTTTATAACTTTTTTTTCCTCTTTCCCATATCCTTCCTTCCAAGAATCTCCTCTGGAATGTCCTCCTTCTTGAGCTCCTGCCCCGGCATGCATCCTATCTCCTTCCTTATTCTAGCATAGGTAGTTCTCAACCTTTTGGGACTCCATGCCCCCCTTGTAAAATGCCAGCTCTTAGGTTTTACTCATGTTGTGATTATGAAAAAAGCCTAGAACAATTCTTCTGTTGCAGAGAACTCAGAAAGATAACAATGGGTTTGAATATTTTTGATACTATGGGTTCCTATTTGAAATCTCTGGATATATTTTGTGAATCGTGTTTGTACACCTAATAGTGCTCACATTTTGTGGCACTCTGCAGCACCCTTGAAAGGCTCTCAAGGCCCCCCAGGCTGCCACCTCAACCTGACTGAGAAACTGTTCTAGCACCTGAGAGGTAGGAGGAGAGTTCAATGTATGGAAGTCTCTTTCCTTTCTTTTCACTAGTTCGTGCTAGTAGTAGTGGGAATAGTGACCTCTTGTGGCAGTATGTGAGATTTTCCATTAAAATATTTCTTTTCCATCACAGCTGCTTGGAAGCTAGTCGGAGGGATGGATTGATCTAATAATCTAACACTAGCCTTGGAAATATTGAGACTAGCCTGTTGCCATCATATGAGCAGTAAGGGAGCAGGGCCTCAGGCATTCTGCAGCCTCCTGGCTATGGACCTCTTCTGCCTCAGAATAATGCAGCAGATTTTAAATTTCCCTTCAAAAACTCGTCTTGGTTACAAAGAACTTTCCTTCTCGGCTGTTTTCTGTCAGAGTCCTACATCGTAACGCTAGTGTGAACTGCCCTGTTTATCTCAATATCACTGCTAACCCTTTAACAAAATGAAGCAAACCAACGACTCATCTGGTCTTCCTAGACAGGGAACATTTAGGACTCTCCCCAGGAGCGGTGGTCTTCAGAGTTGGGTGCTCTCTGCGTGTGCAGCAAGTGGAGGGCTATGCAACCTGTGCTCTCAACTTAGGCCTAAACAAGCTCTCCTAGGAAGAGTTCTCCAGCCTTATAGCTTCCAAAGCTGAAAAAATATAAAAAATGTAAGCATGCTCTTTAACTTAGACCACTTGCACCAGACCTTGACATGAAATGTAGGCATCTGCTGGAGGCACACTCTTTTCCCTTTCAAATTACTTAATAAATAAGAAATAGTCAAGATTCTGATTCAATATCCAGAGCTACCTAATCAGTCAGCTGGGACACTGGCAGGAAGGACCTTTTATCAGATATTTTAAAGATGTTATAAACACCCTCCTAGTATAGGGTTACCAGTTGTCTAGGTTTTCCTGGACATGTCCTTTTTAAATCCTTCAATCTTGGTCCAGGTGTTTTCTTAAAATATGATCAAATGTCCAGGATTTTGCTCTGCTCCCAGCTTGCCCCAGCAAGGAACTGCTTGGGGCTGGGGGCAGGGCGCATGCATAAGTGGCCAGCATGTAGCCAGGCAGGGGGTGGGAGCAGCCTGGCAGCTCAATACAAGTAAGTCTGTGGGGGGCAGTGTGTGTGTGTGTGTGTGTGTGTGTGTGTGTGTGGGTCCAGGGCTGCAGCAGGTCAGGGGAGGCACATGCCCCAGACGTATGCCTCTTCCAGCAGGGGAGAGGGCAGGGGGCCTTCAGGGGTAGCAGGGAGCTCCGTGGCTGGCCTGCCAGCACCAGGGCCGGTGCCTGTGCTCATAGGAGCGGGGCTGAGAGGAGCAGGAAGCTGTGGATCAGAGGTCAGCTGTGGCTTTGGAGTGAGGGGCATTGGGGGGGGGACTGTGGCTTGCAAGTGAGGGGCAACAAAATGGGCAGGGGCAGGGTACTGCCATATCACTGCCCCCTCACCAGTCATATACCACTCCTCCCCCTGCGCAACAGGTGTCCTCTTTTTTGGAACTGGAAATATGGTAACCTTATCTAGCATATTCATGGAAATTTAAAAATTCACATGAGGTTTTAAAAGTTGAAGTTACAAGGGACACTCAGTGGAACAAAGTCAGGTGAAGCAAAGGACATCTTACTGTTTTTACGAAATGGCTTGATTATGGGGCTTAAGGCCAACATTTTTTCAAAGATAAATCAATCACTGATTGCAGGCATACTGTATTGCAGTAAAATCATGACACTCTCATTAATCAAATAACCAATCACCACTCTTTATCAGTTCTCTGGAAATATGTAGAGTCCCATCACGGGCTGGTCCATAAGCTACAAGTCCTAATAAAAGCAGACAAGTTTCTCTGGGTAAATGTGATATCTTTTATTAGACCAACTACATGGTTGGAAAAAAGCTCTTTGCAAGCTTTTGGGCACAAGCACCTGGCTTATGGAGACTCTGCTGGCATTATGTGTTCTCCAAGGCAGAAAAGGAGCTAAAATAAACAAGAAGTCTGTGAAAGCACTAGTGTATCCCTGCAACAAGTCCTCATAAAAACATTTTTCACTGTCACAGTTGATCAGGAAAATAGCTTGCCTACTCACCATCTCCTTATCCACAGGGGGTTAAAGCTTAGCATGTGTTCAGTGAGCCACAATTACGTATTTTAACAAATATCGTAGTTCAGTGAAATAGCCTAGCCTTCATCCCTGAGATCAGTATAATCTTCTTCATATAATAGGAAGTTGAATTTTTGCCCTTCTGATTGAATCAAAATGTCACAATTTTGTTGTGGACAGAGCCTCAGTTAAGATTTCTCTCAAGACCATACATCATGTGAAAAGAGTAATGATTTTGTGAGTGGAGTAGTCCCAAATACCTTCTAAGAAGATCTACTGAAGGATCTTCTGTTCATACTTTCCTCTGTTACTGTAGATATCTTCACAGCTGCTGAGGCAGCTTTTGTTAGGAGGATGTTAAGGAACTACATTGCCCCAGTAACCCTAAATCCTTTTTTGATTCTAGATACATAAACTGAATCCTCCTTCCCTAAGGGTGATTTACTACTTTCTACATCATATTGTACAGATTCTCTGATACAGAGGGGAATAACAAAAGGCAAAATTGTCTTGCCTGTGAATTTTCAGTCTAGAACTCTTCATGTCAGTCTGACTCTTCAAGCATTACATTATCTCCTTTTTTTCTTGATTATTTCTTACTTATTAAGTAATTTGAAAGGGAAAAGAGTGCTCCTCCAGCAGATGTCTACATTTCAGGTCAAGGTCTATGATATTAAGAACCACTTATGAACCAGCACAGCAATGCAAGGCCTGAAAGTTTATAATGTGGCACTCCAGAGGGTCTCTCAGACCATGAGCAATGTGTGTCAGCAGATGGTGATTGCCCACAGGTGGCAGCGGCAGTGGGGGTGTGGTGGCAGCAAGGACAGGCAGCCACAGTGGTGTTAGTGGTGGGGGGGCGAGCACGAACCAATGGTTGGTGACCACCCGCAAATGCCACCAGCAGTGGTGGTGGTGGTCAGCAGCAATTGGCGACCGCCCGCAGACACTGCTGCCGGTGTTGGCAGTGAGGGTGGGGGGGAGGTGGCAAGCAGCAACTGCCCACAGGCGCTGCTGGCAGAGGTGTTGCACTGCCAATCTCAAGGGGTGCATTGCACCCACATGCACCCCCTCCACATCACCAATGTCTCAGACCACCAGCATCCCAGAGTGTCCTGCTCTCTCACTGTCCATCCATCCTCCTCCTTTCCAAGCTGCTCAGTACAGAGGTCCTCTTACAGCTGCAGCTCTGCTACCAGTGGTGGATGTGCTTCTCCACTAGTCCCCAGGCTCTGCTTTGGTGTTAGTGGAAGCAAAAGAATAGTTTTCTATCACCCCCTGACTGGAAAGCACACTTTTGAGGAGGTGACTTTGTTGTGCTCTAGCCACAGGGTTGTGCAGGAACTTAAAGCTATGGTGCACTATATTTCTGGAGTGCTACAACATTCCTTGGATTCTGTAGCACTGCAAATGTGAGTCCCAGGCCTTTGAACTCCTTAATGTCATTTAATAATCACCTCATGAGTGATCTATAGAAATTTACCTTCAGAAATGATACCAGAACCTATATTCAGGAAACATATGTGGATTAATGTATGGCCTGGGTGTGGACAGTTATGTGACCTAAGGAGGACATACGGGGCATTTATACATGTGGTCCGGGAGTGGCTGGGGGGGCGGGGGGGAGAGCACTTCAATTAGGCATCATGTGGATCATCATCCTTGTGCTGAAAAATGGTGGTGGAGGTGCTTTAACTAAATGTCATTAAATGAGCTTTAGTTAAAGCTCCCTCACCACAATTTTTCAGCACAGGGATGATGATACATGTGAAGCTCTGACACGCCATAATTACAATGGATCAGAGCAGCCCATGGTGTATAGGTGCCCATGGAGTCTGACACAATGAATTGTCAAGCTTATTTCTATTGCCAGCTGACTATTTGTCAGAAACAAGCCACTTATATAAGAAGCTTGAAAATGCTTTAGAATTTCTTGGGAAAGTAGCCTGGTTCATGATCAGGTGGAGGCTCTCATTCCATTCCTTGGGGCTTTGCAGCAAGGAGGAAAGTCAAGGTTGGCTAGCTCTGTAAGGAACATTAATAACAAAGGGAATACAGTATGGCTCAAGTAGTCTTTTGGGTGCAAACCTTGGGAGCTAACCAATCAATCTGATCATACATACATACAGGTTGAAATCAGAAGATGTTTCAGAAATGGCTGCAAGGGTTTTCCCCACTTGACCACTAAAATACAGATCAACAATGGATTTGAAGAAGGAGACTACACTGATCATAAGGATAAGGTCTTAAGGATGAAGTCATAAGGATGAGGTCTTAGTTTTTAGACTTCATATAGATGAAATTAGAACCTCCTCTAAGATTCCAAATGCATACACACACATACACAGAATATACTCTAATCAGCTTTGAAGCTGGACATGCTTGCAGGGAAACAGAAATTAAGGAGAGGGAAGATGGGGGAAGGACTGTTCTAATATTGACATGTGTAGCGGGCCAGTGACTGTGATCCTTCCCTGAGGTCCCTTCCAATCCGAGTACTCTGAGGGAGAGACAGAAAAACAGCTGCACCTTAACACACACACAGTCACACATCACAAGTTTTGCTTATCAGCAGCTTGAGGTGGAGTTTCCTAGAAACCCCTGCACCTATCTCCTTGAAACTTAGCAGGCTTCATGACATCAGAAGAGGCTACCATCCCTGCAGGTTTTGTCTGAATCAGGAAAAAATTACAAAGTTACAGGCAGTTTCGTGCTTCCCCATTATAGCCTATGGGTGAAATGTCAAAACAGCATTGAAACAGCAAAACAGTTTTGAGGAAATGAAATGGAACAGTGCTTTCGAAATGAAATAAAACTCAAAACAAAACACTGTCCCATTGAAATGATGAAACAGAAGTGGAAATGAAATGGTGCTGTTTCGCACAGCCCTACTGATTACCAGAGCTTTTTCAAAGCTGCCTTTGATATGCTGGTGAAGGTCAGCACTTGACCACAACATTGCTTGCTTGGATAGAATCCGGCTTGCTCTGGGATCCTTTTTTTTCCTACTTCATTAACAAATCCAAATGATCAAATAACAGATTTAACATATAAACATACATCCAATCCCCTAAAATATATATAAAGAAAATACCCTAAACAGGCAGTCCTCAACTTACAATGTTTTGAGTTACGTTTCTCACTTACAACATTTATAAATTGACACCCTGTTTTAACTTTATGACGTCAGTTTCGACTTACAACGCTTAATCCAATGCAATGCCACACCAGTGAACACATTCGCTGAATTGCTCATCTCACTGGAGAACATCTGTCCAAACTTCCTTGGTCGCTTTCTTTATGAAAGCACATGAGACGCCAGAAAAACCTACAGCCAAGAACCCTTTGAAAAGTCCAACCAAGAGCCTTTCAAAAAGTCCAGCAAAGTCACCTCAAAGAAGTCCTTCCAAATCAATATGATTGCTATTTACAATATAAATATATTAATGCAGCTACATTACTCATCTATAATTGATCGAGTACAAAATTCTGGGGTATTTTTGGTGAAAATAGGGTATCAGGCCTTGGTTCAGTAACCAATCCTCCATTTATAACATTGTTTCTTATGAGAAGATTGGTTCCAAGTTACAATGTTTCGACTTAAAACACAGTTTTCAGGAACCAATTGTGTCATAAGTGTGAGGACTGCCTGTATACTCAAATCCAAGACAAGGTTATTTTCTCCATCCAACATGGAGGAGAGGGGAAAAATTCCTCATCTTGGATTTGAGTACTAGCTTGGAACAGGGGGCTGCTGCAGTGCTGGAGCTGGAGCTGGAGCTGCCGCCTGCCCCAGGCCAGGGCTAGGGTGGTTCATACAGTAGGGGGAGCACAAGGAGTGGGTGAGAAGCAGGGAAAGCATAGGAAAGACTGTGTACAAGTGGGGAGTGTGGGGGAAACTGTGCAGTGGCAGGAGATCTGCTCTGGCTTCAGCCCCGAAGTAGGTCTAAAGGCAGAGCTGGGGCTGGGGCTGGGGCCAGAGCTGCTACTGAGGCTGATGCCTGGCTGGGCCAGGGCCAGAGCCACTGTGTGGCTTGCACCTCTGGCCAGAGCCAGAGCCAGAGCCATTGCACAGCAAGTGGCAGTAGGGAGACAAAAGGCAAGTGGCACAGGCAGTTGGGAGACAAGGGACAGGAAGCACAGGCACTGGGGGTAAAGAGACTGAGGGGGATGGGCAATGGGTTGGGGTCTGTTTTCCACACTGCAGTATTGGAGCAGACAACCCTCCAATAATTACATTCTCTACATGAAAAATTATAACAAATTTATAATCTTCTATGTAGAACATCTAATTATTGGAGGATCAATTAAAATTCAAGTTTGTCTAGGATTCAAGTAAATACCGTATTTATCTTCCATCAAGAATGCTCCCTTAACCCAAGTAATCATCCATAGGAGTTTTATGGTTTTTTTTCTTCTCTTTCTTTTAGTCTGACAGTTCCTTTATGTTTCAGTCAATATTAAACTTTTGTCTTTCTTCGTCTCTATATAACAACACACCCTTCTTTTTCCTTAGAATTCTGCATAATACAAATCTTACTATCTTCTATTGATCTCTGCTTTCACTTTTTAAATTTATTCAAATCTTGTTCTTAAGTGTTAGCTCACAGAACTTGCACTTTCCTCCAATATTCAAAAAAGCTTCCTAACTTTCTGTTTTAGAGGTAGGAGAAGGTTCATCTCTTTTCCTTCTCCCCTGCAGAACACTGACTTGATAGGACAACTTTTTCATTACTATGATTTCCCTAACTTTTCAAAACCAGTCAGAGATTTTAAAAGTTGTCACTTCACTTCCATGCTTTTGAAATGCTGATTCTTGTAACCACTAGAATATGAAACAGTAAAGTCACTAATGTGTCACGTGTACATGGTAAGTCACTTAATGGCATACAGTAAGCCCTCTTGTCCATTAGGTGTTGATACAACTTTTCATAGTTTCATAGTTTCTAGGGTCGGAAGGGACCTGAGAAGATCATCTAGTCCAGCCCCCTGCCATGGCAGGAAAGAGTACTGGGGTCAAACGACCCCAGCAAGGTGTTCATCTAACCTCTTCTTAAAAACCCCCAGGGTAGGAGCCTGCACCACCTCCCTTGGAAGTTGGTTCCAGACCCTAGCCGCCCTGACCATGAAATAGCGCCT
>NW_017729032.1:138873063-138874929 GCF_001723915.1 Gavialis gangeticus
AACCCCACACTCACAAACCCCATCCCCACTCCCCTTCACAAGTCCCCCACAAACCCCACACCCACCCACAAACCCCCCACACACATTCATACCACCACACTTCACAAATCTCTCCCACAGACACCCCCCATACCCACCCCCCAACCACACAAAGTACTTGCATATAGTTCTAAAGAAGGTTCAAATAGGGCTACATTTAGTTTTATTTGTAAAAATAATGTAATTAATTTTGCATAATTTTGAGTTTTCTTGCACATAATTTTGAATTTTTATCCACATAATTTCCTAGGGTATACAGAATGGACGCAGCAGGAACATTGATTTTCCATGATGAAATGCCAAAATTAAATGCCAAAATATATAGGTATTTCGAATTCATCTTATTATAGTGATTGAGGCACTGGCAGTCTTTCAAATTGCTTTAAAACTGTAAATATATCAATAAAACATTGTGTTCATCTGATACATACATGCATTGTTTGTGTGTGTGTGTGTGTGTGTGCGTGTGTGTGTATACACACACACACACACACACACACACACTGGCCTTTCATTTTAATCATGGATTTTGGGGTTTTGGGTTTTTAATCAGATAATTTGCAATTTTTATCAGAGAATTTGTGATTTTTTTTATCAGAGAAAATCAGGATCCCTGAAGATAGCTATACAGTGTGTTAAATAGAAGGATCAAGAACATCAAGTTTCCAAGTATATATTTGAATCAATAACCTGGATACATACCAATTCACAATGATAACCAATTACAATCTATCGGGAATAACAGTAGTTATGTCAAATAAAATAATACCTGAAAACATCAATAGGTACTGTTTACAATTGTCCTGTAACCAACACTGTGTAATTTGAAAATTAAATTTAAACTTTAAACCTGGCTGGGTCACCTGAAGGGACTGAGTTCTAGAACTTTAGCTTTAAAAATCACAAGCCTCACCTGGTTGAACTGAAGGAGCACTGAACATTTCCTTTTTATTTGGTCTTTGTTTTTGATCCCTACAGGCAATATCCATTTTCATTTTTTTAAATGAAAAAATCCTAAGAAACCTAATTCTATAGGCAATGCCAGAGGTTAATTTTGAATGTAGGCTCTGCTGCGCTATGTGCCTTGGAATGCTTTTTGCTATTGGAAAGTATTTTTCTGGTTATTTCTTGACCAGCAGCACCAGTGCATGGTCTCAAAATAAACTGGCTTCTTTCATACAAAATCACATTTTTTCCTGCTTGCTTATAGCTGACCTCTATTCTGAAAGAGGGAGTGTGAAGATGGAAAGAAGGATATGAAGTCTCAGGGCCCATGAAGAAAATTAGAAGAAAGAGATTCATTTTTGAGGGCAGTTAACAACACCTCCGAGTCCCATGCTTCCTCGGTGCATTCTTCCTCTGGGTTCAGATGGGCCTCAAAGACCTTCTATCTGCCTGGGCTCTGCATCCCCATATCACTGTCCTCAATGAGCACAACTTTGTTGTTCTGGGCTTTGGGGACCTTCTTCCAGACTGCATGGGGCAACCTCTGCCCCTGGCAGGATGCTGGTGGAATCACCCTTCAGCGTAGCTTCAAGCTCTGCATAGTAGTGGTTGCTTTGCAGGGAAGTATCATGCTTTGTTTCTGCTGTCCTCCCTTATCGTTCAAGAAAGCGTCCGCAGTTCCTTCTTTGCTAAGCCCTGGAACTTGTCCCTGCTATGCTCTTATAGTAAATGTACCTGGTGTTCTAGCTGTAGCTTTATGGAGAGCCTTAGGTGTGCAAAATTTTGAATTTTTCTGTGCATAATTCCCTGGGTATACAGAGTGGTCTCAGCAAGAGCTCTGATTTTCTATGATGAAAGACCCAAAATCCAATGCTAAAATAT
>NW_017729032.1:138879929-138889070 GCF_001723915.1 Gavialis gangeticus
CTGTGCATAATTCCCTGGGTATACAGAGTGGTCTCAGCAAGAGCTCTGATTTTCTATGATGAAAGACCCAAAATCCAATGCTAAAATATATAGGTATTTAGAATTCATTTTATTATAGTGATTGAGGCACTGGTAGGTTTTCCAAACAAATGTGTTATGAATTTTTACTGAGGTACCGATCAGGGGAGAAGGAAAGGGTTGTAGGCACTGTGAATCTTGGGAACCATTGTTAAAAAAATTCAGTCAGCATGGTCATCACT
The DNA here is from genome assembly GCF_001723915.1 of Gavialis gangeticus. Classification (NCBI taxonomy): domain Eukaryota; kingdom Metazoa; phylum Chordata; order Crocodylia; family Gavialidae; genus Gavialis; species Gavialis gangeticus. Next base: position 138,880,190 of record NW_017729032.1, read on the forward strand.
GCTATGCAGACACTGGCATAATGGGATTCTGGCTGGAGAACTATTTGTATGAATACAGATAATGTAGGGTCCCAAACAGGCATGGTACCAAAGAAGAATGCTGGAAGAAAAATTGTGCTGCTTGTGAAAGTGGTTTAACTGACTGGCAGAGGTTGGTAGGACCAAAACCAAGTGGGGAGGAATGCCCAGCCTTCCTGAAAGAAGGCAGGTTTTATTAGTAAAATTTTGTAGCAGACTCGACATAATATTAATATCTGATCTGAATTCCACTGAAAACCTTCCAGCACACTACATAATTACCTGCCTTGATTCAAATTTGTTAAAAAAAGGACTAGATTTTTTCTATATATAGTTCTTGCTTTGTTTGATATTAAAACAGCTTTCTGTAAGCCACTAGTCTGGATCTGTAACGTAATTTGAAGCAGCTACCTAGCTACTTGATTTTAAATATTCATTCTGGTTACAAGTTTAGGCTAGAAAAGCAAATACTTAGTACAGCAGTTTAGTGAAATGGTATTCCAGTAAAATCATTTACTGGCTTCTGGAAGATAAATATTAACATAAATCAACAGGTTTGATGTTGGGGTTTTTTTCTTTTGCTCAATGCTCACCTCATGATCAATGATTAGAACAGATTAATGGTCTTAAGTTTTAGTACTGGATCACTAAATTCCATTTGTGGTGGCTCTTTGGACAACAGATTTTAAAATTTTGTCATTTTCCCACAAACTGCTAGAAGTACAAACTAAACTTTATTCAAAAGTATGAAGAAAGTAGCCTAACCTTTAAAATCATTGTAGGTGGGGCTGGTAGCACTGCTTATTAAGAATCTGGCACTTCTATTATAAGATGCTGCTTTCAGTTGTAATAACTTTGCCAAATTAAACCCTTTGGGCTCAGCTGTCCGATGCCAAGTACCAGGGTGCCTCTGGTCTTTTTAAAATGATTATAAATTTCAGAGGAAATAGTTAAATCTGTTTCTGAGAAAATAACTTAAAAAAAAAAGGAAAGGTCATTTGTCCATCTTTTCCAGGCTTAAAAAAATCTGGAAGCCATTCCTATGAGATGCTGTTAATGTTTCCATGCTTTGAAGCCAGGAATTTAAACTTGCTTTTAAGAGGGAGGTGACCTTAGGTGACCCAATGAAAATCTGCCTAAATATGGTCAAATTATATTCCTCTGAATAGACACGATTTTTTTAGATTAAATAGATTCCCTAGTGATTCCATTCACAGTAAGTATACTTGAGCCTCTCAGCACTGAGTTTTGGTCAGCGTGTATAAGCACCATCTCTACAGAGCATCTGTAAGCTCCCTCCATGCCAGGGATACAAAGCCAGGTTTTCCATGTAATAGCTGCTCCAGCCAGGATGGGATTTGTGCACTGGCACTGAGTGGAGAAGTCCTTTTTCTCCTGTGTCATCAGCATCCCACTGCTGATAGCTGGGCAGCATGGAGGAAGAAGTATCCTGCCTCAGATATAAAGGGAAAAAGACAAGGAAGAAAATAAGTAGATTGGGACAAGCAGAACGATAGAAACTGAGACTGCCTGGGCAAGTAGACTGGTACTGGACACCGATTAGCTGGGGCAGAACAATGAGATTTGGCTGAGGAGGGAGAGGGAAGTAGGAGACAACTAGGAGTAGGTGGACAAGGAGACTGGGGCAAAAGGTAGGGAGAAGGATGACTGAGTCAAGCAGCTAGATGTGGAGATTGAGATTGGATAAGGTGCCCGGAGAGGAAGACTAGGCCTGTGAGCCAGGGAAGTGGGGGGAGTTAGAAACAGATCAGATGAAAAAAGGGTTGAAAGAAATGAAAGTGGGTATGAGAAATAAATTGAGACTCGATGACCCTAGAGTGGGAGATTGGGATGAGGATAAGAAACATGGGTTTTGGGCAGTTGTCAGGGTAGTGAAGTGATAGAAGTTATAGTTTAGAGATTCATAGATGTTAGGGGCTGGAAGGGACCTGACAAGTTGATGCTCCGTAACAGGACACTGAGGGAGCTTGGATCTGGGAGATCCATACTAGGTGCTTCATAACTGAGGGACTAAATCAGAGAGATGAAAGGTCTGCAGAGGTTGCCTAGTGCTTCAAAATTAGAAGTTGTTGTTTAGTTCTTTTCATTTATTGTATGCTTGCCTTTATTGAACCCAATGACCACTACAGGTAGAGCTTCCTGACTGGACCCTTACCAGGCTGCTGTGATCAGACTGGCTCTTACTGGGCCCTGGGCATTTCAAGTCTCCTGACCCCGAATAGAGTTCTAGTGCTGCTCTTGGCTGGGCTGTCCAGGCACACGCTCAGGATGCAGGTCCTCTGTCTGGTGTCCCCTTCTGAACGCTGAGCTCCTGGGGCTGGGGTTAGCAGTTGAGTACCCTCACAACTTAAGTTCACCCAGAGCTCCATCCTTGGGGATACTCTGGGCTTGCAGTTTAGTTCCTCAGGAACATATAGGTGTACCAGGCCTTATGTGGCAGTCTCTAAAATGGTTACTCTTTACTTAGCGTGAAAAACACAGATCTAGACAAAATAATAAATCCTACTTGTGTCTTTTCCTGCCTCATTGCCTCACTGCTCTGGAGCTTCTTTGGGCTCTATGAAATGTCTAGGATCCTTCTTAAGCTCCTGGCTCTCTTCCCATTCCCGGGCTCTGTCTGCTCCAGGCCAGCTTGCTTCACATTAAGGGCTTCCTCCTGAATTATCCTTCCTCCTATACTACAAAAAGCATTCTCCTCTCTTCTACCTCTGGTCCTAGTACCTCCTGTGTGACTCAGCGGGTGTGTCTACACATGCAATTAATGCAACTGAATATGTTCTGGCTCAATTTGAGCTGGAGTAAACTAATCCCATGTCACCATTTACATGTGTTTAAATGCAGTAATTTGCTGCGCTGCCAGATACCACTTGTATCTGACTGGACTATCTGGCAGCGCAGTAAATTAGTCTACTGTGCCCTAATTGTAGCACACATGTAGACAGCGATGCTTTACTGCACAGCAAATTAGTCTGTTGAGCAGTAAAGCATCTCATGCAGATGTACTCAGTGAGTCTCCCCTGGCCCATCTCACCTTTGTGATTCCATCACTTTGTATATTTTTAAGTTTGTTTTGCATTTGGGAATGTAGCACTCTCCATACTGCAGCCCACTGATGAGATGTTAGAGTAATCAGGTTCTCTTTAATAGCCAGTCAGACTATTTCTCTACTGTCAACAAATGTCTATGAAACACTGACAAAATGTGTATTTTGGTCACCTCTGGTACTGGTTTACAGAGAGGATGGTAACTTGTGATTGTCATGTTACTATGTTAACTCCAGTAGCACAGGACTGCGGTTCAGTAGCTACTGACAATGCAGGTAGGTGTCCGTTTGGGGCCATGTAATTTTTTTTAAAACCAACTATGGCGTTAAAAGAACATTATTAAGAGCACAAAGTCAAATATTTGCATGTTGTAAAATGCACAAATTAAGGATGAAACTGCTCTGAGGATCATATAGTATGATGGTGGACAAACTTCTTGGCAGGCAGGCCATAAGTTAAGCCCCATTCCCTCCCTGAGAGCTACTCTGATTCTCCCTTCCCTTTCCCCCTCCAAGGGACAGCTGAGGTTGCACCCTAGGGTGCTGGAGCAGAGACAAGGGGTTCTTGTCTTGGGTGGTGCAGAGCAGGACAGTGCTGGGAGGGGCAGTACCACTGCCAAGAGCCAGGTTAGCTGTTCTCTGACCATGCAAGCATTAAAGTTTTATATGACAAACCCTTAAATTGGTAGGAGCTGCAGGGCCAGGAAATCTTAATCTGGCTCTTGGCAGTGACCCCTCCTTTTGCAAAACCATCCTGTAGCCCTTTTTTGCTCCACAGGGCTGGAGGCTATTGCTTCCCACTGCCATTCTGGCACCCCTGCTTTATTAAGCACCTGGGGCTTGGGTGCCACACACAGGTTGCCTGTAGCACACACGTTGCAGATAGTTCAGCCCTGTTTTACTGCTTTGCATCCTTGGGCTATTAAAAAGAACAATAACGAGCAAGCATTTCTTGGAAACTCTTTAGGTGTGGAAAAATATGGCTGTGCACTTGTCGTGCACATGGGGTTTTTGGCAAGGGACTCTCTCCGGGCTGCCCCTTCTCAACTGCAATTGCTGTTATTTTATGGCCACAGCTGTTACAGGTGTCTTTACCCTGTGGCAGCCTCAGTAAGCCACCTTGTGAGCCAGCATCTGAAGGTACTTTCAGTGAGGAATCTGCCATGTGCTCAGTGACAGCTTCTGGCCTTACACTTACCATGAGACGGAACACGCAGGGCCCTGCCTTCCCAGCAGCATGCTGCCTTCAGCACCCAGTGCTCTGCCCCTGCTGGTGCCTTCATGCCAGGGAGGTAGCAGCACTGGTATCTTCAGGACTTGGCAAGTTGCCACCTTTCAGAGCATATAGCAGTGATAAGACAACTTTCACCCTTGGGCAACTGTATGCCAAACTCCACCTGTGAGGAATCACTGGGGTCTACTGCAGCAGCCTGTTAACCTTCCCTCTCCCTCCAACTGGGCAGGCCCTTCAGTGGGAGCTCTCACATCCTCAGGATCCAAGCACTTCCATGGGGCAGTGATGAAGGGTCTCAGAGCTGGCTCCAGAGCACTACCCTGCAGGATCCTGGTGTCACACTGAGGTGCAGCTGGGCTGGGGCCTCCTTGTGGGTCAGTGACACTGGAACTGTAGGTGGTGTGGGTGTAGCAGGGGGCATGTGGGACAAGAGGCTCAGCCTAGGGCAGCAGCAGGGTGTCCAGGGCTACAGGAGGGTTGCCCTGCTGTTTCTGGGCGCACCCAGCATGGAGGACTTGGCAAGGGGCAACAATAAGGCCAGGCCATCCCAACTCTGAGCTTGCTGCAAGCAATCCAGATACTGGTCTAGGATTGCTAAACTGGGCTGAACTGAGCCCAGGGAGGTGTAGAAAAAACAAGTTCTGTGCTCTACGTCAACCCTCCAAGCACTGTGATGGATGTTGAGCTGAGAAGGAAGGAGTCAGTCTTACCTGTCTAATGGAAGTGAATACTCAAGTGCTGCTGCTTCTGTGGCCTGCACCCAGCTCCTGCAGGCAGCACAGGGCTGTTCCTCCTCCCGTCTCCAGCTAAGCAGCACAGGGCTTTTTCCCACCACCACCACCATTCTTCCAACAAGGCAGCAGACTGTTCCCTCCTCCTCCCCCTAGCCAGATGGCAGAGAACAGGTACCTCTGGCCAGAAGTACAGGACCCATCGTTCCAGCCTCTGCATGGGGCTGTTCACACCTAGCCCCTCTGACCAGATTAAGTTTGCACAGTAGCCAATGGGGCACAGTGGGTGCAATGGGCTCCACCAGCCTGGCCCCTGCTGGCCTCCCAAGGGAGCGGAGATTCCGAGACCCACATGCCTTGCATATCGCAGGGGCAGTGTGCACGTGTGTTGAGGCCTACATGCTGCAGGCTGGCCACCCATGAGGCAGTAACTGAGGCTGTTGACTTTAAGACCCTTTCACTTTTTGTAGGAACTGGAAGGCCTAGCTGTAGCAAATGAGGTGGGGAATTGCAGGAAAAGAAAGCTCTTAAGATTACAGCACTTAATTTGTTGTAATATGATTATTTGGAGTTGATTCCTGCTTCTGCAAGAGATGCATACAGTAAAAATTTTGTAACCCCTTTGTACTGTAGGAAGGTACTTTTGCTTAGTGGAAAAATTTCTCGTTTTCTGAATGCCCAATTTCAGACTATTGAAGTCAGCAGGTGTTGCACTCTGAATAAACTGAGTGGGACCAGAATGCTAAGTATTTTAAAAATGAGGTTTTATAATCTCAGATCCAGCATCTAGCATTAGTGGTATTTTTCACCTTAACTTGTGTCTCAGTTCCCACCTGAGAAACAGGACATTGACTTTGTTTCAACCACAGAGAACTTTGCAAAGATGATTTATGATTACAAAGATGCGACAGAAATGAGCATAAACGGCCTGAGCCAAAATAAGTGAAAGAACATGTCCCCAATGAAGGTGACCTCCAGAAAAGTTTGAAAACCCTTGTCTCGGTTGTTCAGCAAAACAAAGTCTTTGGAATCTAGTCTTGTTTAGCACCTGGAATCCCCACATGTGACTGCCACCTATTACATGCTACCCAGTTTCTGGCCCAACTCTCAACTTTTTCCTCAAGGGTCCTCTCACACAGGTTGTTTGAAGACTCGTTAAAGTAGACTTTGTAGAGAGTGATGTAGGCTAGTTATCTCTAACGTGACACATCATGGTACAGGAGAATGATCCTGTTCTCAACAATCATAATACAGGCATACCTCGTTTTATTGCACTTCGCTTTATTGCGCTTCGCAGATATTGCGTTTTTTACAAATTGAAGGTTTGTGGCAACGCTGCATCGAGCAAGTCTATCAGCACCATTTTTCCAACAAATGATGGTTAGCATTTTTTAGCAATAAAGTATTTTTTAATTAAGGTATGTACATTTTTTTTTAGACATAATGCTATTGCACACTTAACAGACTACAGTATAGTGTAAACATAACTTTTATATGCACTGGGAAACCAAAAAATTCGTGTGACTCACTTTATTGCGATATTTGCTTTATTGCGGTGGTCTGGAACTGAACCCGCAATATCTCCGAGGTATGCCTGTACTGTTCCCCTTGCGGAATCAGAAAATTTAAGATGTAGTAACTATATTTCTGATTTTTAATCTGAAAATGCCTTTAATCATCTACAAAACATGGCACAGTCAAAAAGGTTCAGCATAGCTACTCAATTAATAGAAATTTCCTACTTTGATAATATTTTATCTGTCAGTAAATAATGAAAGGAAATCTTATAACAAAAGTGCCTAACAAACCAAGTAAATATTTTCTGTATGTTCCTAACCTTTCCTCTTTAATAACTTGGGGCACAAAACAGGAAAGAAGTCCTCACTATTTTAATATTCAGAAATATGACAGATATCTGTTATCCTTAGTTGTATTTAGAAAATACACTGACCACTATATGTCAGAGAAATCCTTTTTCTAATAATATTATTAGATTTTAGTTTCAATAGCTTTACGTTTAACCTACATCCTAATGTTCCTAGCTTCAGTGGTCTACAGCTTTATTTGCTAGCATACAACTGGAAAGGATACCCCACATTCCATCCATTCTAAAAGCTCTAGTGAAAGTGGCTGAAAATCAGAACTTAAGACCGGATTCTTTCAGGGTAGAACTGCACTTGGTAAGTGACTTTAAAAAGACATTGTAAAACTTCATGTTTCTTGATTTCTCCCCACCCCATATAAATCCCATTTTTAAAATATGAAGCACTGTACTTTCTAGTATTTTGCATAGTTCAAATTAATTTTTTGCTCTAAAAGAAAAAAAAAATTAATAAAAATAGCATAATTTCTTCACCCAGAGCTAAAGCCCATAGTCTCATGACAGTCTCCTTCTTCTCAATTTACACTCTACTCTTGCAGCCTAGTTTAGCTTTGAGAAATTTAATGGAACTTCAAAAAGTGAACAATTTTTAACAGAAGACATCTTGCACATTTGCAAGAGGCAGTATCAACTTTGTAAGTGTTAGCATGAGGTAATAAAAATGTCTTGGCTATCAGAAAAGAATTAAGGAAAGAAGTAGGTGGGACAGAAAAAACAAGTATTTCAGTTAATACAGTATAACCTCAATCCTGGCATGCTCGGGACTGAACACTTGCCGGAAATGTGAAAATATCAGATTTTTTAAACTGGTGTGGCGGCCGGTTGCTTAGGGAGGAAGTGGGTAGCAGGTAGCAGCAGCTGGTTTTGGAGCAGTGGCTGCACATGGAGCAATAACACAGGGTGACGAATGGTGGTGGCAGCCACCGTGTGCAAGCTTCCCCCTCTGCATGGGGGGGCGGGGGGAGTGATACCCAGTCCCGGAGTGCCTGGGGGGGGGAAGTGCTGGATTTTTGATAATTCTGGATTTATGAGGTTATACTGTATATAGAGACTCAGATTCTTTGGTCAAAGATATTTTTTGGAAATAAGTGTCCAAATCTATTAGGAGGAATGAAAACTGACTATAGTATTGCACACAGTCTCCTTAAAAGTCTGTCTATACAACTGGAAATAGGAGTCTTAGGTACATAATTTAATATAACAAAAGAACATATATAAAACTATAGAATTTGACCAAGTAACATCTGTGCCATCTTAGTTGTAAACCTGGGGAGTAAAACTCTTTAGAGATCATTTTATAGCCAGCAGCTCAAGAGAAGTGGTTAGAGCAGTGATTAGAGGTTTAGATTAAAAAATGTTTAAGAATTATGTCATACGCTCTTTAAAAAAAAACTGTCAGAGCATTTACAAAAATGAGTATTAAGCATGCTGCTAAGTTGTGTCTCTGAAGTATTAGTATGATTATGGTAGTACAGTACTTTGTCAATGCGCCATTAAGTCATGGAGTTACATACAATGCTAGAACTTGGGTGTAATACAGGATCCTCTAGTGCTTTTACTAAGTAGTTATGAACATACAGAAGGTGCTGTGCTTCAAGTGGGAGTCACTTGAGGTCCCACTTACTCATCTTTGTCCCCAGTAGAAGTGGTTCTCCCCAGTATTGCGGCCCCAGTGGCCCCGCCCCTAGATGATGACCAGCTATGAGGGCCATCATGCAGCCCTGCCCCTCACTGCCAATTGGAGGGGTGGGGCCACATAATAGACAACCCTCTCAGCCAATCAGTGGTGAGGGGTGGGGGCAGCAGCTTGGGCTCCCCTGTATGCCAGCAGCCTTCCTTCACCCCCCACCATCAGGATGTGCTACCAGGCCGCAGTACCGCGAAGACTGCTGGCTCTCTCTGGGAAGCCGGCCTTTTATTTTCAGTAAATTGTTTCACTTTCTTATTTTTTT
>NW_017729032.1:138889304-138895866 GCF_001723915.1 Gavialis gangeticus
TTTTTTTTTTTTTTTTTTTTGGGGGGGGGGGGGGGGAGGTGGATTTTGTGGGCAATGCCAGATTTTGCTATTTCCACAAAATCATGCTTTTATTCCCTAATAACAACAATTCAATTTACTTACATCGTCATCATAACCAGAGATCCCAGTCTGCTCTGATTTAAAATATCCCCAATGTTCAGATTAAAAAAAGTAACCCAAAATCCACATTTTTGCCTGATTAAAATGAAGCACCATTATACATATATCTATACATTAGTGGCATTTCATTTTAAGTCATGGAAAAATGTAGATTTTGGGTTTCTTTTTTTAAATCAGAACATTAGGGATTTTTATTTTTTTTTAAAATCAGAGAAAACCAGGATCCCTGATCAAAACTACTATGTAAGTAACACATTTTAGTGTGCTGTTTGATATCTTGCATAAGAATACTGAACCAGAAAGTATATTTGTAAATATATTAAAAATACTGTTATCAGGAAAATTTCATCTAATGAAATACTGAAAGGGAAACTGAGAATTATGCCATTTCAAATGCCAAGAGCAATTTCTTCTTTCTTGGGAACTCAAGACTCAGGTAGCTTTTACATGTATGGTAGAAAACATGTATTAATATCTTTCAAATACTTAAAAAATTCAGTCAAAGAGGACTTACCAGCCTGTTTACATTTTCATACTGCTACATATTAAAATAAAAAGGATTTCACAGAAGGCTTAAAGATATCTGACTTGAAAACAATTAAATATTTGTTCATGTCACCAATGAAAGTAGAGTATCTAAACAACGTGAAATCAAATACAAGGTAATATGTAGTTATTTATTTTTAAATCTGATTTTTAAAGGTCCCCTTTTAAACAAACAAACGTCCCCCACAATTTCAAGGACTACGCTTGTTTAGCTTTTTCTCCACCGTTCTTAATTTATCAAATCACCAAAGTAGTAACTTGCATAACCAGTGCTAATAGGGTGCACTTTTATGAATTCCATTTGTGTAATAAGCTTTAAATACAATGTATTTTCAGTGAACATAGCAGAAAAACTATTTTAACCGGCAAAACACAGCCTTACATTTTCAAAGAAATTGTAAAAAAATTGACAATATATATGTATATCAAAAGACAGTAAAACTGAAATGTTTAGAGACTCAACCATTTCTATAACAAGTAACATTGGTTTTAAACTGCATACAAAGCAAAACAATGCCAACATGCCTCCATCCAGTCTGTGAGCTATGATAAAATATCAAGCTACATTTAATGTAGAGAAGCAAAATAAAAATGCCACAAATAAGAATTAACCCTGAGGCACATCCCCTTGCAGCTGAACACAGGTAACCCACCTTTCCACTTCTATAATGCAGAGCCTAACAACAAAGAAAAGCACTCCTATTCTACCCTAGTGAAACCTTTCATTTCTCAAACTGTTTTCGCATCTTTAAAACATTTCTTTTACTCAAACATCTTAATGAACGTTCAGTTGTATTAAACAAACACAGATTAGCAAGTCAGAGAAGCTCCTTAAGATAATCACTTTTCAAACCTTGCATAGTGACAGGTGGCATTGATATTGCTACCATAGCATCAGCAGAAGATAAGAGGAAAAATCTTTACTTCAAAGTGATGCGCATTTATATCGCACAACTCGTTTTTGCACAACATTCAGTTTAAACTTTTTAATAAAATGGAAAAAAGTTTTTTTTGGGTTTTTTTGTTTTTGTTTTTTTTTTTTTTAAAGGGAAAGATATAGTGTTCACAAGCTTGGAAATAAAAAGATTAAGTACAAAAACAGAACATCCCTTAAAAATACAAAGAATAAACTTTCCATTGTAACAGCACCTTCTATCACCAAGTACATGCCACAAACTAGAACTTTAGTATAAAGCTGTCAAATGAAAGGTTTACTTTTTTAATATAAACAAAGTGTAAAAATAATAATGGCTGCATTTTTCAAATTTAATGCTTTGCAAGTTTTTTGCCCTCCCCCCTCCCATCACCCCAAAACATTTGGTAGCAATTTCAATATGCATTTGATATAAACAACAACACTCGATTTAGGAACCATGATAAAGATACATTGTGCCTAGGACAGTATTATTGTATTTCTGTTCAACTTTAACAGAAATGGAATGCTCAAGGACACTGTTAAGTTCAGGGATACTTTCAGCAGTATCCCCAAAACCATGATAGTGTCCATAATGCAAAGTATCTCCTACATCTTCCACCCACGAGGGCCTGTTAGATACAAAGCTACTTGGGCTTCCATTCTGATGTAAGGAACCACACATATCAGTAGAAGTATTCAGGGCTTTTTCTGGTTCCTCAGTGCCATTAGTGGTATGAATTCTATGCCTATTGGTAGAGGTTATTCCAGGAACTAATGTTAAACTTTCGTCACGCCTGGTATCCATTCCATTGAGCTGTGCCGTGCCGGTGAAGTCCAAATGTCCATTGATGGCACATCCATTTGTCAATGCGTTCATTATGGGACTACTGCTATTCATATCTGCATTAAGAAATACACCTGTCACCAAAAATTGAGACTCAATTGAAATACATCAAAATGCTTCTGTTACAGTTCACTTATTTAAAGGCTTCTGTAAGTGGGTTCTGAAAACAAAACTCAGTGCAAACCTCCTCCTCTTATTCCATGTCAGTATAGGAATTTAACAGTGATGTGGTCTGACATAATCAGTAAATCTGAGACCAACTTTAATTTTATTTTTGGAAACAGAATTCATATCTAAATTGGAAATATTAATATACTTAACTATGTTAATCTTCCTGAAGGCAGAATAAAGTTAAAATAAATTTTAAGAAACTGCATGTGGTAAGTGTAGGGTAAGCAAATACAAATCCAATCAATATTTTAAAGAGTAAAATAAAAATTGTTAAATTATCTTTTTAGGCATAAATTTTAAACCAGGTTAAGGCTAAAAAAAAATGTATGTGCAACAACTGACTTTTATGTGAGGGGAGCAAGGGTTTTTAACAGCAGTGATTTGCTTCCTCTTTAATGACAGTTCTCAGAAAGTAGTACATTCTGACATAAGCAATACAAACAAATCTTATGGAACTAATATAAAATGTATTCCAGAATAGTCCAGAATAGTTCATTTAGCTAGTGCCTCACCTGCAAAGGAAAAATAATGTTTATATTTAATGACAGATTTGTAATAATATCTGCACAATCCACATGCCAAATGCCATACAACAGCAATCGGAGAATGCACAGAGGACTAGAAGATTAGTAACAGGAAATAGTCAAAACATGCATGCAAAACACACTGACAGCTATTTTTAAGCAACTCCTCTTCTGATATTTAGTAATTAGTACAGTAATTGTTTGCAGTAAAAAATTCAGTCAATTTTCAAGCTTATGTTTTTGCAGTGGTATTCAAAGCACTAGCATTAAAGTAATTATTGATTCTGCCATAAAAATATCTATTAGTGAAATATATATACATATACATTTATGTTAACGTATGACCAAAAATTAGCAACAAAAACGTAAAGACTTTTGTTTTCTATTTATCTGAACATGTGCACGTGTTTATATATAAATTAGTGCATAGACCTGTGTGCAGAAAATGACCGTTATTATTTCTAGCTCAGGGCAGTTAGGAATTCTTTTGGTAACTCACCAAATGATAAAACATCAGATCTTTTTTAAATGTCAGGTAATGAGTACCACTGTTTCACACTAACGAATCAGAAGGTTATGATTCCCTTAACAGTTCTTTACATAAATATAACTGGACGTACATGACATTGGTACTTCATTTACAGTAAGTGAATACGGAGTTATCTGCAAAATTTGCTAGGTGCAAACTAAATGTTTCCTGTTTCATATCTATATTACCTATAATTACCACACTAAACTTACTAGCTGTAGAGTACTACTGGAAGTTAGATTAAAAAAATATTCAATCAACACATCAGACCCACTACTTCAGTGATGAAGACGCACAATAAAAATTCGTTAAAGTGTTTATTAACTGAAAAGTGCAAATTCTTAACTATTTTAAAATAGGTTATTTTGGCTACCTTTGCAAAGTGAAGTTTAACAAAAATACCATTACTGTTAATCAATATTCAAAAGTAGATAATAACTAGTTCTAGTGACAATTACAGAACATTGATATTTGTGGGAAACTACTACCTATAACAATTATAGTAATTAAAAAAAGAGGCCAATTACTTCTCCATAAATATATTTGGTAACTATCACTGGATTTTCACTATCTACTTTTAGATTATTGAACAAAAGGTATTTTATTCCTAACTTATTTTAATACCTATCCAATATCATCCACTTTGGTGAATTTGACTTAAAGTATAAAGCACAAACATGTGATCATAGTATGACTTAAAACATAAATATTCATTTCAAACTATAATGCATCCATATTGTAACCCCAGTCCTTTATCTACCAAGTGCATGAAGAAGCTGATCTAAGACAGTTTTCATTACCATGCCATATATCTTTTAAGGTTATCAAAAAGTATTTTGATTGAGCAGCCCTTGAAAAAGCTTAAAAGTATTAAATATTTACTACTACTATTATTACTAACAGCATGGGTTTTCATGAGGACAGATACAGAATCCAAGCAGTGTTTCCTAAAGTATTTTAGTTGCAAATAGCAACCAAAGTCCTGCAGCATCCAGAGTCTCTTACTCAGATAAAACAAAGCAGTAATAGCTCACAGTAAGCTTCTTGTAGGCATATCACTGTGTTTAAACAAATGTTGAATGCACTCTGGTTAAGCCTGTATTATTTTTAGCATCTGTTAAGCTAGTTTGAATCTAGGTCAGTGGTACCACACGTTATTTTGAAAACAATGTAAGTGTTATTTTTCCCTATTTTCTTATTGGCAATTAAGTCTATTTGGTACCAGTGAAATCCATTATTTTAAATACTTCTGATTTTGCTTTTAAGCTGAAACTATAGTAACTAAAACAAGGCACATAAAATGTAAGCCTTTAATTAAAGTGAAACAGCTACAGTGAACTGCTCTTTAGTTCAGACCTATCAGTAATATTTCCCTTATGCCTTTACACGGTGTTCTATGAAACAGCTAATCTTTGATAATCTACTTAAAACCCCAATCTAATGGACGTTACAGAAATACAATTGTTTTCAAAACTGGGGACAACCATGTGCAAAAAATAAAAAGAGTTGTTTTATATTTAAATTAAAAATAAAATGTATATTGATTCTTGCAACGACAAGGAGTTTGCATTGCAGAAACTGTGTAAATTTCAACCTCTTTTGGTCCAACAGAACCATTCTCCTGCTGTTTGGTGTCTTCAACCATTTGAATGTTGTTGTAGTTAACAGGAAATTGTCCACTCCCACCTGATACAACAGCAAACTCTCTATCAACGTGCATATTGTCAGCATCATCCTCAACTCCTCCATTCACCATTGATAATAAGCCATCAAAATTGTAAGCTGGTAAAAAGAAAAAAGGAAAAAAAGTGTTAGCTTTATTTTCATGTATAGATTTGAAAGGACATAACCAAGCAATAAATTTGAGAACACATTTTTGTTATTAAAATAACAATCTTGATACAATGAAAACTGATTTATATGTTTATGAAATATTTTTGAAAATATGCAAGAATGATATTCTGAGTTTGAGATAACTGAAGATGAGAGTGGAGAGGCTCAGTTGCTTGTTCTTAACTCCAGAAAACTGACAAAAATTAGCTGGGCCCCACTCTCTATCCACGTGTCTGCTTGTACATCATCCAGTTATTACCTTGATGTATCTGCTAAAGCAAAATAGAAGGAAAACAAGCTAATATTTAAAAATTACCTATCATTAGGCTTCATAGTTAGTACACTGGTATCAAGGAAAGCAGCTGACATCTCAAATAAAAGGATTCCAGCTCCAAAGCACAAAGATACAACTAGATTTTGAACGTTAACTTTTGTAACTACAACAGCTACAGGTTTAAATGTGAAGTAAAATTTTGGATTCTGGTGTCCCATCATATCATACATCAAGAACCATTACATTTCAAATTATAGAACTATCATTCAGTATATAGAGGGTATTTTCTGACACTGCTGCTCACTTCTCAAGTTGAAGTTCTCCATAGTTTATTGCTATTAGATAGCTACTTTGTTTATGTGGCATACACAGAAGAAACGTGCAAGTACAGAAACATAATTAATTTATTCAAGTACAAGATAAAGGAGTGGCTTAACTTTCCTTAGGCTTGTTTTCCAACTGTATAGTTTCCACAGAGAGCCACAATTTCAGTCTTGTACCTAGCCATTTTATCATAAGAGTCTCTAAAACATATCAGTAGCAATTGCTGTGGGCTAGGGTGGATTAATCAAGATCCACCTGCCCTATCGAGTACAAACTGCCTGCTCTCATCAATGCTCTCCTGCTTCCACAACTTCCTCTGTAACTGTGCTTCGAAGTAGAAAGGATGGAGGGTAGGCCACTGTAGCTCTGAGGGCAATGCAGTCACAGAATAGGAAGTATGCTAATCTTTGTACAGTATGAATGATATATCATGTAATTCATGATGTGGGGGGGGGGGGTC
>NW_017729032.1:138895902-138935322 GCF_001723915.1 Gavialis gangeticus
ATGTAATTCATGATGGGGGGGGGGGGGGGTTCGATTCCATGCAGAATAAGGAGGTTTCCATGCAGGCTGTGTGAAAAACAGCAGGTTTACTATAAAATACTTGCAGAAAGTTGGGGCAAGAACCATCTGTTTGACTTGATATTCTTTACAAGTCTGCACCACAGAAAATCTCTCATGTGCTTAGGGGACCTATGCTATCTGTGTCATAACGCCTTAATTTCTAGATATCTTGCCCAAAGTGGAGACTGAATTTGAAAGCGAATTTCTTATTCAGTGCTTGGGAAGAGTAACACAACTCAAGGACAACCCTTAAGATCCTTTAGATCTAGACAAATTACAGAGGTGGGCAGATGAGAATAGGATGGAATTCAATGCAGACAAGTGCAAGATGCTGCATCTAGGGAGGAACCAGCAACACACCTATAGGCTGGGGAACACCCTTCTTGTCAACACGATGGCAGAAAGGGATCTTGGAGTAATTGTTGACTCCAGGAAGGACATGAGCTGCCAATGCAAGGAAGTGGTAAGTAAAGCCAACCACACCTTGTTGCGCAGCTACAGAGGCATCACAAGCAGGTCCAGGGAGGCGATCCTTCCCCTCTATGCGACACTGGTCAGACCACAGTTGGACTACTGCGTCCAGTTCTTGGCACCGCACTTCAAGAGGGATGTGGACAACATGGAGAGGGTCCAGAGGAGGGCCACTCGCATGGTCAGGAAGCAGCCAGGCAGGCCCTAGGAAGAGGCGCTGAAGGGCCTGAACCTATTCAGCCTCCACACAAGAAGGTGAGAGGGGATTTGGTGGCCATTTACAAACTCACCAGGGGGAACCAGTGGGAATTGGGGGAGGGCTCTGTTCCCCAGGGCACCACCCGGGGTTACTACGAATAACAGCCACAAATTGTTAGAGAGAAGGTTCAGGCTAGACATCAGGAGACATTACTTTACAGTTAGGGCTGCCAGCCTCTGGAATGGGCTCCCAACTGAGGTGGTACTCTCTCCTACCTTCGGGGTCTTCAAAAGGAGGCTAGACAAATATTTGGCTGGGGTGATAAGACCCAGGCACCCATTCCTGCCCGGGGAGGGGGGTCGGGCCTGATGATCTGTTCAGGTCCCTTCCAACCCTAAGTACTCTGACACTTAAAACCCATATGTTAATTAGTGCCCTGCCTAGAACTAGCTAATATGAAACATTAAACACAAGGATGTATTTGCAAACTTTCAGAGAATGAAAGTCCATGTGAAAAACTTTCACACAGACCACTTATCCAAGGTAGGTCTCTTGGAAGTGGTATGGACTGGTAGGGATGAATTCACCACAGGCTGAATTTGAGTGTTTGAATCGTGCCATGAGATATGGCACCTGGTACAAAGTTCACCACCTGAATGAAAAACATAGAAAGCGTCATTTTTTAAAAATCCTTTACAAGAAATGCATGAAGACAATTTCTTCATCACCAAGGAGACTGAAAAAGAAGTGTTCTCTGATGCGGCAGGGAGCAGCCCAGATCGCCTGATGAAGGACTACAAAGCTCTGAGGGACAAGTTGAAGGAGATGGGGACAGGTGGTCTTCTCATCTGTTCTCCCAGTGAGCAGACGTAGACGACGCCATGAGACTTGCATCAGGGAGGTCTACTTGCAGCTTCGGAAATGGTGTCTCAAGGCGGGCTTCGGCTTTTTGGATCATGACCCATACTTCAGAACAAGAGACATGTTTGGGTGGGATGGGCTTCACCTCTTCCCCAAAGGTAAATGTGTGTTATCTTTCAGGTTGGCTGATCTCCTCCGGCAGGCTTTAAAGTAGGTTCGTCAGGGGAGGGGGAGGATGAGTACGGAGGGAGCCACAGAACACCGAACCAAGAGACACCCACAAGATCAGCCCAGGTATGTAGCAAAGATCCTATCAGACAGCAGTTTAAGGGGGGACCAGGGACAGCCACCAGGGGAATCAGGTGTATATACACAAATGCCAGAAGCATGGGAAACAAGCAGGAGGATCTAGAGCTCTTGCTAGCAAGCAACAACTTTGACCTAGTGGGACTAACTGAAACCTGGTTGGACTCTTCTCACGACTGGGTGGTAGGAATAGAGGGTTATAGGTTGTATAGGAGAGACACAGTAGGGAAAAATGGTGGGGGAGTTGCTCTCTCTGTCAAAAAAACAGTATATATCTCCCCTAATCAAATTAGGGTCAGAGGGTAGTCAAGCAGAGACTTTGTGGGTTAGGATCCAAGGAGCTCGGGATGAAAGGGATCTGGTACTGGGGGTCTACTACAGGCCGCTGCACCAGGACAATGAACTAGACCAGGAATTTTCCAAGCAGCTCAAAGAGGCTGTGAGGTCTAAAGATATGGTAGTCATGGGGGACCTTAACTACCCAGACATATGCTAGGAGGAACAGTCAGCTATATCTAACTGCTCTTGCAGGTTCTTAACCTGTATTCAGGACCTCCACCTAACACAGGAGGTAAGGTGCCCCACCAGGGGCAATGCCTTGCTCCACTTGGTGTTGGCCACAGGGGGATGACCTAGTGGGGGACCTGCGGATTCAACGCAACTTAGGGGACAGCCAACCAAATGATTAAATTCACTATCCAGCAAAGGGTGGGCATTATACCCAGCAAGGCACAGGTGCTGAACTTTAAAAAAGCTCACTTCAATAGACTCATGGGATTGGTTAGCAGGGTGCTAGGAGCTAAGAACTTGGATGCACTGGGGGTCCAGGATGGGTGGACATTCCTCAAGGAAACCATTCTTTGGGCTCAGAATGAGTCAATCCCATGGCAAAGGAAAGGGGGTAGGGGGGCCAGGAAGCCCCTGTGGCTAACCAGGGGCATCCAAGATACCTTAAGGGCAAAAAAAGAGGTGTACAGGAAATGGAAGCAGGGGGTAGCTAGCAAAGAGGAGTATACTTCTTTGGCCTGCACCTGCAAGGAGTCAGTCAGGAAGGCCAAGGCAACTCTAGAACTCAGGCTAGCGTCAGGGATTAAGAACAATAAAAAGTCCTTCTTTAGGTACGTTGGGAGCAGAAAGAGGGTGCGGGGTAGCACAGGACCCATAGAGGATGGGCAGGGGGCTTAGTGACAGATAGCAGGGAAAAGGCAGAGCTCTTCAATGAGTTTTTTGCCTCTCTCGTCTTAAATGGGAGTCTAGATGAACCCTCAACATACATCACAGACACCAACAAAGGGAACATCAGCTGACCAAATGGTCAGTGCCAACATGGTAAGACGACACTTGGAGGGACAGGATGTATTCAAATCACCAGGGCCGGAGGGACTCCACCCACAGGTAATTAAGGAATTAGCGGGGGTCACAGCTGATCCACTGGCAAGGATATATGAGCACTTACGGTGCCTGAGTCAGGTTCCAGAGGACTGGAAGAGGGCCAACATTGTCCCAATCTTTAAAAAGGGGAGGAAGGAGGACCCAGAGAACTACAGACCAGTCAGCTTTACCTCTATCCCTGGGAAAATCCTAGAAAAAATCATCAAGGAACACATCTGCGGGAGTCTGCTGGCTAATATGATGTGGAGGGGTAATCAACATGGGTTTTTAGCAAGCAGGTCCTGCCTGACTAACCTAGTTTCTGCAGGAGTCGAGGTGGATGTTATCTATCTGGACTTCAAGAAGACCTGACAAGGTATCCCATACCACTTATAAATAAACTGAGGGGATTTGCCTTGGATGATTACACGGTAGACTGGGTAGCAAATTGGCTCAAGGGTCACACTAAGAGGGTGGTAGTGGATGGTCACCTGGAAAGATATGGGCAGTGGAATCCCTCGGGGCTCAGCTCTGGGGCCGTTGTTGTTCAACATCTTCATCAGTGATCTGGATGAGGGGGTGGGAAGCACCCTGTCCAAATTCATGGATGACACAAAATTATGGGGTGCAGCTAACACCCTGAAGAGGAGGAACCAGATCCAGGCTGACCTAGACAGGCCGGGGAAGTAGGCAGAGCAACAGGACGCAGTTCACTAAGGACAAGTGCAAGGTGCTGCATCTAGGGAGAAAGAACTGCCATCATACCTACAGGCTGCAGGGCGACCTTCTCAGCTCCACTGAGGCAGAAAAAGATCTTAGAGTCACTGCTGATTCCAGGATGAACATGAGTCGCCAATGTGATGAAGCAGTTGGCAGAACCAATCACACCTTGTCATGCATCCGTAGGTGCTTCAAAAACAGGTCCAGGGAAGTGATTCTCCCCATCTATGCGGCACTGGTCAGCCCGCAGCTGAAGTACTGTGTCCAGTTCTGGACGCCACAGTTCAAGCGGGATGCGGACAACCTGGAGAGGGTCCAAAGAAGGGCCACTCACCTGATTCAAGGCCTGCAGGGAAGGCCCTACGAGGAAAGGCTAAGGGACCTTAAGCTCTTCAGCCTCTCCAAGAGAAGGCCGAGAGGGAACCTTGTGGTGGCGTACAAATTCATAAGGGGAGAGCAACATGAAATAGGCGATGATCTGGTCACCACAGCACCCCCTGGAACGACAAGGAACAATGGCCATAAGCTGAGAAAAGGTTTAGGCTGGACATTAGGAGAAAGTTCTTCATGGTCAGGGTTGCCAGAATCTGAAATGGGCTCCCAAGAGAAGTGGTGCTCGCCCCATCCTTGGGGATCTTCAAGAGAAGAGTGGACAGGCACCTGGCTGGGATCACACGACCTCAGGGTTGGTGACTCGTTTCTTGCCTGCCAGGGGCAGGGGTCGGACTAGATGGCCCACTGAAGTCCGTTCTGACTCTATGAATCTAAGATGTTTGAAAAGAGCAATTGGTTTGACACTTGCTCTGTTCTGTTAAGAAGCAACTGAAAGACTCAACCAATTTCAGAAAAGGCAAAATAAGGAGGCTCCATGCAGGCTGTGCAAAAAACAGCAGGCTTGCTACAGAAATATACTTACCAGCAAGCAGAGAAAATGGTGGGAAGTCCTGTAGTTTTGGGACACAGGGGAAAGGGAGAAGGGGGTGCAGGGTGGGGCTGCTTGTAGCAGAAGGCAGGGAGGCTTCACCAGGGTCCACAGAACCCCAGCCTGCCCCTCCCCCCAGCTTTCACTTCCTGCCCTCATATCAAGCATAGGGTGATGTAGCTCAGTGAAGCCTACAGTGTTGGGGGGAGCACAGCCAAGGAGGTGTGGCCATGGGGAAGGGCACGTACCTGGAGTAGGTGTGGGGAGGGGAAGGTGGAGCCACCCGATTGTGATGCCAAGGGAATTTACAGCCAGGGAATTGTGTTTGCGAGGGAGAGGGAGCTATGGCCCCTGCTGGTACAGCCCCTGTGGCATGTAGCCCTTGGCTACTAGGAAGCTGGTTAGCCCCATTTTAGAACATGGGTAGGCCCAACTGTTACTGCAGGGCTCATGACAAAATGTTTATACAGGCTTTTGTACAGAACTCAGTTATACTCTGTGCAAAAACTAAAACCCCCACACAAACAAACCCTAGCCACTGCCAAAGAGTTGAGGAACAAGACAAAAAGAATAAAAAAGGCTATGAGATCTTTACGACTGTAGAACCAAAAGATGTTCTACAATCCCTCAAGAACCTTTTTATGAATCAGCTTCTCATACAAAATTCCTTCCAGCAGCCACTGCTATTCAGATGTTTCTCATTTTGCAAAACCATAGCATATGCTTCTCCAGAGCAGAAACTTACAAAAACATTTTTAAAGGAGGGCATCAATCCTTGTTGTGAATTTTATCCATATCTGATTCAGTTTGGCATTAATTTCTGACTGTGTTAAAGTGTTTATTCCCTTTAACCTCATCAACAGTAATCCTTCCCCTTTCACCTTCGAAGTCTTACCTTCAGTCCTTGCTTTCTTTAATCCAGCAGATTCCACATCTTCAAAGGATCTCTTTCGACTTGTCCCACCATTGAGAGGATTGGAACCTGCATCCTGATGAACCCCATTTAAAGTGCCATTACTATAGAAATGATTCAGGTGACAGTTCTGGAGGTTCAAGAGAAACTGGGCACATTCTTGGAAGCCCTGGGTATGAGCAAGGTCTGCTGCCGTCAGGCCACTGGCATTTCTCAAGCTGCACAATACAAATAAACTGAATTACACTCATTCATCAACCTAGCTTGACTGCTGCTGCTGCTCTTACTGACTAACTATCTGTAGGTGACGAGAGAAAACATAAAACTTAGCAAATTTCCATTAAGGAATTAGCTATCAATCTTAAGATTCATAACTAACTTAACTCAACTTTTTGCACATATCTGGCTTCTAAGCAAAATTTGGGAGACAATATACTTAAATAAAATCAACATAACTATGTGCCTTTAAAAAAAAAAGCATCTTCCTATTTAAACTTCTTACAATGCTTAATTCCTAAAGTTAGTCTGAAGCATCTGACATTTACATGAACTTCAGACCCTAGTCTTGAATACTGAATTGTACTATTTTCTGTAGTTTATTCTGATAATCTATTGCTTTATCTTGAGTAAAAAAAATTAAATACTCAAAACAAACTTAGCATGACTTGGAAATTGTCCATGGCATTCTGATGTCTAAGACAATGAGAATAACATCACTAATCTTCCTAACAATAAAATATATACACACACACATATATATATATATGCTATGCTTAGTTATGCTTTGCGTGTCTTTTTTTCTGCTTTGTTTCTTATTACAAAGTATGTGACGTTTATAAATGGCAGATTTTTCTCTAATTTGATCCAGAATTTTTCCAGCTAGGTAACTGAAATGGGATTAATTTTCTGATGCAAGATGATGAAATCAAGACATAAGATACTAACAACTGTAGAAATAGGTGTAATTTGAAAGAGTTTTCCTTTGGTCCTTCTCTCTTGAAAACCATTTATACAATTGGCTTCTATGATTAGAAACATATACAAAAAATGTAAGAAACAGCTACAGTGTAGACTCAGTAGAGTAGGAACTAAGAAATTAGAGGGCAGAATAGGGGATGTTGCAAAATCTTTCCTTTCTTGAAATACTAGGAAGGAGGTCTCATGAAAATGGGTTTTTTACATCTATGTTCTATGACTTAGTATCTTGGGCAAGAAAACATATTACTTTATACCTTCCACAAAAAAGATAGAATGACAACAGAATAAGAATTCTGGAGGTTAAGTGAGGCTGATCTGTATGTTCCTTTGTTATAGTTCAGGGAAGTTCCAACAAACTGCTCTTAAGCAAATATACAAGAAAACAAAGGAACATGATCAAGTTCTATACAGGATCAAAATCTCAGCAAGCCAAAAATACAGACTGAATAATGTAATTTTCTATTCAATACAAACTTTTCTACCACTATTAATGGCACAGAAACATTAAGCAAGAGAAGTATACAAGAGCACTTGAGAGCTGGCATGAAGCCCTAACACTTGACATGGTATGGAATAAGGAATGACAAAGGGCAAAGAATAGAGCTGCTTCCTAGAATATTACGACTTGCCTGGTTATACAGATCAGGAAGAGATGAGTTACTTCAAAAGCAATCCAAGCACAGTTGAGACCAATTCCTAAGCAGACAGATACAGTTAGATTAAGCAAAGTAAGGATGGGTAGAGCAGGCGGAACACAGGTTTGTTTCTTTTAGCTTCTGCAACTAGAAATGCCATTAACTAAGGACGATCAAGGCAGCTTCCTTTCTTACAAAGTCATCCATTACACACCCTATTTGGTACTGTTAATTTATTCATGCAGCACCCAGATATATATAGCATGCACTACAAAATTTTTTTAATGCAGTATTTCCAAGTCTTTGAATTATACCCTTTCTTAAATATCAAATTCTATATCTACTTAGTTCAACGTCTGAAAGAATAAAAGAGTTTTCTATCCTCACTCAGTTGGGGGTGGGTAAAAGAGTAGTATACAAGCAGGAACAGACTGCTTAATGTCTCTGAATCTCTGCTATGGCTTTTCAAAGTCGCTCGCTGTTCTGGTATCAAGAAAATCTTCTAAACAAGATGTGTATATGAATTTACAAATGACTTTGAACAATACCTCTGAGTTACAGAATCACTTAATTTTAATGAGTGATAACTCAGATACTATTAATTGTCAGTTATTATTGAAGTATTTGCCTGCTTAATACTGTGAAAAAGTCAGAGCAAGATTATGATGATCTACACCCCCATTTTCCAAAGTGGCACTGAAACGAGAAAAACTAGCAAGTGGTACGTAAGAGACTGTATACATTAAGATATGTAGTCCTTTAACACCATGTGACCAAGTTGCCGGGAATGAAACAAATCAATTAGCTTGATTTTCCTAAAGTTGGCAATACTCTTCCACACATCCCAAATTTTTAAGATTAATAAAACAAAAGGAGAGAAGAAACATAATGAGTTAGAATTTCTGGAAGGAACAGCTTCTCTTATTCACAGTTCTTCATGTACACAATGAAATTGCTATGAGACTATTATAATAATAGTGCTGTAGCAATCTGTATGGTTACCAAAGAGCTATATACTTATGTAAGATGATGGTCTATATATCCCAGAGAGCTAGCAAATTCACCTTGCATAAAGAATGAACTATTCAAATTGGATCTTAACTGGACAAAGCCAATATATATTTTATACTTTAGAAGACTTAGGAACTTGAAAAAAAGAAAATGAGGACCAAACTGGACTTGACAGAAAAATTGTAAAAATTCAGAAGATGTCCTCAAAAAACGGTATATTCTAGGAGTTGGCAGCATACTGCTGTGGAGCCAGGGAACTTTGCTGCACTGCACCAGGTTGATCTGGCCTACAGCTCCAAAATCTTGCCTATTGCTAGTATAGTCTACTAGTTTGGCTCCCTTGTTTTGGGTCATCCTCTAAACGAAGCTTGTTCACAAGCATATAAAATGACAATGAGAGGCTAGAGTGGTGTGAAATTTTGATGGATGTTAACATAGGGAAAGACTGCAAAGCACTCAATTAGCAATATTCATAGAACTCAAAGGAAAAAACCACTAGAATCAAGCAGTGTTACTTGATTTGAATAGAGTTCATCCCTTTAAGATACCCATATACTTGCTGAATTTGTGTTTCCAAGAGGTGCCATAAAAAGGACTGGTAAGATTTGCTGCCACTTCTGGACAGAATATAGGAGCATAATGAATAACAATAATCTCCTTTTAAAACATCCAAGTGAGAGCATATGCATGCATCAAAAAGCTAAGGCCTCCAAAACCACTGCTCTGGATTGGGGCTGTTACAGACTTGGACTGCAATTCCCTAGCAGCAATTATATAAAAGACAGCTCTCTGGCTCCACAGCTATATGTTGACAACTCCTTTCTTCCTTTTGTCAGGATCAAGTCTGGGATCCTGGCAAAAGGAAGAAAGGAGTGCAGCAGAGTATGGATCCTGGACTTCAGAAAAGCAGACTGACTCCTCAGGAAACCGATGGTCATGATCCCCTGGAAGGTCAGTCAGAAGGGGAAACGAGCTCAGGAGAACTGGTTATATTTTAAAGAAATCTTACTGAGGGCGCAGGAACGAATGATCCCAATGTGCAGGAAGTACAGGCTATATGGCAGGCCACCAGCTTGCCTTGGCTTGGCAGAAAGAACTCTTCAGTGAGCTTACACACAAAAAGGAAGCTTACAAGAAGTGGAAACTTGGCCAAACAACTTGGAAGGAGTATAAGAATATTGCTCAGCCACGCTGGGATGAAATTAGGAAGACCAAAGCACAACTGGAGTTGCAGCTACCAAGGCATGTGAAAAGTAACAAGGGTTTCTACAAGTATGTTAGCAACAAGAGGAAGGTCAGGGAAAGTGTAGGTTCCTTACAGAATGAGGGAAACAACCCACTAACAGATGAGGAAAAGACTGAAGTACTCAAGACCTTTTTCACCTGAGTCTTCTAAAACAATGTCAGCTCCCAGACTACTGCACTGGGCAGGACAGTTTGGAGAGAAGGTGAGCAGCCCTCAGGGAAAGAAGGGACTATTTAGAAAAGCTGGAGGTGTAAAAGTCCATGGGATCAGATGCAATGCACCCAAGGGTGCTGAGTGAGTTGGCTGATGTGACTGCAGAGCCACTGGCCATTATCTCCAAAAACACGTGGTGATCAGGAGAGGTCCCAGACAACTGGAAAGGGAAAATATAGCCCACCTTTTAAGAAATGGAAGGAGGATCCAGGAAACTATAGAGCAGTCAGCTTCACCTCAGTCCCTGGAAAAATGATGGAGCAGGTCCTTAAGAAATCCATTTCTAAGCATTTGGAGATGAAAGAAAGTGATCAGGAACAGTCAGCATGGATTCACCCAACACAAGTCATGCCTGACCAGCCCAATTGCCTTCTATGATGAGATGCCTGGCTCTGTGGATGTGGGGAAAGCAGTGGATGTGGTATAATACCTCAACTTCAGCAAGTCTTTTGATACTGTCTTCCACAGTATTCTTGCAAGCAAGGTCAGGACATATGGGTTGGATGAATGGACTGTAAAGTGAACAGAAAGCTGACTGGATTGTTGGGCTCAACAGATAGTGATGAATAGCTTGAGGTCTAGTTGGTAGCTGGTATCAAGTGGAGTGCTCCAGGGGTCGGTCCTGGGGCTGGTTTTGTTCAATAACTTCATTAGTGATCTGGAAGACCGAATGGACTGCACTCTAAGCAAGTTCATGGATGACACCAAGCGGGGGGGGGGGGCGCAGTAAATATGCTGGAGGGTAGGGCTAGGATTCAGAGTAACCTAGACAAATTGGAGGACTGGGCCAAAAGAAATCTCATGAAGTTCAACAAGGACAAGTGCAATGTCCTGCACTTAGGATGGAACAATCCCATGCACTGCTACAGGCTTGGGACCAACTGGCTAAGCAGCAGCTCTGCAGAAAAGGACCTTAGAGATACAGTGGACAACAAGCTGGATATGAGGTAACAGTGTGTCATTGTTGCCAAGAAGGCTAATGGCATACTAGGACTGCATTAGTAGGCATGTTGCCAGCAGACTGAGGGAAGTAATTATTCTGCTCTATTCTGCACTGGTGAGCCCACATCTGGATTACTATGTCCAGTTTTGGGCCTGACACTATAGAAAGAATGTGGCAAATTCGAGTGAATCCAGCAGAGGACAATGAAAATGGCTTGGGCACAACTTCTGAGGAGAGGCTTAAGGAACTGGGCTTATTTAGTCTGTAGAACAGAAGACTAAGGGGGGATTTGATAGCAGCCTTCAGCTACCTGGAGGATCCCAAAGAGGATGGAGCTAGACTGTTTGCAGTGGTGGCAAATGACAGAACAACGAGCAAAGGGAAGTTTATACTGTATATTAGGAAAAACTCTCACTAGGAAGGTAGTGATGCACTGGAACAGGTTACCTAGAGAGGTGGTGGAATCTCCATCCTTGGATGTTTTAAGGCCTGACTCAACAATGGAATTATCTAGCGGCGGCTGGTCCTGCTTTGTGCAGGGTGGTTGGACCAGATGACCTCCTGAGGTCCCTTCCAACCCTCATTTTCTATGATTCTAATTACTTCACAAGGGCTGAAGGAAGTATGGCCCTCTGTGGCTGGTCAGTGGGGCTAGTCCTGCTCAGTCTTTGTGTTATGGTAAATCACTAACACTACAACTGTAGTCACATACTTTTTAAGAATAAAATGGGAATAGCTAACTCTGCTCTTTTCCTTTTTTCTCTACGTATGTCAATCCCTCAGTGGACAATGCAGGCAAAAGTCATTATGGCCTATGTTTAAATTTCTGAAAAACTAAGTTCTTAAGCCACCTTTAACATGAGGAAAAATGTGGAAAAATGTGGTAAAGTAGCAAGGTATCATTAAAGGAAGTAGATTATATAACTTGTGTCGTAAAACTCTATCAAGCAAGGGGAAGTCCAAAGAGTTGGTAGTATAATAGTGCCATATTCTCAGCCACAAAACTGAGAGATGCCTTCTCTTGGGAAGTTTTCTTCTTTTCTTTCTCAGAACTGGCTGTAAAAGAAGAAACTTGTCATAAATACTTATAGAGTTTAAGCAACATGGCATTCAAGGATCAAACCTAGAATGAAAGTAGTGTAATATGTGATCTATGGATAAACAGGAAGAAAGCATTTCAGACTTCATATAGCCTTAATTTAAATTCCTACCCCAACTCCCAAACTTTTAAAAAAATGTTCCAGGGCATTCCCAAACCAATTTTAGCACAATTTTGACCAAGCTTTGAAGTGCCTGAACCTTAAAATCTGAAGCTGCTTATTGTAAGCAAATAATCCTGTGTCTTCTCAGCTATGATACATCTTAAGACAAGTTTGCCTTCATGTAACTGGTAATTGCAATAGTGGATGGGACTCTCCTATACCTAGTTTTGCAAATCAGAATATGGAAACCAGTTCATTAAAAGGCTGTTTTTGAAAGGCTTTCAGATACGGAGTTTCTATCTACTAGGTTACCTACATAAGAAAAGATAAAGAAAGGTCCAAGGCAACACAGTAACTGACACCTTCTTAAAATAAATGATCTTAACAGAAGAAACCAATGTGGGGGAAAAAGAGAAAGCCACGTTAGACTGAGCTCGAGCCTTGGAAAAAAATGACCAAAAAGTCACAAGCCCTAGGTCTACCAACCAACCCTTAACTATAGAAAAATATGTTCTTGAAACCAGACATTAATTTTTAAGGATAGTATAATTCTTAGCAAAAATCCCCCACAATCTTTTCTTGCATTAAAGAAATAAAGGCCTATTTTGAGAGGTCAATCTACCTAGGGGTTAAAAAAAAATAAAAGACAAACTAAAAAGGCAACTCTACTGACAAGAAAATTAACTGTCTTGTAGTTCATCAACCCTACTGAGATGAGTGTACATAGGGTTCAACTGGCAAATATTAGAAAGAACTTTTAGTTACCTTTAGCTAGGACAGAGTATGACTTCTTGATCAGAAAGTCTATTCACTCTGCATTTAGAAAACAGCTTTCTCTGGTATTGTTATCAAATGTTTGAAGAAAGTAATAACACCACTAGATTTTTTCTTACACATACATTTCCTTCTACTCTGTTACGTGGAACTAAGAAACTACGATTTGAACCTTCTGCCTCAAGGCCTTAAATCCAAGAGTCAGGAATAATGTAAAAGGACAGGTTACCTTTTTAAAGGTGATGTTAAATATGTTTCAGAGGGAAGTGTGGGGTTGGGGATTAGTACAGTGGAAAGAAAAATATTCTCACAACAAAAATAAGTCAGATGGAGATACAAATATGGGAGAGGTAAAATTCATTGAGGTCTAAATAAGAAGAATAAAGCAGAGTGATCCTAAGGTTCTTCTTTGCTGTTTACTAAATTTCAAGTAAGAGCTTCTTGCAGTGATGTGTTGTTTCATACAGAAACTCATAAACAGACAGTTGATTAACAGTGTCATAAAACCCAAGAATGCATTTACTGGTAATTCCTTCCACTACAACAATGCTAATGACGATAGTCTGCAATTGACTTTTTTCATGCCCATATTTTTTTGTGTTTCACGTGGTTTTCATAAGCTGGTCTTCAGAACTATGTCTAGTTTCTAATGAGTATGTTTCATGTTTTTCACTCATCTCTTTTGTTTTAACTTCCATTTTTTCTTCTTTAGCTACCTACATCACCATAGCATTTATTCCAGAGCCATGATAAATTTGAGACTGTTGTCAGCCAAATAGTGAAAGGGCACTGATGCAACACAAAATCTAGAAGTGTATTAGTTCTACAATACGCACAAGTGTTGACGTAAGCCTGATCAATTTTAATTCAATTAATAAAAATAGGTTTTTGACCAAACAGGAAGTAGATGTGGAAAGCTGAAGTTCACTTTCTGGACACTTATACAGTAGAAGGGTGCTCTCTACCAAGTTTATCTTAACAAAGGTTTATTAAAAACATTCTGCAGGAAAAAAAAATCTTTACACTAGCGCTCAGAAAAATACCCCCATTAAGGATCTTCCAACAGGAGAAAGCAAGATACTGAAAACAGAGTATAAAGATATATTAGCTGAAAATACTTATATAAACTTTATCTAAAGTACTAAGAAGCTTGGTAAGCAAACTGTTTCTTGCATATGATCAAGAATTTGATATTCTGTGTATTTACTGCATCTCAGGAAAGAGTAAGTTTAGTATTTCAGTAGAAGTCTTAAAATGTGCTTTTTGAAATAGTAGTCTATCTTCTGCTTATAACGTCACATACTTTGGAAAACAAACAAAACCAGGATTTCCTACTAAGAATAATCAACATTTAAATTAAATCCCCTGAATCTATCATTTTTTTTTAAAAAAGAGATCACCACATCACCTACTGCTTTATGTATTCTTTGTTAATGCCATGCGACAATCTAAGAAAATAAACCACAGTTTTTGTATATCAGCATAATACTTCTGTTAAAAAGTACTGATCTCAACTTATCTATTGTTAGTTTACAAATAAGAATGTAGACATTGTAAATTAGGGTAAGCAAAGCATGCAAATCTATAGATTCTATATCTGAATTCCTAGATTAGCATTAAAACCAATCACCGCAACAAATACCTCAACAGTATGCCTTGTGTGCAGAAAGGAAGCGATACTGAACATTCAATGCCACAACTGTAAGGTTTTCGGAGAAGCACCTGTGGCAGTTTCAGCAGTTTCTATATGGAATGCTCCCCCTTTCTAGGATTACTTGAAAAAATCAAGTCAATTCGAATTACGTAGCTGTAAAACATTGACATGTGTATTTTTTTACAGTTTCAGAATCTTCTGTTTGATTTAAACGGGCAATGGTGCATAAACAGGAAACTTATATCAAAAGGGATCACATATTTGCAGGCAACAGTAAGATTAAAAGTTACATTAACATACATAAAGTGCTGTAGCACATTATTCATTATGTAAGCCATTATCATGTGACCACCTTGACAACAAAATACTGAGCCTTTAATGCCTTTTAAGCATTACTACTTTCATCCTGAAGCCAAATTAATTGTCAATTCTTTGATGAAATTTAAAAAGCATGAACTAAAACTACTGGTCAACTCATGGCTTCAGTTACTTTAAATTTAGTATGCTGTATTTCAAATAAATTAGTAACTATGCCTATACAAAAATTAGCATACAACAAGGATTAAAAAAAAGAATCAGAACACTAATATGCCCACAATGAGAAAAACCCTTTTCCTACAAACATCAGTATACTAAGTCTAAAATTTCTAAAGCAAAATGACCTTTAAAATACTACACTTAAAATTTTTTTAACCCTTTGGTGTCCAAGTACAAAAGTTGCAAAGTAAGTTTTTTAAACATACATTCTTTAGGTAATTGCAGAAAGTAAAATATTTTCAATTAAAACAAGATTTATGACTTTCTGGGAAAGCCGTGAAAATACATAATGGACTTCTAGGCAAACAAGAAATTGGTGCCAGGTTTTCATTTTACATCTACAGTCATGGTGTATGGAAGATACATTTTTATGAATATTTTTTTTAAACCTTGCCATATTCTCAGTCACTTCTCCGAGCCTTTGTAGAAAGATTTCTAAGAATTTCACAGGTACTGTAAGCAACTTCTTGATGCCACCACTTTCTGCTGAGCATATACTGGCACAAGAAAAATCTGGCAAGTTTACTAATCATTAACATTAAACATTAAAAATATTACAAATTTAGACAGAGTACCACTGGTGAAATATAAGGCTGCATGCAAGTTGGGTGTTGACAACTGCTATACTGAATATTTTTATATTGTGGTGTATTTGTTGCTTTTTTGGTCTAGCTTACAAGGAGTCTATGTTATAACGCAGGGTTTTCATCTTAGATGCTTAGTGTTGAGAAGGAACCAAAAGTATATCCATCAGATGTCAATTTCTCTGAAGGATCTAGTCAATTTCTCTCTCCAAGAAATTCTTAAGTTGCATCAATATGCTGAACAAGATACTACTATTGGGTTTTGACTAGTAAGTATAATTGGTAGATTTTCAAGTAGGTTTGGGAAATTTATTATGTAACAAAACATAGTTTACAAGACATGTTGTGAGAGATTATGATAATTTTCCAAGTGATAGCCTGCTTCTCTAAGCAATAGTGTATCAGGTAGAAGATGTTTTCCACCCATATAAAATTAAAGAAAAAGAATTCCCTCGAGACACCACAGATGGTATGTTCCCAGCAAACAAAAGCCTTCCTGCTGTACAAGTAATTCAGTTTGATGTAAAATATGGTCATAAACAAACAAACCAGACTCCAGACTAGGCCCCATAATGCAAACTTAACTGACAAACTAGCAGCACTGCTGCTATGTCAAATGACTGTGTCATATGGGAAGTGGATCGTCTATGTTGGTAAAGCCAGAAATGTTATGGCTGAAGCTGTTCTGTTTATAGAGGAAGATGAGGAATTAAAGAAACCACACTTCTGTAGTAGAAGTATTCATTAAAATATTGGAACAGAAGTTGCAACAGTGGTATTTAACCTAACAGGAAGAGAATTTCATGTCTCCTTACTCACTGAGGGGAGAGTAGCACCCAAAAGTTATCTAAAAATCAAAACAAAACACAAATTTGAGGAACTAGGATCCTCGCAGGGAAAAACAACTACTGAAGAACAGCAGAATATTACATGCCTTATTAAATATGTTGTTACAGAAGATGTATTACATATACAAGGAAGACTAATGGCAACTTGTGGACAGAAAATGTAACGAAGAAAAAGTATGATGCCAAATAGGCTAAATAACGCTGTGGAATTCCCCTGAACTACAAAATAGAAGAACCAGTTACACTGGATCCAAATATTCACTATGAAAAATGAAGGACATACACCCTAGAAGTGAAACTACAGAAGGTGTAAATAATCATCTCAAAGGTTGTTTTTTTTAATGTCAACTGAAAAATGGAAATATATTGAAGAAAAAGGAGAAATAGCCAGTTTAAAGACCAATGAATAGCTCTATTAGCTTCCAGTAATTGTGTAAAGACGACGACTTCAAATCATCTCAGAGAATTAAAATACTTTCTGCTACAAGATGGCTGTTTGGAGTCGATTATCTCCAATACCCTTCGCTGGAAGTTTTCAAGAAGAGGCTGGATAGACATCTCTCTGAGATGGTTTAAGATTAGTGAATCTCCATTCTGTGCAGAGGTTCTCAACTTTTTTAGACTCAAGACATCCCTTGTTAGACTCAAGACAACCCTCAGAAAATACGTCAGCTCTTCAGCTTTATATTTTTTTTCCTACGGAAAAACAGAGCAATTCTTCTTTTGTTGCCAAGAACTCAGACCACAACAGGTCAGAACAGTCTGGATGCTATGGATCCTATTTGAAATCTCTAACTTCATCTTGTGAATTGCATGTATGGCTTTGCATACCAGAGAGTGCCAATATTGCAGGGCACTTTGTAGCACCATTAAAAGGATCTCAAGACACTGGTTGTGACGCACTGTCCTAGACATTCCAACCCTATGGCTCCTTAATTCAGGAGACAGAAGACTTTCTGGATTCAAAAGCTATCCAAGTTTATAAGGCAAGCTTTGGATTTGTATGAAAGGAAGTTTTTGTTCCACCTAAAAGGGAAATGTAGCTTTATTACTAATACTACAAAATACAAAAAAGGAATTGTTCTCGAACTACTAAGTATTAATGTGCAGTTGCCCTTGGTTCTCAAGCTAGGGCTGGCAAAGCATGTATATGTATTCTACAAAGATAATTCTGTCAGGTATTCACCCATGAGATGCTTCCTGAAAGCTGCAGTTCCAGACAGTAAAGTTTTTAAAGCATTTCTCTGACCAAATTTCAGTACCCCTTGT
This sequence comes from Gavialis gangeticus, assembly GCF_001723915.1. NCBI lineage: Eukaryota > Metazoa > Chordata > Crocodylia > Gavialidae > Gavialis > Gavialis gangeticus. Next base: position 138,913,620 of record NW_017729032.1, read on the forward strand.
GACAACTTCAAATATTTCTTTGCCACTTGTTCCTAAATATAAATTCAACCATAACTAAATCTGTTGGGAACATGAGAACTGAAACTTAGACAACAGAGAAAACTACCTAGAGGGATTAGGACAGTAGGGGACACAGTAAAATATAAAAGTCATGAATGTAGGCAAAGGTTATTTAACAGAACAGACAAAGGGGAGAACTTGTTACGACTCTATCACAATGTCTGGGCCCCCCACACAAAGCTAGTCACATTTCCTGAATCCTATTTTCATAATAAATTATCCATTATCACTACAGCAACTGCTAAAATTATGGAACACCCAACTCTTTCAGATCATGGTTTACTTGGTAATCCTGAAGTATTTCAGCCTGCCAGAAAACAGAACTTTCTGTTACTACTATAATCTTCAAAAAAAAAAAAAAAAAGTTAATCTCTTCTGAATTGCCCATCTTCAGAGGACCTGCATACCAAATATAATGCCCTTCCCCTCCACAACAGAAATAGACCCATTCATTCCACAAGTTGGCCTACAAACATGCAAGAAACTAGATCCCAATTCTAAATAATGGGTAAAGTTTAAACTGTCTCATATTTTTGGATTTCTCTGTGGTCTATGATAATGTTAGTAGTTTCTGCTGCTCTGCATTACATTACAGAATACCATTCTTCCTAAAAATATCTGTTCTCAGACCAACCAGAATTTGAAGGCAGGAATTTTCCTGGTTATCTGACAATCTGGGCTACAGCTAGGAGACTGAACCTCATTGTTTTCTGACTCTAAATTTATTTAAACAGCTTTCCTGGTACATGTCCCTCTACCTTCCTTAGAAAAGCACTCCTTGAAGCTGGCAAAACAACCAGTAGAATCACTTCACTCTGAACTCATGAATTACGTACACAATATCCCTCTGTAAAAAGAAGAATCTCAAGAAAGAAATCAGTATGATGGATGCTTGTTTTCTCTATACAACAGAAACACTCAGTAAATAGACTAGAACTGCAACCCACTTTCACAGTGAAATGTGGTAGATCTTACCTTCCTACAACACGGAGGGTCAATGTATAAGGCAATAAAAAGGGGGGAAGAAATCCTGTAAGACTCACACTTTTGGGATTGGTGAGATGCTTTGATAGTATGAAAAGGCTTAGACGGATTAGATAACTTTTGCACTGAATGCCTTGATAATTTAATTTAAAATTTAGCTCAGCAGGTCAGTTGCTTTGTATGGGGCATGGGAATATGTTTGGAACAGGAGAAATTGAAAATAAGATCTTTAGTTTTGAAATAGTCAGCTTATGTAGCTTATCATAGTAAATCTTTGTACCTCTGCAGCAAAGAATCTAATACCAGTGATATGAAAAATCATCATTAAGCATTAACAGTATTATTATTTGTAAGGAAGAACATGATTATCAGAGGCTATATGATTTTTCTAAATGGAGTGTCCGTTTAGAAGCCACAACATTCTCCCACAAGGAAGAAGTGGCATTTTACATGAACAGTGTGTAACAATACTAGCTAGTTGCAACTCAATGGTAGAGACATGGTAATTGATTTACTCAAGTGAGGAAACAAAGAACATTAAAAATGCAATTAGAGGCATGTGGTACCTAGAATCTGAAAGAGGAAGGATAAAGACCTCAAAGAATTCCAAGGGTCACATACCTGATAGGTAAAAAAGTACAGCTAAACAAATGAAAGTGTTTGTAAATCCTAAAGTAGAGAATTCAGAGTAGAGAGCATTGTTCCCCTTCCAATTGGTGAATAATTGACTGAGAACTGACTGGTTTTTTTAAACACATTTCTAAGCTGTCAGTTACCATGAAATGCAAGTCTCAGTTTAGTATCTAAGTGGTGAAAATCAAATCTTGGAGAAACATAAAAGTCTATGAAGTTGCAATGAAAAACATTAGCTAAAATGAAAGCTGAGGAATCACACAGGAGAACATAATTAAGGAAACCAACTAGAGTTCAGTTAAGAAAGAAGGCAAGGACAAACATAACTACAGAAGCTTTACAAGGATCTACACTTGAATACCTAACAAGTATCTGCTCAGGAAAAATACCCATAACTCCAGAAAAACGCAGGCAAATAGGAATAGTCAAGTAAAAATTGAAAGAGTTGTGATGAGAAGAAAAAGAGTTGCAAATACAATAAATAAATAAATAAATCAAATCAAATCAAATCAACAGCACAACAGGAAATGAGAAAATGTTTTTATAAACTGAAAACAGTGTTGAGGACACTATTCAACCCGCATGACAAAAGTTACTCATTCAAATGTACTCCATAATATTTCCAGCAAAAAAACTGTCTGAGACCTGTGAGTGAACAAGAGCTGCAATAAATGAAGCAGCTTGATGATGCAGATCAGTCACCTGGCAAAAGCAGATTTGTTTCTACTACTTATTTAATTATTTCAAATGTTACTGGCATGTTTATCCCAGCAGTATTATTTCATCTCCTAGCATGGTGCAACAACTCTTTTGCCAAAAGACTTTACAGAACTTGCCTCAGAGAAATTAGGGCTTACTAATCAATTTCAAGAGCAAGCGTGCTGCAAGAAAAATGTATGGAATTTCTTCCCGATTTCATTAGTGTAAACAAAAGAACTGCTTTTAATGAAGATCTTGTGGGTTCAATTAGATGAACACGTTCCAAACCAAATCTTGATCTTAACACGTCTCTCTGCCAGAATACAGATGAACGAACAACTAGTAGGCATTCTTTCCATCAGTCATGCCAAGACATTGCACTTAGTAGTAGGATATGGCTGCTCAAATGGCAGCTGTAGAAGTCTGAACTGTTCATAAACCAGAAAAAAAATGGTGTACTCACAGATGTGATGCTCGATGCAACACACACCAATATAAGTGTGAGAAACTGTTTCCTATTAATTTAATTAACACTAACAATATATCCAGTATGACTTTCTTTCCTGTTTATCCAACTATTTATGTCTCTGTTTGTAGTCAAGTATTCTTTTTATAAGAAGAGTACAATGCAAGTTTTTAAAATGTGTTAATATATAATGTTGAAAAAGATGCATTGAAAGGGCAAAAGAAAACCTGGCACCAAGAAGCCTTTTCTTTAAAAGATATGCGAACACTCGTTTTTAATCTGAAACACACTTGACAAAATATGAATTGTTCTATTATGTCTTTTTAATAAAAACCCAGCAGTTATTATGGATACTTTAAAAGGTATTATCCACATTAAAAAGTCAGTTACACAGCAAACCTTTTCACTCATATGAGGCATTGTGACCACCTGCTTCCCCTCTTCAAGAGTCCATGAATACCATAGTTAGTGGAGCAACCATTTTTATGGCTGTAGGACATACAGAATATGCTTCAGCTAAAATGAGAAGGTAAATACCACAAAAAAAAAATCAAAATATTTTTACTGGGGTACATTTTATATTGTTTTACTATTAAAAATTTACAAAGGAATAGAGACCCAAATTCTCTTTCATCAATTAGAAAAAGAATTCAACAACTTAGTCAAATTAGACTGCAACATACTATATTTCTTTATAAGAATGATGAACTATCACATTTGAAATAAAGTCAAATAAATTTACCTCTTTAAGGTCCTTCTATTTAAACTAAAATGCTCATCAGATGTCCAGTAAGGGAAAAAAACCTAACTATAGTCAGCATTCCTTAGCTTCCAATTCAGCTGTACGAGTAATAAAAGAATAGTGTAAAAAACAGATATCATGGATTTTGGTAACTCAAGTTACATTATGCACTAAATTTCAAAAAGCACTATTTCCATTATCAGTCTTCAATAAAACACACATTCAAAAAAATTACAATATTAATTTTTGCTACAACTAATATTATAATTGAGTCTTAATATTCTTGAGTTACTTTTACAAAGACGAGTGAAAATGTGAAATTAAGTGCATACTGTATACATGTGGTGTCAGGTGTTTGTACACTTGCTTAGGTTATCCTCTGTATCTTCATTCAAGTATGTTTTTTAACAGCAAAAACACGATATAAAGAAACAAAGAATTTATCTATAGAAGACAGAATTAGAAGACCAAATCTCCATGAAATGAAAGGGCCAAAAATACTATCAGCATAGGTGGGCACAACTAACTAAAAATTTAGGACATTATATTTTCTTATACCAGAACTGTATATGGTTTTGTGCTCAGAGTGTTAACAAATCTTTCAATTATCCTATATAATAAGTATCTTACTATCCTGTGACTGAATTTTTAGTTACTGTAACGAAGTGGAAGAGTCCACTTTTAACTTGAGACCAGGGAATATAAGAGAGACAAACTTAGTACTCAAGGAGCAGTACTGCTTTTTAAGACATTGCCAAAAAAGAAGGAAAAAAAAAAAAAAAAATCAGTTTACCATCAGCTGTGGGCCCATTTTTCAAATCTGATAATTTATTACTATTCCTTTCAAGTGCTAATTTATGGAATCCACCTAATTTTAAGAAATTAAATATGAAAACTAGATTCCATAGGAGAAATCTCAGTCCAATGGACTTCAACAGCTAAACTCTTCCCAAGATCACCGGGGCAAGAATTTCACTCCATGTAAAACATAATATACTTTGAGGCCCAAATTCTGTTAACTGATCTGCAGACACTGACTGCATTAAAGCTGGAATGAAAGCAGACTCAAGGCCCATTTAAGTAAATCAGACTAGATTACTGGGGTCTAACACTATAAATCTTTCAAAGCAGGGCATGGTATTTTATTTGTACATAAAAGGTGTCCATACGCCCATACGCACACCTAAAGCACGTATAAATAACGAAATACCAAAACTAGTAATCTAAAATCTTTTTCTATTACAGTGCACTATTTGCTGCGTTTTATTCTACATTAAGAAGAGAATAGTTTTGGCCAAAGTTTACTCATTTCTTGAAGGTTAAGAGCAGTTTTTGCCTACATGTTAAAAATGAAAGATGAGTTTAGTCCAGTCATCAAAAACTACTAACTTGTACTGCTTGCACATTAAAGACCCCATGAAAATCACTATTTATTTTTACTTGGAGTATATCAAGTTACTACATTTATGTTTATTTCCTAGCTATATATGAATATTATGGGTATATATTGATATTATCCTTTCTGAGAGTTATAAAACTGACTGGTTACATACTAATTGATGATGATAATTAAGGTTTGCTCAATTCCACCGTAAATTTCAATTCAACTTTACCTCAAGACATCTGAAAGCGAATGTCTCGGTCCTCAATTCAAAACGTGAATGTCAGTATCAAGTGTTTTCATGAAATGCATCAAAACTTGACCCTGACAGCTGCATAATAGTTGTTAGTACCATTTTCCTAAAGACAATTGTGTTATTAACTTACAGATTATTATATTTTGTGGACACTTTACAGTAACATAGCAAAGTTTCATTTTAAGACAGATTTACTGGTGCATTATTAAAACAGTAAGATGGAAACCAAAGGGTTAAACAAGGTATTAACTGCTTGATTCTTATTTCACTTAAAACTCAGTTTCATATTGTAGATTAAAATACAAAATACTAATTATCATTAAATAATAAGCTAATTCTAATTAAAACAAGGTACTAAAGTATTTACGTTATTATAAGCCATAGAGCTTATACTCAACATTTCTAGGTGAAAACTGCATCCATTTTGTCCATGCTGTAAGTTGCAAAAGTTTGTGAGATTTTCTGAATGTTTTTGCAGTACATAAACCTTTAAAGAAAAAAGTTAACAGTGCAAATATACAATATACTAATAAAAAAATACTGAATAGTTAAGAGTGTGTGAAATGTTTTTATTCCCCCAAATAATGGTATTTGCTCTGATGTTTAAATTTCTTCAGTATTATGTATAATGTATTTTAGATAAATATTTATTAGATACAACATAAAATTTTGGGGCATTTCACAGAATTGAAATTAATGTTTTACTAACTATACATTCAGCGCTTAATGTACTGGTATCAGTTAAAATGTTTACTATTAGACATATTCAAAATCTTGAGCGTTACTATAATTGAATATGTCTTATTGATGTTTTCTTTTAATAAAAAATCTAACTACTCTTTTTCAATTTTATTAGCATCTGTGTTTACTGTCCTATGTTAGATACAAAACAACCAACCAAACAAAAAACCACACTTACTCTATTTGTGCTCCATTAGCCACAAGGGCACTTACGGAATCCATACTACCAGACCGTGCTGCTTTATGAATAGGAGTTTCACCAACATAATCCTGTAAAAGTACATTATATTTTGTCAAGTACCACCACTTCAAAAATTGAAGTTCCTAAACATTCCTGACTTTAATTAAGAAAATGGACACAGTAATAATCAATTAATGAATGCAACCGCTCCTTTATTAGCATTTTAAAGACTCTGCTGGCTCTCAACTAGATTGAATGTTTCATTTAAAAAAAAATCCTTGGTCTGCCCCTTCCCCCCATACAATGGTCTAATAAAATGCATCCCTTGTAATAATCCTTGCCTCCTGGCATTTTTCCTGGACCATCATAGCTACAACATCACTCCAACATTCTTCTCTTTCACGCAATTCCCATCTCTGCAAAGAGCCTTTAAAGGAGGAATGGACAGTCTAGAGTAGGCATGTAAACTTCATTTACTGGTAATACAGCTGTGAACCAGGGGCATAGCTTCCATTCAGAATAGATCTTTTGTTGGCATTAGGTGACATGCACAAAAACTGAAGGGAGGATAAGGCCATAAAACTGAATTTCTGTTCTATACTGTCATATTCATTATGACAGTAACATCAATTGTCTGGATTCAATTTCAATTGGTTCACTCAAGGCAGAGAGTGGTGGGCAAACCACATGACCTGGGGAGAACTGGGATATGCACCATGGAGGTGATGCAACCTCCCATTTTCACTTGTTTGTAGTTGTGGTGGGGAGGGGGGGAACAGGAGTGGAGAACTAGGAACCTGTTTCACCTGAATCTTCAGGTGGCAGCCTTATTGTGTCGTCTTACTGTAAACCACCCTGAGCTTGTTGGGAAGTGGCACCTAGATCAAGAGAATACGATTCTTTTTTCCTTCCAGCATTTCTGAATCTCTTGTACCTCTCTCTCTCCATTTCCCACTTCAGCAATTGCCACTTCCTAACCTATGTGCTTTTCTTCTAACCTCACCTCCATCTGTGAAAAGGATCTTTAAGTTTTTAAGTGGCAAGTGTCACTGCTTCAGAACTGAGCTCCAATCCGATTAAAAGGAAAACAGGGAGTTCATATCTATGTTACTGTTTCAGGTACCTACAGACAAAGGCGGATTTTATTACAGTGGTTGCACTCTTCATATCTGGAAGATTCTCTCTGTAGTCATGATGCCTAGAAACTTTTTCTTTTACATGTTCTTGGTATATGGGCAATTTAAGAGTTATCCTGAAAGGAAAAAAAATGCCCTAGATTTTGTCCTTCAGATTTTTCAGGACAAGTTTTCAGATCTGGCCTAGGCCTATGGGTAAGTGTCCTCTCAGCAAGTTGCATCAAATAGTCAAGTTGCCAAAAAAACAAAGACAAGCATACAATATTGGTCATAGTTTCAGTTTAAGATTTTAACTTACTGCTTTGGATCATTTTCACATAAACTATTAAAATAAATCCTAATTTTGCTGATTGATGCAACAGACCTGTTTTTCCAAATTCTTCCATTGGATACATTGCAATTGTCCCACATGCTACAGGAAAAGAGATGAGACACTAAGAAGGTAGCTTAAGAAGGTTGCAGCTTTATTAAAAAGCACACTCGAGTTATCTAGCAATCATCCATGCATTCCAGGTTATTCTTTCTATGGTCATCCATTTCACCTACTGGAGGACTGCCAGTAGCTGGGCATCCTATTTAGCTGGTCCCAGCAGCACTGCTGAAAGCCTTCTTCCTCTCATCTAATGATTAGCAAGTCAAGAAAGAAGGGTTCATGTTCTCACTACACTGGTAGACATTTGGAGCCCCCAACCCCATTCCCCACTTCCTTAGGAATTGCCTTCTAACCTAAACCCACATCCAGTACTTGTTTGCACACCACATAAGCCTTTTTCCCCAAAACACAGCCCCCAAAATTGGGGTATATGTCTTAAGCAGAGAAGGTGATTTTCCACCAAGAACAGATTCACCATACACTGAATCCTGCTCCACAAGTGCAGTAGGAGCGGTATCATTATTAATCAAACAGCTGATGTTTCACTAATCAAGCTAACTGTTCTTCTGGCAGTTTGGGTGTGCACCAGCTACTCCTGGGTCTCTCTTTCCCTCTTTTGCACTGTTCAAACTCTTTGCAAAATCACAGATTCACCCATGGAGATCAGTCTTCAGCAGCAGCTAGGGTTTCACCTTTTAGTTAAGCATGAGATAAAGGGTGAGCGGGCAGAACATTAAGTTCTATTTCTATACAGCCATAATTATGGGAAAAAAACCCTTTCATTCTGCCCTCCCAAATATAAGGTGCTTGGTCTTATCTGGGGTTGTGATGAGCCATATTCCCCTCTCACACAACAGATTATGATAGCACTGAATTCTAAAACATGACCTATGCCACATGGTCCCTGCTTTTGGGAGAGATGGAAACAAACATAGGGGAAAGTTCCCCACACTGCCTGGTCCCACTCCCTAAAAGGGTTGACTGGCATGAAGTTTACAGAAAGACCTGCTCTGACAGTAATATCAAGATAGACAACAATGGTGAAGGGAATTTTTCTTCCCAGCATGAGTAAGCCCCAGGCCAGAGGAAGAACTTATAAACCACAGGCAGACAATTATTTCTGCTGGAGGGCCAGTTAATGAGTTCTGGTGAGCCGTCGAGAGCTGCAAAGGGCAGACCCAGGCTATGACAGGTGTCCCGCCCCCTGGTCACCATCTTGGGGCCAGAAGTCCCTCTCCTAACCCCTGACCTTTGCCAGTGGAAGTCCGCCTTTTGGGAGGAAAGGGTTGCCATCTTGGAAACGGGAAAAAAAAACAATAAAACACCTACTGACTAAAAGTCAAAAACCTATTATAACATCTTTTAATTTTATTATGAAAAATATTGTGTCGTAATTTTTGTTTGCATAGTGTATATATTAGTGATTACATATTAACTGAAAAATAAAGTCTTCCCCTTAAATATTATGGAAAGTGTGCGTGTGCAGGGGAGGGGAGTTTGTGAGGGGATGTGGCTGTACACGTTGGGGGACAATAGGGTACGTGGTGACTTGCGGGGGAGGCTGTGGTTGTGGCATTTGAAAGGTGTGAGGGAGGGTAGGGGAGCCCTCCCCCGCCCACACACACACACATTTTGCCCCCCATGGTGCAGAGGCCTCACTGTAGCAGCTCTGGCCAGTGCTGCACGTGGCAGTACTGAGCGCAGTCAGGCTGGCCCACCTCCATGGCACAGAGCTCTGCACAGTGCACATGCAGCTCCCAGCACTCGTGCGCCACTGGAGGAAGCCCCATGCAATGAAGCTGGCTGTCTTCGCCACTCCCTGTCATGCAGGTCTCAGCAATCTGCTGAAAGTGGGACGGGGGGAGCCCCACCCCTTGCTTCCCAGCAAAGTCCTGGGCAGGGCCACTGCTGCCACCACTGGGAGAGCTGCTGGGATTCCCTGTGTCCCACTCACTCCAGGTACCAGGTAGGGAAGTGACAGGGGTGGAACTGCAGCTGGGCAGAAGCGCAGAACATGGGGCAAGAGCTGACAGCAGCTGCTGCACTTTTTGCCACCACATGGCAGCACTGGTCTGAGCCACATGCCACTACACCCTGCTCACCCAAGCTCTGCACTCCCACACTCCTGCCCCCACCGGGCACAGGTTCCATGCTGCTGCCAGTCCCAGCCCTATGCTCTGCACTCCTGCCCAGTTGCAGCTCCGTCCTCACTGCTTCCATACCTGGTGCCTGGAGCAAGTGGGATGCCAGAGAAGCCAAGCAGGTCCCCTGCCAGCTGCAGCAGTAGCAGCAGCAGCTCCACTTGGACGCTACGTGCTGGCTTTTGCCCATGTAGGTGCGAGCAAGGTGCATGGGCTGGGTGGGCTACAATTAATTAGTGGGCACCCACAGGCCAGATGAAATTGCCTCGTAAGCCAGATCTGGCCTGTGGGCCGTATTTTGCCTGCCTCTGTTATAAGCCCTCCCACCTATAAGTGCTCACAAATCACAAGGCTATAGTAAATCCAGTTGTCTCGTAACACAGGCCAGAAACCCCTGAACATGAATGGGGCTAAATGCCCCCCCCCAAAAGAGAGGGATATTCCTTAAAAAGGAGCTATTAGTCCTTTTTCACCTACTGACCTAGGACAGTCAATACAATAACGCCCTCCTGTGCAACCTCTGAGGCTGTGGAGGGAGCAACACTACTCTCCAAGTAAAGATTTAGTGGATTAGCCACAAAAATAACTTTGTGTTTGTTTACAGCACCTGTAATAAGTGTTCTGTGCTTAATGTGTCAAAATTCTAATCACATCTACTTCTAAAATCCCCAGGATGCCAAATTATTTACAGTAAAGTTTTAGGTGAAAACCAGTTCTTTGTTGAGCATGAGGAAAATAGGCATGTTGGCAGTTATGCAAGGCTAGAAAACAAAAATAATTCTCACTGAAAAAGCAATGATCCCATCCCTGAACTTACAAGGCTGAATTTCAAAAGTCAATTCATTCTGAAGCACTTCCACAAAGAAGTGTGAAAGGGTTGGGAAGGACTGTGGGGGAAGGAAGGAAGTAGGTTTTTTCTTCCTGATAGGCGCAATGGGGATAGATGAGCGCACAGTTCAACAAGAGTAGACCTTTTTAAATTAATGTTACAAAATAAAGACAGAATAGTACTTATGTTAGAAACTTTTCTCTAATTTCCAGTCTAAATTTATGGTTAGTTTCTATATCCATTTGTTCTTGCGCCAAAGGGTCCATCAGTTTATAAATAGCCTTGATATTTGCTGTCTATAAATAGATGTGAGATGGAGATGGGAGTAATCATATCCTCTGAGCCTGTTTTGCAAGGCTCTAGACAAGCTTGTCTTCTCCTTATAAAACTCTCAATTTCCCCCATTATCTTAGGCCAGGGGTGCTCAATCTCTGTTAAATCCATGCTGATGTGCCCATGGGCTCAGAACTTTCATGTAGCTCTGGAGCCCACACGATGCATGCCACCACTGTCACTCAGTCCCTTTTTCCTGCTGCTGAATTCAATGGGGAAGAGGGAGGCAAACAGTAGGGATTCTCAGCTGCTGAGCTCTAGAGCCCCATGAAAACTTTGGCAGCTGGAAAAGCAGTGGAGACCCACCCTTGGTGGTTCCACGCACGCATGCCCACAGGGCTCTGGCATAGCACAAGGCTGGCTACAGCATCTGAAAATACAAATTTCAAGTTTTGAAGAAAGCCTCACTGCTCTGGGGCACCGCATAGCCCTATGTCCACCATTTGGCCATGACTCTCCACTTCAGGAAAACAGTGGTAGGGCACAAGGAAGAGCAAGTAGCTTATGGTACAGTGCTGCCAGCTGAGCAATCTCCATCTGTGATCTGAAAGAATTATTTTATTGTCGTGTCTTATGGCTGGTTTTATTTTTTGTAATGATTTTTTAATTATTTTTATAAAGTTTAAATTAATACTACAGAATACTGAACTTTTTAAATTTATATCAATAAACCTAAAATTACTAAAAAATGTATGCTTTCCTTTCTAATATTATGTAAAATACTCAATATTAGGATATGCAAAAATACAAAAAATATAATACTTCCCTATGCAGCCTGTGGCCCATTTTCAATTTTAATATTTGGCCCACTTTTGTTAAAAAAAGTTGAGCATCACTATCTTAGGCCTTGGACAGATGTACTTTTTAAGTGTGTCAGGCCACAGAGAGGCATTCAGCTCACTGAAAGTGCAAGCTCTCCCAAATACTTGCTGTTTTATTCAGGGTTATTTTTGGAGCACTTAAGACATTTTGGGACCACTTCACAGGGCATATATGCCTGAAGCATTTGAAGTGCTTCAACTGTTACATCACTCCAAAGCATTGGTAGCCCTTCCCTGCACCTGTTCCAGTTTGAATTTCTCCCCCTTGAATATAAATGACTAGAACCATATGTAATTTTCCAGTCTCACAGTGGCACTAGTACTTCCCCACTCCTACTGAAAAATGTGTCACCCAATACATCCTATGATTACAACTGCCTTTTACATAGTGTGTTAACACTGAATGGTTCATAAGCTACCAAGTCCTTCTCCATATAAATGGCTTCCAACTGGGAAATTCCCAGCTTAGAGTAGAAATTAAGAGTAGGAACTGTTGTTACTTCAGTCCTTAAGGTTATCTAGTTCTTCTTGTAAAATACTCCAATACTTTTGCATTTAATTTTTCCTTAGCTTACGTCATCACTACATTGCCACTTTTTGGTCAGTCACTAACAAAAGTATTAAACAAGATTAGTCCCAATATCAATCCTTGAAGAACTACTACTAATTTCATCCCAGACTTTTAATTCAGTGCAGCCCTCCCCCCCTTTAGCCACTTCCTTACTCACCTGACAGTTTTATCAACTTTACTTCTTCAACTTGACTAACAATTTTCCTTGTGGCAGCACTTCCAATACTTTACTGAATTCCAGATGCACCAGATCTTTTCCATCTCCTTTGTTTATAGGAGAATTTATCGTATAAAGGCATCAGGTTACTCTGGCATGACCTAGCTCTGGTAAACCCACATTATTTTTCACATCCCCCCTACCCCCCCATTTACCACCTCATCTTTATTTTTTCCTTGCAAACTGCTCTGAAGCCTTTTATGCTATTGAGGTGGAAGCTGCCTAAATCACCTCTCCCTTTAAGTAGATACTACTATTGTTATTCTCTAATCACATGGTCCCAACCCCTATCTTCATAGCTTTGTTAAAAATACATGCCACAGGAAGTGCAACGTGACTCCAAAACTGAAGTGTGTTAAGCTAAATTTTGCTTCCGCTTCTGTGGAGGGAAAGTCTATTTCCATATCCCACCCCCCTTATTCTGCCATTGCCCTGTTGGTCAACGTCATCATCCTTACTGAAAATTAGGACAAATTTTCTTAGGTTCTTGAGCCTTTCCTATTCTTAAATTAATTACCTTCACTGCACAGGAATGCCACTTCTTTTTTTGCTATACTTCTATTTTTGCTATCTATGTTAATAGTCTGAGATCTAACTAAGCTTGCCTTTGACATCCTTTCGTCTGCAAGACTCTAGATGTTGAAGCCTATGACACAGATGGTTTGCACTATCTTATGTGACTAATCTGAGATTTGCATGATCTGTGGCAGTGGTTGCAAGTGTTTGCGTCATGGTTAGGCGGTTTGGGAGCTGCTTGCTTCCTATGGACTCTTCTCTTCAAGCTGCTGGAGCCAATTCCAGTTGTGAACTTTGATGCTCTGCAGGAGACAATGACAACACTTGTTCTGATCTCTTACCAAGGTTATCCATTAGTCAATTCCAAATGCCTTCATATCCTGCTTGCTTGCTGTAGCGAAACTTGGGAAATCCTGTTGTTCTTGTTCCCTGTGATAGTCCTCGTATAGCATGTCCTTGGGTATACATCCATCTTCCAATCTGCTCAGATGGCCTACCCAGCTCAAGTGTCTCTGAGTAGGGCTGTTACACTTGGTAAATTTGCCCTTCAAAGAACCTCCGCGTTGGTAACTATCTTGCCATTTAATGCTGAGTATACAGTGTAAACAGTGTAAGTGGAAGCTTCTCTCTTGATATGCACAGGTTGTCCATGTTACCCCATTACACAAGAGTGAAAAGTACACAAGTTTTGTACACTAGCATTTTGGTCTTGATGGTAAGCTTTGAGATGTTCCATGCTCTTATAGTTAGTCTGCTGAAGGTGGTGGCAGCCTTTTCAATTCAAACATTAAGTTAATCATCCAGGCTAGGGACAGACATTACACATGAATCAGTTTAAGTGATCATAAACTGGTTTAAGCCTACAACAGAACATAAGTTCAGTGCACATAAACCAGTTTCAAAATGTCTGTAACTGGTTTGAGATGAACCTGGTTGAATATAGTATCAGACTTAACGGATCTGGGTCAAACCAGTTTATGCAGTGTCTGTCTCAGACCCCTTCCTGAATTAAGTTAAACCAAAGTCCCCCAGCATCCCAGATGCTTTGCAGCCCTGGACTGTGCTGTCTGCTTCAGAAAATAGGGCTGGCCCCATCCCTCTGCTCCCTAGCTGGAGCTCCAGCAGAGACTGCAGGCACAGCAGGGTCTGCCTTGCTTTCCCCTGCCCCCATCCCCTCTCACTGCTCAAACAGGGATTTTGCTTCCCCCCCCCACTCCAATCCCCCACAGCGCAGACCCCAGCCCCACAGACTCTAGATATGTGGCATGCTAGCTAATGCTGAGAGATGTCTGTGTGTGCCTGCTCGGACACACTGGGACAGGCAGACAGAACAGTGTCTGCTTAGGGCTTTCTGGAGCTAATCAACAGATCAGCTAATAATGTCCCTTCATTCCTTCCTTGGAAAAAGCTGTTTAAGAAGAGCGTGAACTAATGAGAGAGGCTTTTGTTTCCTTGATGTGCTGATAAACACTGTATTATCAGGCCCCTGCTGGATCCCTTGCCTGTCCAGTTTGCAGAAAGTGTGAAGCAGGGAGAGGGAGATAGAAAAGCTCAGTATCATCGATGCATGCGCTGCACACACCCCACTGAGTGCTAGCCCAAGGCTGAGGTCTGGCAACACTCCCACCCCTTCAGCAGCAAGCAGGGAAGAGCCTGGGACAGCACAGGCAGGGTTGGGGTTTATACCCTTCCCTAATCAGAGCATTCTGCCAGAGCCATGCCATACCTCCCCACTCTCAGCTCAGCACTGTCGAAGGGAAGGGAGGGTTGCTCTTGTGTCCTTTGGCTTCTAGCTTGAGCCGCTGCAGGCATGCGCCTGCATTTCTTCAGTCCAGAGGGAATGTCTGTACAGTTGCAAACCAGTTCTACCTACGTAGGTTAGACTAACCTGCAAAGACTGAATCAATTCAAACTCAGGCTTTTTTAATGTCTGTCCCTAGCCCCAGTGAGAAGCTGGTGGTCACTGTACAACCTAGGTAGCTGAACTTCTGGACTACTTCTAGCTGGTTCTCTTTAAGGGTAATAGATGAATCTTGTGGAACTCCCTGTCTTAGTACAATCATTTTCTTTAAGCTGATGGTGATAGCTAATGTCTAGCAAGCTCTTGAGAGGCAATCCATGAGTTCTCGTAGTAGGTCTTTGTCACAGGCTGTAAGGGCAGCATCATCAGCGAATGGAAGCTCCTTGATAAGCACCTTTCTAACTTTAGTTGCGACAGGTTGAAGAGTTTTTCAACCTATCTTGTGTAAATGTACATTCCACCTTTCATGTCTTTACACGTGTAGTTCAGGAGTACTGAGATTTCAAAGAGTGTGGGGACAAGAACACATCTTTGCTTCACTCTGCTTTTTATCTCAAAGCTATGAGATCTGCTTGCTTCCATCTAACGGCTTCACCGCTCCATGACTTGAGGGGGCCAACCTTGTTGAAAGCCTAAAGCTTTCTTCAGACCACTGTACATGACTTTTAGGTTTCGTGTGTCTGAGGCCGTTTGTATCCCATCACAGAGCTTAATCCAATACTAACTGGCACAGCATCTAGTTGCTCTCTGTACTTTTTTTTTTGCCTATCAAAGCCTAGCTTTGGTGTTCTCCACTGGCTTCTTGCTGTGTTCCAAATAGGCTGCAGCTTGATGCTGATGAGGTGGTAGTTTCTCAATTTTCTTATTGGATGGTCTCTTTTCCTCAAACATAGCTTTAGCCATTTCATGGATTGCAGTTTTTAAGCCTTCCCAAATTTCCTCTGCCTTGTTTGATGGCAACTTCCCAAACATGCCAAGTTCAAAAACTTTCACAAACTCTTGGCATTTCCTTTGGTTCTTGGTGCCAGTGGTACTGATTTTGGGCTTGCTCCTAGGTTTTGCTCTATGTGGTTTCTTGGCTCTAATTCTCACTTTGCTAAGGATCAGGGAGTGGTCAGTGTCACAGTCAGCACTGTGGAATGTGTGGGTCTTCTGCACTGAAGGTAGATCTTTCCTGTTAACAATAACATGGTCTGGGTTGGTGCCAGTGGCCTGATCGTGGATGTCCCTGTTGGATGTAGTCCATAACACAAGATCCCTTCTAATCAGTGTCCACATGCTCAGAGGTAAGAAGGTTCTAGAACAGCTAAACTTTCCACCTTGATGGTGTCAGTGATGCACTTACATCTGGGGTGCTTGCACAGTAGCTTGTGTGGTCCAGTACAGCACCATGTACTATATCTGAGTGCCGAGAGCACAATAGTAGGGTATCATGTGCATGTGAGCATGATTGGTGAGAAGAATGACTGACACCTGGTGCAA
Source organism: Gavialis gangeticus (assembly GCF_001723915.1). Lineage (NCBI taxonomy): Eukaryota > Metazoa > Chordata > Crocodylia > Gavialidae > Gavialis > Gavialis gangeticus. The sequence continues at coordinate 138,929,983 of NW_017729032.1, forward strand.
TTTTGGTGAGTATTTAAGGAATCCTGAAGTGCGATTCAGCATGACTGGAATATGGATGCTTAAGAGGACTTGAAGTTTGAATGGTGTGCAAGCTTACTTGGTTGGTGATCATACCTGCATGTCTGAGGCATATGAGCACTGACTGTAGCAGTGAGAGAGGAGTGACCTACTGGATTGGATTATAATTGGATATTTACCTGTAAAAGTGTTATTGGATCAGGACCTCAATCATCCATTGGACTGGTAATTATCAGCAATCACCCTTCCTTCACTCTCAGTCTGAGTACCCCCTGAGGGAAAAAAACTGAGGGCCTGACTGTTACTCCAGCTCAGTGAGCCTGTGAAGTCCCTGATGCTGCCCTTCGCTGCCCCTGGCAGTTCTGTTTACAGTATACTGAAGTTAACCAGTGTATACAGTTAATGCCTGATGTTATGTACGTTTCCTACTATTAATCTTTTTTTGCTGTGATCATGAGTTTATAATATACTTTTGAACTTTATTGGAGTCTCTGTGTATTTATAGGTTATACGAGGGTAGGCTGTAGCTCTAAGTATATCCCTGGCCCCCAAATCCACCCCAAACAGAGACAGCACACAAAAGGCCCTGGGGTTGTCTGAAGAGGCCTAACAACCATCAGCCCCTTAAGCCTTCTCATAGGTGATCAGTGTTCAGGACAGCTGGTGATATCCGCCTTTCATCCCCATGACACCTTATGATGAACTTTTCCATAAAAATATGAAATCAGTAATGCATAGTTGGTTTTGGGCACAGAACTCGAAGTCAATGGCCATTTTCATTCATCTTGCCAATGCCAAAGTGTCCTAGGCAATCTGGCCATGAGTTGTCCGCGCCAACTCTTACACTGAATTTTCTGAGGAGGAATAGTTGCTCAGTTGATGGTATTCCTTTGACCACGTCGTGCAGAGCATCGTAAAATTTATCCCTGCCTGTAAAGCTCTTCCTAATAATTTTAGTACCTTTGACATGAACATGGAAGAGACCTGAAAATTCTTTTGAGTCTCTGAGATCCTCACGTCCAGAATAGTTACTTCCCTCAATTTGTCCATTTACCCTTTTCAAATGGAGGCTGTTAGCATTACACCTATTTCTTTTTAGCCTTCTTTTAAAAAATAGAATCAACACACATGAATACTGAATCCAAGTCATCTCCAATGATCAACTCTCCTATAATGCCTTTGTGGCAGATAGCAGAGTTTGGGGAGAGACTGGGATGGCAATCTGACAACTTGGCTATCATGGTCACTGCAGAGGGCAGGCACCCCTGCCCCATCTGCTTCAGGTAACCCTGAGTTGTAACTTGAGCTGGATACATTCCTGAGGGAGGAACCTGCTCCCTCTGCCCACATGACTGGCCTCATACACCTTGGTGGTGGGGAGGCTTAAACTCCCTATTGTTCTAAGCAATGACATCATGACTTGGACGGGGCTAGAGACCCTGCCAATCTACCAGCAACCAGCGATGCATTTCAAATTGGTTGCCTGGCAGCCAACAACTGCTGGCCTTCACTGGATCAGGTAAATGAGGTTATAAGGTCCATTTGTTATAGCCTGCCCAGGAGGAAGGGTGACAGCCATGATGAAGACTCTCAGAGAAGCTGGACCATCTGAAACTCACTCTCTCTCTTGAAACTCATAGAGAATGAACTGCTGGCCTCCCAAGGGAATCTCCACCTTCCTCTGGATGATACCTGTGAGTAAGCTACTCGAGATCTAACTAGATACATAGCTTGCAGTAACTCAGATGCGTGATCAAAGGCTACGATGCCACTGTTTGCGCTAAGGGCTATTCTTTGACATTGCTCCACCCCATATGCTATTCCAAACCTACTCACTGTAATCAATAAAGTTCTCCTCTGTACCTAGCAGGGGAGAATTATTGGGAGAGGGTCTAGACTACACCACAGGATCCCCTTGGCCTGGCTAAGGGAGACCTCTATTTATGCTTCAGACTAAAGGAAAGCACCCCAAGTTCTTGCAACAGGCCAAGTACCCCCTTCAGGTCTATAAAGCCCGTGTACCTCACGAGGCGCAGAGCCAATAAGAAACCAAGACTTCCGAGTGGTGGCAGCGTTACCTACAGGCTTGCAGGTGTGCCCCAGGAAGGGGATCAGCCAGACATGAGGTGCCCCCAGGGAGGCACTCAGAGCCTGGAAGGTGATCAGGCACAGTGAGGTGAGTGGCTCAGCACAGGAGCACCCCCTACTGGTCCACCACAGCCTTCACTGCCAATCAAAAGAAATAAGCATCACTTCTTGTTTCAATAACTATTTGGTAAAGAAGTATTTGTTATCAGATCCAGGGCCCAAACATAAATAAACCCTACTATTATTTGCAGCATCTGCTCTGCAATTTATATCTGACAAGTTTCCTATAATGGCAATTGTTGGCATTACTCCCTAAAGACCATTAGGGAGATCTCTACTTTTACCCATATTTGATCCTGAGGATCCAAAGTACACTTCCAACCCTAATACAGCAGAATTATTCTACAGCCAAAATTGCTTTAAGGAAGGATGACCATGTTTTATCATTGTTCCTTAATAATGCAGACTATAAAATAAAAACATTTAATGAATAAATCAATCAATCAGGATAACTTGCAAATTATTGTTAATTTGTTACCTTTCCTTTGCAGCACATACCCTTCAACACCGTCTTCCAGTGATGGCTGCTGTTCCACCATGTTTCTGTTATTCTTACCATATTTGGTTTTCCATCTAAGATTGTTATGCCTAAATTGCTTCATTTTGTTTTCCACCTGCCTGGTAGTAGCATACAAACATTTCAGTTGTTTCTTACCAATTGCACCCAGTTCACTAGTTGATAGGATTCCTTAGCAGAATCCTATCCTGTCACTAACTGTATCACCTGCCTACTACTGTTCCCATCATTATTATTACTTCCTCTTTGCCATCCATCCTTCTACCCACTGACATACCTTTATTCCCTATCATATCTTGCTGTGACCTAAAGCCAGGCACAGAGGTCATCCTACACTGCCCCTCTACCTTCTCCCCTCTTTTCTTAGCTTAATGCTCTTATCAGTTGTACCAACCTTAATCCTAGAAGGCTATTTCCCAAAGTACGCACATGAAGTCTAGCCTTTGAGAAAAGAGCTCTTCCTGTGGTTGCGTCAGTGGTTAAGATATCCCAGTTCCTTCCTTGGAGCACAAATTCAAGCCATCTTTTTTTCTCCATTATCTTAATACGCCTTTGCCCCTCCCCCTTTTTATGAGCTGAAGGAGTTCTATTGAAAAAAAAAAATCACTTGAACCTCTACTGCTTTGAGAATCTTCTGTAGTTTGGCAATCATCATTATCCTAGGTCAATTTCAGCAAGAATCTTGCATCTTTTCCCTAATAAGTAGACTCCAGGCACACAAACCTGCTTCTTCCTCACACTGGTGTAAGTCTCTGGTCCACTTCTTCAATTCTGCCTTCTGTCTGAAGATCATTCTGCCTTCTGTTGTGTCTCAGAGTCTTCTGTATTTCAGCCAAGTATCCCCCAAGGCTCATTTCCTTGGGAAGCTCCATTGTGTCCTATGCCTCTATTCTCATGGGCTACTCTCTTCTTCCTTGACACCCCATTTTAGGTTTCTGCCTATTTATATTTCTCCCCAATTCTCCTCTTCAATCTCCAGCACAACAAATTTATTCCTCAAATCTTAACTCCTCTGCTAGTCTTATTTCTCTGCCTTGTCCTACAGTCACTTCCTTCTACTTTCTTTCATCCTGTTGTTTAAACATATCTTGAGTCATTCTTGCATTTCGGTCTCTTCCCCGTTATTTCCTCAGCTCCCAGTCTGAGCTCCACAATTACCTCGAGTTGTACACCACTGGTCCTTGGACCTTCCCCTCTCTGAGTTGTTAGCCAAGAACAGCATGCCTCAGTCTCTCTGCTGGTCTGCAATTTTTCAGCTCCTCTTTACCATTACAAGTTTTCTTCTCGTTGTTTCCATCTTCAGGAGAAGCAAGAAGCCTTTCCCTACTAACTAAGAAGTAACTTGTAGAATTTTGCTATGTCTTAGAAAAGAAAAATTAGGAAAACAAATACATGCTAAAATAAATGCAGACCCTGCTTTTTATTAAAATGAGCATTTTCACTCAATAATGGTGGTCTGCTACCAGCTTCCATGGTTTAATTAGATATGGTATAGACACTTTTGCAGACCATAACATACTAAGCCACTGAAAAAGTCTGTATCTATTAAAAATAGGCATTTTTAACATGAGAATTTGTGGTTCTGCTACAGACCCCAGTGATCCAATATAACCTTTTGCTCAAGCCACCATCCATACCTCAACTTATTGTGCGAAAAGAGTGTTCTTCAATAATTAAGTGGTCTTATACAGTTCATACTATAGTTGTCATCAGCCGACTTCCTTTATAAATTTTGATGAGATGCTTATGCTTTCCACAGTTGATCTTTACAATGCTGATAATCTCCATAAGCGTATTAAATTATTGTTTAAGGCATAAACACACTTTTAGATACAAAGACAAAACAAAGTATTAGTTCATACCTGCTTGTTTATGTTGGCCCCTGCTTGAATCAACCAGATCAGGCACTGAGGATGTCCTCCAAAAGCAGCAATATGGGCTGGTGTTTGGGCAAAACGTGTTGTAGAGGCATTTACAGTAGCTCCAGCTCTCACTAACTGTATTAGGCACTCCAGCTTTAAAGATACATGAACAAAAACTATTTAGAAATATTATGCATCATACATATTAATTGATAGTTATGTACTGATAGTTAAGTTGAAAGAAATAGCAGGAAAGTATCAGCTAAATTAATTATTGCTGGATTAAAATATACTAAGTTTCTTATCAGGCAAGATATCAAAGTTATTAAGCCACTATCAAGCAATCAAAAACACTTCCTTCTGCTTGAAGATAAACAAAATTTGACATCTTAAGTAGAAGCAGGCAATTATTTTGGCTGGAGAGCCATTTAATGAGTTCTGGTGAGCTGTCAAAGGCTGCAAGTGTAGCCTCACCCCCCTAATAGGTGCCCCATCCCCTAGTCGCCATCTGGGAACCAGAAGTCCCATCCCCACATGCCGCTCCCCTATAATCCTCAACTGTTGCCACCATAAGTCCCTCACCCTTGCCTCCCATAAGTATTCCTTTTGGAAGGGGGCTGCTATCTTAGAACCAGAAAAACACCAGATCATACACCACAAACAAAACCTACTTTAACATATTTTAATTTTATTTAAAAAAAGTGTTTTTGTCTTGATTTATGTACATTTGCATAGGATATATAGAGGTGATTGCATAACTCAAAAACAAAGCCTTAGGCTTGCATAGTGTGTGTG
>NW_017729032.1:138935576-138939901 GCF_001723915.1 Gavialis gangeticus
ACCTCCCCCATGGTGCACAGCCCGTTGCCAGTAGCAGCAGGTTTCAGGAGCTGCATGTGGTGGCAAGGAATAGAGCCAGACTGAAAAACATCTTCCTGAAAACATTTAATATCAGGGGCAGGCAAAATATGGCCTGCAGGCCAGATGTGGCCCGCCAGATTTTCATCCAACTTGCTGGTGCCTCCCAATTAATTGAACCCTGCCTGGCCTGTGCACTTCACTCCTTCACTTTTGTGTGGGAGGGCCCCACCCCAGCCAGCATGCACAGCATCCAGGTGGGGCCACTGCAACAGCCGGCAGGGGACTTGCTCAGCTTCCCTGGACTCCAGCGGCTCCTCATGTCCCTGCTGTAGCTCTTGCACCAGACAGCAGGTAGGGAAGCTGCAGCTAGGCAGGAGCTCAGAGCCCAAAATCTGGGGCCCATGCCTGCTGTGACTGTGGATCCCTTGTCAGCCTGCTTCCATCACATGGGTCTCCCCACAGCTCATGCACACATCCCAAGACTTGCATGTCACCGAGGGGAAGCCCCATGCAATGGAGCCAGTGGCCTAGCTCCACTCCCTGCCACCACATGCAGCACCCAGGACTCCAGCAATGTCCCAGGAGCTGCATGCTGGGGCAGGGAAGGAAGCCAGCTCCACCATATGGGGGGACACACATGGCATGTGAGTAGTGGGAGCTACACTAGCCACAAGGAGCCCAGCGCAATGAAACCAGGCTAACCTGGGCTCCACATCCTCACTAGGCATGGGCCCCAGAACCTGGGCTCTGTGCTCCTGCCCAGCTGCAGCTTCCTCCTACTCACCACCACTTCCCTACCTGCTGCCTGGAGCAAGAGCTGCAGCAGGGACACAAGGAGAAGCCGCCACGGGAGGTGGGGGAAGCTGAGCAGGTCCCTTGGCAGCTACAGCAGTGGCCCCACCTGTGCATGCTGGCCAAGGCTAGGGCTCTTCCACACACACAAAAGAAGGAGCTAAGCATACAGGCTGGGCAGGATACAGTTAATTGGCAGGCACCAGCCAGCTGGATGAAAGAAAAAAAGAAAGCCTGGCAGGACCTGTAAGCCATATTTTGCCCACCCCTGATCTTATGTGTTTTCAGGACAATCTATAAGGAAGAAAAGTTCTTCACACCCACCCTCCCCACATCCCTCCGAAGAGCTGAAACAAATGCAAAGAAAACAAAATGCTGGTCAAATGTCCACAGTCCAAGCTAAATTAAGTATATAAAAATAAGTAAGCTTTCAGATTATGTTGATTACCACTCTTTCAGATTAAATTACTATAATAGCCATTACCAATAACAAATTTGTTTCCCCTTTTTCTCCCACCACATTCTGTTTAATATCATACTAAGCAAAAGTTTTGGCTATTTTAATATACACAATTTTGAAGACTGTTGTAAAAGTTTATAGCTGAATCAGGCTATTGTCATTTTCTTAACTCAATCTCAGCTTCGATAAATGGTAGGCGTTGCAATTTTCTCAATTTTAAAAAGAAATGGAATTTGGGAACCACTGCCCTCTTTCTTTACTGTTTAAAACTGATTTTGCACCTCTATTAACAATGATAATTAGCCATACTAAAGAGTATGGCTAAGTGAAATTGTTGGCAGGGGAGGGGGTCTTGGTAATCTCAAATAATTTAAGACAGACAAGGCACAGTATCCATTTTAATGATTCTCAACCAAGATGCTACTGTACCCTGGGCTCCCTTGACATCATTTCAAAAGGCGCCACAGTTGTAGAACTGTTCAGTGTACAAACATGATTCCCCAAGGTAAACCTGAAAGATTTCAAACAGGATTACTTAGTGATAAAAAATATATATATTCTGACCTGTTGTGGTCTGAGTTCTTTGCAACAGAAGAACTGCTCTACTGTTTTTCTGTGGGGAAAATAAAAAGAAAGAAAAACTCCAACAAGCCAAAACTAGAAGTTGGCACAGGATCACTGACTGAAGACTCAGCAGTCAACAATTGGATGAGTACAAAACATGGGGAAAAGAGTTGGGGTGGGAGGGGGAGAGAGAGAACGAACAATCTTACGCTACATCCCTGCCAGCAATGGCTAGAGATCATGAACTTAGATATTTGTTTATCTTCCTGCATGTCTGTAGAGTACTTCCCCACTATATAATTAACTGTAATTTGGCTGGATATTTGTGTGGAATTCATTCATCTCTCAAGAAGCAATTCTCTGTTTTTATATTTTCCATGAAAACAAACATTAAATTTAAAAAGGAAGTGCAGCTTTGGATGGACTGTGGTTTATACTCAAGAAGATACCAGAATACTGAGCCATTAAAAATGAATGCCATCACACCTTCTGAACATTATTTTTGTTTTAGCCATAGTAGTTGCTATGTAACAAAAAAGCGTATGAAATCACAGGTTTAGAACTCTTTTCCATCTTTGCATTTTCTTAAATTTGAAAGTATCTTGGTACTAGACTTCTTTTCTGTCTCATTCTTTCCTCCCTCTCCTCATATTCCCCTCTGACACAGCTAGCCTTTTCTACCTTCCTCATTGTGGGGTCAGTCACCATTACCTATATAAAACCTAATAATATAGCCAAAACTCAAAACTGTTTTTGAGTATTTGGGTTTTTTTAATTTATGAAAACACTGAAATAGTTTCTCCCCTGAGCCCATTATCCTTGGGCAGAAACAAGTTAGAGTTATAGAAAACTGGGAATACTTACTACAAGATGCCATATATTAAAAGTTGCATTTACAAGCTCACTGTTTTGCCATTCATTGCCCACTCAAGAAGCCCTATACCAACCAATGACTGCCTAAGCAGAACAACATGACAACTACATGCCTTTCTTTATCATGTAGGATCTACTTAAACCTTTCAGAAACTAACACTTAAGAGTCACCAATAAGTTTAAAAATACAAGTACTTTCCCATTTCAGTTATGACCACTCTGAATTAAGATAAAAGACATTAATAAAAACATGAGCAAACGAAGGCATGTGCAGTCCATGAATGCAGCTATTGTTTCATTTCCACGGGTATATTACTCAGTCTTATCTAATGAAAGGTCTATTTTGGTACCCATGCAATCTTATGAATATTTAAATAGCAAATTTGTTTTTCCTTAATTACTCAAATATGTCTCTTTGAAGTATGCCTTACACTTTCCTAGCCCATAGGAAGGCTAGGGTTTGTAACAGAAATACAGCATTCACATAAACTTGATGTGAATTCAATGCATACTTAAATTCTTCATAAATTCCAATACAGCCTGTCACATCAAAAGCATTCGCTGAAGTTGGAGGAGTCAGCTCTCCTTCCACCTGCTCCAGAAGACAGCAGGGCTGAGGTTCCTCCCTCCAGTGAGAGTTTATCATCTTTTTGTGTCTGCTCCTTTCTTTAAGGGTGCCTATACATCTGCAGAGAGGCTGTTCTGATGTGTTAGTTACAATGCATTGGGGCAGACTCGATTGAGACTGCAGGGAACATGGCAATTACCGCTCTCTAGTGCAGCGGTTCTCAGTCTGTGGTATGGGTACCAGTGGTATGCAGACAACCTGTCAGGGGTACACATTAACAGGTTTATTATAGTTACTTCGAACAACAAAAGTGTGTTGGTGGTACTTAAGGCTGCATCATTTTAAATTGGTGGTATGCAATCCATCAGTTTGCAAACCACTGCTCTAGTGGACTCCAGCACTGTGTGCATCAGTAGCCCCGTGCTGAAAGATGGGGGGTGAGGGGGGTGCTTAAACTAAAGCTGGTTCAGCTACCTTTAGTTAAAGCATCCCCACTGCCATTTTTCAGCATGCAGACACCAATACACATGACCCTGTGGTCCATAGCAGCTCTTGCAGCCACTCTAATGGAAGTGCCCCCCCACCCCCCAGCATGTCTATAAAAGCCCCAAATGCCCACTCCTCTTTAATGATCTGTACAGACCCATTAACGCCTAACATCTATGAATCTATCCATTATCACCCTGTAGAACACAAAGCAATCAAAGACTACCTAGCTTTAGATACAGACTATTTTAGAAACACCCTTGCACAAAGATCTAGGGACCACCATTTAGGAGGCAAAAGCAAGCATTCCGCGCTCCGTTTAAGTCAGCTTAACACCTTTGGCAAAAAAAGGTTCTTGCACCCTGGCGGTCACAAAACGGGTATTAAGCAGACAGATGTGGCAAATCAGGTGGGCGCCGTGATTTCCTCCGACACCTATCTTGACAAAAGCGCCGCCCCCCCCCCCCTTGCAGCCCGGTCGCCACAACAGAGACTCCACAACAGCGGGGCGGGGCAGGCAGCGGCAGGCACTGAGCTAGCAGCTGCGCGCGAACGCCCCAG
>NW_017729032.1:138940271-138941912 GCF_001723915.1 Gavialis gangeticus
CCCCCCCCCGCGCGGGATAAAATGGCGCCGTGTGCGAGCGCCTGCGTGAGGGACCCGGGGGGACCGGCGGCGCCACCACACACACACCCCGCCCGCACCTTGCCGAAGTGCGCGGCCCAGTGGATGGGGGTCCAGCCGTAAAAGGAGTCCTCGGCGGCCAGGTCGGAACGCGGCGAGCTGTGCAGCAGCGCGCACAGGGCCGGCAGGTCGCCGTCGCGGCAGGCGCGGTGCAAGGGGAAGCGCAGCGTGAGCAGCTCCTCGCTGGAGAAGCCCGCCTCGGCGCCAGGGCCCAGCGACATGGCGGCGAGCGGGGACTAGGCAGGCACAGACGGGTGCACGCGCCGACCCGGCTGGAAGCTCCCGCTGCTGTTGCAGCCGCTGCTGCTGAGCACAAAGGAAGCAGGGCGGGGCCGGCGGGAGGCTCCGCCCCGGGCCCAGGAATGATCGCGCGCATGTGCACGTGCGCCCTACCCCGCCCCACACTGTTTCCGGCGCCCGCCAGCCGCGCATGCCCAGCTGCTACCTTGTTCCTGGCGGGGCGGCGCCCTCAACCACCGGGCTGGGGGTAGCATCATAGCTGCCCCTTCCAGTCATCATCAGGGCGGCAGTTGCTATCCACAGCCCCCAGGAGGCGGGCCCGGGCAGTGAAGTTACTGTTGTTAACGGCCGCCCACGTGCTGGGAGCCCTGGAACAAGCCCAACTGCCCTGAGCCGAACCTCTCCCGCCCCGTAGTTAAAACGTGGGTGGAAGCGGCTGGAGCGGAGCTGCCTGGCAGCGCTGCGTGCTTGTCCCCTGGGAGCTCGCGCTCGGTTGTCGCTGCCTTCAGCCCTCGTCTTGCACCGTTGCCAGTTAAAAAACGCCTTCTCCTCCCATCCCCACTAAATTTCAGTTGTTAGCCTGCCTTGTAATGAAGCCAGCGTTGTGGAGGGGCCCAACTGAAATAATTGGCCCAGGTTAATGTGTGGGAAGCAATGGAGTCCAGTTCTTTCCCTCTCTCACATGGGCAAAGGAAAGGGATTTCTAGAAGTTTCTCAGCCTTGGCTAAGATTAAGGGAGAGGGAACATCTGAACCCCAAAGCTGCTGGGCCTGGGGCTTGCAAGTAGGATGCCTGCCTGGATTTGGGGAGTATTTGAAGCTGCAGAGGGGTGGTTGGCGTGGGCCCTAGGCAAACACACCTGTGGGCCCCTACTTTTTTTCAGTCAATAACTATCACAGGCAGTGTGCAAGGGGGGCATGGGGGGGCACATGCACCCCATGAGATTGGCCACTGCTGATGCTGCTGGCAGTATCTACAAGCAGTTGCTGCTTACCACCCCTCCTCCATCTGCTGCTGATTGCGGCCTGGCACTCATCACCACCCCCCTCAAGGCCAATATGTCTGTTGCCACCTGCAGGCAGTCCCTGCTTGGCCCGCCCTTGCTGCCGACATCACTGTGGACATCTGCAGGCAGTCCCCGCTTGGCCTTCCCTCACCACCAACATCACCACCGCCGCCTGTAGGCAGTCCCTGCTCACCACCACCATGCCCCCACCACTGATGCCACCGCCACCTGCAGGCAGTTGCCGTGCCCTCCCAGCCTCAAGAGGCACGAGGCATTCCCCACTATACTACTGTGGGGTTTGGCATTGGCATTGTCAT
>NW_017729032.1:138946912-138948042 GCF_001723915.1 Gavialis gangeticus
AAAGGCGTGTAGTTCCTGCCCCCCCCCCCCCCCCGGCCCTGCCGCCTCAGGAGGCACGAGTCGTTCATGATAACTATATATGTAAAATAAGCACAACTGGGTGCCTTTTTCACCTAGGGCCCTAGACATGTGCCTAGTTTGTTTATGCGTTAATCTGGCCCTGGGCAAGAGGATACTTGCCCTACGGTAGAGCCATGCAGCTTTGATGAGTGAGTTGTGCTCAGTCAAATTTTCAACTGACCAGGAGTCCAATTGGGCAAAGCTTGGTCAAATTTTGGACTGAGCTTTGTTCACTGAATTTGGAACTGATTTGGCCTTGATAAAGGTTCTCCACAGAAACATCAAGCTTTTGCAACTGACGGTCATTATTCCCGGGTTTTTCCAGCGAGCTAAAATACAACTCAACATCTCTAACTGCTGCTGACAAGCTAAACTTCTGGGGGCGGGGGACTGAACTAATTTTTAAACACTATGCTTAGACTGAGGACCGTTTGCTCAGCCTACAAAGGAGGGGCTTATGGAACAGTTCTGTACTGGCAGATGCTGGGCTGGAGTAGTGACACTGGAAATGTCCTGTAATTTGTACAAGTATAACTGTTGCAAATTAATTTACTTGAGGAATCTTTTTTTTCCCCCTAACCATTGTGTCGAGTTGACTCTTGAAACAAGCGGCCCCAAAGGTGGAGCGAGTATCATTTGGCTTTTGTAGTATGTTTAAGAATCTTACAGCTTCTTTTGGGGATCGGTGATTATGAAGTACCTGTGGATAAGAAATCCTGATTTCTCAGGCATTATGCTATTCTTTTTTCTAAGGGTGTGGATATGTGACACAGTCAAAGTAATGTATTGTGTTCTTTAAGTAGAAAAAAGGAAGAAATAAAATGATACATAGAACTCTTGTTTAGCCAAGTTTTTTCCTTCAGGTTTTCTTTGAAGAATCAGCAGTTTTAAGGAAATTCATGGAATCATAGACATAGAGCTGGAAGGGACCTCCATAGGTCATCTTGTCCAACCACTTGTCTGAGGGAGGATTATCCCATTTACTCACCCTGGAAAGATACTAACACCTTTATTGTTCTTCTTTGGATCACAGTGTCACTTCATCTTGGCAACCACTTAATACAATATGA
>NW_017729032.1:138953042-138954025 GCF_001723915.1 Gavialis gangeticus
GGGGCGGCGCCCTCAACCACCGGGCTGGGGGTAGCATCATAGCTGCCCCTTCCAGTCATCATCAGGGCGGCAGTTGCTATCCACAGCCCCCAGGAGGCGGGCCCGGGCAGTGAAGTTACTGTTGTTAACGGCCGCCCACGTGCTGGGAGCCCTGGAACAAGCCCAACTGCCCTGAGCCGAACCTCTCCCGCCCCGTAGTTAAAACGTGGGTGGAAGCGGCTGGAGCGGAGCTGCCTGGCAGCGCTGCGTGCTTGTCCCCTGGGAGCTCGCGCTCGGTTGTCGCTGCCTTCAGCCCTCGTCTTGCACCGTTGCCAGTTAAAAAACGCCTTCTCCTCCCATCCCCACTAAATTTCAGTTGTTAGCCTGCCTTGTAATGAAGCCAGCGTTGTGGAGGGGCCCAACTGAAATAATTGGCCCAGGTTAATGTGTGGGAAGCAATGGAGTCCAGTTCTTTCCCTCTCTCACATGGGCAAAGGAAAGGGATTTCTAGAAGTTTCTCAGCCTTGGCTAAGATTAAGGGAGAGGGAACATCTGAACCCCAAAGCTGCTGGGCCTGGGGCTTGCAAGTAGGATGCCTGCCTGGATTTGGGGAGTATTTGAAGCTGCAGAGGGGTGGTTGGCGTGGGCCCTAGGCAAACACACCTGTGGGCCCCTACTTTTTTTCAGTCAATAACTATCACAGGCAGTGTGCAAGGGGGGCATGGGGGGGCACATGCACCCCATGAGATTGGCCACTGCTGATGCTGGCACTAGTGGGCGGGCACCACTCACCACCCCCACCCCGAGTGGTCACCTGCAGGCGGTCCCTGCTCAGCCCACCCTCGCTGCCGAGATTGCTACGGCAGTTCCTGCTCAGCCCACCCTCATTGCTGCTGTCCCCACTGGGCCTGCCCTTGCCTCTGACATAACTGCGGCCACCTGCAGGCAGTCCCTGCTTGCTGCCGCCATGCTGCAGCTGCTGCCTACAGGTGGTCACTGTGCCC
>NW_017729032.1:138954221-138965715 GCF_001723915.1 Gavialis gangeticus
CCCCCCCCCCCCCCCCCGGCCCTGCCGCCTCAGGAGGCACGAGTCGTTCATGATAACTATATATGTAAAATAAGCACAACTGGGTGCCTTTTTCACCTAGGGCCCTAGACATGTGCCTAGTTTGTTTATGCGTTAATCTGGCCCTGGGCAAGAGGATACTTGCCCTACGGTAGAGCCATGCAGCTTTGATGAGTGAGTTGTGCTCAGTCAAATTTTCAACTGACCAGGAGTCCAATTGGGCAAAGCTTGGTCAAATTTTGGACTGAGCTTTGTTCACTGAATTTGGAACTGATTTGGCCTTGATAAAGGTTCTCCACAGAAACATCAAGCTTTTGCAACTGACGGTCATTATTCCCGGGTTTTTCCAGCGAGCTAAAATACAACTCAACATCTCTAACTGCTGCTGACAAGCTAAACTTCTGGGGGCGGGGGACTGAACTAATTTTTAAACACTATGCTTAGACTGAGGACCGTTTGCTCAGCCTACAAAGGAGGGGCTTATGGAACAGTTCTGTACTGGCAGATGCTGGGCTGGAGTAGTGACACTGGAAATGTCCTGTAATTTGTACAAGTATAACTGTTGCAAATTAATTTACTTGAGGAATCTTTTTTTTCCCCCTAACCATTGTGTCGAGTTGACTCTTGAAACAAGCGGCCCCAAAGGTGGAGCGAGTATCATTTGGCTTTTGTAGTATGTTTAAGAATCTTACAGCTTCTTTTGGGGATCGGTGATTATGAAGTACCTGTGGATAAGAAATCCTGATTTCTCAGGCATTATGCTATTCTTTTTTCTAAGGGTGTGGATATGTGACACAGTCAAAGTAATGTATTGTGTTCTTTAAGTAGAAAAAAGGAAGAAATAAAATGATACATAGAACTCTTGTTTAGCCAAGTTTTTTCCTTCAGGTTTTCTTTGAAGAATCAGCAGTTTTAAGGAAATTCATGGAATCATAGACATAGAGCTGGAAGGGACCTCCATAGGTCATCTTGTCCAACCACTTGTCTGAGGGAGGATTATCCCATTTACTCACCCTGGAAAGATACTAACACCTTTATTGTTCTTCTTTGGATCACAGTGTCACTTCATCTTGGCAACCACTTAATACAATATGATTGCTTGTACCTAGGGTAAGTACTGTAATGGAAAGCTCATACCTTGAATTACTGTATGTTACATTTGGGGAGGTTGGATTGAGTTAAAAATGGCCACCTGATCTAAGGTAGATCAGGATGAGGGAGCTATTAGGGGGAATTGGGGGGGGATCTGGAAGGGGCAAGCAGGCTCCAGGGGTGGGGGACCAGGAGTGAAGTGGAGTCTGTGAGGATCAGAGGGGTAAGCATGAGAGGGATGGGATGGGGCTAGCAGGACTGGGGGGAGATCATGGATGTCGGGGGATAGCAGGGTCTGTGGGGAAGGTTGAGGAGGCAAGAAGGGTCTGCGGGAGGGATCAGAAGAGAAGCGGGATCTGCAGGGGGCTTGGTGGGGTCCAGAAGGGTTTGATGGGATTAGGGGGACCAGCAGGGTCCATAGGGAGGATGGAGGAGGCTTTCTCCCCAAACCCCTTGGACTAGCGGCTATTTTTAGCTCCCTAATGCCCGCAGAGAACCTACCCTTTCATTCTGCCTGCCCCTCCCCCGCACCCTGATTTACTTCCTTGGTTTCCAGCACTAGTGTATGCTAGTAAAAATGGTACCAGGAGTGGCTTATTGGATGGGGGGGTTGTCAGGCTCAGGGGGGCTGGCTGATCTGCAAGGCAGCTGGTTCATCTGGGGAAGAGGCTGGGGGGCTAAAAATAGCTTGGTGTCAGGGGGGGCAGTAGGGAAAGTGGAGCCCTGGGTTGGGGCCAGTGGCTGGGCTTTCCCAGTCCAGGGCTGTACAGTTAAGTGTACAGAAGTTTAGTTAGATCAGTCTCACCAGACCCAATCTAAATTAGACTATCTCAGAGATAGAGTTAACTTGGATCTGGTCATCCACTTTTAGACTGATCTAACCTTCCTGAACTTCTGTACAGTTCACACTTGGATCCACCTAACTAGGGATCTAAGAGTGCTCATAGAAGTGACATTTGTTGCATGATCGGAACCCTGAAAATTCGCTACAGCCACACTGTGTCACATGTGCACAGATGCAAAGTGCTTGAAAAGTGGGCAAGCATGTGACAAAGTTTCATAGTTTCTATGAAACTATGAAATTAAGACTCATCTAATGAGGGATCAGATAAAGTGGAGCACCTTATGGAACTTCTGTCAAACTTCTGGAGCTTGATTCCCCTCCACCCCCCAGACCTAACAGGCGAACATCTCTTGGGCTGGGAGGAGGTCGCTGTGTAACTCATGGCATTTTCTGTGAAGCGCCATGAGTTAAAGCAGGGAGCTGCATCTCTGTCAGGTGCCCAAAATGTAAGCTCCACACCTGGGCTACCTAAGATCAGGTGGCCATTTTTAATGTAATCTAACCTCCCCTAACCTCCTGAAATGTCTTTATGTACGCCTTGACTTGCTATCCAGTAACCCTTGCATTAGTCTTCACTGCCTGCCAAACAATAATTTCCTTTGCAGCTGTGTCTTATTTTCCTGGCATTTGATAAAGTTTATTAACCTGGGTAGCCTGGGTACACCCAGGGGGTGTGCCCTGTTCTTTAACGACAGTGGTGGTATTCAGGCAGGGTGCTGAGGAAGGGGTTAGCTAGTAGAGCGGCTTTTTTCCCTCTTTATAGATCTAGGCCGAAATTAAATACTTAACTATATGCAATTTATTACAAGAATAAATACAGACACTTAATATAAAACATAGAATATTTACAAGGCTTAACTTACAATACTATATATAATATTTCACAATTTACATATGATACCAAATATGAATTAAATAACTTACAACCTATACAACACAATGAATACATAGGGATATTAATTTATATAACCCAAATAAATAAACAATAATATTTTTTAAACCTTTACAAATAATACCATTATACACACTGAGACATTAAAACACATAAACCATATAACCCCCATTAAAGAATACCCCTAGCTACATAGCCTTTAACATGACAACCTTAAAATAGGGAGTGCACTTAGCACCTCCCTGAGGGGTTTTTCTAAAGCACCTCCCCTTGAAGCCCTGGGATGTCTCCTTGCCCCTCCCTTTGAAAAAGGGTGGGGCAGTGCTTCCTTTGTGCTGCCTCTGGATTGGCGGGTGGGCTCCTCAATTCTGCAGACCCTCGATTCTGGGACTCAACCCAAACTCCGAAAAGGTAAACCTGTCACACCTGATTTAAATTTAGTTTCAGTTTGTTTTACATACCACATTCTTCTGGACTAATACCAACACTTTATCCTATAATCTGTATGCTTATTTGTGACTGAAATCTGCTGGAAATGTAGCAGTTTCATGTGATAGAACACAGTTAAACTGATGCATTGAATTCTTTATGCCATGTAAGTAAAGACATAAAAGGTCTTCATGAGTAATGAGATAAGGCAATGCCTCTCTTTATTCTTTTTTATTTATGCCTTTTACATTTTTGGGCCCACTCTTGTCACCTAAGTAATAAACCATAATAATTTACAATTATAATAAAGTGTAGCAAAATATTTTAAAAGATGTTGGTTGTAGCAAAGAAAGCATAAAGTAAACATGAACATTCCAATCCAAATTTTGAAGGTGCCTTTTTACAGAAATTGCCATACCAATTCAAGCCCCTGGTCTGTCTAGTTTCAGTATCCTTTGTATGCATATTATGTATATCCTATCACCATAATATCAGAGCTTCTCACTCTTTTAGGTATGTATCCTTACATACTTTGTGTGAGGTAAGATAGTACTATTTTCCCCATTTTGCAGTTGGGGAAACAAGGCACAGAGAACTGAATTCCCTACAGTCACTGAGGAAATGCGTGGCAGAGAAATTATTTTAACACATTGTCCCTTAAGGTTCATAGTTAGCATCCTCTAGACCAGGGGTTTTCAACCTTTTTTAACAAATGTACCCTTTCTGTCTCAAAGTTTCAGCTCTTGTACTCCTTTATATTAAAAGTAGTGAGGGGGGCTAAGCACATTCACATATGCAGCCCCCAGGAGGTAATTCTGTGGGGGAGGTGAAAGGGCTGTGGCAGGGGGCAGATCGAGGCCCCCACATTGAGGGAGGGAGTGGGGCACAGATGGGGGCAGGGACTGAAGTGAGTGGGGCTCCATCTGGGCTGGGTCATGGGACATCGGAGCCTGGGCAGCTCATCCAGGGGCATAGGGGGGGTCTTCCACTGCTGCATGCAGCCTAGCAGAGGCCGGGGGGGGCATGTGCCCTCCCGATCTGTGCGCGAGACAAAGGCAACTGCCACTGCACATTGGGTTTTGTACGCCTCTGCTCCAAGAGCAGTGTCATACCATCTGCATCCCGCCACCGGGCAGGCAGGGGGCATGATGCAGCCTGGCAGTGGCAGGCACGTGGCATCACACCACTCCTGTGGCAGCTGCAGCAGCATGCAAAACGCAGCAGCAGCTGCCTCCGCCCCCTGCACAGATGGTGGGGGGGGGGGCACATGCCCCCCACACCTCCACAGGGGTGTGCATAGTGGCGGGAACCCCTCCGTACCCTGTACAACCCTTTTAAGTATCCCTAGTGGTACATGTACCCCCAGTTAACAACCACTGCTCTAGACCATCCATCTTTTTTTCATTGTTCTTTACAGTAGGTAGTAGCAGATAATTTGAAGAGATAGACTGTAATGAACCAGCTTCTTCAGAGTGGTGGTTCTTTACAAATCACCATCAGTTAGTTGGTTGACTTATGGTCTAAGACAGTGTTTCTGTTCCCTTTTATAAAACAATACAATATTTCTATCAATTGTTGCTGTCAGTTTTCTTATTATTGTCCTTATATATTGGGAAAAAAACCCTTTTTTAAAAATTCTGCTATGCTCTGGGCCTCTTTTTATGGTATATTTCATGTTAACAAGCCTTTCAGGTTAATTATGTTCCATGTACAAAAATATTTTATTTTGAAATAATTTCTTTGTTTTGTGAAACTAGGTAAACAGAAATTCTGGATCTATCTTTTCTGAATGTACCTATTCTGAATCATCATGGTTCTTCTTAACAGTCTCTTAACTGAGCTGTTCTGCAGATGTCTTTCAACCCTAGACTATATAATTTGGGATTTGGGATATAGATTTTCTTTATATAGTCCAGGCTTTTCTGTAGATTATACATTTGGCTTTCCAGACAAATAAATGTGTGGAATTGTTGATGTGGTTTGTATGCATTATGTGGTAAAAGGCAAGACATTACAGTTAAGGTTAAACTGTAATTTATACCTTTGTGTGGCAAAAGAAAGGCCATAATGACAGCCTCAGACTTTTTGTTTGTATTTCCTGGTTTGTATGAACTTTGTCAGATTAGTCTGACAACTTCACTGACCAAGTAGCTTACAGCTATACATATTCTAGGGTTACCATATTTCCAATTCCAAAAAAGATGACATCTGTTGGGGGGGGGGGATACCTCACTCCCAACCCACACGCTCTGACCCTGTCAGTGCCTCTCATTTCTCACTTGCAGCCCCCCATCCCTGCTGCTGCCGCTCACTCCTGACCCACAGTCCCTCACTCCCCCAGGCTATGCTAGTGCCCGTCAGTCCCAAACCGCAGCCACCCAACCCCTGCTACCAACCCTCACTCCTGACCCACAGACCCATGGCCCCTCACTCCCAATCCACAGTCTCCTGCCCCCCTGGCCCTGCCAGTGCCTCTCCTGACCCGCAGCCCCCTGCTCCCCCCAGCCCTGCCAGAGGGGGCCTCCAGCTCTCCCCATCATGACCAGGCTAGAACACAGCAACTCTGATTCATGTAGGAAGTGGTGGAGCAAGTCCAGCCCCGGCGCAGGTGGGAGGGAATGCCTGTGGCACCCCACCACCCTGGGCTGGGGCTCCAGTGCCATGCCAGGTAACCTGGCCATGCCCCCACCGGGCAGCATCTCCCAGCCAGCCCAGTCCCACAAGCAAGGGACCAGCTTGGCTACAGAGCTCCCTGCTGCTTTCAAAGGCCTGCCCCACTGCTTTCTTCCCCCACTGGAGGGGTGGGAGCCTGCCTGCCAACTCCCTGCCCTGCCTTACCACAGCTTCAGCACCCAGACACCTTCCCTCAGCACCAGCAGGCACCAGCCCCCCTCACACACCCATCCCCTCCACACACCCATACCACACACGCACACTTACATGCACCCACAAACCTACCCCACAGACCCTCAGACAGTCCCCAAGCCATGGCCCTTCAACCCCTGCCCCCCATAGATTTGTCTGCATCCAGCTGCCAAGGCTGCTCCTACCACCCTGCCTGGCTGCATGCTGGCTACGTGTGTGTGCACACAGACGCACATGGTACCCCCTGCATCCAATCACTCTCCACCTGCTCCTACCAGCAGAGTGGATCAAAATCCCAGACATTGGCTCAGATTTCAAAAAAATGCCCAGATGGAGATTGGAGGATCCAAAAAGAGGACATGTCTGGGAAAACCTGGATGTATAGTAACCCTAACATATTCAGTAACTAGGCTCATTGGCATTTCCAATAATCATTTTATTTTCCACAAATCTACTTTCTCTGCTTGTTTAAGAAAATATTCTCTTAGCTGTAGAAATGAAAGTTTGTGTTTCTGCTGACTCAGAGCAGGTAGACATTATTTGTCTGGAGGAATTAAATAATTGAATTGCCTCCACAAAAAAAGAAGGTAGTAACTATATCAAGGCGGGCAATTATTTTGGGCAGAGGGCAGCTTACCCAGTTTTGGCAAGCTGTCGAGAGCTGCATGGGTAGCCCCACCCCCTGACAGGTGCCCTGCCCCCTGGTCACCATCTTGGGATCAGTGTCCCAATGTCTTGGGATCAATGTCCCAGAGCCAGCACCGGTGGGCTGGCAGGGTGCAGGCTGGCAGGGGTCTGGAGCTAGGCTGGGCTGCCAGCAGGGAGAGGGGGGAGCTGGCCCAGTACCATAGAGCCCCTGCTGGCCAGGACCCTACACCCCTGCCACCCTGCTCTAAGCCCTGCTGGCACTGGCCCCGGGACACACCGGTGCGGGCCCCATGCTCCTGCTGCCTCCCTGCCTGCTCACTCCCAGTGCCCCCCAGCCCCGTGGTACAGGTGGGGGGCAGCGTGCAGCCCTGACCCCCTGCTCGCCAGCAGGGATGGAGCTAGTGCTGAGAGCAGGGAAAAGCAGCTCCTTGCCTGCCCCATAGCCTGCGCTCACTGCTGCAGACACTCACAGCCCGTGCAGGGTTGTCCTGAGCAGGCACAGGCAGCCCCAGGCAGGCTGCGAGTGGCTGCAGCATGGGACACTGACCACAGGCGGGCGAGGGGCCGCTTTTTGCCCCCCACACTCAGCACCAGCTTGTAACCCAGCCCTGCTGCCAGCCTGGCCTCCGCGCTGGCTCCAGGCTCTCCCGTCAGGGCTGAACATGGCAGCAGCAGCTGCAGCCCCTCCACTTGCCACACTGGGCAGTGTTTGCTGCTGCTGCCTACCCGGAGCTTGCACACTGGACAGCCCACAGGTGGTGGTGGCAAACACTGCCCAGCGCAGCAAGCGGCGGGGCCTCAGCTGCTGCTGCCATGCACAGCCCCGATGGGCAAGTCTGGAGCCAGCGCAGGGCCCAGGCTGGCTGCACGGGCAGGTTACAAGCTGGTGCTGAGTACAGGGGGGTGGGGGAAAAGCAGCCCCGTGGCCGGCACCCTACACTGCAGCTGCTCGCAGCCCACGTGGGGCTGCCTGTGCCTGCTCAGGACAGCCCTGCGCAGGATACAAGTGGCAGCACCAGGGAGCACCAGCCATGGGGCACGCGAGGGACTACTTTTCCCCATGCTCAGTTTTTCCCTGGGCTGGTTTTCCTGGGGTCCTCCCCTGCCTTTTCCCCCCCACTCCTTACCTGAGTTTCCGGCACAGTGCAGCCACGTGGTCCCAGGCCAGAAGCCCCTGCTGGGGCTTCCAGCTGGGGGGACAAGGCCAGATGGGCCCTGCTGTTGCAGGAGCCCGCCAGAGGTTCCCCTGGGTCCTACTGCCCCTGCCTCCTGTCATTTTTGATGGGAACCAAGGGCAGATAAATATTAATTTTCTGAATTTTTTAGGGGCCACACGGGCTGGATCCAGCTTGCAGGCCATATTTTGCCCACCCCTGAACTATATGGTAGTATAGTACATTACTGTATAGTATAGTACTGTAACAGTACTGTGTAGGTAGAAACAATAGTGGAGTCAGGTTTATTTTTAAGCAAGCTTACTTTTATTTGTTTTATTTATCTGTTGTCTCATTATTGAGGAAGACTCTGTTCTGTGACTTTGGCCACTGGTACCATGGGCTATTTTTCTAACTAAGCCTAATAAATACCATGTTGGAAGGTGAAAAGAAAAGTTGTTTAAAACCTACTGTCTGAAAAGAGACACCTATGTATAGGTGGCATATAATCACATAACTTTTTTAGTTCCATTTTTGTATGTCTTAATATATAGTCTCTGCTGCTTTTTTTTCACTGTGGCAGAACATAGAGTAATTTTTTTAAGTTGTTTTTTCTCCTGTTCACTCCCCTGTTCTATAAGTTATTTTGTTCGCCAGCAGGGAGAGGGGGGAGCTGGCCCAGCTCCATAGAGCCCCTGCCGGCTGAGACCCTGTGCTCCTGCTGCCCTGCTCTGGGCCCCACTGGCCCCAGGACACCAGTGCGGGACCAGTGCTCCCACTAGCTCCCCGCCCACTCACTCCCAGTGCCCCCCAGCCCCACGGTAGAAACATGGGACACCGTACAGTCCCGACCCCCTGCTCGCTGACAGGGAAGGAGCTGGTGCTGAGCGCAGGGAAAAGCTTCCCCTCACCCACCCCATGGCCCGTGCCCCTGCTCCCAGCTGCAGCCTCTTGTGGCCCACGCACGGCTGTCTGGAGCAGGCACAGGAAGCCCCACACAGGCTGCAAGTGGCTACAGCACGGGGCGCCGGCCACAGAGCGAGGGGTCGCTTTTCCCCACGCTCAGTACCACCTTGTAACCCGGGCATACTGCCAGCCTGGGCCCTGAGCTTGCTCTGGGCTCACCCATCGGAGCTGCGCACAGTGGCAGCAGCTGCACCCCACCCCCCACTTGCCGCGCTGGGCACTGGTACCTGCTACTGCCCACCTGGAGCTTGCGCACTGGGCAGCCCACAGGCAGCAGTGGCAAACACTGCCTGGTGCGGCACACGGGGGGGCCACAGCTGCTGTCGCCATGTGCAGCCTGGAGGGGCAAGCGCAGAGACAGTGCAGGGCCCAGGCTGGAAGTAGGCCCGGGTTACAAGGTGGTGCTGAGCGCAGTGGGGGGAAAGCAGCCCCTTGCCTGCCCCGTGGACAGAGCCCCATGCTGCAGCTGCTCGCAGCCTGTGTGGGGCTGCCTGTACCTGCTCCGGACAGTCCGCGGCCCGCGGGCTGTATTTAGCCTACCCCGGTTTATACCATATGTTGTCTGCCTTCATGCTCTCTAGTGTTTTGGATTTCCTCGCATATTACCTAACGTTAAATACCTTCAATAATTTTGTCCTTTGCAGAATCTGTGACCTCACTGTTTGTGCTCTTCGCTAGACCATACCTAGTATGTTACACTTGGGTACTAGTATGGATCTTTGTGGCACCATGTTAGTTTTGTGGGTGTCAGGATACGGACGCGGGGTCTGGAATCCGGATGACATCCACTTGCCTTGCTGGTACCAGGGCAGGCATCAGTCAGCAGAATTGCATCAGGCTCCTGCTCCGTTATCTTGTCTGCTACATCTTTGATGATTTTGATTAAATTTGGGAGGGTGATGGTTTCTCCAACCCAAAGCTGGCTGACACATATTCAGATTGACTGTGTGGCCAGATAAAATAAAGGACAAGAAAAATAAAGAAAAACTCAAAATCCTGACAGTGTCTTCTCTGTCTCCTTTGCTATTCACCTTCTGGGTCTCTCAATCACAACTCCAGCGATTGAGCATTTTTTTTTCCTTCACTCCCCGTTAATTGCTGTCCCGCCAGTTTAATTGAGCACCAGCCGCAATCAATTAACACAGAGCTGGGGTTTCGACTCTCACTCTCTCCCCCTCTTTTCTTTTCTTCTTCTCGCTGAGCTCCTCCGAGTTCTGAAGACCCAATAGGTCTGTTGCCCCATTCCTGGGGACTTCAGTCCTGAGCAGTAGGTGGGTGTTTCCCCTTGCTGCCAACCCCTGCTCCTCTCTTCTACTCTTTCTTGCCAACACCCACTGATGGAAATAGCTCTCAGCGGCATAATTAAACCAATTTGGTTCACCTGGTGAGTTGATAAAGCTCCACTGGAGCAGATCAAGTGATCCCTCCAGAGCACAGCCAGTCTGCAATGGTGGAACGGATCTCTTCAATCGGGACCGTCCTCAAAGCAGGTACCCCCAACCTTCCTACAGCAGGGGGGTTTTTCTTAAACTTTTGCTTAACTGGTTCTTACATCATCTGACAACCTTGATTCTTTACTTCGGGACTACTTGCTATCGTTTTTTGTTAGCCTTTTTTGAAGGATTTTGCTGAAGGATTTGTCCAAATAAACTCAGTTGGCCAGCCTCCATCATCTATTAACTTCATTAAGATCTTCTGAGAACTGTGGTAGAGAAAAGCTTGTTTATATTCCATTAAATGGAGACTTTCCAGAAGTGTTGTTAATATAAATGGAGTCTGACTCATTATCTTCAGCAGCTAGTTCAAAAATTAGGTTTACTACCTATTTTTATACTTTAAACTAACAAAATGGTTGGCATGTTCTACTACAAATACAACCTAATTTTCATGTGGTTTTGTATGTATTTTTTCACTTTGCTCAAAAAAGTTTCTTAAATTAGAGTCAAGTTTTTTTTGTGAATCTTCCAAAAACAGAGCAGGAAATAAACGTGTAGCTCAGAAGCCTGTACTTCCAGTTAAAATATTCTAATGAAAAGAGATAATCATTCAGTTTATTATTTCTTAGCATTTGCATAGAAGCATTTGTGTTGCAGTCCTAAAGCAAGGTCTGATCTTTTTTTCAGACCACTCGCAGCGCAAAGACCATGAATTCAATAAGAGTAATAATGGCAAACATGGAAGACAAGGAAAGAATGGAAATACAGCAAACTGAAAGCCCTTTATCCTACTTCTCAGTCCTCAATTCTCAGAGTTTTATCTGGCAAGGAAAGCAGGGAATCTGTCTGACTTTCAGACAGTTACTGATGCATTACTTTATTGCGAGCTAGTAGTAAAAGAGCAGCTGCATATTGTTGAAACCAGGGCTAGCTTCCCCCTCCCTTTCCCCAGTCCTTCATGTCTCATGAGAAGTGGTGACTGCAAAATATCCTATTCAAGTAGGGTTGGGATGTAAGACAAACCTAGAAGTTCATTAGGGAAATATATACAGTTGTATGAAGCAGCTTTTAAAAATGCCCCTTTATTTAGCAAGTCACATGATTAGGTGAGTAATAAGGATCCTGGTATTCTCTGATTAAAAATGGCAAA
>NW_017729032.1:138970715-138970924 GCF_001723915.1 Gavialis gangeticus
TAAGGACTTTTCTGGCATCCGCCAGCCCTTCGATCCCTAACCCCGCCAAGCCTTCCCTCTCAACAAAGGATCCAAGGAGCACATAAGGGAGTGACATCTGCCAAGCCCACACCCCTTGCCACCCACTCCTAAACAGTCCCAGCCTTTGTAAGAGTCTTCCCCCCCCAAGAAAACGCAAAAGTTGGAAACCATTCTCGGTGCGCCCCTCA
>NW_017729032.1:138975924-138976653 GCF_001723915.1 Gavialis gangeticus
ACCCACAGACATGCAGACAGACACTGACACCCACCCCAGCAGGTGTTGTGTGTGGGGGGCAGGGCAGGGCAGGGCAGGGAAAGGGAAGGTACTGGGGGGGTAGATGAAGAAGGGGGGGTGTGTGCACCTGTGCCCACTCCCAGGAGCAGAGCCAGGGGGTGAGGGTAGGGGTGCCACTCTGTGAGCCACATACATGCCAGCTGGCCTGACAGGAGGTTCGCACACAGAGGTCTCCACAGCAGCTCTGCCACTGCACCCTGTGCTACCATCCCACAGCCACCTGCACGGCTTTGTGGGCAAGTGGCGCAGGGTGTGGCAGTGCAGTGGCAACCACGGTGTGAGGGCCACATACATGTCGCCCAGTGGGGGGTGGAACAGGGGGCTTGCATGCAGCAGCATGCCACTCAACTGGCTGCACGACTGCAGCGGTGCCGGGTGGTGGCGGCTGCATGCAGGGTAGGTGGGCTTTGCAGGCAGGTGCTGCCACCGTGTAGCCATGTCGTTCGCCCCTGGATCCTAGGGGTAAGTGGGGCTGTGGGGCAGGGTTGGGGAAGATGGTTGGGGGCCCCATCCGGCACATCACAGCTGGGAGCAGGGCCAGGGGGTGAGGGCAGAGGTGCCCTTCTGTGGGGGGGCTTTGCGGGCAAGCGATGCGAGGTGCAGTGTGGTGGTGCCCGCCACGTGCAGACTTTTTTTTTTTTCTTTTATGGCCCCATGGTAGTACTCTTA
>NW_017729032.1:138977147-138978711 GCF_001723915.1 Gavialis gangeticus
GATACTTAACAGAAAGGTACTGACAAAGCCCTCACCCACTCTTTCTGACAACAAAAGTTGTCCCTTAGTCTATCCTATACCTATATGGGGCTGAAACAACCCCCTGAAGTCCAGCCCTTGCCAGAGCGCTGCATCCCCTCCTTCCGTCCCATGCTTTTCTCTGCCTCTATAGAAGTGCAGCTCATGCATTGCTAACTGCAAACACTCTGACATTGAAAAGCACGAGCCCTTTAGTGCCAAAAGGGAACGCGCTTTCCATAGTGCTACTTTGGTGCATGTGATAAGGACCCTCACACCCCATGACCCATCCATCCCCTCTGTTAACCCATAGAGAACATTTTCGATAGTGATCCCTGTTCCCCTTCCTGTCTCCTTCAAATAGGTGGCTACCTTCTCCCACACCTTTTGTGCATAAAAACAGTCCCACAAGGCATGTGCCACCGACTCGGGCTCAGCACAGATTTCTCTTGGGCACTTGGGGGACCGTGAGAGTCTCTATTGATTCAGCGCCTGTCACACTGGCAGTGCATTTCGCATGGCCCTCCACGCCAGCTCCTCATGCTCCCCTTTCCATTCCTTCCCCACTAGCCCTTTCCACACCCTTCTGACTTCCTCCGTTCTCAGATCCCTGACAGCTGACATCCTCTGCTTCCTCCTCATGAACTTAAGGACTTTTCTGGCATCCGCCAGCCCTTCGATCCCTAACCCCGCCAAGCCTTCCCTCTCAACAAAGGATCCAAGGAGCACATAAGGGAGTGACATCTGCCAAGCCCACACCCCTTGCCACCCACTCCTAAACAGTCCCAGCCTTTGTAAGAGTCTTCCCCCCCCAAGAAAACGCAAAAGTTGGAAACCATTCTCGGTGCGCCCCTCACTTCCCTCACAACCATCTTCAAAAAGTGCGCATAAACAAAGACCTCTATGTTGGGGAGACCCCATCCCCCCAGCCCTTCTTCCTTATATAACTCTGCCCTGGCCACCTTCTCTGTGTTCCCCCCACAAAAGAAGAGGCATAATGCCCGCTGGACCTGCCGGGCCTGTAGCCAGGACGGGGTACACCATCGCCGTGTACAAGATCATCGGCAACAGGCACTGTTTGATCACTTGCACCTTACCCCTGGATGATAAACTCTGTGTGCTCCACAGCCCCACTGTCTGGTTTACTCTCCCCTCTAACACTTCCCAAGCCCGTTTCCCTTTCCCCTGGGTATCCATCCACACGCCCAGTATTTTCAGTTCCTCCCTTTCCACCTTCAATCCAAATTTCCCCAAATCCCCCCAATTCCCAACCGCCAGGACTACACTCTTGTCCACGTTCACTCTCGCTCCAGATACCTCCCGCACACATGATGCCCAGCCACCTGCCAAGGGAATGGGGAGAGGGAGGCTGGCATGCGGATGGAGCAGAGCTCCGTGGCCAACTCTGCAGCTACGGCGAGACATGGGGGTGCAGTGGGGAGGGGGCAGGGGCCTGCATGCGGCAGCCGCTGCCACTTACCTGGAGGGCCGTGATGGTGGTGACAGCTGCTGCCTACAAAACCTCCCACTGCCACTGGAAAGCCAT
>NW_017729032.1:138983711-138991279 GCF_001723915.1 Gavialis gangeticus
CCCATCTGAGGCCTCACAAAGGGAATACAAATACAATTTCAAGACATTACATAATACTCACATGATAAACAACATCTCATTCACTTAAAACTCCAGTGTTATTCAGTGAACGTCTTACCCTTGCTTCTTATATAACTACAGGTTCACGCATCGATACTTAACAGAAAGGTACTGACAAAGCCCTCACCCACTCTTTCTGACAACAAAAGTTGTCCCTTAGTCTATCCTATACCTATATGGGGCTGAAACAACCCCCTGAAGTCCAGCCCTTGCCAGAGCGCTGCATCCCCTCCTTCCGTCCCATGCTTTTCTCTGCCTCTATAGAAGTGCAGCTCATGCATTGCTAACTGCAAACACTCTGACATTGAAAAGCACGAGCCCTTTAGTGCCAAAAGGGAACGCGCTTTCCATAGTGCTACTTTGGTGCATGTGATAAGGACCCTCACACCCCATGACCCATCCATCCCCTCTGTTAACCCATAGAGAACATTTTCGATAGTGATCCCTGTTCCCCTTCCTGTCTCCTTCAAATAGGTGGCTACCTTCTCCCACACCTTTTGTGCATAAAAACAGTCCCACAAGGCATGTGCCACCGACTCGGGCTCAGCACAGATTTCTCTTGGGCACTTGGGGGACCGTGAGAGTCTCTATTGATTCAGCGCCTGTCACACTGGCAGTGCATTTCGCATGGCCCTCCACGCCAGCTCCTCATGCTCCCCTTTCCATTCCTTCCCCACTAGCCCTTTCCACACCCTTCTGACTTCCTCCGTTCTCAGATCCCTGACAGCTGACATCCTCTGCTTCCTCCTCATGAACTTAAGGACTTTTCTGGCATCCGCCAGCCCTTCGATCCCTAACCCCGCCAAGCCTTCCCTCTCAACAAAGGATCCAAGGAGCACATAAGGGAGTGACATCTGCCAAGCCCACACCCCTTGCCACCCACTCCTAAACAGTCCCAGCCTTTGTAAGAGTCTTCCCCCCCCAAGAAAACGCAAAAGTTGGAAACCATTCTCGGTGCGCCCCTCACTTCCCTCACAACCATCTTCAAAAAGTGCGCATAAACAAAGACCTCTATGTTGGGGAGACCCCATCCCCCCAGCCCTTCTTCCTTATATAACTCTGCCCTGGCCACCTTCTCTGTGTTCCCCCCACAAAAGAAGAGGCATAATGCCCGCTGGACCTGCCGGGCCTGTAGCCAGGACGGGGTACACCATCGCCGTGTACAAGATCATCGGCAACAGGCACTGTTTGATCACTTGCACCTTACCCCTGGATGATAAACTCTGTGTGCTCCACAGCCCCACTGTCTGGTTTACTCTCCCCTCTAACACTTCCCAAGCCCGTTTCCCTTTCCCCTGGGTATCCATCCACACGCCCAGTATTTTCAGTTCCTCCCTTTCCACCTTCAATCCAAATTTCCCCAAATCCCCCCAATTCCCAACCGCCAGGACTACACTCTTGTCCACGTTCACTCTCGCTCCAGATACCTCCCGCACACATGATGCCCAGCCACCTGCCAAGGGAATGGGGAGAGGGAGGCTGGCATGCGGATGGAGCAGAGCTCCGTGGCCAACTCTGCAGCTACGGCGAGACATGGGGGTGCAGTGGGGAGGGGGCAGGGGCCTGCATGCGGCAGCCGCTGCCACTTACCTGGAGGGCCGTGATGGTGGTGACAGCTGCTGCCTACAAAACCTCCCACTGCCACTGGAAAGTCATGTCCAGAGCTCTACAGCTGGCTGCCGAGTGGCAGTGGCAGCATGTTGGCGGCCAGGTGGCATGCAGCCATCCCCACCACCACCCCACACCGCGCTGCGCCGCTGCCTCCAGCTGCACAGCTCCGAGCACGGCTCTGCAGTGGCAGTGGGAGGTTTTGTAGGCAGTGGCTGTCACCACTGGCACAGGCAGCCCCACAGGTAAGCGGCAGCAGCTGCCCGTGATGGCGGTGATGCCAACTGCCTACAAAACCTCCTGCTGCCACCGCAGAGCTGTGCTCAGAGCTGTGTGGCCGGCTCTGAGCACAGCTCCGAGCACGGCTCTGTAGCAGCAGCGGGAAGTTTTGTACGCAGTGGCAGTCACTGCTGGCACAGGCAGCCCCGCAGGTAAGCGGCACCAGCCACCCATGATGGCGGTGATGGGCGCTGCCTACAAAACCTCCTGCTGCCGCCACAGAGCCATGCTCAGAGCTGTGCTTCAGTGGCGCAGCACGGGGTGGTGGTGGGGATGGCTGCATGCCACCCGGCCACCACCACCACGCTGCCACTGCTGCCCAGCAGCTAGCCACACAGCTCTGGGTACAGCTCCACAGCGGCAGCAGTAGGTTTTGTAGGCAGTGGCTGTCACTGCCATCATGGGCCTCCAGGTAAGAGGCAGTGGCCGCTGTGTGCAAGCCCAAGCCCCTGCCTCCTCTCTGTGCCCCCATCCCTCACCCTAGCTGCAGAGCCAGCCATGGAACTGTGCTCCGGCTGCATGCCAGCCTCCCTCTCCCTCTCTCCTGGGCAGGTGGCTGGGTAGCATGTGTGCAGGCTGTACATGGCAGGCACCACCACACTGCGCCAGCATCTTTTGCCCGCAAAGCCCCCCTGCGGAGGGGCACCCCTACCCTCACCCCCTGGCCCAGCTCCCAGCTGCGATGTGTCGCCTGGGGCCAGCAGCACCCCCCACTCCCTCAGCCCCCAACCATCTTCCCCAGCCCTGCCCTACAGCCCCACTTACCTTCATGCTCCAGGGGCGAAGGCCGAATCTGAGTCTGAGCCCAGTCTTGGCTGCCTCAGAGACTCAGGCCCCACCCTCTCCCTCCCCCTCCTGCCAGGGCTGGGGGTTTTCTGCCCTTTTTGCAATTGGCTCTTGCAGGTTGGAGCTGTCCCAGCCTGCAAGAGCTTTTTGCAAAAGCGGAGAATCCACAGATTTCTCTG
Source organism: Gavialis gangeticus (assembly GCF_001723915.1). Classification (NCBI taxonomy): domain Eukaryota; kingdom Metazoa; phylum Chordata; order Crocodylia; family Gavialidae; genus Gavialis; species Gavialis gangeticus. The sequence goes on from NW_017729032.1 coordinate 138,986,624, forward strand.
CTAAAAAGAGAAATGGTTTTCTCCATTTTTCCATGGGAAATGGAAAACCCGGATCCCTGGCAATAAATAAAAAATAGATGGCATTTTACAGTTGTAAAAGTGCTCTCTGCTATGAGTCTGTGAAGACTGGCCTTTATCCATAGCAGGTCTTTGTATAGGTTGCCTCCATGCAACTGTACTCTGATTACCCTCTGATTCAGCTGGGCTTTGCTCATCTGGGAACAAGAGTTGAGAACCTATAAACAATAAATAAGTCTGTTTTATTACATTGTTTTTTGACAGATCACTTTTCTTTTCCCTTCCCACCTTACCTGCTTGGACTGCTGAGGATTGAGAGAGAGACAGAGAAAACAATGTCTCACCAAGCAAATGTAGCATTCTGCCATCCTTCCCCCGTCCACCAATGCATTACAGTAATGCCAAATCCACAGTGTCCTTATTTCCTTTGATATTTAAGATGAATGGTAAAACAGAAATCTGGATGACCCGTATTTAGTAAAAGCCCTATGCCTGTAGTATCCTGTTCAACTTCCTGTTTGTGTTGTTTACACTAAAACTCAGTTGCCCCCCACTCCCAACCCCTCTGTGTATGAGGAAGGGAGCGGGTGAGTGTTGAAGGTGGAGGCCACGAGTGATGTAGCGGGGAGGGGGGAACGTGCCCTCTGTTATTTCTGCACTTACAGCAGGGCGTGGGGCTGCAGCTGGGCTGGACCAGCTCTGGAGGAGCTGGTCCTCAGCAGGCAGAACCCAGTGGGTGAGGGAGTGCCGCACCATCATGGTCAGGTGCAGAAGCGGGAGTGGCGGCGATGCAGTGGTGTGCCCCTCTCTGCTGCTGGGTGGGCAGGGGGCTCCTCACCTTGGTACCCATGGCTGTGGAGGTGTCTCCTGGCCACAGCTGGTCCAGCCCAATTGCAACCCTATGCCCTCCTGTGGGCACAGAAATGTCAGGGGGCACAGCCAGCTTGCAAAGGGAAACCCACAGTTTTCCATGTTTTTCTCCATTAAAGGAGAAAACCCACATATTTCCACAGCAAAGGAAAAACCTGGATCCCTGCTTATGAAAAGTGCATTGTTCTGGAACCTTTTGCTATGAAATGAGTATTCATGTTAAATAACTGCATGAAAATTCTAGATCTCTCTTAAGCAAATGTTAAAAAGAAGATATTAGGTGTTGTGCAGTGTACACTCTAACTCTCCTCTTTCCTTGGAATACATGCTGCTGTCCACAATTCCAGTTTGTAATATTTTATTCTGGTGTTTGGATGGAAAATTTGAAGCAGGATACTTATGTAACACACTGTAACAAGAGTAAAACATTCTCCTACCATGTCTTGATGTATTACTTGATTGAAGAAGTATAGTGTAGGAGGCCACCTTAGGTATGCAGCCCTTATATCGGGGTCAAAGTACACGGCTTCTCCTTCCCCTACACCATGTCCATCTCCACCCTCAGATCTCAAAAGCACTGGTCAGTTAACAGAGTCCTCAGTTAGGACTCATGATGATCTTGGTCACCCTCTGAACTTAGGTGCTCAGTTGAGGATAATCACCAGTCCTTGGGTCTCTTTCTCCACTCATGATAATTGCCAACTGTGACAGGGGGCAATCTCCCAGCTGGGTCACAGTCCTGGCCCACCTGCCTGTCTATGGCAGTCTGCCCAGTCTTTTCTGTCGCGCCTTTGATGTAAAGTAAATTGGTGTTACAATAAGTGGGAGGCTGCCCATTTAAGACCCTGATGCCTAGGGGATTGGGTACATGACTCCAATCTTCACTTATTGTGTCCCATGCCTTGCAGGTATCTTCCTTGAGTTGCTGTTTGCTTCGGCTCCAGGCCAGGCCAAACTCATCTACTTGCCAGGCCTAACATATTCATCCTATCATTCCACCTCACTGGGCCTCATTCACATCACCCGCTCTCACTGGGCTTCTAGCACTCTGCCCACTTTCACTGTGTCTCTTACTAGCTGCCCGACACAGGACCACATTTGACCGGCCCTCCTCCCTTGAATGGCTCCCATTAATCATCAGGCTTGCTTACTTGCACTCCTTGACTGGCCCTGGTGCAGCCTTTCAGGCCTCTCCCACAACCCTCATCTGAGTAGTGACCAGCCAATTCACCTTGCCCTGGGCAGAGTTCTGACTCAAGCCCTTTGCCAGGTAACTCCTCATTTGCATTCTCTAATTAGGGCCAATTATTCACCTTTTTGGCCTCAGGCCCATTTGCGTCCTCAGGCATCCAAACAGTTACCTGGGCCTAACTGCCCCCTTCTCTTGGGCCTCAACACTGCATCCCTGCACTGGGGTAACTACTCTACCCTGCGCACTCGGGCCCACACTCTGCCCCTAAGCTGGGGCCTCAGGGTATTCCCCCCCCCACAAGCTCAGGTGCCTCTCCATATGTGTGCCTGGCCCCACTACCACTGGGGTCTTATACCCCCATGGGCTCAGGTGCCTCTCCCATAGACATGCCTGGCCCTGCTACCCTCTGGTCTTAATGACCCACTGAATGATGGGGGCTGAGGTTATCAGGCGCCCCTACTCACCTTTCACTAGGGAGTTAACTGGCCTAACAATTCTGGGGAACTGTCCTGCCACAGACAGCTCCACCAGACAACCCTTCCCTGGTAGGGTGCAGTTTTAGATCTTACCCAGGACCACGCAGCCCTACCTGCCCTGGTCTAGTTTCCTCATTGGGGCTCCTGTATACTGTCCTCGGGCTCTCTCTCTCATTAGGCCCAGTTCTCACTCTGGCCCCATTCCGATCTTATAATAGCCTGCATGCTGGTTGACCCCTACCCTCTTCAGCTGTGATGCCCCCCACATGGAAGGAACCTTCAGCCCTTATTGGCTCTGGCCCCACCTCCAGGCCAACAGGGGTGCCAGATAGCTCACAGTGGCTCTGGCCTGCCCCTCGTGTTGGGCTTAATTGCCCTTCGGCCCTTTGGCCCTAGCCCTCTTGCACTGACCAGTGCAAGGGATCAGAGAGTCAACCTAGCAGCTGCTGACCCACATACTCCAGAGAGGGGTACCTCCTGGGTTGCACCAGAAGCCGTCTTCTACTCTGGGGCTTGCCTGGCTCCATTGTAGGCCTACCAGCTGTTAGCCCGATGCCTAGGCTGGGCCTTGTTCTAACTAGGCTGAAGCCTTCTTCCTGGGGCTCTGGACCCCACTGGGTCTGTAGGAACCTCCTGCCATCCCCATACTTCCTTCTCTACCACCAAGGTGTTCCGTGAGCAGCAGCTCAGCCAGGTGTTGTTCCTTCAGCTGCTTGCAGCAAACCCACTACCCCACTACCACTGGCGTAGTGGGTAGAGGCTTTCTGGCCTCAGGCCAGGGATCCAGAATCTAAAATAGCTGCCTCATCAGCCATTTTAATAATTGCAAACCAAATTAGTAACATAAAGTAACCAGTTGGTATTCTTTCACAGATTTCTGTCTTCCTGGGACTCCTTTTACAAGACAGCCTCTTGTTGCCCCGCCTACAATGTCGCATGGTCTCTTAACTACAATCCCTGCTGTAGTAAATCAGAAGTCACTGACTGCACTTAGCCAACTTGTAATTCCCAAGTATGGTTTCTGTCCCTTCAGTGTATTCCCACACTGTTAACACTCTCACAGTATGGGTCCAACCCCCGCAACAGTGGCTTGCTGAGGCAATTCTTGTGATATCATCTGAGAGTGGTGTGGATCCTCAGTCCTGGAGTCTGTCTGTCTGTCAAAGTGAGTGAGGAGAGATCAAGTTAGTGTACATTTTCAGGACACATTTCTGTTCCAGATGAACAGAAAACAGCCGTCTTATGATAGTCTGTATTGCAAAAAAGTGCTTTTAAAAATGTTTTTGGAAAACTGGTAAAGTTGCACAAGCATTTCCACTATATTTCTTCTGTTCATTTATTAACAATTATAAGTAATATTTAACCTCATTTAGTGGCACAATTTATGGGAACGTCCATTTATGGGAATCTTGCATAAAGTGAAACACAGAATTACAGTAACTCTAGTGCTTGTTCACAGAATTGAAACTCAACACATTCATAGCCATTCAGCTCTGCGCTTCCTTGAAGAGTTTACTTATCCACCTTGATTCTTTGAGTCAGAACTTTCACATCCCTAGATTTGCTTTTTGAATTGTAGTTTGAACTGCAGTCAGTAGCATTTTTTAAGCACATGACCTCTTGGGATGCATTTCTCTTAAAATGTACAGGAAATGACTTTTTCAGTGTTCCTTAAACTGACATCTTTGCAAACTATTTACAGACAAGGTACAAGATAGAAACAACAATACATAATCCAAGTTTCCTTGTGCTCAACCCTTGTACTTCAACCTTGACCTGGAGGGACAACTTTAAGATAAGAGTCAATCCTAATAACTATTCATTTCTTGATCCTTCTACTGAGTTCTTATGTTAGGTGCATTGTCTTCTTGGGACATTTGGTCAAGAAGTTGGGCAGAGACCAACAAATTTATTTCATATCAGACCTTTGCATTAGTTCAATTGATTTAATTTTTTAAAAGCTACTTTAGTTAAAAGTTGCAAGTTTTATATGTAGACCCAGCCGTCTGTCTTAATTTTTAAAACTACAATATTTTTTTAAAACCATTAAGTTAGGTCAATTATGATTGTTCATATGTGAGGGAATGAAGAGATCTTCCC
>NW_017729032.1:138996279-139010228 GCF_001723915.1 Gavialis gangeticus
CTGATTAGATTCTGATCTCTCATACCCAGATGTATTACCATGCACAGACAACTAGAAAAGCTGTTATATAATTACAATACAGTTATGAGATCTTCCCCCAAAAATGGCTTTATCATAATAATCCTGACTAGTAGGAACATGGGAGAATATAAAGACCAAAAAATAATTTAGACATGGGTACAATTGTTTATACTGCTTATAGAGGAAGGGGTGGTGGGAGGTTGAAATGCACAGACATCCTTAACTAGTTAATTACAACTCTATTAGAGTGATTTCATAGTAAACATTTCCATGTTGCTACCTAATATCAAAATGTGAAGAGGTTCCTTTGATTAAGCCAGCTTCTGTGAATTTAGTGCTGCATGCTGAGGATCATAGTATGTTCTATTTCTCTATATACATCAACAGGATTGATTCCCTATACCCAACTCTGATCTTCAATTTCTTGGTTTCCATAAGTATGTGGGTTAGGTTCTGCTATAACAGAAATCAAATTCAAGCCCGGAGACTCCTTAATTTTCCAGCTTCTTACAATATTAAATACTACAAATCTTCAAAGGATTCTTGGGACTATAGTCTTCCGGGGGGAGGGATGGGACTATGCCGCAATAAATGGATAGCAAAGAAATTACTGAGAGACTGAGAGCAGAATTATTTTAAACACCTGTCACTTATTCAGCTGCATAAGAAGATTTTTTGGCACATAAATGCAGTGCAACTCTATTACCTGTGCCATGTAGACACACGAGTTCAGTAGGCTATGTATGCACATTAAGTCTTGGAGGGAAAAGAGGATGTGAAGGGCCCTCCCATGTTTTAGCCCAAATAAAAAGTTGGTTAGGACACTGTCCCAGGAGGCAGGAGACCTCACCCAAAGACAGCTTGAACCTACATCTCTCACTTCACAGTATGTGCCCCAACCAGCAATCCACATGTTAAGTATCATGCAGACACTTCTTCAGACCTCATTTTGAAGCTGTGACACTGTACTCTGAAAATCAAAATCATTGAATAAAATGGATAGAGAGTACTGAATGGGCAAAGCATCTGTTCCTCTGGAAACAGAGACCTAAGGTAGAACCCAGGTCCTGCTTTCTTCCAGAGCACCAGCCTTCTCATCCAGTCACACACCCTTCAACTCATACTCTGTCTCCTGACCTCACATATCTGTCTCTTCAGATGCCCAGGGGGCCAACCTTAGAAGGTTAAAAAAGAGCCTGGATAATGCACAAGCATGGTGTGGTTAAAGCACTATGTTGGGAAGTTGGGCAGATATAGGTTTAAACCCCCCTAGGTGAGGAGATTTAGCCTGCAACCCACATTTCCTACTTCATATACAAGTGGCCTAACCACTCAGCTTGTGGGCTGAAACATAGGAAGGCATTCCTCCTGCTCTGGATTTTGCCAGGCAAAATTTTATGATTTATGTATGCTCAGTATGCCATTTATCTCCAGAGGCGATGCACAGCCTTACTGTATGTGTGCAGTACCTGTGTGGTGTTCATATTGAATAGACAATAGAATCACAGTGCATAAGTGACAAAAATGCCATTTATGTAGTTGAATAAATGCCATGTAAGTGTACAATGGGTAATTGCTTTTGGGCCTAAGTGTGTATGTGGGCCTCTGTAAAATGAGTACATTTGTAGAGTGTCGTATTCCATCTACTTCTCTTTTAAAACTATTGACAGTTATCAGTTAAAACAATTTAGAAACAAAAGTTTAACTTACCAAGTATAATCCTCTTCTAGTATCTCTGAACTTCCTGGTTTTAACTCCTCCATCCAGCTCTCTGATTTCATACACAGGTTAGTATTTCCCAATCGTATGGAACAAAAGATATAGGTCAAAATCACGGTTGGTATAATAGAGTTCCACTGAAGTTAGTAGAGCTATACTGCTTTACAATAGACTTTGGCCCAAAGATGGAAGGAACAGCATTTTAACTAAAATAATTAAATACAAGCAGAGACATTCCCCACAACAGTGGGGAAAATATGAATGACTTTAGCTGGTAAACTTCAGTAGGCAAATTCATGCAAGAGCAATAACTTTGGATAGCTGATCTGAAGGAGCAGATTACTGCCTTGATTCAACTAAAAAACTCCTATGGTCTATTAGTGTGGGGGCCTCTCCTTACTCTCTCTGTGTCTGCACTGTATTCCTCTATACCCAGCTAACATTTGCAGCTGTACTTCCTGAAACAATTCCCTTCTGAGCAGAGAAGCCTGATAGTAAAAATAAGCCTAAAAAGCAAGCTATGCAAGAGAAAATAAGTTTGAAACAGGAGATTTAACTAGAGACTTCAGTTTGTTCTTTCCTCTATGAATTACTGCTATTCCTATGACAGTATTAACATTTTATCAAATCCTAGAATTCTAAATATAAACTTTTCTTATTTGAATAGACTTTTGAGATTTAAACTGATATTGTGAAAAATGATAGACTTTTGATGCTTGATTGAAGTTCTTGGTCATTTTTAAAATGTTTGCAAGGTTAGGCTTAAGTAACTACATGGAACATTCTTACAATAAAGTTTAAATCACAGCTATTATTTATATCAACATAAATTAGTTATGTAATCAAAAAGGAATAGCAATGTGATATTTTAAGCAATTGGGCAGGACATGAAGATACTATCTAATATCATGTCTAGGCATGAAACTTAATGTTGAATGTCTTCGGCCAAGTGTTAAGATGATGTGTAACTTAGAGCTAAAAACATGTATTAACTTTTTTAGATTTGTATGCATTTTTCATATCTGAGGGGATTTGTTTCAGTACTCCCTGTTGGGATTGAAAGGCGTTTTGCTCTCTTGTGTGTTCATCAGTACATGGGGTGAATGACTACATTCTCAGAACTGTCTGGAACGTCCTTTCTTTGTCTCATGCAGGGTTGTGGGTGGTCAGGTCTGGAGGTCACTCAGGGACAGAAGAAGCAACCAAGATCTGAGGGGAGTGTGCAAAATCCAAGTGTAGGGGAGCCAGGAAGTCACAAGATCCATCTGGGGAACTGTGTCAAAGAGCCAGAGGGTTGAATAAAGAACAGACTCAGGAGACCAGCCAGGTCAGGTATCTGGAAGACCAAACTAAAGTCGGGTTACAGAGCCAAAGGGCTAGGTCAAACTCAGGGTTCATGGGCAAGTTGGGTCAGGTAGTCAGAGAATCCATCAGCAAGCCAGTAGAGGCACAAGCCAAGGGTGAGGCAGTCCAGGTACAAAGTTAAGCCCTTTGCACAGACATTTCCTCTTCTGAGTCAGGGGTTTTATAGAAAAGGGTAGAGTCAGCAGACCCTGGCTGGCCATTCTGGGTTCAGAGAGTGGGTGGGTGGCTAGGCCCTGATATTAGGTCCTGACCACATATGCTTAGCCTCAATCCTCAGTTGAGGAGGTGGCAGACTGAAATGAGGCTGTAGACCTCAAGTGCAAGGCTTTGGCCTGATACTTTGACAAATAGATCAATGGTCAGGAAGGATTATTCAATGGTAAAAACACCAGTCTGGAAATAAATCACTTTAGATACATCTAGTTCAGTGCATTCTTTCAATATTATCCACCCTTGCCACTGTTGTGAACAGGCCTATTTAATGTGCCATAGAAAGGTCATGGGACTAGGCCCAATACAGGGAACTATAAGCTTCCCTGAACAAGGGAGGCCATTGGGAACACATCAACTGATTGCTTGGGACAACAAAACTGTTATGAACAGGATATGGAGCTAGATGGACCATTGGTCTGACTCAGTATGGCACTTCATGAATGCTTTTGTGGATAAGGAACTTAGTTTCTCTGAACTATGGTTCATAATCTAGTAAGAAAAAGAGGATGGGAGAAATACTGGTTCAGACATTGCAGTAATAAAAGCCAGATGAGTTCCTAAGACAAAATGGAACACATACTTATTTGTCTCATATATGAACAATATAAAATCATCTTGGGTATTATTTAAGTTCTGGTACCTCCAGAACCTGGAGTATTGATGTTAAAATAATGGATCTGTTTAAAGCATTTGCAAACTGCCATTTTTCTGTGTGTGTGCATGTCCATATATGCATGTGCACATGCCAAGCCGCACACACATACAAAGGAGACTGATTTTCTCATAATGCTATGAAGATATAGCTTCATGTAGCAGGGAGAGAAATTTGGCTCAAGATGGCATAGAAATTTGGTGCTATATGCAAAATTATAACTAAAAGAATTCCAGATAGCTGTGCCCCATATGGTTACATGAATAAAACAGAAAGAATAGGTCATTACTTTCCACCAGTAAAGTTTAAAGAAACATTGACAGTATTTGATGTACAATAACTGTTTTCAGTGCATTTTTTAGCCGTAAGCACTTTGTACTGATTGCAGAACAGTACTTCAGTTTACTAGGCCATAGTCTTAACTATGTGTCTCTATATTTGTCTCTTATGTCAATATCTACCTCAGGGGTCAGCAACCCCCAGCGCACATGCATATGAGGCCATTTTACTTGGCAAACCACAGCCAGCCCAGGCTCTGAGCAGCTGCTAGTGGCCATAGAGTCTGCACTGCTTGCAACAGGTGGTAGGGAGGCTGCAAGCCCTGCTGCTTTGTGGCAGGCAGTAGCTACCTGGAGCCCAGGCTGGCTGTAGCAGGCAGACATGAGGCTGCAAACAGCTGCACTGGGCTCCACTCTGTGAAAGTGGTGGCTGCGCATGTGCCTCGGGTCACATGGCTGTGAAGGGGCATGGAGCAGTGCAACCCCAACCCCTTCCCTTCACACATGCAGCTGCTGTTGCTGCAGAGCCAGTGCTGGGGCTCTGGACCCTGGTGCAGCTGTTTGCTGTTTGTGGCAGGCAGCCAGGAGACTGCAAACAACAGCACTGGGCGGCTCTGTGGTGGTGGCAGATGAATGCGCATCTTGGGGTGCATGGTAGGGAAGGGGCCAGGCAGTGCAACCCTGGCCCCTCCCCACCCTCTGCCTGAAGGTGCATATGCACCTGTCACCAGCAACGAGGATCGGGCCCCTCACATATCCCCCCACTGTCTGTTTCCTCCATGCCAAGTTGAGGTGTGGGTCAAGGTTGGGGTACTTTTGGCACTCCAGCCAAAGATGTTGCCAACCCCTGATCTAGCTAAAACATTAATTTTTCAAGTTCATTGTTTCACTTTGTTTGGTAAAAGATGTGCATTTGAATCCTGTTTAGGGTGAGGAATGCAAGGAATCCAGATATCTTGCTAGCTGAATAAGCACTCTAATGAGATTATTTTACAAAAAGGCGATAGTATCACTTCTACTACTCCCACGTTGTGAGAGAGTGATTTCTGTCACCTTTTGAAGTGGATAGCTTAAGTGCTTAACTCCAGGAAAGCATTCAGCACCAAGAATCCCCATCTGACACAGATACTTACTTCCTTGTACCAGAGAAATTCATCAGGTCCCTGAAGAAGTGTAATATGTTAGATTCTGTGTGCAACATTTGTTACCAAAGACACAGGCATAGTCACGGAAGTACCACGGGCCCTTGCTATGTCCTTTTATGGACATGTGCACTTCACATGTGCTATTCTCTTTTTCCCAGCAGCTCTGTCCATTTGCCATCATTTCACCTTCCTGGCAAACCTACCTGCTTAGCTGGTATTGTCGGCACGTGTGCGCACTTATGACTCCCCAGTGGTCATCTTCCGATATGACCCATTCAGGGGCTCCAGTGGGCACGATGACTGTACCACTGATCATGCTTCTAATGTTTACGACAGGGTACGCCCTTCTCACAATTCCAGTTACTAGACCCAGTGTATATATAGAGCATCAGTCAAAGGTGCACTCTCCTAGACTTACTTCCCAACAATCTACCCATGGCATATCTGTGTTACCAACTGCTGTGCTCCAACTAGGAGGCCATAAGTTATGGGATGCATCTCATATTATGGATTTCATTTCCTCTGTTATCTGTAGTTCAGCCACTTGGCAACCCATGGCCCATGTCATATATGCATGGTAGTAGCCTGCATCAATAAGCTTTTTGTCCAAAAATTAGGTTTTCAAAATTTTCAATTGTGCTGATCCCCAGCTTCTACAGCTTCCCTCTCAGCATGTTGACTGTTGTGAACTCCGTTCTGAGGCATCTGATTCTCCCTACAAACACATTGTTAGTACTAAGGCCAGAACTGCTGACTGTACGAAGGTCACCCACATGCTGGGCATGCCTCTGGTAGTATAAAATCAGTCTAGTGTCTTCTATACCCTTCTTTTCCCATCAAATCCTTGCTGTTGGTGTAGTGCAGGGGTTGTCAACCGGGGGTATGTGTACCCCTGAGAGTATTTTGAAAGGTCTCAGGGTGTACACGGGGGCAGGCAGGGATGGAGCATTGCCACCCCGTGCTGCTGCCTCACAGGAGCAGGGCTGGGGCGGCGTGGGGCGAGAGCAGGTCCTCCCTTGCTCTGCATCTGGCCACTCGACACCACTTCCCCCCAGGGGTACACTTACTAAAAAGGGGGCTGCTGGGAGTACGCTTATTAAAAAAGGTTAAAACCCCCTGGTGTGGTGGATATAACTTCAAGAATGGGAAGATTAACACAGCTGAAACTTCCTTACCCCCTACTGATTTTCATTGACATCATGGTTTCTTGGTGCTTTTGGCTGATGGTGTGACACAGAGCTTCTAAGTTACTTCAGGGCACTTGGCCACAGTGACATAATTGGCATAGAATAAGTACAGAATAGAATGTGTAATGGAAAGAAAAATCAGAGGGTACAAGGTCCCATTGATGTTCTCAGCACAGTTATTTGTTGCTTAGCTGTAGTCAGCCAGGATCTGAGCCTTTCTCTCCAGCTAACAGGGAGCATTGCCAGTTCAGGTTTTGCACAGTGCATTCCTTTATTCATGTTCAGTTCAGTAATTTCGTGTCTGGTATTGGGACAGATTTTGATTTTTACTAGAAGTGTTTGGCCAGTTTTAGTCAGGATTTCCAGGTGTTTTTGCCAGGCATAATAATAACTGTAGGAGTAATTCAGTGTTCCAGTATGTCTTATATTATGTGAAAGAGTCAACGCTGTTAGGGATTTGGTTGTGACTATAATATTTTGGTTTAATATTTATGTAATTATGAGGTTACATGGACCTGAATATTAATTTTAAGAAGAACAAATATACAGAAAGAAATGTAAACAGGAAAACTTGCAACCCAGAATCATGTGTCCCTAGGAGAAGGATATTAATACTATCTAGTGATTAATACTAATCTAATAATTAATTATACCTGCATAATGGCTGTTTCTGCACTCTGTCCTGTTAACCTTATCAGTCATCAAGATAGCCATATGCTTCTAATGCAGCTTTTTAAATTGCTCCCCTTACTGTCCCTGTCTCTTTGTTTCTTGCCATGATTTCCCACATCCACTTGCTTCTAGTATTTCTTTGAGGTTGTTCAATAATGGTGGTTTCTGTCAGAGATCCCTTGTTCTCTCCCCAGTGTTGCATTAATACCAGGAGAGGTTCCCATTGTGAATTTTACTTACCACTGTGAATTCACTTAGACGTTCTGATTTAAGCCCCTGTTTAGATTAGAGCATTCTACTTGGGATATCATAGAGCTGTGGACCAAAGAAAGATTATCTGCTTTATTTGCATTTATTTCTGGCGTACCTTATAGAAGCACCAAGATTTTAAGCTGTATGAAGTGTCTCACCCCTTCATACAGCTGCACTACATCAACAGTCATGTTCTTCTTCCAGTCCCTGTGAAAAGGCATTATACATTATCCTGTTAATAATCATTCAGTTATGTCTCTTCATCCAGTATTCTATTTCAGAGCACAGCTGCTGTCTTGTGCTCAGCTATGGTCAGTTTATTTTATCCCTGGCTGCCATTGTCTGCCATGGGATTGCCCATGTACACAGACTGCCTGAAGTTTACTTTCAGTATTTTCTTCATTTTAACACTAGAAGTGGTATTTATGGGTTTGTGAGATGTGCGTTGGGACAACCTTTCTGAGGGCTCATTATCTTCATGTATTTGTGTCTTCTATATTTTCTTTTAAAAAAAAAACAACAGTTCCCAACAAAAGTGCCTGAGTTCAAATGGAAATGTGGCATGGACATAAAAGGCTTCTTGTAGAACAGATGTCACTTTCAGGGCTATATAGACTGATCATATATTCCCTTCTTCCTGTCTTGGCACCTGACAAAAAAATTGGCTAACTCTTAAGTGGGCACCATGCCCTCCAAACAGATGGCCAGGAATGTAGGGATCCAAGAGACCATTTACGGACATAAAATATGTTTGAGGGCATCTGTCTAGACATAAATGTTGAATCTTTTTAAGCTGCACTGCTGTGTCTACAGCTAATACAAATGCACGGATGTACCGTTACTAAACCAAGTGTAAAAAACATTTCTGTGGCAACATCTGACTATTTTCATCCATCACACTTGGTGTTAGACATGGGAGATCTGAGTGGTGAGCAGGAATGACCCAGCTCAGCTCTGAAGTAGTCTAGCACAAAGACCTGGCCACCAGAGCCCATGCGGTGAAAATCGCAGCTCCATGGGTCAGATCCATAGGTTCTGAGTCTGCATTCAACCTGAAGGATGTAGTGTGCAAACCTCTACTTCATTTTCTTGCCTGCACTAGAGGTTTGTCATCTACCATGAAGTGATATAGTCATACACTTTAATTTCATTCCTTTCTACATTTCTGCCTTGATCTCCTTCACTATGCTCAAGAGTCTTTCATCTGTGACCACTTGGTCAAAATCATACACTTTTCATACCATCTTGTATCTCCAGGACTCTCTCACATCACTCAATATTCCCTTCTCCTTTAGGAGATGTATGAAAGTCTGCATGATGTAGGAAGTAATCCAGGCACAATGATCACCTGCCATTTTTTACCTGTGCATTTAAGGTTCAGTTCTGCAGTCTTTACTCAGATGACGTTCCAGAAAGATGTTATTTTCTTTTATTACTAATGAATAGATTTAATTTCCATAAAGATAATTTGACAGTGAGTTCAGTGATTGTTCAACTACTCACTGACTTAAGCAACAGGAGGAAGAGGAAGAATTTTTGCCACAAAATTCAAAAGAAAAGTAAAACACCACTTAATCAAAAGTCTACTAAGTAGATTCAGTATACAGCAAGGCTCAGTTGCAATAAGTACCTATATGTGAAGAAGACCTGGTCCTTGTTGGCTACAGGCCCCAAGTACTCCCTAGAAAGTACCTAAATGTTGCAGGGAAGACAGGGACACTGTGACGCCCTGGTGCAGCAGACCAAAAATGCTGCTGCAGCAAGTTCAGATAAATTCATAAAAATGAAGTATTTACTGAATTAAATATGAAAAATAATAAGACACTTTGCACCATAGTCCTTGTGCTATGTACCTTCATATTGCACCTACATTTCAACTTTCAGAATGTTGCAAAAGTTTGAGTTGCAAATTTATAACTTTGTTACAGAAAGTAGCTTTGGGGAGAGGGAGGGGGAGAGTGAGGAAAGTTGAATGTTTTAGTTGGGTGTAGGTGAAACTTTCAGTCTATGAGAAATTTTAGTCTGGAATTATGGGTTACATGCATGAATTGGGTGTTTCTGATAAAATAAATTACAATAAAAGTGAAAGAGAGAATTTGTCAGATTAATAATTATATAACAATATTTTCCACACTACAAAAAGGTCAAATGTTATGTCATTCCACTATGAGTCTGCATAAGGTCCTGTGTACTGCCACACAGACATTCTTTTCTAGAAGCAAGCTTAAGGGATTCCAACCTTTTATGATATGCACATCTATAAAGACAAAGTCATAATATCTGAATTTTAGATGGTAATAATTTTTCGCATCCTACAGATGAAAATCAGCATGAGATTATTTATTTTAAACATAATTAATGCCAAACCTTGGTAAAATGTTGTTCTTAGGTGTAAACTGGAAATTCAGATTAGCTTCATTGAAAGAGACAAATGAATAATTTTGTGATGAATAATTTATTTGAACCCTGATTCTCTTCTATGTTCAACCACAGCTCAGTGTGATGGTTACAAAGAGCCAGTTGTATCCCCCTGATCTTTGGCCATCTGGCCTTGTCAGAAACTAGAGCATCAGGAAGCCTACTTTCATTTCTGCCATAGACCATATGGCAGTTGAGAATCAGACATTGTGGAGAACTGCTGCCTCTTCACGTCCCAATGACCCTGGATATGTTTCTGATACGTTTCTTTTTCATAGCGATGAGTGTGGTAGCTGGTGCAGGACATAGCATAACCACCAGGTTTCTGCTGGTGGAGATTTCACCTACACAAAATATGTGGTGATGAATAATTTATATTGCAACTTTGGGAAGTATTGAAAGGATTACATTGTTCCCTGAAGAGGGTTTACTGCTTTTCTCATGTTTACTACATTTTTCATTTTTATGAGAGACTGTAGAGAGTTTTGAACATTGGCTTCTGAGAAGAAAAGAAAAATATCTTTTCTCAAGGAAGCAGAAATTGCCACGTCACTTGCAGGGAAGAGGCAGACTCCAGGCCCACCAGTACTGGAAATCCACTTCTGTTCTGTACTGCTCAAGAAACTAGCAATGACAACTGCCTCCTTTTCCTTGATAACTCTCTCTTTCACACAGTATGTAAGACATTTTTGATCCTTCCCCCTGCCATTCCAAACTTCTTCACATCCCTGACCCAAGCTCCTGAAAGGGTATGTGGGCAAGGTGCAAAGGTGTAAAATTGCAAGAAAATTACCAGTTTAAAAATCTACAGAGGACATAACTGTGTTTAAGACCCTGCCTAAAAATAATAATTGTATAATCCCCTACCTTTCCCCTCAGCTAGTCTTAAGAATTGAGTTGGAGGTCATTCTTTTTTTTCACACACTGGAGGAGGGGCCTTAAGCATTCTACTATGAAAGCTGTCACTATTCCAAATTTTCCTTCTGTGTAATGACTGAATCTACTGAAGTCAGATTGCTGCCTTTTGTTAGATAAATCCCAACTGCAGGAAGTAGGGGGTTAGTTAATGTTTGTTTTATAAAGATTTAACATCCTGCATAGTACAAGAAGTCTTACCTCTTGGTCACTAGGCTGAATAGGTCAGAGACAGAATGGATTAGAGTAGGGGTGGGCAAAAGATGGTCCGTGGGCCAGATCTGGCCACGAGGTCATTCTACCTGACCCGCGGGGCCCCTAAAAAAATGTTGAAAATTAAAATTTATCTGTCGTTGGTTCCTGTCAAAGATGACAGGACCCAGGGGAAGCCCAGCAGGCTCCCACAAGAGCAGAGTCCACCTGGCCTGGCCCTACCCCGCCCCCCCAGCTGGAAGACCCAGCAGGGGCTTCTGGCCTGGGACCACGTGGTTGCACCGGTGTGGGGAAACTCAGGTAAGTGGGGGAGAGGAAGGGCAGGGGATGAGCTGGTGCGGAGCATGGGGAAAAGTGGCCCCTCCCCCACCCTGTGGATGGCACTTTTGCTTCCGTTGCTCACAGCCTGCGCAGGCAGCCCCATGCGGGCTGTGAGTGGCTACAGTGAGGGCACCGGCAATGGGGCAGGCAAGGGGCCACTTTTCTCCCCCGTACTCAGGACCAGCTTGTAACCTGGCCCTGTGCTGGCTCCAGGTGAGCCTATCAGGGCTGTGCTGCGGTGGCAGCAACTGCACACCCCCCACCCCCGCCCCGCTTGCCATGCTGGGCAGCATTTGCTGCTGCTGCTCCCTGTCTGGAGCTTGTACCACACTCGGCTGCGGTGAGGCTGCCACCACCACCATCACCCCTGTGCTGCTGAGCACGGCAAGTCAGGGGGCCACAGCTGCTGCCACTGCAGTGCAGCTCCAATGGACAAGCCCCAGAGCCAGCACGGGGCTGGGTTGTAAGCTGGTGCTGAGTGCAGGGGAAAAGTGGCCCCACCCCATGGCCGGCACCCCGCACTGCAGCTGCTCACAGTCTGCATGGGGCTGCCTGTGCCTGCTCAGGACAGCCCCATGCAGGCTGCAAGTGGCTGCAGCAGGGAGTGTTGGCCACAGGGTGGGGGAGGGGCCACTTTCCCCCACACTCAGCACCAGCTCCTTCCCTGCCAGTGAGCAGGGTGTCAGGGCTGTGCGCTGCCCCCCGCCTGTACTGCAGGGCTGGAGGGGCATTGGGAGTGAGCGGGCACAGGAACACAGGGCCAGTGCCAGCAGGGCCCAGAGCAGAGTGGCAGGGGTACAGGGTCTGGGCCAGCAGGGGCTCTATGGAGCCGGGCCTGCTCCCCTCTCTCCCTGCTGGTGCAGCCCACCCCAGCTCCACAGACCCCTGCCAGCCTGTGCCCTGCTCTGGGCCCCACTGGTGCTGGCCCTGGGACCTTGGTCCCAAGATGGTGACCAGGGGGCAGGGCACCTGTCAAGGGGTGGGGCTACCCATGCGTCCCTCAACAGCTTGCCAAAACTGGGTAAGCGGCATTCCGCCCAAAATAACTGCTCACCCCTGGATTAGAGAAAACCACTGGGTATTGTCATCTGATATTGGTTTTGTGGCCTATGTGAAATGCATTGCTCTCAGTCAGTATTCTCACTGGACAAGAATAGACAAGTGAATGGTTGTTAAGTCTCTTGATTTCAATAGCTGGAATTTTTCTTAAAGGTTTAAGTTTTAGAATCATGAAATTAAAAAAAACTATTTGCTTTTAAAAAAGAAGACTTCTAGTCCTCACAGTTGAAGAGAAAAGCTTAAAAATAGAAGCAGCAATGTGTAAAAAAACAAAGAGCAATTAAAGAAAGCCTTCAATTATTTTAAAGCCTTTCTCATGATTTGTGACACGGGAGGAATGAGGCTGTGGTTTTAGAAGCTTAAGGTTATCAAGACTGTATGTGTACTAGGCCCGTGCGGGTGGGCAGCTATTTGATTCGGCTTAAGATCTGGCCGCTTCAGATGCCAGCGATCTGATCTGGAGCTCCGGACCAGGTTTCTGCTTTGATCTATGGTTTTGTAGGTGTTAATTCTTGCTAATTAACTCATTAACACAGACTAAGGAGAGGAAATAATCAATACAGATAATCAACTGGCCCAAGACAGAGACGGTCAGTTGCCCGAGTACCTATGTCACAAATTTTGTCTGTCAGCAGCTAGAGGTGCAGGGCCCCAGAACCCTTGCACCTATCTCCCTGACAGCTGGCAGGATTCGTGGCTGCAGGAGGGGCTACCATCCCTGCAGCTTTCATCCTGCTGCGCCTTAACACACACAGTGTCACCCATGTCACTAGTTTTGCTTGTCCGCAGCTTGAGGTTCAGTTCCCACCAAACTCCTGCACCTATCACCTTGAAACTTGGTAGGCTTCATGGCCTCACCAGGGGCTACCATCCCTGCAGTTTTCACCCCCCTGTAGTGTAACACATACACATGACTTGAGTTTTACTTTCAAGAATTTGGGGTGCAGTTCCCCTTGAACCCCTGCACTGATCTTCTTGAAACATGGCAGGCTTCATACTCTCAACAGAGGCTATCATTCCTGCAAGTTCCATCCAAATCAGACAAGAGAAAACAAAGTTATAGATAGTTCATTAATTCCCCATTATACCCTATGGCCAGATCTCTGAGGCAGCTCCAAAGTGGTTCAGAAGCTCCAAACCACTTCAGAAAGCCTAAAGAAGCCAGCGCTTCAATCTGGAGATGCTGCTTCAGACAGTGAAGCATCTGAAGCTTCTCCAGATCTAAACCACTGTCCAAAGCCTTGCACAGCCCTAATGTGTACACATAACAAAAATCCCGAAAACACTATTTGTGTAGTTGAGTAACAGCAGAATCTGTGGCGAGAATAAATGAATTACGTGGTACATTTGCTGAACTTGATCACTGGTGGAGCCCATTGCAGGTAGGAGTTGAGGCTTATTGGCAAAGTGGCAAAATAAACCTTATTCAATCATTGTCTGGACATACAGACCTTCACTTTATAGCATGGCTGTCTAACTGGTGGCCCATGGACCACATGTGACCCACAAGGGGTTAATT
>NW_017729032.1:139010263-139011993 GCF_001723915.1 Gavialis gangeticus
GGTTCAGTTCCCACCAAACTCCTGCACCTATCACCTTGAAACTTGGTAGGCTTCATGGCCTCACCAGGGGCTACCATCCCTGCAGTTTTCACCCCCCTGTAGTGTAACACATACACATGACTTGAGTTTTACTTTCAAGAATTTGGGGTGCAGTTCCCCTTGAACCCCTGCACTGATCTTCTTGAAACATGGCAGGCTTCATACTCTCAACAGAGGCTATCATTCCTGCAAGTTCCATCCAAATCAGACAAGAGAAAACAAAGTTATAGATAGTTCATTAATTCCCCATTATACCCTATGGCCAGATCTCTGAGGCAGCTCCAAAGTGGTTCAGAAGCTCCAAACCACTTCAGAAAGCCTAAAGAAGCCAGCGCTTCAATCTGGAGATGCTGCTTCAGACAGTGAAGCATCTGAAGCTTCTCCAGATCTAAACCACTGTCCAAAGCCTTGCACAGCCCTAATGTGTACACATAACAAAAATCCCGAAAACACTATTTGTGTAGTTGAGTAACAGCAGAATCTGTGGCGAGAATAAATGAATTACGTGGTACATTTGCTGAACTTGATCACTGGTGGAGCCCATTGCAGGTAGGAGTTGAGGCTTATTGGCAAAGTGGCAAAATAAACCTTATTCAATCATTGTCTGGACATACAGACCTTCACTTTATAGCATGGCTGTCTAACTGGTGGCCCATGGACCACATGTGACCCACAAGGGGTTAATTTGCAGTCCCTGGGCTCCCGCCTGCCTGTCACCTCCCCCATTACTCCAGGTGCTATGTTTTCTCCTGCCCTCCTCCAGCCTTCGCTCCCTGCCTTTATCTCAGCGTGTAGTTCTCAGCACTGGAGGAGCCTGCAGTGCAGGGCACCCATGTGGTACAATTCTTTGGTTTAGGCCCAGGGCAGGGAGCTGAGAGTGAGGGGGGCCTGCCCCACACACTGGAATCAGGCTCTGGGGCTCAACACTGTACCTGCCCAGCCCTGTATACCAGGAATGAGCTCTGGGGCCCCATGCCACCTCCACCAGGCCTCATACACTGGTATTCAGCCCTGGAGCCCTGTGTCAGTCTGATCCAGCCTCATGCCTGGGGATTGGACCCTACAAGCCCAATGTGTAGTATGCAGGGCCATGTGTTTCTCTACAAACTTCTAATGCTGGATGATCATTGTTGGCTTCTGCTCCACTCTGGCTCTGACCTGTTCACCCTAGTGACCAAGAGGCAAAACTCCTTGTACCATGCAGGACATTAAATCTAAATTATAAATTGAACACTCACTTATCCCATAATTTTGGTGGCACTTTTGCTTCATATGTATGAGCAAACCATTTTTTCACTGCAAGTAAGAGTCTGGCCTCATGGCTGTGGAGAAAAGTTTGAAAGTGTGACCGGAGCACACTCTAGAGGCAAAAAAACTTAAACACAAGAAAAAGAACCCAAAGGATATTTCTTTTGAAAAATCTCATCATTTTAAGCATATCTCATAATTTCTTAGAGGTTGATTCATTTGTGAATACTTGGGATCATTAGTAAGGTATGTGAGCACTTTGCATTTCTTTACTTGCTGTTCCTCAGGACAGTGCTATTTTATGTTGTCTGCTTACGGTGGATTTGGCATTGTACAAACACATAGGAGACACTGTTCCTGGCTCCTAAATATTATAATCTAGTTCAGATATAAACAAAATAGTACACACACACACACACACACACACACACACACACACACAC
>NW_017729032.1:139012121-139019886 GCF_001723915.1 Gavialis gangeticus
CACACACACACACACACACACACACACACACACACACACACACACACACTGATGTTACTTCAAGTTGGTTTGGGAGACTTGCAGAGGTTATTGTTGGAAAGCCTTAGGGAAGATGTGTCTTGAGAAGGGAGATTAAAATGCAGAGTCATATTTTACAAATTTATTGTGAAGACTAAAGCTTTAACTTCACAATTAAATGTAATTTAAAAATTCCTAAATAGATTTGCTAACAGAGTTACCTTGTACAAAGTTGAAGGCCCCCCCCTTCAGGCAGGGTTCCAATTTATGCTGCTTTACACTCCATCATGTGACTGTGGACTTTTGCATGGAGAACAGGAAGTACAAGCTTGATAAGGATTCTGATTAATATCTTGCTTTGCCACCCCTAAGTTTGAGCCATGTGTCTCCCCATCCTTGTTTTACAGGCAAAATTATCTGTGTTATTTTTTACCTAGAGAAGCTTCGCATTATAATGTGAAATTCTGAAGTATAGTAAAAACAGTACTTATTCTTTGGGTCAGTAATGTTTTTGGATAATGTTTAGTAATGGGTTCATGTTACACTTTTGATGGTTCATGAAGACATGAGTAATGGTCTGACTGAGTGACCCAAACAGCTGAATGTTGTCATTTAGCTAGGCAGTCCTAAAAAAATTCATGTTGTTCAAAGATTGCTTAATCAACAGCGCTGTTTAATATCTTTTTTCATTATTTTTAACTGACTATTAAACATACATTTGTTTTGCTTTGGCTTTGTTAATCAAATATTACTTTATCTTGGCAGTGGAAATCCTTAATGATGAATCAAGTTAAAACATTTCTGTCTGCATATGCAGCGCACAGCCTGTGGTCACAAGACCTTTCTTTTTTTAACCTGCAGTTGCTATCTCATCAGTGCCTCCTTCTTTGGCTTTTCATTCATTCAGTATACACAGGATCCACCTTCTGAGCATTAATCCATTAGTAATTAACTGAGACTGCAGCCTTACATGCTTTAGACCAATAGTTCTCTCCCTTTTTACCATTCAAGGCACCCCTTGGAAAATGTCAGCTCTTACTTTTTGCTCAATTTATGATTATAGAAAAATATTAGAGCAATTCTTCTGTTGCAGAGAACTCAGAAAGACCATTAGAGCAGGTCAGAAAGTTTTTAACATTATGAATTCCTATTTGAAATCCCCAAGTTTATCTTGTGAATCATATTTGCACACCTAACAGTGCTATCATTGCATGGTACCTCATGGTACCCTTGAAAGGATTGCAAGGCACCCAGAAGAATCAGGCCAAGCTATGGGTATGCTAATATTGAACAACAATAATGGACAATATCTGTATAGGTACAGTGACATATTTTTGATGAAGAACTTCAGCATTTTCACAGAAGCCAATTTGCAATAACAGAAACTAAGACGAGTAAAGAGCGACAGTAAGAAATCAGTGAGGGGCACAAAGGAAGAAGAGAAGTTGAATAGGACAGAGAGAGCAGCAGAAAAGAGAGGAGAAAACAGACACGTGACTAAAATTTAAGATGGCAGGAGGAAACTTGACTTTTGGATTAGATCCTAATGCTACTCTTAGTTTATTACCTTTTGGTGCCTAGCTATTACAATCACTGGTGCTGTATAAAATACCTAAGATAGGTACAGTTTATAAACACCACTTCACCTTTAAACACAAGGAATAAGGAATTGCTATATATAAACTGGGATATTCTTAGAGAAGTTGTCATTCATATTTAAGTGCTTCTTTGCAATGACTCATTGGAAGGCAACTTTTTCAAAACATTACTTCTAATGTTTTTTTCACATGCAAATTAGCTTGTCTAGCAGTTCTGTATGCAAAAAGGCCTCTCTACATGCAAATACTGCAGCTGTGCACACAGGGGAGCCATGTGGTCACTTGCCCCCCCCAGATTTGTGTGCAGGGCAGGGGCAGATGCAGGCTGCCTGCTGTGAGCTCAGAGATCCCTGTCCTGCCCTGCCCCAGGAGCCTTGCACTGGCCATGCCGCCGTGGTGATGTCCTCCCTGCCTGGCCAGCAGTAGCGGGGGCAACAGCAGTGTGGAGTTGTGCCCCCCACTGCTAAATCGGTGGGCAGGGAGTACGCAGTCAGCACAGGGCTCCTGGGGGAAGGGCAGCAGGACAGGGAGTCCTAAGCCCACAGCAGGCAGACTGTATTCACCCCTGCTCCTGCCTGCTCAGCTCTAGCTATGGTGCCAGCAAAAGGGTGGGGGGGCAGACCGGGGAAAGGGGGGAGGCAAGTATGTGTCCCGCCTTAACATTTTAAAAAGGTGGTCACCCTAATGCAGAGACAGCTGTTTGTTAGTACTGGTTATGCAAGGTTCTGAGTGGAGTTCAATCATGAGGCTGAGCTTCAATTTTAGACATTGGCAGAAAGAAGTTATCTGCATATCCTTTGACCTCCTCTGTTCCAGGACTGATACATGTATGTAGATAATAGAAGCTAGCATTTATTCAGACTACACAATATTAATGTATTCCTCATGAGGAAGCCCACCTACAAGGAACTGGAATCTGCTGCTGAAAATCTGTGGCAAAGATGTAACAGTAACAGTCTAGGCAGGCAAGAACCATACTTCAGATCCTACAAGTATTTTTCTTTTGTATTCATAATACTGTCAGACCAAGATCTTTCCTTACCTAGAATAAGATGAAGACCAGTGGATTTGTAGTATTTAGGATATATTATTATTTATTATAAATCCCTCTTCTCTGATTTGCTGACTAGTGTTGAGCGTGAAGCTAATACAGAGTGCTGCACTACAGTAACTACTGCATGAAGGGTGTCTAACTGTATATTATTCTGGTGAGAGACTATAGATTTATTGGTCTTCCCTGAAAATAACTCAGGGTTGTTTAGAACTTATATATTCAGTGTACACAACACAATTGAGATAAGCTGCTTCTTGATATTTTGAAACATGAATTGGCTTTAATAAAAAATAAAATACAGCATAGGTTAAATGTTTCTGTTCATTTTGTCTGAACAGCTAGTTACCCTCAGATATTTTGTGAGGATAAAGGATGCTATATAAATATATCATTTTATGTATGATTATTTATCACTTCACTCTCGTTTAGCTTGCACAATGATTTTTTTCTAAAATATGTCTATAGACTCTCCTTTTCTGTACTTTACTAGAAGTCTTGGCCTTAGTGGAGATGGAAGTGTAGTAGAAATATATTGAAGCCAGGAGAGCTTAGACAACACAGGCTGACTATTGCTGGAGAAGAGAGAGTTTGCCTCTGCCTTTGCCATAGGTATGCATGGATTGGTGTAAATCTGATAGATGAATGTAAATCATGTCTACATTGGGGTTATACACTCCCGTACCTACAGTGGTAGCTAGGCAATCCAGGATAAGATTGACAAAGACGACAAAGCCTCACTCCCACAAAATTCCAGGGAGCATGGGAAAGGGAACAAGAGCCTTACCTGGTCCTTAATTAGCAATGGCATTAGCTCCAATTCATTTTGTCCCTCCATGTGCCTATCCTAAGGGGAATGACTGGACCAGTTGTTTTTTTAAAAGACAGAGGAAGATGAATGCCTATTGGGGAAAAATTCAGTACTCATTTAGGCAAAAGGTTTACTAAATGAAATAAACACTGCAAGACTAGGCTCTGTGTAAAATTATGTTCTTAATATCTGTGTGTCATGGCGTGGGGCCTACGAGCGGCCGTGATCCCGCTAGCGTCCCCTGCCGTGCCAGTTAGGAGATCCAGCACCCTCTTATTCTCGCCCGCCACGTCTTTGATCTTTTATATGGGAGGCTGCCTTTGATCTCCTGATCTCTATGGGTGACTTGGTGCACCCCCAGCCTTATGGGCTATGCATGCCTCCTACCTCCCCTTTAGCACACCCCAAGCCTCGCAGTTATTCCGGACTTTCTTAGGTCCCCAAGACCTCAGATGATCCCTCACCCTCTCCGGGCTGGTCCTACCCTCTCTGGGCCCTGTCTCGCACACCCGGTCCTCTCCAGGCTCGTACCTGCACGATCACCCTCCTTCGGGCGATCAATGGCGCCAGCCCTGTCTCGGGCCTTCACCGGTGCCCGCCCTACTTTGTTTCCCACGCTGGCCCCTGCCCTTCTAGGGTTCCCGGGTGTACTCACCCTTCTACGGGCGTTATCCGCACATCCCGCGCCCTGGTGCTATTGCCCTCGCTGGGCTCCTGTTCCCCGTGCTCTTCACCACCTGGCCCCGATCCGCACGTCCGCCCCTCTCCAGGCTTCCCTCGCGCGCCTGCCCCTCTCCGGGACTCTTAACCGCGTGCTCGCCCTTCCCCGGGGCGCCTATACAAAACCGGTGCTGCTCCAATCTTATGCTAGCCCTCCCTGGGCTTCACTCTTGCGAGCTGGCCCTCCCTGTGGTCTATGCCCCGCGCTTCTCACGCTCTTGCCCTCACTGCTCGCGCCCTTGGCTCTCTTTCTCTGAGCTTGTTCCCGCAATACTCGCGCCCTTGGCTCTTGCTGAGCCTACATGCCAGCCCTGTCTCGGGCTTTCACTGGTGCCGGGGCTCAGGTGGAACGCAGCCATGCCTGGCCCCCTGACCCTTCTCAGGGTGCTATGCCCTCACTGGGCCAAGTACTGCCCTCTCGGGCTGGGGTCTCAAACCCACACACCGCGCCATACCGGTGCCAAGCTGCCGCGCCTTCCAGCACTGCTCTGTGCCCCAAACAGGGCACCCAGGAACCCCCAGACTACTGGGGCTCCCATGAGGCCTCCTCACACCCCTACAGCCTCACACAGTCTTCCGGTTTGAAATACTCAACAGAACCGGAAGCCAACCGGCTGTAACCAAAAACCATAAGCCTGCCGGCTACCACATAAAGTCCAGGCCCTCCTAGCTCTCTGGCCAGGACCTCCCGGTCAGGCTGCTCTCCACCTTCACCATCATACCGCCCTCTGGGTGCTCAGGCTGCACTGCTCGGCTAAGCTCTCCCACAGAGCTCTTACCCCTCAGGCTGTCAGAAGGGAACTGCTAGCCAGGCTTCGGCCTGGCTGTTTATAAGAGCCCAGCCCTGCCCCCTTCTGGTCACCTGACCAACCTGGTTGCTCTGGCAACCCACACCTGAGCTGCCCTGGCAATTAGCAGAGGCCCTAATCCCTACTTAGGCACGGGGCACCCGAGTGCCCCCCTGACACTATGATATAACAAAAAATAAGCCTGGGTCCAATGCTGCACTCTGTGTGTGAAAGGAGTGGAAAAGAGTACATCTGCATTGTATATGGGGGAGGATGAGACAATGAAGGGCCTGAAAGGCCCACCATTTCAAGGAGTGAAGCCAATGATGCACAAGAGCCTCTCTCCTACAGAAGTCTCTCCTTGCAGCCAACATAGAATTGAGTGGGGACTACACCCAGACAAGAGATGGAGTCAGTCATTACATAGTTTTTCTCTGTGGCATACTCACCTCAAACTTAAAAATGTCTGAGCAGAAATCATTGGTGTGGCTGCTGAATTGACAGGCATGTTATAGAGACTTAAGTCAGATGGTAATGCTGATTGATCTGATTGAACCATGTAAAGGGGTGTAAGTGCAAATGAAACTTGGGCCTTTAAGTTTACACTGCAATTCAGTTAAGGTTCTGTGATTCTGATAGTGCCTGGGTACTGGGTGAGAGCAACTTTGTTTATTTCATTAAGTTTGCAAAAGTATGGTCCCACAATAACTAGTCTTCAGAAACCTCTTTATGCTCTAATACTGGAATGTCATTAGCAGACTTAGGCCATGTGTAGATTAAATGAGGGGCATCTGCATGGGCGACTGGTGCCTCCTGGGTCGGGGGGGCACATGCCCCCCAGTG
This sequence comes from Gavialis gangeticus, assembly GCF_001723915.1. Lineage (NCBI taxonomy): Eukaryota > Metazoa > Chordata > Crocodylia > Gavialidae > Gavialis > Gavialis gangeticus. Next base: position 139,017,951 of record NW_017729032.1, read on the forward strand.
GCCAGTCAGTGACCCTTCCAGAAGCACTTCCGGAAGTGCCAGTGGCGCTTCTGCCACCCCCACTCCCTGGCTGGTGCTCAAGGGAGGGCGCCGGTGCTCCCACCTGACCCTCCTGCCCGTCGCCTAACTGGGGAGCACTGGCTGTCAGGGGGTGCACATCCATGCCCGTGCACCCCCTATGCGTGGCTACTGCTCATGTGTGAATGACACTTTAAAGTGGGTTAAATGCTTTTGCACCACTTTAATGGTGTTGGTGTTTGCACGTGTCAACGGCATATTGCGCATTAATTCCAACCACTGTAGCAAATTCGGCAGTGTAATGAACCTTAAATGCCTTGGGATGCAGCAAACTAAAACTCTTCTGAGGAGTTTTAGTTTGCTGCCTGGGAGAAGCACTGGGCTGCATGGAGCTCAGGGCCTCTGCAGGAAGCCCATGAAGGCAGCTGGGCAGCAGCCCGGGAAGGCAGGATCCACCCAAGAAAAAAAAAGAAGAGAGCCTGATCTTGTTTGTTTGTTTGTTTGTTTGTTTCCCTGGAGCCTGCCTGCCTGCCTAAGCTGTGGGGAGGTGGGGGCTGGTGTTTCCCTCCACAGCTGTGGTGCCCCCTGGGACCGCCCAAGCCGGGTGCTTGCAAGCAGGTGCCACCTGGGGAGCCTGCTGCTGCTGTAGAGGGAAGCACCAGTCCCCCCTGTCCCCTCCCCCTGCAGCCCAGGCACTACTCTGCCTGCCAGCAGCTCATCCTCCCCTCCCCATCGCCAGAGAGGCAGGTAAGAGCACAGGTGAGTGTACAACACAGGGTTTTACCTGGCCCTAAAGTGAAATGGTGTTTTTAAAAACCCACCGCTTCAATATAGGGCCTCTGTTTTGTCTACACATGCCCTTACATCCTTTTTTGAATAGAGTAGAGTTGAAGTGTTGTAGCCATGATAGTCAGGAAATATGCAAGAAGTATATATTAGTAGTGATATCTTTTACTGGACCAACTGTATACTTGGGAGAGATGTTGGACAAGCTTTCAGACACTTTGTGCCAGAAAATTTGTTTAACATCTCTCCCACTGGCCAGATGAGCCGGTATAATATATCACCAACAAAATCTTGCTCTCCAGCCAGAGGCATGATATTTCATCCTATTTGATTGACTGTCTTTCTGGTCTTTGGTTTAAAAGACTGGAAGAGTTATAATTATTTAATCTGACCTTCTATGTAACAGAGACCAGATCTTTGATTATAAGTACAGATACTACATTTGGTAACTGTCTGTTCCCTCAGCTGGTGATTCAGCAATGAAAACATTAAAACACCTCAGGCTTTTTCTCATGCACTGTGTGTCAAGGTGACTATTCTGAATTTTGTGTAGCAATTCCCATTCTCTTACATAGCAGGAAAGATAGTATTACCTTTAAACACTATTGATCTCTGACATCTGTTTTTAGATTTATAGTTCCGTTCTGTCTATATTTTAAACAACTCTAGTTTTTTTTTGCCCCTTTGAAAGGTATTTAAAATTATTTTCCCCATGCATTTAGCATGTGATATACTTTTATGTCCTCCCTGCTTCCTTTTATGTTTATTAATAGGTTCTGTAGGTTCTGTAATCTATCACCTATTCTTAAGAAAGTTCTAAAGAATTCTTTTTCTTAAGAGATTTCTTAATCTTCTTTAAGCTTAGTGCCCATATTTAAGACCTCCATGATCATAATTTATTGATAATGGACTGTTAAATCCTGTTTTTGCATTTTGAGCACAATCCACTGAATTTTTGACGTTACACTTGCACAGTTTTTAAAGCCAGTACTCCAAGGATATTAACTTCCTGTTTAAATAAGGGTTATCATTTTCAGCAAACTATATTGTAGTGTATATGAATTGCTCAACTGAAGGTAAGGCAGATGGCAATCTCACTTGCATCTGGTTTCAGTATTTCAGGTGGTGTCTT
>NW_017729032.1:139024886-139029269 GCF_001723915.1 Gavialis gangeticus
TATTAACTTCCTGTTTAAATATGGGTTATCATTTTCAGCAAACTATATTGTAGTGTATATGAATTGCTCAACTGAAGGTAAGGCAGATGGCAATCTCACTTGCATCTGGTTTCAGTATTTCAGGTGGTGTCTTGTGCTATAACTTTTGATGAAGCTGTGCTTCTGGAAGCTGGGCTTTATCTTCTGTTTATTAGTCACAGTCAGCTTTGAAGTTGCAGATTTGCTAGAAAGTCATTGAATAAGGCTAGCTGAAGAGTGTAAGTGACTGGCTTCTAATATCTAACTTCTGTTCTGCAGCAGTACTCCTTTGCAGTGACATTGTTTCCTTCAAATTATAATGGAACATGGTATAAGTAGCAGGTCTGCGCTATGTTTTGCCTCATACATTAAGTACCTTGGGCAGCACGGGAGTACTTAAGCTGACTTTTAGTTTTTGCCTTAATTAAAAAACATGTGTATTTTATTCTATGCCTGTTACCATTCCTATGAGTCTTCTGTGGAATAAATGGTAATTTTACCCAACCAGGCACCTGTAAACTCGTTTCAGTTTAATGCTTGTTCAAATATTTTTATAGATCCCTCCCAGAACAGGCTTCTTTTGTACTTTTTCAACCAATGCTGTTTACCTCCAATATTTATAAACCAATTAAAGGGCTAATGATTACCTGTTACCAAAAGAACAGTCTGTCTGAAGTATAAAAACTCCAAAGGAATATAAATCTGTAGATCTGATTTTCCTCCATATGTTCATGTAGATTTTATTCAGATTATTTGACGACTTGGAGAAGGGCTACACTCATATACTTAATGTCTCTTCCTGGGTAGGAGGTTCAGACTTAATGGCATTATGATTGGCAAACTTATCCAAGTTATATTTTGGGAACACAACCGGCTGTTCCTGAGGGGCAGTTTCCGCTTTATTTGAGCACATCCTGTGCTAGTTAAATACCTTGATCCTGAACATGTTACAGGAAATATAGTTGTAGCACACAGTTTCTTTTTTATTTTTAAATTTTTGACTACAGGGCACTGAGAAAGTTTGTGAGCCTAAATTTAACATTTCGTGACAGTCATTTTTATGTTTGTAATTCCAAAAAAAAGAAAAAAAGCATTTTTAACTAAAAATGTAACCTTAATATACCTATGAATATAACATTCCAGTAAGTAGTTGTGTAAATCTATATATAGCAGATAGATAAATGTTTTCAGACCTAATAGGAGAACATTTAAACACAAAGATGCTGAGCTCTTTAAAAGTTCATTTGTCCTTTACTGAAGAAGACTTAAGGTCATGTCATTTCTCATACATCTACAGATAAGGCTATATCATCAGTTCCATTTCAATCCCTGTTTCCTGAGGTTATTTTTCTGTAATACTTTTTTCTGAGATAAAACTTTGTGAAGAGGACATCAGCTGCAGAGTGTGTACACTTTAAAAAAATCTGCCATGTGCTTTTTTAAGTACAAAATGGAAAAAATAACTTTGGATTGAACTCTGATAATATTACTTACAAGGTGTAGCATCTACTTCTGGTGTAATCACATTGGAGCTTCTTGAGGAATAAGGTAACACTCCATGTACATTAAATTATCCATATATGGCCCTTAAGCTTAATACTGAATACCTTATTAAGTAAGGCCTGTTCTTGTAGGCCTTCATCTAGGTATAATCCCATTGAGTTTAGCAGGAATGTTTCTGACTGAAAACTGCAGAATCAAGCTTGTGTTGCTCATGTTGGGAAGTCAGATGCTTGCACACTCTTTCACAGCATATTTAAATACACATATCTGAGGTTGTATCATAAAATGTTCATCCTGCTATGAATCCCACTTATAAGTCTGAGGAAGCTCAAATACTAATTTCAAGAGTAAAGGACAAATCTTCAAGTAATTACCATTGATTTTACAGGCAAAGTATGTCCCTAAATGCCTTTCTGATTCTGGGCCTTAGCTTTTACTGGCAGAAGTTGCACTAATTTTATTCATGGTGTGACATTAAACTGCTACAAGTTGTTTGAAGGCAAGCACTTACTGACTTCAGTGGGCAATATCATGAGTGATGCTGAACACTATTTGCAGGCAATGGATTGTTTATTTCTCCATTAAAAATAACAGGAATGGCAAAGATGTCAAGCCTATGGCTTGTGGGCTGGATGTGGGACTGCAGAGCCATGTTCTGTGACTTGTGGGGCTGGAAGGGGGTTGGGGGCCAGAAATTTGGAGGCAGGACAAGGTGGACAGGACTTGCCTTAATGCGGGGCATGAAGTCCTGTTGGCCATGTGTGTCTGTGGTGGGGGGCTACTAATGGCTGTGTTAGACGCCGCTCTGCCTGCTGCTGCTGTATCTTGTTCCGCTGCTGCACCTGGCCCACAAAGGGCCCCTCCCCCAGGGGAAGGCTGGGGGAGTTTGACACTCCTGCTGTAGCAAGATATGATAAAGATGACCATAGTATGCTAAAGCAAAAAGGAAGACTTAAAATAAAGCCCAAATAATTTGTTTTTAAATACATGACCTCATATGGAATAAAGATTGGAGTGAGAAAGAAAAGTAATTTTAAAGATGTAGTAATAGACGTAGCTAATGGTGCCTCTGCATTTTTGTTCTAACCTCCTGTTTCCAGTTGCTCATAACCTTCTAAAACAGGGGTGTCAAAGATCTGGCCTGTGGAGCCATATCATCTGCCTAGCAGTGCTGCCTGCTGCATGCAGCATGCATTGGCCCCAGCCCCATGTGCTGCATGTGGTATGTGGAAGCTGGCACAGACTGCATGCAGCATAGGGCTGGTCTGGGGCACATGTGGCAAATCGATGCTGCACACTGGATCTAGGGCTGGTCCAGATCAGGCCCACAGATAGGCTGCTGTAGCAGGGGGCCCCTTCCCTCTGTTACTTGGAGCAAGTGCAGCTTGCTTGGAAGGAGCTATGCTACATGCAACTGCTGCCAGGTGGGCTATAGGGCTCAGCCTGCAGATTGCAAGCAACAGAACACTGAGCTGCTGATAGGGGATGAGAAGCACCTAGACCCTATTAACAACAAGCCAGCTCAGGTAACTGGAAGGGGGTGAGGAACGAGGGCCATATAAGCCTGTACCTGGAGCCCAAGGCAGACAGATTCAGAACATCACTATAGAGAAGGTGTTTTACAGGCAGGCAACACAGGAGATAAGCCCTATGTTTCATTTCTGTTGCTGTTCAGGGTTTGTGTTATACCGGAGGACTGGGTTCTGGGTACAGGGGAGGTGTGGAGGCCATGGAGGGTACCTGGTGCCAAGTGGACCGTAGGGTTCAGCCTGCAGATAGCAAGCAATAGAACAGTGAGCTGCTGATATGGGATGAGCAGAGCCTAGGCCCTATTAAAAACAAGCCACGTCAGGTAACTTGAGGTGGGGCACTCTGTGACAGACAGCCCAGCCTGAGGTCAGGGACTCAGGGCTGAATCTGATACAGGGAAAGCAGCCTAGCTTGGGGTCAGGACCCAGGGAAATGAGGGCTGGCCGGGAGCCCAAGCCCACGAGGGCAAGGCAGGGGCTGAAGGGGCCCTAGAGCCTGTGAAGACAGAGAGGTCCAGCCAGAGTAAAGTGGGCCAAAGCTAGGGGAATGCAGCCCAGATAAGTGTAGCCTAAGGGGGTGCCCATCCTCAATTGGAAGCGATAGATGAGGCAGGCGACAGTACTATGAGAGGGACACTGATGATTTGAGCTCGGGTCCCTCTTTCTTCTCTAGCAGGGGTTGACAACCCCTGGCACGCATGCTAAGCATGGCACGCGAGGCCATTTTGCTTGGCACGCCACGGCCAGCCATGGCTCTGGGTAGCTGCTACCAGCAATGGAGCCCAGGCTGCTCCCAGCAGGGCTTGCAGTGTCCCAGCTGCCTGCTGGGAGCAGCCTGGGCTCCCGGCTGGGAGCAGCTACTCAGAACCATGGCCGGCTGCAAACAGCTGTGCCGGGCTCCGGAGCCCCGGCATCAGCTCTGTACCAGCGTGTGCAAGCGTGCCTCAGAACGGGTGATGGGGGATGGGCCTGAGGCAGCGCAGCCCGGGTCTCTTCCCAGCTCCCGGCACGGAGCTGGTAACTGGACTCTGGAGCCTGATGCAACTGTTTGTAGCCAGCCTGGGCTCTGGGCTGCTGCAGCAAGCAGTGGGTAGGCTGCAAACAGCTGCGCCAGGCTCCACAGCTCTGGCATCAACTCCATGCTGGTGGTGACTAAGCATGCACCTTGGGGCAGACAGCAGGGCACTGCAGCCCACCCTGAGGTGCCCATGCAGTCGCCGTCAGCACGGAGCTGATGCCAGAGCTGTGGAGCCCAGTGCAGCTGTTTGCAGCCTGCCCGCTGCTTGCTGCGGCTGCCCAGAGCCCAGGCTGGCTATAAACAGTTGCACCGGGC
>NW_017729032.1:139029635-139033537 GCF_001723915.1 Gavialis gangeticus
CTCTGCCTCTGTGCTGCTGAGAGGGTCAGCCCCTAACCTATAACCATAATGCTGGTTCCCTCTCCCCAGGTGCAGCACCCTGCTCTTGTCCTTGTTGAACCGCATCCTGTTCAGATCTGCCCACTTCTCTAACTTATCCAGGTCTGCCTGGATGCGGTCCCTGCCTGCCGGTATATTCACTTTACCCCACAGCTTGGTGTCATCAGTGAACTTGAACAGGGTGCTCTCCACACCCTTGTCCAGGTTGCTAATGAAGATGTTGAACAGCACCGGCCCAAGGACTGAGCCCTGGGGGACTCCGCTGCCCACACCCTTCCAGGTCGACAGCGACCCATCCACCACCACCCTCTGGGTTTGCCCCTGAAGCCAGTTTGCCACCCATGTGACTGTGCATTCGTCAATGCTGCAGTCCCTCAGCTTGCCCACCAGAATTGGGTGGGACACTGTGTCGAAGGCCTTCTGGAAGTCCAAGAAGATGACATTGACTTCCTCCTTCACACCTAAGCTCTCTTTACCTGGTCTTAGAAAGAAACCAGGTTAGTCAGGCAGGATCGGCCTTGCACGAACCCATGCTGGTTACTCCTCAGCATCACTTCCCCTGCAGGGCTCTCACAAATGTGGCCCTTGATAATTTTTTCAAAGAGTCAACTCCACATCAATGCTCTTAACTATTTACAGTCTATTGACCTATAATATACATATTATTCTTATACAATACGTATAAGTGAGTATCTTAATAGGTATAAAAGAAAACTTCCTGTAAATATCCCCAATGATATTATTCAACAACACCAAAGGTATACAGATAAATATTTACAATATGGTAAGCCAGGAACCACCTCCTGGGACTGCTTGTCCCAATGAGCAACGCACCTCGGGGATGGCCTTCTCAATCCTGCACACTACAGAGGCCTGATGCAACTGGTGAGTCCTCAGGATGCCCATGCAAGAAGGAGGGGTGGATACCCAGATGGGTGAACCAGGTAAGTTGGGGTCAACAGGTAGTTTACAGGGAACCCAGAGGAACCATTGGAAGAGTACAACCAGGTAGAAAAGGAAGGGGGTGGGGGGAAATAGTGTGAACAGGCAGCACACCAATGAGGAACCAATTATATAAAACTAAACTAATACCATCACATATTATACAACATATCCATAATTACGATAACAATCTTACAAAATATAAGGTGCAGTTTTACACAGTATAAGGTGTCCTAGATCCCAGCTAGCAAGGGGTGCTTCCCCTCCTGTGGGTCTAGCTGGGAGGGAACCTTTCACCCAGGGCTTCCCTTGGGGTGCGGGTCTTATTTCAGGAATGCTTCCCCTGCAGGATCCAACTCTTCCAGCAATTTACAGTTCTCTTTGAGGAGCCATCGACCAAGCCTCAGGGTCCTCTGCTCAATCAGAGGCCCCCCTGGCGCTGTCTGCTTTACACTGAGACCTCCCCTCCAGGTCCCGTGCCCCGCTTTGGGCACCAAGGTTTCTTCCAGTTCTCTGGGGGATCTAGCTACTGCTGGATGGGTTCACCTAGCCTTGTGCCTGGGCCTCCCCTTTTCTAAGCTCCGGGGCTCTTTTAGATTTTTTGGCCAGGCCACACTGTGGGGCTCTGACTATCCGACTTACGCCAGCGCTAGCCTAAGCAGCCTGGAGCTGCTCCCAGGGCCGGCTCTCTGTGTGCCGGTCTGCACACTGTGTGGGACCCGAGCAGCCTCAAGCTCTCCCAGGGTCAGCTTTCTGTGTGCCAGTCTGCACATCACTCTGTCTGGCCCCCTGCTGGGGATGCAGGCTTGAGCTGCCTCAATGCGGCTCCCAGAGCCTGAGCCCTGTGTGCTGGTCTGCGCACCTCTGGGGCTCCTCACTCCATCCCTATGGGAAACTGGAGGCACCGGCTCCTCCCTGGTCTTCCCCAATTGGAGGATGGGCTCCACCAATCAGCACTGAGAATTTTTGAGCCCGGGATACACCGGGACTCAAGCAGGTAATTTTGCCACATAAGGTTCTAAGACCTGAAGTGAAACACCCTAAACTCAGCGCCCTAGTCCAATTATCACATCAAGGCATGGTATGTGAGACAACAGGGTGGGACCCTGTTGGGAGGGCTGGGGGTGATTAACGTGGGATCCAGGTGGCCAGTAGGGAGTGCGCTGGTCACTTTGGGCCTGATTTGCTACAGGTGCTCATGACAGATCCAGTATGTATGACTGGTATGACATGGGCACCACTTGCAATGCATGTCCCAGACTGGCCCCATGTGCAGTGTGCTGTGTGAGTGTTTGTTGTATGCAGCACACAGTAGGCAGTGCACGTCTGGGACACATGCTGCATGTGGCGATTGTGCTGGACTAGCTCTGCTCACTAGATCTCAGGCTAGTCTGGATTGGGTCCATGGACTGGCCACATACGCCAGACCCATCATGCAAGGCCAGTGTGGTGCAGGCACCATGTGCAGTGCATGCCTCAGACCAGCCCCACACACTGCATGTAGCATGTACCCCGAACCAGCCCCATGTGCTGTGCATCATGCATGGGGCCAGGCTGGGGCTGGTGTGTGCTGAATGTGATATTCAGGGCTGAAGCCGAGGGTGCATGCTGCACGTAGCACCCACACCAGACCAGTAGGCTGTACCTGGCATGTGGGGACCAGTCTGCGGGCCCAGTTAGGGTCTTATATCCTTCTTCTGACCCATGGGGTGGGATGAGTTTGTTTTAAAACTTTCTGAAGAAATATTCCATGTAGTTTTGGTCTTTGATCAAGAGACTTATTTTTAAGTTTGGGCAAAAGTGCTCTAGCCATTCAGGAACATAAATGGCTGAATACAATTTTCCCTGTGATAAAAAAACAGAAATAAAAACCTGTGAGATTCTTTCCAGCAGCACTTGTGCCAGTATAGCTCAGAGTAAAAAGGGGGGGTGGGGGGAACCACCCCTTAGGGAAAAGACTTGGGTTTTGGTGTTTCGGTGTAATTGTCCTCCTTTGAAAGTCATATGCAGACTACATCTGGTAAAAGCTTTTGTTTTGTGCAGGCACTCATTATACATGGACCTGTAATATTGGGTTCCTAATCTCTAGAGTTGCTTCAAAGCCCTTTTGGTCAGTCTTCTAATTGCTAGTATTACTAAGCCACAAAAGCTAATAAGAGTCACCCTCCTTCTTGTTAATTAGAGGTGCTGTCTGTTTTGTCACAGCAGAATTTCACTGTGCATGTGTATTTTTTTAAACAAGAGAAAATGTGGCATTTCATACTTTATATTAACAAGTTTTAACTTTTTTTTTCAAAAAGAAAGCCTTTTTTTATGAAAGGTAGAGAAGAGGTCCAGCTTCTCAAATCTTTTTCTGAATTTGTAATAAGTTCTGTGTCATGCCAATCTTCAACTCATTTTAATGGGAGTTTTGCTTGAAAAAGGACCTCGAGGTTTGACTCCCATATTAGGTAAATTAGTTTTACAATCCAGTTTTGGAAAAGTGCTTTAATTCTAGATACAAAACAATATTATAGACTGCAATGATGCTAAAAAATAATGATCACTCATGTGAAGTCAATCTGGTCAGTGCTATGACCCTGGGAAATGTGAAGTTAATCTGGTCAGTGCTATGACCCAGGGACAGGAGAGAACTGGGAGAACAATGCTGGGTCTGATTTTTGCCGGGATTGTTCTCAGTTTCAATGGGTATGTTTTGGTACCTTTTTTGTAGTGCATTGCCCCAGTCACTTTTTCAAGGTTAAATAATTACATTTAAATTGCTATATCTTCACAGTATCATTAAGTGGTGACACTCAAAATGAAGCAGTTCAACAAAGCAGCCCTTGGAGATAACTGACTAGTTATGTCAGGCAATGAAATAGAACACTTTAGTCTAGCCTCACTCTCGCTCTTGTGCTTCCCACCCCGCCCCCCCCCAG
>NW_017729032.1:139038537-139042724 GCF_001723915.1 Gavialis gangeticus
CTTTTATTCCCCCCCCCCCCCCCCCACCCCCAACACACTGCTGGAGAGAAATTATCATTGTCATTGTCAATCCCTTGCAGTCAAGGATTATTGTCTTCCATGATTGCCTTAGCTGGGGTCCAAAAATAGTTGACCTATCCAGAACCAACAGACTCTGTAGCAACTCAGGCACATGTTTCCGTGCAGGGTGAGTGGCTCTGGAGTGTTGGTTTGGCCCATGACACACTGTTTCTGCCACACATTTTTCTGTCTCCTGTTGTCATCATAAGGTTTCAAAGTACTGAGATGCTTGCAGCAGACTCTTCCTCTATTTGGGGCAGTGATAGTCTCCCACAAGTTGATGTCGGTGTTGCATTTTTTCATGTTAGCCTTGAGGACATCCTTGAAGCGCGTTCATAGATTTCATAGATGTTAGGCCTGGATGGGACCTCGAAGATCATCAAGTTCAGCCCTCTGACCCAGGGGCAGGAAGTCAGCTAGGGTCAAAAGACCCCAGCAAGATAAGCATCCAAACATTCCTTGAGTAAGTCCAGAGTAAGTGCCTGCACCACTTCTGGAGGGAGTCTATTCCAGATCTTGGGGGCTCGGACAGTAAAGAAATTTTTTCTTATGTCCAGCCTAAAACAGTTTTGTAGGAGTTTATGACTGTTTCTCCTTGTTTTTCCTTGGGGCGCTCTGGTGAACAGACGTTGTCCCAGATCCTGATGAACACCCTTTGTGTACTTATAGGTAGCCACTAGGTCCCCCCTGAACCTGCACTTTTCCAGACTGAAGAGTCCCATGACTCTCAGCCTCTCTTCATAAGGCCTATTCTCTTGCCCTCTGATCATGCGCATGTCTCTCCTCTGGACTCTCTCAAGCTTCTCAACATCCTTCTTGAATTGCAGAGCCCAGAACTGGATTCAGTACTCCAGCTGCAGCCTCATCAAGGCCGAGTACAGCAGGAGGATGACATCCTGAGATTTACTTGAGAAGCATCTATAGATGCAAGCCAGGGTTTTGTTTTCTTTACCAGCTGCAACATCGCATTGGTGGCTCATGTTCATTTTGTGGTCAGTCATGACCTCCAAGTCTCTTTCAGCAGTGGTGCTAGCAAGCGTAGCACTGCCAAGCCTATAAGTATGCTGCGGATTTTTTTCCCTGCCCTCCTCCTGAGCATACACCTTGATTGAGCTGAGAGAATAAAACTTGCTTTGGGAGTCTGGAGTTGGACATCCAGATGACATGGCTGACCCATCAAACTTGATGTCTGGTGATCTTTGCCTCAATGCTCATGGTGTTTGCTTGCAAGAGGACACTGATTTTGGCATATCTGTCTACCCACTTGGATTCAAAAGATCCTTTGTAGGCAGCATTGATGGTATTTCTTCAGAGACTTGACTCAGCTCTGTACAGTAAGGTGGGGATCACAATTGCTTAATAATTCATGAGCTTAGTTTTGGGTCTGATATCACAAGCTCCAAACATCCATTTCCTCAGCCGTCCAGAGGCTGTACTTGCACATTTGAGGTGATGTTGGAGTTCTTCATTCATGTCAGTCTTCTGTGAGAGATGGCTTTTGAGGTACAGGAGATACTCAGTGTTCTTCAGAGTCTCCCCATGAATCTAAATTACCAGAGCTGGGGACTGTTGATTAAGAGCTTGTTGATGTAGGACCGTAGTCTTCTGAATGTTAAGTGTCAGTCCCATTTTCTTGTATGCATTGGTAAAAATGTTAACACTTGCCTGATGATCTGCTTCTGAGTGAGCACACACTACAGCATCATCAGTGTACTGGAGCTCGCTTATTGAGGTTGGGGTGGTCTTGGTTTTGGCTTGAAGTTGGCCGAGATTAAACAGTTTACCTTCCATTTAGTAGTTTAGCTCCACTCTGACTGGAAGCTTGTTGGTGGCCAAATGTAGTGTCACAGTAACAAATATTGAGAAGAGTGTTAGAGTAATAATGCAGCCTTGCTTAACTCCTGTCTTAACCTCAAAGGGATCTGTGATAGATGTATGATTGAGAACCACTGCTTGCATACTATTATGACACAGGCAAACAACAATGATAAATTCCAGTGGGCATCTGTACTTCAGAAGTATCCTCCACAGCACTTCTTGGTTGACAGAGTTGAAGGCTTTCATGAGGTCAAAGGCCAGGTAGAGAGGTTTATATTTTTCCCAGCATTTTTCCTGCAGCTGGTGAGCCATGAAAATCATGTCAGTTGTGCCTCTTGATGCCTTAAATCTACACTGAGATTCCGGGAGGAGCTTTTCAGCAAGTGGGAGGAGATAGTTCAGGAGGGTTCTTGCAATGATCTTTCCTGTGGTGGACAGCAAGGTGATCCCTCTGTAATTTCCACAATTGGACCTGTCTCCCATCTGAAAGAGTGTCATGATCATGACATCCCTGAGGTCATCTGGGATTTCCTCATCATTCTAAATCCTTAAGATGAGGGCAAGGAGCTGTGATGTGAGCTCCCCTGCCCCCTGCTTGAAGATTTCGGTGGGGATTCCATCAACTCCTGATGCTCTTGATGACTTTCCTTACCTCATCAAGTGTTGGAGGGATTCTGAGATCATTCTGACTGACTGTTGCAGGATGGAGTTGAGAACAGAGACTCGATTTCTCAGAGTCTTCAAAATTATCCTTCCAGTGGGAATTGATAGCTCCCCTTTTCTTGATCAGGTCTCCTCCGCACTTAGGTCACAAGGGCTTGGTCCCTGAGTGCTTGGATAGTTTTGGTGGCACTGAAAAAAACTGTGCAAATCATGGATGTCAGTAAGATGTTGAAATTCCTTTGCCTTGTCTTCCTACCATCTGTTGTTCATATTCTAAGTCTACCTTTGGACCTCTGTCTTGGCTTGTTGGTGATTCAGTTTCTATCACTGGGAGTTAATGTCTCTCTGCCAAGCACAAAAAGCCTTGTGGTTGTGGTCAGTCAACTCTTAGTCATTCTCAAACCAATCTTGAGAGAACCCAACCATCTCTTTGCAGATGCTGATGGTGGACTTGAAAGCACCCCAAGAGCTGCCAACATCCTCCCATTATTGATTGGAATTTGCCAGTTTTTCATTGAGACACTGGTAGAAGAGGTCTTGCTTGATTGGGTCCTTCAGTCCTTTGATGTTGATCTTCCATTGGCATTGCTTCTGCTGCAGCCATCATTTGGGAACCAGCTTGAAAGACAACTGAGCAGATGAGTTGGTGATCAGGCCAACGTTTGTCAGCTCCTAGCATAGCTCACGGGGTGCAGATATTTTTATGAACCTGAGCACAAACAATGACATAGTTAATCAACTAGTAATGCTTGGATCACAGGTGTCGCCATGATGTCTTTTGCCTGTTTTTCTGGAGCAGGGTGTTGGTGGGTCATGTTCGGTGCACTTGGTCAAAAGGAGGATGTCACTGGAGTTGACCTTTCTCACTCTTTCCTTGCTGATGGTTTCATTCCAGAGGTTTGAGTTCCTTCCTATTTCTCCTCTTACATGCTTGCTAATTGCAGGTTGCATTACTCTCCTGTTTACATCCATTTTCTAGCCAACATACCTGGCATGGAACTTTGTTGTTAGTGGCTTGAACAGTTATAACGTTTTTTGCCTTGCTGTCGATTTAAGAGAAAACTCAGCAGTGCTCCCAAGAAGGGCCTTTGATTCTGAATGTAGTCCTACCAGCAACGTAGGGATCGCACAATTCTACAGGTAGCTTTGTTGTACTGCCTTTATAGCAGGGTGAAAACTAGCTAAGGAACAATTTGAAAAATTCCTAAATATAAAACAGATTCATTAATGCAATTTGTCATTAATATACTCAGAACTGTCACTATAACAGTTGATGCTGGTCTTGTGCCAGTAGTATATAGGTTCTCCGCCCTTCAGTGCAAATGTGACAGGTGGGTGGGACCGGAAATCCTGCCCCCTTAGCCCCACCCCCTTTCCCCATGTATGGTGTGTGACCTCACCAGTCCCACCCCGACCCCAGTCATGTGATGCGTGACATCACCAGCTCCGCCCCCTGACCCCAGTCATGTGGTATGTGACATCATCAACTCCGCCCCCACCCCATCATGTGGTATGTGACATCATCAACTCCGCCCCTGCCCTCAGTCACGTGGTGTGTGACATCAGCAACTCCACCCCCATCTCCAGTCACGTGGTATGTAACATCAGCAACTCCGCCCCCACCCCCAGTCACATGGTATGTGACC
>NW_017729032.1:139042735-139043473 GCF_001723915.1 Gavialis gangeticus
GACCATGTGGTGCTGGTGTCACACACCACGTGACTGGGGGTGGGGGCGGGGTTGTTGATGTCACACAACATGTGACTGGAGGTGGGGGCAGTGTTGCTGATGTCACATACCATGTGACTGGAGGTGGGGGCGGAGTTGCGCATGTTAAAAACCATGTGACTGGAGGTGGGGTGGAGTTGCTGATGTCACACACCATGTTACTGGGGGCGGGGGCAGAGTTGATGATGTCACATACCATGTGACTGGGGGTGGGGCGGAGTTGCTGATGTCACATACCACGTGACGGGGGTTGGGGCGGGGCTGGTGAGGTCACACACCATACATGGGGAAAGGGGGCGGGGCTTCCGGTCCTGCCCACCTGTCACATTTGCATTGAAGGGCAGAGAGCCTATATACTACTTGTATCCATCTGTAGTATATTGGGAATTTAGAGAGCTTCAGTATCTAGGGAGAATAAGATAACTAGGGATGGGTGAGAGGGACACCTGCCCTGGATGCCAAGTAGGGAGGAGCACTGGAATCACCTCCCATCCCCGACAAGATTGTTCCCCAGTAGGAACTTTAACACAGTCCCTGCTGCTGTTGCTTTAAGAACAACAGAGAAAGGATAGGCAGAGCACTCACAGCGGTAGCATCTCAGCCACGGCTGCTTAGAAGATCCTGAATGGGTAGTGCTGCTGCCCCTCACCCCCTTTTCCCTGGTCTTGGACCTGAACCCTTTGTACCCTGGCAGCAATC
>NW_017729032.1:139048473-139049207 GCF_001723915.1 Gavialis gangeticus
CACCCCCTTTTCCCTGGTCTTGGACCTGAACCCTTTGTACCCTGGCTCATGAACCATTCCCCCCGCCCCTTCCCCCACTCTCAGAACCCATACCCTGTACTCCCCAACTCTTCCCCTGCTCCTGAAATCACATTCCTACCCCATTCAGGGTTTGCCCTGGGCACCAGATTGGCTTCTTACCTATTGTTTGGGGACTCCTAAATTTAGAGTTAGCCCTCCCAAATCTTTTGCTTTATTTTAAAGTAGGTTTCTTATAATCACAGAATGTCTGTCCTGTTTTGTAGCTATTTCTTATATGGTGACTTTTGGAAATCCACTAAGACAGAAGTCAGCAAAATATGGCCTGTGCGCCAGATCTGGCCCGTGAAACTACTGGATCCAGTCTGGGGAGTCTGAGAGCTTTGCCTCAGCAGCAAGTAGCTATGCTGGGGCCTGACAGCTGGAAGCTATTCCCACATCACCTCTGCTTCTCTCTGCTCCCTCCCCTCAGCTGCAGCACGGGCACAGTTACCAGCTGGTGGGGAACTAAGTGAGGGCTAAGTAGCTTCTAGTTGCATCCTTGCTGCAGCTGGGGAGTGGTGGGATGGGGAGAAGTGGTGGTGGTGTGGGCACAGCTTCCAGCTGCCCAGTCCCAGGTCATTTTCTCACCTTCTGGAAGCTGTGCCCCAGCCAGGGAGGGGCAGGGGGATAGAGGGAAGCAGCAGCAGTGCCCGGCCCTGGTGAAGGCATAGGCA
>NW_017729032.1:139049494-139051688 GCF_001723915.1 Gavialis gangeticus
CCCCCCCCCCCCCACTACTGATGCACCACAAAAGCCAGCTGGCTTGCAGCAGAATGGGGCTGGATTATTTTGGCCCACAGTTTATAAAGGTTGCCAACTCCTGCACCTAAGAGACTTGGAAGCACTGGCTGCAGAGTTGTCTTTTAAAGTACAATTTCCATAGCAAAACAAACTCTACCCAGAGCCTACAAAAGAAGCCTACTTCAACAAAGAAACAGGAGACAAAAACTTCTGAAGTTCTTGGGCCAACCAGAGTTTCTGCACCATTTTAAAATATCGCTTTGGGTGTTAAAAAATAGATTATCCCATTCCTTGGTGAAAGCAGGAAATTTAAGAGCTACAGAAAATCTGATGCTCTTCTCACATGCTTCATTTTTAATGTGATATAATACATGTATGTCTGGGGAGTTGCTCCCAGTTTATGGCAGAGGAATTAAGATGAAGATCAGGCACTGGGAATACTTTTTGTACTGAGTGACAATGACAAGAACATCTGTGCCAGGTAGTTCTGTGCAGATGACATTCTGAGGTAATCTAGTGATAAACTTCAGCTTATATAAAATACGTAGGTTGGATTTCAGAGCCCATGGAAGAACTTTTTTATAGCTGCTTACAGGTGGCTGAGTTTACTTACTTTATCAGTACTTACCATATTTCTTCTTTTTACTTGATTGAATGAGAAAGTAACAAAATTAATCGTTGCTGCTAATGACACCCTGCAAACGGAGGGGAGTTAAATTAGATTGGATGCAGTATATTCAGAAACACCAAAGGGCTGACCTGATCAGCCATCAGGACACCAATTCCTAATGACTTCAGACTACCTTTTGAGTATGTTGTGAGCCACTGAAATGACTGTGGGTCTGGTTCTGACACTTCATTCAGATATAGCCCTTGCTGGGGTTTGCCCCAGTCACAACTATCACTGCCCACTGGTGTAGCAGTGGAAGAGAAATCACCTAGTGTAGATATATGTAAAGCTGTTATAATCTAAGATTTGTGCCAGACTATTTTATCCTGAATTCCATTCCTTTCAAAGCAAGTATTGAAAGGGAGGGAGGGCAAAGTGTGTTTTAAATGAACTACCGATGATACACAGAACTATATTCCAAATGTATGACTAAGAAGGTTGTTTTGATCCATGGATGACTCACTTAAAGGTAAAAGTTAAATCTGTGTAGCATTTACTAACTGATCTATAAATGGTTTCTATCACCTTGACACCTGAGTACCTAATGTGTATTAAAAATAAATACAAAGTCAACAAATCATACTGTTGGGCTAAAAATAAAGACTCCACATCCTCACGTGGTCTGCTACAAAAATAGTCCAGAGATCAGTTAAAAGCTTGGCTAAACAGATATATGTTACATGGAGCCATGCTGCCTGCCAAACTTGGTCTCTGGCCAGCTGCCAAATGGAGCTGATTCCAAAGGCAAACGCCCTCCCTTGAGAGAGCCTTGCCGTTGGTACAAGAGAATGCAACACCAGAATCTGACAGCAAAAATGACCCAGCAGATTGCAGAGGTCTCAGTAGAATATGGAAAGAGTGATGATGTCATAGATAACTGGGGCCCATATAACTTTTTATTCTCATAAAATGTGTGCAGCACCAGTCATTGAGCACAATACAGTTTTATGTAAGACACCCATTGGAAATCTTACTGATGAAACGACAACACATTGCCAGAAAATTCTCTGTTTAACCCTCCTCTCAATCATCCACAATTCCAGGCAAAAGCTAAAAAGTAACGTGTTGATACCACGAACACAGGGGTGGTTAGCCATATCAATCTGATTTTGGACAGGTTGGCACCTTGGGGCACTTTTACACATGCTCCAGAGGTGTAGGGAAGCACTTTAGTAGTTAGAGTGGTTCCGAGAGCTGCTGTAATTAAAGTGCTGCCACGTCTCCTGTATCAGTGTCCCTGCATTTAAAAATGGCAGCAAGAGCGCCTGAACTAAAGCTTGTCAAATGAGTTTTAAGGTGCAGACAGAAGTGCAGCTCCCAGCTGTAACAGTACAATTTTTGCAAAGCATTCTGAGTTACAGTGATACCCCAAATCAAACAAGTTCACTGTTGGTTGCAGGGGGGTGGTGAATCTAACTGGGGCTGGGAGCCTGCCGCCTGGTTCCCATAGTAATGCCCAGGGCTCTCTGCCAGGGCTTGCTGTTTTCAGAATGGCGGGGGGGG
>NW_017729032.1:139051932-139064732 GCF_001723915.1 Gavialis gangeticus
GGGGGGGGGGTGCTGAAAAACCCTCAGACTGAATTCCCTTTGCTCCCTTCCCCCCTCCCATTCTGAAAACAGCAACAGGCTGGGAGGTTGCAGACACAAGTTACAAAAGTTGCTACATTTTGTAAGATCTTTATCTGATACCTCATGCAATGATGGGTTAGATTTTCATCCAGTCAACCATTTTTGAAACTGTTTGCATCCATGCATTTGTGTTTGGTCACAGCTATAAACTGTTTTTTGCAGCCAGATCAGGAAAAATTGTCAGTTCTGTGTGCACCTTTAGTTCAAGCACCCCCACCGCCATTTTTAAGTGTGGGAATGCTGATACACAAGACATAGGAGGCTGCTGGTGCACAGCAACTGCCACACTCCAGCAGACTCGATTAACTGAGTCTGCTCCAACATGCTGGAATTCTAGCATGTTGGAGCAGCCTCCACACTCATCTATAAGTGTCCTTACTAACTGGTTCAGAGAGGCATGCACTTTCGTAGACAACAATCTACTTTATTAGATAATAGTGACAAAGTGGGTTATTGCCTGGGAAAGCGCATATCTCTCTCAATCAGTTGGTTCCTAAGGTGCCACCCTGCTCTACCTGTACCATGAGCACAGTAATTAGAAGCTAATACATTTTTGTTACTTCTGTAGCCCTAGCTCATTGCACACGGGAACAGGTTTTTGCAACTCTGTATTCCTCCTATATCTTCCTCTGGGCTACTCTTGTATCTCCCTTTAGTTTAGGGACACCTTCCAACATTTCACTGCCTTCCCTCATGCAAAAGACTCTTGTATGTCAGTCATTCGATCATCCCCAAGTCAAGAGTTCTGTGTGTACATCCCCTTCTCTATGCCAGGATCTTTCTGTACCCTGCCAAATCTAGGTCGCCCATACTTCTGCATGCTAAACATCCTGAGTGATCCATTTCCCCCAAATATTTTCTTTGCTTTTTGTATGAGAGAGAAATGATTCTGGGTGTCCACCTTTGGAATTATTTGGGACGATGACCAGCAACGATGTTGAAAGTTGTTAATGGTTGCCATCCAATGGTTCTTTGAAATTCAAAAATTACAGGCCAACCTGAAGTGTTTGGGCCTGCTAGTTAGATGCAAGAGGCTCTATCTGTACCCCATTTCCCTCTCTGGCTTTTTAATTTTAATTAAATGTAATCAAGCTGTGCTGATTGGTGCTGGGAACGTTCCCTAAAATTTTTACATTTTTAAATTGATCAACTGCTATATTCAAAATGTTTTATGTTACATTCACCCAGATAGAGAAATCCAATTGCGCTGTGCATGTGACCATGTTTACATTAGGAGCGCTTTGCCACTCTGATCAATTCTAGTATATTGTACCGGCAAAAACACTTATAGTGGGGACACCACTATTTGACACAGCTCTATGGGTCAGGGAATCACACCTCTTTGGACCCTTGACTGACACAGATCTGCTGGCAGAAATGTGTTGCACAGAAATAGCCTCTAGGATCTTGCTTCACTTGGCTTTGCCAATGGCCACATTTAAAAAAAAAAAAATCTAGGGCAATTCCATGGAAACATTTTTCAGGATTGCAAAATACTCATATGGAAGTACTCTTCTGAAAATATGTTCTAGTTGCTATGTCTAGCTTCTGAGTCACTGAGCATATTTCTCAGAGTGGAGGATTTTATTCCATTAACCTAATTTTCTGAATGAGTTTATCATGAAATAGTGGACTACAGTCATTAACATTCATTTTGAGTGAAAGAACAGCTTTGGTAGCGTCTCCAGTCATGTACCTGTTCACACTAAACATTGTCCAACTCAGGCACAACTTTTTCCAGTGGGTCCTTTGTTCCTGGAAAACATAGCACACACTTCCACTGAGTATATATCATAGAAATGTACAACTGGAAAGGGCTACTGATCATTGAGTTCCAGTCTCTTGCTTTCACAGGCAAAACATTATATCATTTCTTTAATAAATTTATCAAAGTCTATTTTAAAAGTAGTTAGGATTTTGACCCAACTGCTTACGAAACTCATTGCTCTAATGGTAATAAACCTCTTCCAATTTTCAGCCTAAATTTATTCTTGGCTAGCTTATATCCATTTTTTTTCTTGTGCTAATGCTATCCTTTAGCTTGAATAGCTCTTTTCACTGTGATGTTTACCTCCCTGCAAAATATATATATACTTAAATCATACCACCTCTAAGACTTTGTTTTGCTAGACAAAGCAAGCCAAGTTTTTGTATTGTCTTCTTGTATGATAAATTCTCTGTTCCCCAGGTGTATTGTCCCAGTTTGATTTGCTCTTTTTTTTAAATGTAAGTGACCAGACCTTTATACAACATTCTCAATGGCGTCCTCCCGGTGTCTGTACACTAGTATTCATACTTCTGTATTTCTGCCAGAAATATCCCAACTGATACATCCTATGATTGTGTTTGCTGTTTTCGTGGCTGCATCACAGTGTTGGCTCATACTTCTCTTGTAATGGACTCAGATCTTTCTCATCAGACATTTCCAGCTGTTGAGCTCTCGGATTGTAACAAAAATTCTTGTTGTTAGTCTTGGAACACGTGATGTTGCTCTTTTACTATTAAATTACATACCATTTCTGTTACTCTGTATTAAAAAGTTTTCCAGTTCTCTTTGTATGATATTCAGATTCTGTTCCGTATTGAGGATGCTTCCCAACTTGTGCTACCATAGCTTTCACTAACACACTCCTACTTTTGCAGCAAAGGTCATTAATGAAAATATTAAACAACATTGGCCCTAAAACCAGTCCTTGAAGAACTGCAGTGATAACCTCCCTCTGGACTGATAGTTTCCTTTTCAACACAAGCAGCTGTTTTTTCACCCATTATCTAGTTCCTTACTAATCTTATAGGCTTTCTACAAACCTCATCTTCCTCATGCTCACCTTATCCTCTATTACTCCTTCAGTTTAAATAATACTAAGTGTTTTGCTGACAATCAGATAGGCAATCTGATCTTCACTTTCTTTGTCTAGAAAAATCAGTTATCTTTTGTCAGTTAAGGGGGACACAGCTTTCTTTACAAATGGCTTGCAACTATAGAGCTGACTCTTTAAAAATACAAGAGTTATCACCAGTCTGGACATATTAGTTTCAATGTTAAAAACCCACTTCTTCAGCTTGGTCCTCCTAAAATCAGAACACACATAATGGATACATAAAATGGGATTGTATTTTTGTACACACAATTCCATTAATTTGTAGGGAGGAAGAGGAAATTCGCTTTATCCAACCTCATTCCCTTTTGGTTGAAATTTAGAATGTCTTCCCATTACAGTGAGGTTCCCTTGTAGCCCTCTCACCCTTCAATCCTTGCTCTAAACTCTTTAGTCCCATGGGTCATCATTAACATCAATAATTATGATTAGAAAAGCAAACACCAGACTTGAATCAATAAGATGTGCCCACACCTAAACTGACACAGTGAGCAACTGTATTGCTGCAGCTGTTGTCTTACCTCATCCCTTCCTTTCCCTGCTGTACCTTTCACTTCTCATCATGTATAATTTAGATAGTAAGTCTCTCAGGGCAAGGACCACATGTATTTTATCTCTGCCTGTAGTACATGGGCACACTTTGTAGGGTTGTAAAATAATGATGAATATTAAATCTCAATCTCAATACTTTGAATTGCACCTGGAAGAAGAAATTAAGACAATGCAGTTGTTGAACTGGTTTCATTGAATCACAGGTGTGTAGCTAACTTCTGGATCATCAGTAAGAACAGTATTGAAGAGTAATTCCATCTAAAGAGTATAGGAGGAATGCAGGATAAAACTTACAAAAGAACGGTGACTGCCAAAATCTATATCTGATAGAAATAAAACAAAGCCAATTTAACATGACATCATGAGTTTCAAGTTACCTGAAATGCCAGGAAAAACTAGAGGTCTAGATGGACCTAAAATTCTGAACGTTGTGAAGTAAGTACAGGCAGTTCTTGACTTTATGACATTCAAGTTATGACAAATGGAACTTACACCATTTATAAATTGACACACTGTTTCCACTTTCCAATGTCGGTTTTGACTTTATGACATTCGATCCGACACAATGCCATGCCAGCGAAAAAGTTTGCTGTGTTGCTCATGTCCCTGCACCGATCCATCATACCACCCATCTCCCCGACTCAAGACACTCAGTTGCTGTTCTGATGCCATTCCGAAGTTCTTCCAAATCAATATG
Source organism: Gavialis gangeticus (assembly GCF_001723915.1). Taxonomy (NCBI): domain Eukaryota; kingdom Metazoa; phylum Chordata; order Crocodylia; family Gavialidae; genus Gavialis; species Gavialis gangeticus. The sequence goes on from NW_017729032.1 coordinate 139,056,142, forward strand.
ATTGCTGTTTACAATATAAATACATTAATGTAGCTATATTACTCATCTATAATTGATTGAGTACAAAATTCTGGGTTATTTTTGGTGAAAATAGGGTATCGGGCCTTGGTTCAGAAACCAGTCCCCCATTTATAACATTGTTCCTATGGGAAAATAGGTTCAGAGTTACGATATTTTGACTTTGCAGTTTTCAGGAACCAATTGTGTTGCAAGTCTGAGGACTGCCTGTATTGATAAATCTCTCCATTGCTTGAAGTAGGCAACCCCTCTGACATGACTCTGGAAAAGACTTGGGGGTGCTGCTGGATAATCACTTTGCCATGAGCTCCCAGTGTGAGGAGATGGCAAAGAGAGCAAATGCAATTCTTCAATACATAAATGAATATATAGTGGAAGTAAGAAAGTGCTGAGACACTGAAAATGGGATTTCATTAGATGATTACTGGAATAAAATATTCACTTTTTGGTTCCATACTTCAAAGAAGATACTGAAATATTGCAAGCAGTTAAGGAAGAGCTCAGCACAGGATATAAAGCATGTTTGTAAGCCTGGAACAGTTGGGTAGGGAGGGTGGGTGTCTGCACTAGCCCTAACAGTCTTAGTAGGTGTGTCTACACAAGCCGTTTACTGTGCAATAGACTAAACAGCTGCACAGTAAACAGCTCAGTGTTTACTCATACATCCTTACTAGGCCGGAGTAAACTAATTTACTTTGCAGCAGAATAGTACTTGTAAAGACTAGCAATATCCCACTACGCTGCCTGCCAGCCAGGGCTGCTCTGACCCAGCTTAACGTGCTACAATCCCGGGCACATGTGAAGACATGCCCAGTATTTGCTACAATCAGTGGACTTGAAGTATAGAACTTTAGGGAAGTCAAACCCTTAAATTCATGGCACTAGCGTCAGTCCTTCTTTCCCCCTCTTCAAATCCTCTCTTGAGGTGGACTGACAGCCAAAGAGTTCTTAGTGTGCCTTTTTGCACTAGCACTAGGGTTGTTACCTACATTTTTTTCAGGCTGCAAAACTTCTAAGATCAGGACTCTGTATGAGAGGGTCCAGCACATTGATTCCTGGCAGGTAATTGAATTATAGCCTCTCTCTTCTCATCCATCTTTGCTCTTCTGCATATTTTCCTTCTATTTTTGGTCTATTTGATTGCTTTGCTTCTTGTTATTTGCATACCTCTCTTTTCCCCTCTCTGGTTTGCTAGCTCATTGAAAAATGACATGCTGCTCAGGATAGGGTAGAGGAAAGTGTGTGCTATTGCTGCCACCCAGGTTGCAAAGAAGGGAAGCTCTGGGTGGCTGCTGCTTGTGCTATAGTTGTTTACATTAGATGCACCTGCAGCTGTCTACATTGAAAACTGGTGGGAACAGGAAAAAGGCAGGTGGATTTCAAGAAGCATTTTCACTTTACCTGAAGCACCAGAAACACATTTGCAATAGAAGGAGATGGATCTTTCCCTAATCCCATGGTCCTCTTTCTATCCCATTCTCTCTCTTCCTGAACTAGTCTGGTACCTCCCTGATAGTGGGGTCTTTTCCCTCAGGTTGGGAAATGCTAGTCTAACAGACTGCCAATGTGGGCTCACCAGATTGGCTTGAGATACTTACCCTGGGTTAGAAATAGTGATGGTGAGCTCTGAGCGACCCCAGGGGAGGAGCAGGGGAGCCCTGCCATGTGGAAAAGGAGAAGCTAATCCTTTTCCACAGGGTTTTCAATCCCCTCATTCACATGGAAGGGGGATGGCCAGAGCTGGGGGCGCCTGCTACCCTGAGCCCTGGCTGGCTGGTTTGCAAGCTGGGGGGGGGGGCTGATGGAGGGGATAAAAGCAGCAGCAGAACTGGCGTGGTGGCTGCTGACAGTGACTTTGGGGAACCATGCAGGAGGCCTAAGAAGAGCTGGGATGAGCTGACTCAGCAGAGGCAGCAGAGAGACCCCTCTGAAGAGCCCCAAAGGCCCCGGGAGAAGAAGGTAGTGGCAGTCGGCCATGCCTCCAGCAGAGAGGGAGCCGTGGCCAGGGCTTGGGGCAGAGAGCTGGTGCCCCAAGGCCCCATCACAGTGTGCTGGACGTGCCAGGCGTCCCAGAGGGTAGGGGTGGCAGTCGGCCCCCTACTCCACTACGGAGAAGAAGCAGCAGCCAGGAGCGCAAGTGGCATCCATATCTGGAGCAGGGAGCTGGTCCGGTGAGTTGAGGAAACCCCTTACCTTCCCTGTGGAAGTGGGACAGCAGTAGCAAGGCACTGGGATCCTGAGGAGCAGCAGAGCGCCAGGATGAGGATCCCTGGGAGATCAGGGTGCAGGCTGGTGCTCAGAGAGGGATTGGTGAGCCGTGAGGCTTGTGGGGTGCCTGGCCGGTCATCTGGAGCAGGGGTTTAAAGCAATGACTCCTGGGAGCTGCCTGTGCTGCTGACCCTCTGCCATGACTGCCTCAGAGGCGACTCAGTCCTGTCCCTTATTCTGCAGCTGATTGTCATTGGAGGGAGTCCCTGAGCTTTGTGCTTGGGTCTGCTGATTGCTGCAGGAGTCTACTTTGTTGCTTGCCCTTCTGGTTGCCATGGAGGGTCACCCTTCAGCCTCTTTGGGGAGTTGGGGTTTGATACAATTTGATTGCTACAGACCAGAACAGCTTAACCTGTTGCAGTCTGTCACTTACTGGGAAGTCTATTGGTGCTGCTGGGAGTGACCACCTTGCTTAGTTGTGGTAGCACCTCAGCAGTGGCTGAAAGCTGCCAGTTACCCTACCTGTGGTTCTGGAGTCAAGGGTTGACTAATGCATTCTGGTGTGTTTTGTGATTCTGTTTACACCATTTAAGTTCACTTGTAAATAACTTTTCCTATTATTCCTGTTTTGTAAATAAAGTGTAAATAGTTAAATCAGTTAAGTGTTAGACCTTCTTGGGACCACAGGCTGCTCTGTGGGGAGTGGGGGCTGGGTGGAAAGTAAATTGGTGCTGGCTGGAAGCCCTGCCCCACCCTCTCCACACCATCCCTGATATTGGGCAGGGGCAGGAACTATTGGGCTGCCACCCGGGTTACACTGGCGATGGCAGAGGTCAGCAGCAGTTTTGCGCAGAGTGCCAAAAACACTTGCAACCTCTACCTGGAAGATGTTGGCATGCCAGGGACAAGGGGCCTGATCCTTGTTGTGGCAGTGCAGCCCTGGCCCCTTTCTCACCATCTGCCCCAAGGTGCACGTGCCAAGCAAAATGCCTTTGTGTGTCATGCTCTGGCATGTATGCCATGCTCTGGTACATGTGCTGGGGGTTGCTGACTCCTGGGCTATGGGATGAGCTGACTATAACCAAAACCTTCAACTGTACCCAGAAGCTACCAGGTAGTCATTGAACAGTAAGGAGATGTTATGTGCTTGTGACAGTTTGTTCCAATTACAGTGACAGGTGTAGGGTACTTTTTAAGGGTATCTTTAAGTGAAACGCCTGACAATAACATGACTCAGAGCTCTAATACAGGAGTAGTGATATTTGTGAAGTCCATGTTAGCAAGACAGTGTCTAGGCTAAACATTCATGACAAAATGCATCCCGTGAGAATCCCAAAACAATGATTGGTTCAGTATGCCTCCAAGATTGTAAAGGAGTAGCTGTAACTGACTGTAGTCTAACTTGGGCTAATTCCTTTGCTTCCATCTAAGTCACTACCTCTGCTAGGCACTGGGAGAATACAAAATTGTTTGGCCAAAATTTCTCACTCTCTTTTCCACTGGTCAATAGAGGGTTGTGAGAGAGGAATATAAAAATCAGGGGAAGGATCAACTAAGAACAAGGTGAAGCAGAAAGTTTGCTCCTGCTCTCACTGCCCCTAAAAGATTGGGTACCAATGTCCCAGTCATTTTTCCCCCAGCTGCACATATGTTTAAGAGGATTAAAGTTTCTACAAGTTAGCAAAAAATGCCCTCTGATTAGCTGACCTTAGAATATTTTCAGAGGACTTAGGTATGATCATGTATGATGTGTAGTGGGAGTAAAAATCAGCTTACAGACAATTTGAAAAAAGAGGGCCAAAAACCACATACAAATCAATCAAGAAATATATTTATCAGCTTTAACAGTGAAGTAGATTTGTTTCCAATTAAAAAGGGTGAAGGCTAAGAATAATGTTTATGATTTATCATGTGAGTTATGGTAGCACTTAAACCAGCAATTGTAATTCTTAACCAGAGTCCCACAGTGCTGGGGTGCTTTGAGATTCTTTCAGGGGTGCTGCAGTGCCATACAATGTTAGAACCATTAGGTGTGCAAATATGATTCATGAGATAAACCGAGATATCCAATAGGAACCCATAGTGTTAAAAACATTCTGACTAGGTGTGGTCTTTTCAACAGAAGAATTGATCTATTTTTCTACAGTAAAAAATCAGTTGAAAACTAAGAGGCAACATTTTCCAAAAGATGACATGAGTTAGTGAGGGGTACTATGAGTCTGTCAAGGGATCTTTTAAGTCCTAAAAGGGTTGAGAACCACTTGTCTAAACAGACCAGATAGACACAGAGTGGGGGAAAGAGATAGCACATACAAGCAGAGTAACAGCTTGCCAGTGTCATGGACACAACACAATCTGAATTTTTAAGTAACTGTGGTGGGGCTTTTGTTTATTATTTGTGTTTAATACATTATAAGGCAAGGTTGACAGAATGGAAGAAAGGAAGTGATTAGTGAAAATGAACAACAGGCAGCAAAAGGAAGAGTGGAGGTAAGAATGGGAGGTGTCGGAGAGCAGGAGAGAAGGGCATGAAGGGCAGCTGGAACCAGGCTGAGAAGACTGTGCGGGAGGGGGAAGTTGAAGCCAGCAGCCAATTGGTAAAGGGCAGAAAACATTCACTGCAGAAAACAGCCTGATGGCATCATTAGTGTCTAAAGGCCCTTGGATCCCTGGGGAAGTTGCTTCTGTAGCTGTTCTTGCTGGCTTGTGTGTATGCTTGGTTACACACAAACCTGTCTTTCTTTTCTGAAGTCCACATGCAGAAGGTGAAAGTTAAAGGGATTTGTGTACCTACATTTCTTAGGCCCTTTTGAAAGTTTCTCTCTGGAAATGGTTGAAAACTTTTTTTATGGGTTCCTATGATGGAAGCAAGTTTGCTTAGAGGTTTTCCAGTGCGGTATTTTATGCTGTTAGCCATGCTGAGTGGTCCTCTAGTCATTCGGTACAGTGGTGTGCCATATAGTAACACTGAAGGAGAAAAGCAAAAGCTACAAAAGGTAATGCTAACATAAAAAAGCGATATTCAACCTCATCCTCCAGGGTTTAAGAGAATCTGTAACTAGTAGGGATTTAAAGACATAATGTCATGAGTCAGATCATCTCATGTCTGCCTATCGCAAGGGCACCTGCATCTTCCTCAGAAGCATCTGGTGTCAGCCGTGCGCAGAGACGGGATACTGAATTAGATGCATCATTGGTCAGATCCTGAATAACAGTTCCTATATACATAAGAAGCTGATTTGGCAGTAGCATACAGCAAAATTGGACAGGCTGTTAACAACGGGCTGAATCCTGGAATGCCAGAAGCCTTATGTAAATCAGAAAGGTAGATTTTGTTTGAAAATATATTAGTTAACACAGTTTTAACTCTACTTTGCACCTCGGGGTGGATGTTTTAACACTGAAAAATATTAATCCTAGTTTACTGTCCTCATATGTAGTCTAGTCTAGGCAAGGCTTTCAGCACAGGGATAATTTTACTTATATGAGGAAAAAAGGCACAAATAATTTTTGGCAGGTTAATGTTCAAAATATTTCTAAGTATTTATGTTGGGCTCTCAGCTGCTACCATAAACCATCATTGTGGAAAGTCACAGAAAATAAACCAGTGAAACATATGGCAGACTGCAGACATGATGACTGGAAGTGAACACAGGAAGAAAAGCCAGCACTTTAGCCACCATACATAGTGTTAGTAATTGGCTTCATTGCTCGTATAAACTGTAAGCAAATGAGAAAAATGTGCAAATGGGATCAGTTGGGCCAGGAATGTGCTGCCAATGTTTCTAGAAGGCGATCCTGTAAAAAAATAATCCCTTTCAGCTTTCCATTGAGCTGTATTTTTTGTGATGAGCTTGCTTGCAGAAAGGACATAAAAAGGCTGATGAATCCATTCACATTTTCTCCTTTTTAAAGAAGAACACTCTAACTATAAGCAAAAAAATTCTGAATTAAAATGAATCTAATATAATATGGTCATTCAGTGCCCTCTGTTCAGCTTCTGTAATTTGAAATAGATGTGTAGCTTTGTAGGGGAATTCAGGAGGTATCTTCACCCTGGGATTTTTAAAATCAACTGCGGTTTAGTATGTTCCTAAGAGGGAAAACATGTGTTCTTCAGGAATATTTTCATGTAGCCCAGGGATGTCATCACTGTCAGGGATGACTTGGCAGTATGTAGAGTGTGTCAGGTTTATTAAAAGTGGAGAAGCCATCACAATTCTCTCTTGGTTTGACGAGAGCATTTTAATATGAAGTTCCCAAAGGCTTCCAGCAGCCCTTTGCAGCACCGTCTTTACTTGCTGTGGCCAACTTTTGAGTTTTAAGGCTACTGCAGTTTTCTGGGGGATGTCCTTCATTTCTGCTATTTCTCTTCCTTCTAGGGTCTGCCTGGCTTTATGGACAATGCTAATGGCTCTCAAACACAGCCGTCCTAAAGTACTTGCACTAGACCAGTGGTTCTCAACTTCCTTAGGTGCAAGGCACCCTTAGATTGACTCAAGGAAATGCTTCAGAAAATGCAGACTATTAGCTTTTGCTCCTGGTTTGGCTACAGAAAAATAATGAAGCAATTGTTTTGTTTTGTTGCATAGAACTCAGCCCATAACAGGGCGAAATGGCTTCAGCACTATTTGAAATCTCTGGGTTTATCTTACAATCTTTGCACACCTAACTGTGCCAACATAGCCTGTCAGACCAGGACACCCTTGAAAGACTCTTGAGGCCTTCCCGGGGTTGAGTATCGCTGTCCCAGACATGCCAAACACACATGATGCTGCCCCAGACATACACGATGTACCTCTGTTTTGGTTTGTCAAGTGAGTTTGCAGACTGCGACCAAGTGGCACTAACCAACCCTCCACGAGAGGGCACATAGCGCAAACCTGTCTGTTCTCCTTTTAGAGCTGCGCTACAGGTTTCCCTCATCTTATGCGAGTTCTGTATGGGTGAATTCGCTCTTATGCAATGACCCTTTTAATACCAAAAATTCGTTATATACGACGTAAATTCACTCTTAGGCGATTAGTGTGGTGGAAGCCTGCAGTCAGCTCCTTTGTGCGGTGCATTGTGGGAGCGACGCGCACCAAAATAGTCTCCTGAGTGGATTTGTGCTCCTCACTGGTTGTCTGCGATGTGTTTCTGTAGTTGCTATCCCCATTATGATAGTGCCCTGTGCTTGTGTGTACTGTCTGCTGTTGGAGAGTACCCACATTGTCCTGTAAAAATGGTAGAAATGGGTCTGGGGGTCAGTACAGTTGAGGTCTTAGAAGTATCCCTATTTGTTACATTGTAAAGCGGGCTCCCTTTATGCAACTTGGAGTTATGCGCTGTTTTCCAGGAACGCAGGTGTAGCATAAAGTGAGGGAAACCTGTACTTGACACAGGGCAAACTCAAGGTGGAGCAAATCTAGTCTGGAAAGACTGCCGCACAATTTGCCTGGCTGCATATTGAATTCAAGGGATTCCTGGGTTGCTGAGGGGTGAGGAGAGGGTCTGCTGACATAAGGCAAGGAAGATGGACGCCTCCATAGACGAACTTGAGTAACGGTATCCCTCGAGGCAGAGGGAGCACATCTCCAAGTCACCTGAGCAGACGCTGACCCCACCCTTTGGGGCACAAGAGGCTGTGCAGACCCGAGCGGAGACCGCATCTGGGCCCCCAGCGGGGCTGCAGGGGGAGGAGATTTAAATGCTCTTCCAGATGGTGCCTGCCCGAGTATCCCCTGTGCGTGTGCGTGTGTGTGTGAGAGAGAGGGAGATCCCGCCCGCTCTTTGTTCGCGCGCCGCCCGGCGACATGCGAAGGGCACGCGTGTGACACGCGCGGCGCAGCCCTCCCTGGCCCGCGGGCTCCCTACGCCCGGGCCGCGGACGCGAGGGGACCGCAGCCGCCAGCGGCGTCACGTGGGGGCCGGGCCGGGCCGAGCCGAGCAGAGCGGGAGCTCCCGGCGCTGCCGCGCGGGGCGTCGCCCGCTACATCCGCGCGGGGAAGGGGAAGGGGAAGGGCAGGGACAGGAGCAGGAGCAGGAGCAGGAGCAGGGGAAGGCGGCTCCTGCAGCCCGCGCCGCTCCTATGTGAAGGGCGCGGGGCGGCCGCAGCCATGAGCTCGGCCGAGCAGACCGTAACGTGGCTCATCACCCTGGGCGTGCTGGAGTCGCCCAAGAAGAGCATCGCGGACCCCGAGGGCTTTCTGCAGGCGTCGCTCAAGGACGGCGTGGTGCTGTGTCGCCTGCTCGACCGCCTGCTGCCCGGCACCATCGACCGGGTGAGTCCCCGCGCGGCCCCTCTCCCCTTTGTGCCGCGGCGCCATTGGCGGCCCGGGCCCGGGCGGGAGGAGGCGGCGGCCCCGCCTGGCTGCGGGGGCTTC
>NW_017729032.1:139064914-139067983 GCF_001723915.1 Gavialis gangeticus
TGTCTGCGATGTGTTTCTGTAGTTGCTATCCCCATTATGATAGTGCCCTGTGCTTGTGTGTACTGTCTGCTGTTGGAGAGTACCCACATTGTCCTGTAAAAATGGTAGAAATGGGTCTGGGGGTCAGTACAGTTGAGGTCTTAGAAGTATCCCTATTTGTTACATTGTAAAGCGGGCTCCCTTTATGCAACTTGGAGTTATGCGCTGTTTTCCAGGAACGCAGGTGTAGCATAAAGTGAGGGAAACCTGTACTTGACACAGGGCAAACTCAAGGTGGAGCAAATCTAGTCTGGAAAGACTGCCGCACAATTTGCCTGGCTGCATATTGAATTCAAGGGATTCCTGGGTTGCTGAGGGGTGAGGAGAGGGTCTGCTGACATAAGGCAAGGAAGATGGACGCCTCCATAGACGAACTTGAGTAACGGTATCCCTCGAGGCAGAGGGAGCACATCTCCAAGTCACCTGAGCAGACGCTGACCCCACCCTTTGGGGCACAAGAGGCTGTGCAGACCCGAGCGGAGACCGCATCTGGGCCCCCAGCGGGGCTGCAGGGGGAGGAGATTTAAATGCTCTTCCAGATGGTGCCTGCCCGAGTATCCCCTGTGCGTGTGCGTGTGTGTGTGAGAGAGAGGGAGATCCCGCCCGCTCTTTGTTCGCGCGCCGCCCGGCGACATGCGAAGGGCACGCGTGTGACACGCGCGGCGCAGCCCTCCCTGGCCCGCGGGCTCCCTACGCCCGGGCCGCGGACGCGAGGGGACCGCAGCCGCCAGCGGCGTCACGTGGGGGCCGGGCCGGGCCGAGCCGAGCAGAGCGGGAGCTCCCGGCGCTGCCGCGCGGGGCGTCGCCCGCTACATCCGCGCGGGGAAGGGGAAGGGGAAGGGCAGGGACAGGAGCAGGAGCAGGAGCAGGAGCAGGGGAAGGCGGCTCCTGCAGCCCGCGCCGCTCCTATGTGAAGGGCGCGGGGCGGCCGCAGCCATGAGCTCGGCCGAGCAGACCGTAACGTGGCTCATCACCCTGGGCGTGCTGGAGTCGCCCAAGAAGAGCATCGCGGACCCCGAGGGCTTTCTGCAGGCGTCGCTCAAGGACGGCGTGGTGCTGTGTCGCCTGCTCGACCGCCTGCTGCCCGGCACCATCGACCGGGTGAGTCCCCGCGCGGCCCCTCTCCCCTTTGTGCCGCGGCGCCATTGGCGGCCCGGGCCCGGGCGGGAGGAGGCGGCGGCCCCGCCTGGCTGCGGGGGCTTCCCGGGCGCGGGAAGGGGCTTTCCCCGCGGGCCGCGGCCCAGCCCCTCCTTGCAAGGTGGCTTGTGTTGGGGGGGCAAGGGCAGCTGCGGGGCCCGGCCATTCCTCACCTGGCCCCGGGGCCACATGATGCCACCCCTGTAAGCACTGGCTTGTGTGGGGAGCGTGTGTTGTTTTATTTAGGCCTCTTATTTTGTACCATTTCTTCCCTCCTGTAAGCATTAAGAGGCATGTTTTAAAATGCTACACAGAGCTCCTGCACTGGGCGGTTGTGTCAGCCTTGTCATAGAAGATGAGGGCTGCAAGGGACCTCGGGAGGGCATCTAGGTTGGCCTCCTGCTGAAAGCAGAGCCATCCCCGACTAGATCTTCCCAGCCAAGGTTTTGTTTAGCCGGGGGCTTAATATTGTTGTTTCCGCCTTTTTAAATTTTTCTCTGTCCCTCAAAAAAAACCCTGCCCCCTTCCCCCATGGCAAACATAGGTTACAATTTGGAGTTTGTGTAAAAGGCACGAAATAAACTCAGTTATGATACAGTCATGCTGTTTGCCATACAGCAGTTCCTCTTGTGTTCCCAATTCAGCGGGTTTTGAATCCTTATACCATGCCCCAACATACAATATAGTCTTTCATATGACTGGACAGGTAGCCCAGGTATTCCAGTTCTCACTTTTCTCCTGAATAGTAGAGGAATTGGTATTTGTCTAAAGGTGAAAACAGAGACAGGTGATTCCCCCCCCCCAGCAGATATAGAACCTTTGACCTACCTATGGGCACCTGCTCCAGCTCTCTGCTATTGAACTTTACAAGATAATGAGCAGAAGAATGAAGGAGATCAATTGTTGGTATTTTAAAAACCTATGTTTTTAAAACACATTCAGATAAACAAGGAAGAATTGCCTTGTAATTGAGATATTGGACTGGGGTTAAGGGAATGCAGTTCTTGGCACTACTGTGCACCACTAGTTTGTATGTAGAGACCCTTGTGGTACTAGGTTCCTGACAAACAGGTAACCAAAAAGGTCACCCCAAGCACCAAAGAATTTACAATGTAATGATGAGACAAAAGGCATCATGCACTTAAGTGGAGAAAAAGAAGTTTATGGGCAGTGTGATAAGCAACAACAGTTGTGACCTGTCACCTGCCTTTGTGAATATAAGCAAGTCAGTCTTTCTCTGCCTCAGTCTCCCCCTCTGTGAAACACAAGTGATAGTTTTTCTTTTACTTCTTCTCTTGCCTATGTAGGATCCAGTCTTGCAAATAGTCAAACATATTCTTAATTTACACAGTGCAGAAAATCCAAAATTGAGGGTCAGTCTACCTTACAGAGCTACTGCCACTACTGGTGCATCTGTGTTGTCAGAGGCTGGAGATGCAGTGTATGCAGACAGAGGCTTGTTTCTACTCATGTAGTTATACTGTCTCCAACAACAGAAACTGAATTGTGGCAAATGCCCTCTTTTTGTCAGTGGAGTTGCATGTAGACTGGGGGCTTTGCCACCATATTTAACTTCTCAAGGGTATCTGCTATCTTATCATACCCCTAGTTATTATATCTATGTGAGCAAAACTTTGTAGTGCAGATCAGACCTCAGTCCTGGCTGCATCAGAGTTTATCTCTTTGGAACAGGGACTGTGTCCTACTGTACACATAGATAGAAGTGTAGAATGAAGCCCTGAACATAATTTGGGATGTTAGGTGCCACTCTAATGCAAATAATAATAATAAAGAAAGCTTAATGGAAAAGATGATAGGAACAGTATCTCATTATTTTATTTTATAAATATAGTATGACAAGATAATAGTTTTATCTCACCCCCCCCCCCCCCC
>NW_017729032.1:139068089-139076613 GCF_001723915.1 Gavialis gangeticus
CCCCCCCCCCCCCCGAGTAACTGGTACCACAAAAAATATAGCCCACTTTAGTTAAGCTGCAATTTATGACAGTTTGGCCCTGTGTTAGGTTTGTGCAATGGGACACTGTTGGAGCAGCCACAAAGGCAGCCCTCTATGTTCCCTACATATTGTTCAGGCAGCTCTGAATAGGTCTTTATTGAGGTCATTGGACCCACATTTTGATAGATGCAGTGGCTGGGAACCAAGGGATTTCTCAGCAATTTGTAAACCGTTATTACGGTTCTTTGGCTAGAACAGTGGCCATGGAGAGTCTGCGGCTTGCTCAAGTTGGGGTTGTGTCAGTTCCATCTGCCCAACTCGGTTGCCTGAGTTGTCCCTCTACCACAGAGTGAGTTAATAGCCTTTGTGGTAAAGGAGCTGCTTTGCCTCCCTGCCCCCTATATAGCACTTGCCTGACTTGCCAGTCAACAGACACAGCTGACAGACTTGTAAAACTACTTCATATCAAACTTTGGAAAGATTCTGTTTAGAAACATTCTACATGTATATCACCAGCTGGCAACAATAGTAGTTTGGGGTGAGCAAGAAAAATGGGATCAAATCCATTTTCTTTAATCCCTATTCCCTCTTTTTTGATGCTTAAAATGTTGGTCTGAAAGTAGAATCTGTTCCTAAGAGTTTGTCTTGCCACTAATTTTATATTCTTTTTTCTGACATTATTATTGCTGCTAGTAATTTATATAGCACTATATTTGTACATTGCTTTTTAAATATTATCCCTGGTATTTTGTTCCTTATACACTTTCATTTTTAATAGATTTTATAGACATTAGGGCTGGAAGGGACCTTGGGAGATTATAGAGTCCGGCCCCCTGCCCCAAGGGGTAGGAAGTCAGCTGGGGTCACAGGATCCCAGCAAGGTAAGCGTCCAAACGCTTCTTAAATGAGTCCAGAGTAGGTGCTTGCACCAGTTCTGGAGGGAGTCTATTCCAGGCCTTGGGGGCTCGGACAGTAAAGAAGTTTTTCCTTGTGTTTAGCCTAAAATGGTCTTGAAGAAGTTTGTGACTGTTGGACCTTGTCATCCCGGGGGCACTCTGGTGAACAGGCGTTCCCCCAGATCCTGATGCACACCCTTTATGTACTTACAGGCTGCCACCAGATCAACCCTGAGCCTGCGCTTCTCCAGGCTGAAGAGTCCCATAGCTCACAGCCTCTCTTCATAAGGCCTGTTCTCTTGCCCTCTGATCATGCGCGTGACTGTCCTCTAGACTCTTTGAAGCTTCTCCACTTTAAAAGCCTATTAACTTGACATTCTAAGGGCCCAAGAAATGTGAGGTTGAAGTTTTTGAGATTGTCACTAACTGGAAATAACACAAACAGGATGACTTTTAAAAAATACTGATCTCATTTTCATGCAAATATCCCTAGTAATTAAAAACAGATGGGATAGACAAGAAATGAATGATAACTAAGCAAGAATGTCTCTAAATAAAATGTTTATCAATATTTTCCATGAGCTACTCTGTAGAATATGCAGTAAATAGTTTTTGTTTTGGGTCTTTTTTAAACATCTGTTTGGAGGGGAGGGATTGAAGGGGTACTTACACTTAGATGGCAATACTAATATGTTTTTGCTGTTCGTTCAGACAACACAACAGTAATCAGTGAAAATGAAATTATAATAAACAGGCAATATGCCCATCAAAAAAGGAATACATTTATAAAAGGCAAAAGAACAAAACTGACCTTGACTAGAGAAGCAGATCTGTAGCTTTTGATGCCAGTCTGATCATTCCTTTTGTTTACAGTAAACAGGACACTTCATAGACAGAATAACAAATTGAATTTCCTTTCAGAAAGCTCTGGCTAAATTTTCCTTTTAAAGTCACACATAACAAAGCAAGATTCTAAAGTTGGCTGATTCTAGGAAATGTAAATTAAAATAATTTAGGGAAGCATTGTTACTCTAGATTATTTCTCTCACTCCTTGTACCTGAAATCACTGTACTTCTTTCGCATTTCAGAACAAAACAGATGAGGATAAACTAAAGAGAGTGTGTTGGGATGAGTGATGGTTTTGTTGGTAACTCTGACTATGGGAAGTGAGCAAAAGAAAAACAGTTCTTAAGACAGCTATGTTTCAGGCTTCTTATTACCTATAGGTGTACACTTGAGGAGAAGGGGGCAGGTGTTAATGAACCGATTTCTGGGAAAGGCTAGGGATTTATCACATGTATTCCATCAGCGGTTGTTTGACTAGAAAGCTATAGCCTTCAGTGATAGCACTTTGGCCACACATTGTAAATTAGAGCTATGTTGATAGTAGGAAAGAGGAGCTTTCATAAAAATTGCTTTGGAGATGTCAAAATGTTCAGATGCCTTTCGTTACAGAGACTATTTTTCAAATAAGTTCTGCTATCACAGACCAGTTGACCTACTTTTGATACTGCAGATAATGTTTAAAACTGGAGCATAAACCTTCCTTGTCATGTTACACTTCATGCTCTGTTAAGTATTGTTACGTGTTCAGTTTTGGTCAGTTGTCCCCATTTATAAAGTGCTTTATTCCAAAGAGACATTTATTCAGTTGAGACTCTTAACTGAGGAAAAAGCACAAGGGCCCATATTTTGTGTTATCTGTCCCCTTTATGATTATGGGGCATGTAGAAATAGAGCAGCTGGAGTAGCTCTCTCAAGCTATTTGATCAAGAGGCTTGGTGAGAAGAGAATCTGTGGCTGAAATGTAGCCCATTTTGGCTTGTTTTTGTGGAAAGTGTTGTGGCTAAGCGTAAGTCGGAGCAACCTTGAAACTTCTAATTTACAAAGGAGGCTAGTCTATAGAAATGTTTTATACATGTGGTCCGGGAGTGAGGGAGGTGCTTTAATTAGACGGAGCTGCTCTAATTAAAGCGCCTGGAGCATCATGTGTATCATTGTTCTGGTGCTGAAAAATGGCGGTGTGGGTGCTTTAACTAAAACTCATCGAACAACCTTTAGTTAAAGCACCCCGCTGCCATTTTTCAGCACTGGGACAGTGATACATATGATGCTGGAGTGCGGTAATTACCATGCTCCAGAAGAATAGATTAATCAAGTTTGCTCTGACATGCTGTAATTCCAGTATGTCAGAGCAGCCTCACTGCATGTGTATAGGCACCCTAAGAGTTGCTGCTTACATGGATTAAAAAACTACCATGCCTCTGCTCCTGCATCAAGCATAGTTTGGGAGCAACAGATTCTTATTGAAAAAGTCTGCTAGTTAAGACTTGAGGGGAATGAATAACAACCAAAAGAACTTAGTTTGTACCTGGGACAGCTTGAGACCAGTTTGATTATTCAAAGGAATAATATTAAGATGGAGGGGGGGCACGGGTCAAGCACTCTTTAAAATACAGAATAAATTAGAGACTTTTTGATCTTCTTAGGGCTTTCTGGCAAAATAGATATTTTTAGTTGCAATTTTGGGAAAAAGGTGATTTAAATAGCTAGCCACAAAATTACAGGGTATGTCTATACTGTGGTCCAGGCATTTTCCTGGAGGGCTGCTCCGAAGCACCTTGCTTCCCACCTCTGCTTGCACGTGCTGAGCCTGGAAATGTGTAAATGAAGCTGCTCTTGAGGTTTCTGCCTGCAGCCATGCTCAAGACATTTGTGTCCAGTGTGCTTGAGGGCAGCTGCAGAGGCTGTCCCTGGAGTGACTTAACTGGTGCATTGTCAGGTTTGGGTTGTGCAAGTGGGAGTAGGTGAGCAGGACATTTGTGAGAGCTGTGCCTCCCTGAGAGCACTGGAGACGTTGTATGGGCATTCTTTATGGCTCTATGAGGTTGGAAGGGGCCTCAAAGGTCATCTAGTGTGATCCTCCCATCTAGAGCAAAAATGCAAGCCTGTGTTTAAGCACAAACATTTAAACACAATCACTGTTTCAATTAAGGGAGGCCTAGGATTCAGGCGCAAACATTTTATCTTCACTCTTCTTGCAATCAGCTATTGTTACTCGTCAGATGAAAACAATGTTTGCAGCTGATAATAGTCATTAGTTTCTGATTTCACATTGAAGCCTTGCAGTAAAATTCTTCTATCGTTGCACAAGTCTAAATGTAGAGTTTGGTGTGTTAAAGTTCTGGGGCAAGGAGTTTGAGAAGATAAATGGTAATGGGGAGGGCATCCAGGTAGTGAGCAATGATGCACGTAGAGGAGAAGCCTAGTACCATTGCTCAGTGTAGTGGTACCTGAGAACAGACTGTGGAGCACAGGCAGTAGCAGGGTGTTGGAGCCTGGTCATCTGATGTCTATACTGTACTCTGCAGATTAGCATTAAGAGGATGCTGTGCCCCTTCTGCTGAAATCCATAGAGAAGCCACCCACTTCACTGAAACTTCCATGGCAATGGCAGAGGGGCATTGCAGGGGCTGGGACCTGAGGGACAGGATGCATTTTCTGCGTATTTGTGTACATATGCTCACCCTTGGCAACTGGCCTTACGTACAGCCTCCCAGGGAGATTATTTGTGCTTCTGGCAAGAACAGTTTTGCCCAGGGCAGCTGTGTTTGGGGCAGCTTAGGGTTTACTGCTGCACATCAACTCTGCTTTTAAAGCATGTGAGTACTCTGAAGACTGGTTAGGCCACTTCCCTTTCTTTGGCAAGAATACAGTCCCAACAATTTATTTTAATAATGCATTTCATTGTCGTCTGTTTTACAGCTGCTCCAAAGACCAATAGAAAAGATTTTGGTCCTGTTCAGGAGTCATTCAGGGCCCTGTTGCCTCCGCCCCTCTGGAGAGAAGGGATGAGAACATAGCAGATATGGATAGAGGGGCAGTATTGTTCCCTTTTTCGATTTGCTCAGTGGCTCCTCTCTCTGGCTTCTCAGGCCTAAGTAGCTGGTGTTACGCAGTGAAACATAGTGTGTGCGCCAGAGAGGGAAGGTGCTTGCAGCTGGGTTTGGTGATTCCCCTCCCCTGAAAAACAGGCACTGTTAAGGAGGAAAGGAACATCTCTGATCCAGACCTAGTGTGAGGGCAGCCAAGAACTATGTTTCACCCTCACCATAATGTTAAGAATGAAAATATCTTTGTAACAAAAATATTTAGAAATACCTTATTCTTACTGGTATTGTTCTCTTTAGTATTGTTTCATAGATTTCATAGACATTAGGGCTAGAAGGGACCTTGGAAGATCACAGAGTCCAGCCCCCTGCCCCAAGTGCAGGAAGTCAGCTAGGGTCAAAGGATCCCAGCAAGATAAGTGTCCAAATGCTTCTTAAAGGAGTCCAGAGCAGGTGCTTGCACCACCTCTGGAGGGAGTCTATTTCAGGCCTTGGGGGGCTCAGACAGTAAAGAAATTTTTCCTTGTGTCCAACCTAAAATGGTCTTGGAGGAGTTTGTGACTGTTGGACCTTGTCAATCCCTTGGGGCGCTCTGGTGAACAGGCGTTCCCCCATATCCTGATGCACACCCCGATGTACTTAGGCTGCCACCATGTCACCCCTGAGCCTGCGCTTTTCCAGGCTGAAGAGTGCTATAGCTCTCAGCCTGTCTTCATAAAGCCTACTGTCTTGTCCTCTTATCATGCGTTTGGCTCTCCTCTGGACTCTCTCAAGCTTCTCCACATCCTTCTTGAATTGTGGAGTCCAGACTTCCTGGGAGCTAGGATGTTTTCCTTCATTCTCTTCTTTCCATGCCAACTAGGCATGAAGGAAGGCAGAAAGGAGGTTTGGATTTCAGTTGCTTTACTGTTATCCAAACCTTGCAACTGTCTGAAGAAAGGATCTTTGTGCCAGGAGCAGCTGCTTCTCTCTTTCTGGTACTGTACACCAGTCCATACTCTGATTCTTCCATTAACTGATAGGCAGCCTTAAGCTCAGCTTTTAGAATTCATGATTCTGGCCACTTAAAATCATGAGGCTGGATTAATAATAATACATTTGGGGTTGGTTTTATTTGGTTTCTGATTTTAAGCCTTTAGGAGGTGACATTTTCAAGTATTCCTTTGCAAAAGTCACTTAAGTCCCTGGAAACCTAGAATTTTTTACTAGTCACATAACCCCATGTAACTGGGACTTTAAGACAGGCATCAAATACTACAAGGCTTGCAATACTTCATGGAAGTTAGGAATACTGTAATGAGGTCAGAAATATACTCCAGCTGCACCGGCACCATAGGGCTTGTCTGCAGCTTGGTAGTGGTAAGGCCTGGCACTAGTGCTTACCTACACCATGTGCCTGCAGAGAAGCTTCAGACTAGAATGTGCCAGGGAGGCCCCTCTGGGCTTTTTGCTCTGTGCTTGTACTTGAGACCTCACTTCTGAACATGCCTGAGAGCAGCTGCAAAGAAGAAAGCCAGAGCAGTCATGCTGGCTTGCTTCCAGGTTTGGAGAGTATCAATAAGTGTGGGGTGGGGGGCTGGGATGTGGGTAGAATGTACTGGAACTCCACAGGGCCAGGACTCGTGGCTACTATGGTGTGGACAAGCTGTAGGATACCTCAGTGCTGGCACTTTCTGCTATTGTGGTGTAGATGAACACTCCATTCTGACCCTTAATCAGTTTGGCAATCCTGGGAAGTTCATGTCCTTTTATGTTTGGCTCTGTGGAATAGTGCAAAGTCCCCTCTATATCTCTTTTAAAAAAAGAAGCAAATATACAACAGTGGCTTTAGTTTCATAGTGTCCAGCTGTGTTTAGGGCAGAAGGTATGAGGTGCTGTATTTGCTTTCTGCTCTGGACACACTGATGGCTTTTGAGACTAGAAAGAAATTTGCCTTACCCTGGCCAACAGAATGGGAGCATAAGTTAATCCAAATAGCAACTTTGTCTGAGGAAAGTTGGAGATAAGTAGGGAAAAGGGTAGAACAAGGTTGAGTGAGAGGAAGGAAAACAAAATGTCATGCCCCTTGCTGCTCTAAAACAGAGAATTCTACCTGAAATGCATGGTTTTGTAGTGTCTTTCAAAAGGTCACATTTTGCAACAAATATTGCTGATACGGTCGCAAAGCACACCTCTTATATAGTACAATGTCATTATAATAAACCCTGTTTATAAGACTCTTACACTTAACAATCCCAACAGCAGGAACCAATTTTTTTCATTGTTATGATGCAGCAAAGAGAACAATCTTATTATAGGAAACCCTCTTGTAATGAACTCTTTTCCTGGTCTGATGGGGGTTTGTTTATAATGAGATTAGTGATTAGATAATGTTATTGTCTCGCATATTTATGTAACAGATTTTCATTAAAGCAATGCCTTTATTTTTAGGTGGATGGGTGAGGAAGTAGAAGGTATGTGAACAAGAGGTAGGGCTGCAAAATCAAAGTAAAAATACTACCTACAATATATTATAATAAAGGGCTGACTGGCAGTGACCCCTTGTAACCGGATCAGTGACCTATGGATGGATGTGGCACTCCTGGCAGTCACATGACTGCTCCTGTTTTGCTCTGGTTCTAGGTACCCTTTACTCTACTTGCCTACTCTGCTTTGATTTTTCTTAGTCCAGTTTAGAAAGGGAGGCTGTCCTAGGGCCCTAGAATAAGCTTCATGTTGATCTCCTGCCAGCAGATCTCTTCAGATCCTATTGGACTCTCTCCAGTCTTCACATTTAATTGGCCTTCCCAGCCTGGTCACATCCCCCAGGACACCTATTGCCTTATGGGCTAATCACAGCCTCTGAACCTCCCCTACAGCTGTGCCTATGTCTCACAGGTGTTTCCAGCCATCGTTTAAGTGGGCACCTTGCCCCATACCACTAGGCCACCTTACACCTCTACTCCCTTGTTGGGGCCTCAGTCTGCCCAGCTTCTGCCCTGCTGCTCTGGCTGGTCCCTTTTGCTTAGCCCCACTGCACCAGGCCTGGCTTCTCAGGATCCAGCCTCTATCTTGCCCTCTCTGGGCTGTGGGCTTTCTAGCATGGTCTACTTATAGTCAAGCCCCTGCCCTCTGGCAGGGTTCCAGATAGCCACATACCCCTTGGGTACCACTGGGACCTCCTCTCACCCCTTGTTGGTCTTATTCAAGCCACCAATCTAAATTATAACCCAAAGCATAAGTTCTCCAGCTGTAACACAAACTGCCTCACTTTAGTCACACTCTCCAGCAGGCCATCCAAGCCTTACCTGTAGTGCCCCTATCAGCACAAAAGACATCCAGGCATCCTTTTACAGCTTTTCAGCTTAGGAGCTCTTTCCCCACCAGACTGCCTGCTTTGGCTCAGCCCTGAGCTTATATTACCTAGACCCTGTCCCTTTCCAGTCAAGTGAATTCCCAGCTACCTCGGGTGCTTTCTAATTAGGCTTCCTGGCTTCACCCTCTGGCAGCTTGCTGGTGTTGCCTCAATTCTGCAGGAATATTTTGTATCCCTACCCAGGCTTGACCCTTCTGGACTAGTGCAAGGTACCCTGTTCTGCAGTATGCCCTCCTAGTCTGTGCTTTTTCCCCTGGCTGCCTATTTGATTTGTAATTAGCTCCTCCTTCTGGTCTTATCTCCTTAAATAACACAAGCTTTCTGGCTCTCTCTTACACCCCTATACATAGATGCATAGATG
>NW_017729032.1:139076670-139085856 GCF_001723915.1 Gavialis gangeticus
ACCCCAGCCAGATGCCTATCCAGCCTTCTCTTAAAGACCCCCAAGGTAGGGGAGAGCACCACCTCCCTTGGAAGCCCATTCCAAATTTTGGCCACCCTTACGGTGAAAAAGCTTTTCCTGATATCTCGCCTAAATCTGCTCTCTGTCAGTTTGTGATCGTTGTTCCTTGTTACCCCAAGAGGCGCCCTGGTGAGCAGAGCCTCTCTGATCCCTTGCTGTGTTGCCCTAATGAATTTGTAGGCAGCCACAAGATCACCTCTCAGCCTTCTCTTGTGGAGGCTGAAGAGGTCCAGGTCCCTCAGTCTCTCCTCATAGGGCTTGGCCTGTAAACGCTTAACCATACGAATGGCCCTCCTCTGGACCCTCTCGAGTCTATTGATAGCCTTCTTGAAGTACGGTGCCCAAAACTGGATGCAATACTCCAACTGCAGTCTGACCAATGCTGCATAGAGGGGAAGTATCACCTCCTTGGTTCTATTTGTCATGCATCTGCTGATGCATGATAGTGTGGTTACATATGTTGAGATTGCCTATCACTTTCCATTAAAAAAGAGCCATGTGACCATCTTTCTGAGAAGCTCTCACACCTCCATTCTTTACAGGTGACCTTTGACACTTAGTAAGGGAATCTTCTCAGGTTAATAGTATTAATAATTTCCATTTTTCTTCTCTCCATTAGAAGAATTTTGGCAGCCTGCCCAAGGCAGGTTTGCACTTAAAAGTTTTTTTGACAAAGCAAGGCTGGCAGAATCCTTAATGTAAATATATGTTGCCCAAAAAGCACCTTTGTTGACTTTTCACTGTAGACATGCATTCGATTCTAAGGCTGCAAATTTTCCAGAAAGGGGATGTATAGGTATGCCAGACCCAATCAGGTCACTTCAAAGGTGAACTCTCCAGCCATGGGGCAATAAGGACCTGCTCCTTATCCTTGCCCCATAGCAGACAGTCTGTATCCAGGTAATACCATGCAGGCATCAGCTGAAGGTAGCTGCAGGGGAAAGGCAGCTCTCAGATGCCCGGGGGTGGGGCCTTTGTCCTCCTGCAGACGACTAGCCTCAGGGCAGCAACTGAAGCTGTCAAACGTGGCCCACTGCTGCTTACAGGGGTAGGGAGCTTGCTTTCTATATCCCTACCACTGCAAGTGAACTGGATGTTATAGCGGGGGCTGTGGCATTGGAAAGAGCTTTCATATCTCCTGTGGGAAGAGCAGCTGTTCCCCATGTTTCTGCAGAGTGTGTAGGGCAATTTCAGTTGTTGTCCCCCACCCTATAGGGGCTGAGGCTGCTCTTTTCACCCCTACCATCTCCAGGCATTCCTGATGCCCTTTCAGTACTGGACAGGAGGCAACTGAGCAGTTGAGCTAGAGCTTGCTGGTTCTGTGGCTGGGATGTGGCCATCTCTGCCTGGTCTTGCTTATCAGTTGATGAGTGACCAGACAGGGCAGCCCCCTGGGTCTGCACACATCTAACTTCTGCTCCAATCAGCTGATCTGCAGGACTGGCCAGGGACCAGCCCCTAGAGCTGCCCCTCCCCCTTACTTAGTTCCCTCCAAACTGGGATGGGGGAAAGAGGCAGCAGTGCTAGGCATCCTGATGGCTTGCTGCTGGACGTGCTACCAGGGAGCTAGCCCTGGTAGCCTTTCACTTCTTCCCTTTGGATGGTGGGAGAGGGAGCCAGAGATTGTGGGAGTCCTAGGGACCTCTCGTGTGCTATATGGAAGCATACAGGTATTACAAGTGGCACCAAAAAACTTCCTGGAGCAGAGAAGCTGCTCTCTGAAAGAGCTGGCAGTTTGTGGCAGAAGCACAGGAGTGTTTTCCCCCCCCCCCACAAACTGCTTGAACAACTGTACGTTTGCTCTTTGTGCTTGGAAAAAGATGTTTTTCCTGACACAAGTGTAATGCATACTCATGGCCTGAAGAAGTGGAGGGCCAACCTTTTTGGTCCCACACTCTGGCCAGGTGCCATTGTGATCCTGTTCTTCCCTTGCCCAGTCTGAAACTTTGCTTTTTGCTTACTGCCTTGTCTGTCACTGTGCTGCCAGTCCCTTTTCCAAACTTCTGTATGCCAGTTGTGGCACCCATGCTATGGGCTGGCCACCCTGGTCTTAAGCTTTGTTGTTTGGAGAGGCATGATCCGGGGACAACAGGGCAGACCCTACAGTGAGAGACTGCGGGACCTGAACCTATTCAGCCTCCACAAGAGAAGGCTAAGGGGGGACCTGGTGACTGTCTATAGACTCACTAGGGGGGACCAGAAGGGTTTGGGGGAGACGCTGTTTCCCCTAGCGCCCGCTGGCATAACAAGGAGTAATGGGCACAAGCTGATGGAGAGGAGGTATAGATTGGACATCCGCAAAAACTACTTCACGGTTAGGGCGGCTAGGAGCTGGAACCAACTTCCAAGGGAAGTGGTGCTGGCCCCTACCCTGGGGGTCTTTAAGAAGAGGCTGGATGCCTACCTGGCTGGACTCGTTTGAGTCCCGTTTCTCTTTTTGGGGTTTTTTGTTGTTCTCCCGCCCTGGTGGGGGGTCGGGCTAGAAGATCTACTAGGTCCCTTCCGACCCTTAATCTATGAATCTATGAATCTATGAGGCAATAGCTAAATCTGCAGAAAAACTTTCTGTTGCCATTCATTGCTTCTCCACAAGGGGGCTCTGTCAGTCTAGCCATAGTGGTAGCAGTGATTTTCAACCTTTTTTATTTGTGGACTCCTAAATATTTCAAATGGAGGTTCTGACCCTTTTGAATTGTAAGTGAATTTTGAAATTCACGTACTTTTGATTGATCATAGTAATCTTTTTGGATCCTTTAGACATAGGGGGTCTGAAGGCCACAGTTTGAAAACCAAGTGTTCTAGAGTAGACAAACCCAAAATCACTGAATACTGTGGGTCACTGTCCCGTTAGAGGAGTAGCAGTACACGCTGCATAGACAACACTGAGGGACTGTAGCAGGGCAGGAAAGTGAGCTGGATTGGTGATTTCTCTCTGTATAAATCTCTAGACTCAGGTTATTGTTTCAGTGGTTATTTACCTTTCCTGCCACAGAAATCTGAGGGAGGTGATAGGAGCTGCCATCAGCCCCTGCTTGTGGGGAGAGAGAAGGTCTAGCTTCCCTTTCTTGTACCCCAACCCTGAAGCAGCAACCCATCAAGCCCTCTCCACTTCCCACCTTGGGGGAAATGAAGCTTCTGCTGCTGGCAGTAATGTCTTAAGCCCTGGAGCTCAAGCAGTAATGGTCTGTGCTGCTGTCCTAAAAGTTTTTGTGGTTCAAACTCTATTGATGATTCAGGGCAGATGTTGTGACAGTTAAATATAGAATAATTGTTTTCCCCTTTAAAACACATTAGGAAAATATGTAAAATTTACTTTCAGGGAGTGTTATTTAGATTGCAGAGTCAAGCATTCAAAAGTTAGGAAACAGCAGAATTAAAGCTTTGCTTGTTCAACCTTATTTTGGACATCTTGTGCATAAGTATTAAACGATAGTTTTAATGGCATGATCACACATTGATTTTTCCTTAGGACTTCAGTGTAATTCAGTTCACTGGGTGGAACTGTAAATCTTCTCCCTCTTAATTTTCAGGTTTTTGAAAGTTGAAACCTAAAGAACATTCTTTTAAAATGAGTTGATGCATAAAAATACTAAAATATAATGGGAGCCAATAAAAACAAAAATATTAATAGTAAAAGCAGTTAGGGCATCCTTATCCCACTGGATTGTGTTTTAAGGCTTTATCTGATGGTCATTAACATTAGTGCTGGGGTTTCAGGGGGACTGTATCACTGAATCAGCCTGTAAGATGGTACTTATTTTACATTAAGTACTGCTCTTCTGAACACTGTTTAATGTCACTCATTTTGCAAGGCAGCCAGGTGAATGAGGTGCTATACCAATCTTATAATATTACCGAATACAAGATGAACCTGAATGTAGGATGATCCCCCTAATAATTAGATTCTACACGTGGAAAATATATATATTTACTATAATTTGCCCTGTATGGAATCTAACTATTGGAGGATCATCTTAAATTCATCCCCTCCCCCACTACTGTAAGTGGTGGGGAAGAGGTGATGTGATAGGGGCAGTAAGAGGGCAGGCAGTGGGGGAGACAGTAGAGGGGCATGTGGTAGGGCAGGTGGGGGGGCTGTAGGGAGGAGATGGTATGGCAGGCAGTAAGAGGCAGGTAGCTTGCCCCCTGCTGCCTCCCACCCCCCCCACTTGCTCCCCAGTGTGCTTGTCTCTTTCCACTTCCACATGCTCAGGCTGCCCTGATTCCCCCTTCCCCTGTTCCTCCCTCCTCCTTCCTCCCTGCTGCTTCTGCTGCCTGCAGGCAGCCTCAGGTTCCCCTTCCTCCATACCTTTGCTATACGCTGTCAGGCTCCATTCCTGTTGCAGTCTGGGGCAGGGCACATAGCTCCAGCCTGGCCCCATAGTAGCAGTGCCAGCTCCCTGCTGCTATGGAGCCAGGCTTAAAGTTGTGCTCTGTACCTCAGGCTGCAGCAGGGATGGAGCCTGGTGGAGCAAGGGTAAGGAGGAGTGTGGCAGAGGGGGAGAGAGGGAAAAGAAGCTGCATGAGGTAGGGCGAAGACTGGGGGTTGTAGGGGAGGAGTGGTGGGGAGTGTAGAAGCAGTGGGGGTGGGGAGTAAGTGGCAGCTGCGGCTTCAGCTTTAGCTCCAGTGCCAACCCTGGGTTGGGGCTGGAGTCACAGAAGTAGCAGCTGCCCTCCTCCCCCCTGCTGTCTTGTGCTTGATTGTAAGGTGAGGGGCTTTTTTCCCTGCGTTAAACAGGGGAAAACACTTTGTCTTCTAATTGAGTAAATAATTTGTTTGGGTTAGATTAAATTTAAATTAGGTTCTGTTTCTATATTGGTCCCAAATAATCAGTTTGTGCCTGGCACAGAAACTAGTTAGAATTTTCAGTGCAATAGTAGGTTTTTATGTCAAATTTACTAATGTTGATTTAACTTCAGTTTTTTTACTGGCCGCTCTGGTTGTGCTTGATCCATTGTATCTTGTGTAGTGATTCTTAACTGGAGATCTCCAGGCTCCATTTAAGAATGTCACAGGGTGCTGCGCAGTATTAGCACTGTTAGGTGTACAAACAGCTACATAGGATTCACAAGATAAACCTAGAGCTTTCAAATAGGAACCTGTAGTGTCAAAAACCTTCTGGCCAGTTGTGTGATATTTCTGAGTTCTTTGTAACCGAAAAATTGCTCTATTATTTTTTCCATAGTTAAAAACGGAATGAAACTAATTTTTGAAGCGGGGCACCACTAAAGTCAGAAGAGTTAAAGAGAGGTGCCTAGAATCCAAAAAGATTGAAAACTACTGATTCAGAGCTTCCTCATACTGTAATACAAGTATTTAATAAGCAGTAATTGCTGCTTGTCTTATACATACATTTTTACTGTGAACTATTGCTGATATATACACTCTGCATTTTATAGGATGGGGTAGGTAGCCCCTGGCACAGGTGCCAGAGCATGGCTTATGTAGACATTTTTCTTCACAGGTGCACCTTGGGGAACCAGGGCTGCACTGCCACAACAAGGATCGGTCCCCTTGTGGCTCCCCCAACATCCACCCCGGCACGCCAACATTTTACAAGTTGAGGTAGCAGGTGTTTTTGGCACTCTACCCAAAAATGTTACTGACCTGTTATAGGTTATTAGAAGTCAGTACCACAGAAGCGATAGGATTTCATCAATATAATTTTTGGTGCCACATAGATGTCTCCTTTTTAAAACAGCTAATTTTTAAGTAATTAGTGAACTAGAACTGGATTTTCAAATGAGCCTCGAGGAGGTTGTAATTGAATTCCCATTGGAAATCCCTGGATTAGAGTGCCTAACATGGGGGTGCTTAATGAAAAATCTCAGTTTACATTTTTAGTGTAACTATGTGTGAAAGACCTGCTTTAAGACTTACTTAAATAAATGGAAAGAGGAGGGATATCTCTTTAAGTTTTTAGTGATTTAAAATCCAGATCCTTAGCTGTTGTGGATTGTAGCTGCAGTTATTATGCTGCTCGGCTCTTGCTCTCTCTGAATCTTGTTAAGAAACAAATTCTGCTTTCTTCTCCATGGCTGTGAAGAGTTCCTCTTGTGTATCCCTGTGCAGCTTAGTTTGTGAGAGCAAGGCACTGGTGACCTGGGATGAAGAGGAAAAACATGGGGAGTGACATGTGAGAGTACCTGTCACCATGTGGATTCATTAGGTATTGATCCCTAAGAGCTGAAGCACAGGAGCAATCTGGAGGCTGATACAGCTTTAGGGCTGTAACAGTTACAGCAATGGCTTCTGTGCTGCTCCAGAGCCCATGAGAGGTTTTCTTTCTTGACCTCACAGAAGAAACACAGCAGAAACCTGTGTACCAAGTCTAGCTACTTGGGTTTGATGCAAGAGACCATATTTAGCTGCTAGCCCCAGTAATTTTCTGTATCATTGAGGTGCACTGTTAACATTTTCTTAATTCATCCTAAATATGTTGCCTGACATTATTTTGTTTCAAAAGTACCTGATAGTGGGGTATTGAAACATAATTTGTGCTTATCGCATAAAATATGATAAATATGGTAGGAATGCCCTGTTAGCCTTTATTATATATTTTTAATACTTTTATTATGTAGGTTGCAGAAGCACTTGCACTGTACAAGTTGCTTTATGAATACAGAAAGGCTTATTTCCTGATATGCAAATCAGAGTTTAAAAAGTTTGTAGAGGGAACCAGATGTAGGTGAAAAAGTCGAGACCATTGTGATAGTTGTACAACGCACTCAGTCTTTACTAGGAATACAGAGACTTAAGTCAGCCCTCAGAAAGGTGTGCTAGGAAAAAGATCCTTTAAGGACTTTTAGTTAATCCTGCATTAGAAAGAGTGATGAGAAGGAATGAAATCATCAAGGAAGATGAACTTGGCATGACTATTTTAAAGTGTCTAATGCATCTTTCTCTCTAGTAGTTGGTAAATGCCTGTTGTGTTTTCCTGTCTTGTTTCCGAGATAGTCTATTTATAGTTAGGCACATTGTATATCATGCCAGCTATAGGCTTGGTTTTCTTTTTAGGTGACCTGCAGTAAATTTTGGCTACAATCCAACCCCCTTATCTATTCTTTCTGCAGTTTCCAGCTTAAAATGTCCCAGTTGTTACACCCTTCTCGCATTTGACCTATTTCCTCAAGATAGAGAGGCTTTTTCTCTATCGAAGTTTCATACGCTTGTATTTAAAGTTATGTTGCAGCTCCTTCTCTTTTATATTCTTTTATATGGAATCTCTATCCTGCCTACTCTGGACAGTTCCTCTTTTTGCTGTGTCCCTTTTCTGTTAGTTTTTCTTTAGAAAGCTCATAAATTTAAATTAACCAAACTGAATGGTAAGGTTGCAATTCGTTATACAATATGTTATATATAAAATATGACATGCCACATTATTCTCCAGCCTTCTTAGGTGAACTCAACTTTTGCCTGCATCTTCATCACTGCTCTGCAGCTATCCATTTGCAGCTACTCTCCTATCCATATTCCTAGAACTCTTCCCTGAGAGATTAAAACTTAATCAGAACCCATTTGCTGAGTAGTGCAGGTTGTTTCTCCTGCTTGAATTACTTTGCACTTGTCTCTTAGAATTCCACTTGTGTAGCCCCAGTCCCTAATTAGGTATTTGTTGGGTCCTTTTGGAATTCTTGTCTTTTCTAATCACTATTACTTTGCATTGTATTACTGTACCACTTGGAAGCCCCAGTCAAAAACTGAGGCCTTGTTTTGCTTAGTAGACAGGAATGGGGATTACAAGAGCATAAGCAAGTTTCTTCATAGACTTGTTGGCTCTGTATATTAAGCTTAACATGTAGTCTTGGATTGTGAGCAATTTTGCTGCCTCTTGTACTTATCTTCCAGGAAATTAGTGAATATAATGAACAACATCTTAGTGACTTCTAGGGTAGTCCATTATTGATCTCCTTTCACAATAAGAATTGGCTATTTATTTTTATTCAGTTTCTTATCTGTATTTTAAATAAAATGTAGACAAGACTTGAATGTGACAGGTAAAGTTTCTGAGTTTTCTGTAGCTTCTTGGAAAGGGTGTTACCTGATGCCTTGTGAAATGATATCCACAGGGTGAGGTTTTTTTTTCTTCAGTTCACTACTTTTAAGCCAAATGAGAAGGATGATTACAGGGATCAATGTATGATTTTAAGATTTTCTAATAATACTTAAGTACATTTGCTTCTCTTTGTAGGATCATTTCTCTGGTCTCTGAACATCTACTAGGAGAAGAAGACTTGCATATATGAGTCTTTTATTTCATATTGGATGCAAATACAGCCTTGTCTAAAGGGCTGAGAAAATTTAATCTGTTGGGTCACTGATCTGACAACCAGTAAAGCTGGGGGTTGGAAACTGATTCCTTGTTTTGGGAGAGGAGGAATTGGATTTTTAAAGATTGTCGAAGTTCACTGATCACTTCTTCCTTTTTTGTCAGACCTGAAACTTCTGGAAAAGTCTAAAACATTTTGAAAATAATCTGACCCACATTTGATGGATTTGAGGATGTTGTTGTGCCTTTATATGTTTAGCATCCCTAACATGCTCTTTGTTTGGTTTCTTACGACATGCTGTGTTCACTTATGAGTAGGGACTTACTGAATTCACAGAGGAAAGTGGGCTGCACAGCAGCTCCTTTAATTTTTCAGGTTCCCCCATGCCCTCCCCCTGCTGATTGGCAGAGGGGCCCTGCTGCTCACTGGCGATCATCAGGGAGGCAAAAAGTGTGGTTTTAAATGGTGTCGTTTTTGCCTTCTGGCCAGTCAGCAGCAAACAGCGGGGCCACCGGGGACCCTCAGCTAATCAGCAGTGGTAGGGTTACCATAATTCCAGTGCCGAAAAAGAGGATACCTGTCAGGGAGGGAGGTGGTAATATGACTTGGGGGGCAGTGATATGCCCATGTCCTCCCCCCCACCCCTCTTCCTCTCCCCGCCCTGCTGGTGCTCCTCACTCCAGACCCATAGTCACTCTGGCCCTGCTGATGCCTTTCACTCCCAACCCACAGCCCCCTGGCACTACCTGTTTTCTGCATTCCCAACCCATAGTCTCCCGCCCTTCCGGCACCCCCCAGTTCCAAACCACAGACCCCCAGCCCTCCCAGTGCCCCTCCCTCCAGACCTGCAGCCCC
>NW_017729032.1:139090856-139092359 GCF_001723915.1 Gavialis gangeticus
CTGGATCTTCCTTCTTCCCTTTCTTAAAGATGGGCACTATAGTTGCCCTTTTCCAATCATCCAGGACCTCCCCCAGTCACCACAAATTTTCATAGATAATGGCCTGCAGCTCTGCAATCACAGCAGCCCACTTCCTTAGCACCCTCATATGCATTGCATCTGGCCCCATGAACTTGCACATGCCCAGCTTTTCTAAATAGTCCCTTACCCAGGGGTGGGCAAAGTCCAGCCCACAGTGGACTCCATTTCCCAGCAGCCCCTGCCCACATGTTTGGGGCCAGTTTCCATGGAGACCCCAGCAGCAGCCACCCTGTGATAGTGCAGGGGCAGGGTTTCTGTGATAACCCTGCCCAGCGGTGCTAGCAAGTAGCAGTGGTGCCCACCTCTGCTGGGGCACACATCTTATGAGGAGAGGCTGAGGGTACTGGGTTTGTAGAAAAGAGAAGACTGAGAGGGGATCTGATAGCAGCCTTCACCTACCTGAAGGGAGGTTCGAAAGAGGCTGTTTGTTCTCAGTGGTGATAGATGACAGAACAAGGAGCAATGGTCTCAAGTTGCAGGAGAGAAGTTTAGGTTAGATATTAGGAAAAACTCTCTCACTAGGAGCACAGTGAAGCACTGAAACAGGTTACCTAGAGAGGTGTTGTAAACTCAGTTCTTGGATGTGTGTAAGGCCCAGCTTGACAAAGGCTTTTCTGGGATGATCTAGTTGGGGATGATCCTGCTTGGAGCAGGGGGTTGGACTAGATGACCTCCTGAGGTCCCTTCCAACCCTCATTTTCTATGATTTTGTGATACTATATAAGAACCTTACAAGTGCCACACTTGGTCAGACCAATGGTCTATTTAGCCCTGAATCCTGTCTCTAACAATGGCAAAAGTGAGTGCTGTATAGGGAGAGCATTGAATCGGATTTCTCTAAGAGTCATTTATCTCCTATTCAATCATTACCTTTCTTGGCATCCAGCACTTATTGGATTAGAGATGCCAGAGGAAACATCTACAACCATTCTGTTCAATAGCCTTTACTAGATCTATCATCCATGAATTTATCCAGGCCTTTTTTGACAAGAAATGGTATCTGCCTCTGCCACCTCCTGTGGCAATGTATTCCACAAGTCAGTTGAATTTTTGTTTCCAGGCATTTAGGTTTAATGTTCCAAATGAATCTGTTTTATCACCCAGGAACATTTCCTTCCTCTCTTGGGCTCTCCTATTCACAAAGGCTGCCTATACATGTGTTTGGGAGTGGGGGGAAACCATTTTAATTAGTGTGGTTCCCAGACAGCCAATCTAATTAAAATCACTCACAGTCGCATGTATTCAGCCCCCACACATTTCAAAATGGCCACAGGATGCTTTGTCTAAAGCTCATTTGATGAGATTTAGATTCATAAATTCATAGATTCATAGATATTTGGGTCAGAAGGGAGCTCAGTAGGTCATTGAGTCCAAACCCCCGCCCTAGGCAGGAAAGAGTGCTGGGGTCAGATGACCCCAGCC
>NW_017729032.1:139092370-139100852 GCF_001723915.1 Gavialis gangeticus
CCCCAGCTCTATGGTCCTGCTGCCCCTTATCCCCTCAGCCCTGCTGGTGCCTCTCACTCTTGACCCACAGCTCCCTGCTCCCCCCAGCCCCTGCAAGCGTCTCCCAGCTGCCCTGCCTCTGAGCACAGGCAGTGGCATGGCCCTGCCACGCAGCACCCTGCTGGCCCTGCCCTGCTCCCTTCCCCCACTGGAGGAGCAGGCGCCTTCCCTGTCCTACTGCAGCCCAGTGCTGGGGAAAACTTCTATGCTGAGCAAAGCAAAATCCTAAATCCTGGGCATTTGTTGATATTTAAATAAATGGCTGGACAGAGCTGGGAGGACCCAACCTGGACATATGGTAACCCTAAGAAATGGTGCGAGACAGGGTGCATGGGGGAACCTGCAAGATTAAAGGAGCTGCCATGCAGCCTACTTACACCATGAATTCAGTAGGTCCCTACAGAGAAGGTAGCTGGTCCAGAAGTCAGAGACTGTCTTAATTTTTAAACTTCTAAATGCTGCTCATTAGCTAATTAAGGACTCTGGGATAAATATTATTGCTTGTTAAAATGATAATCTTGATATTTTAAAAGATGCTACTTATTTGATGCATGAGGAATGCATTTCTTATGAGGAAGACTAAAGTTTGTAGTGATTTTTTTACATGTTCTTCCTGTTTTGGCACAATGCATAATTTGAAGGGAGTGATCCTTACTATGAAGAGAGATTTTGATTGAAGTGGAGACAATTGGGTAGAAGATTAAAAAAGCCAACAATGATAAATTGATTAGAAGGCATGAGCTGTAAAGGGAGGTGGAGAGAATAATATGTATGCAGTTTAGAGAAAAGATGTCAAAGGTGTGTGGGGGGGAAGGGAGGATATTATCCCATAAATTCTGGAGAGAGAACGACACAAAGAAACAACTGTCTCTGGTGGCAGAATAGGAGTCTGCACGTACAGGGGAAATGGAAAGTGTGAATTTAAGTTTTTATGATAATCTTTTCTAATAGTTGGTATAGTTAAATGAGGGATTAATTGGTTCAGGGAGTGTTGGGGTCTCATCACTACTGGTTTTCAAAAATAAATCAGGCAAAACAATTAGGAGATATAACAATCAATACAAAAAGAATAAACTAGTGCAAGAGGGATGAACTTGACGTTTCTTTCAGGGGTTTGATTGTGCCACAGAATTATTGAGGTTCCTGCTCATGGTGTAGTTTGTGACATTTTCTTGTTTTTAAATTTATTTCTGACTGATTCCAAGAGGGTATAGTTAATAGATGTACTACAGAAACATCAAACACCTTAATTAAAGAAAGATGGGAAGAAAAATCATTAAGCAGACTGTTGTGTTTGATAGAGCATTAGTAAACAAAATTAGCGTAAGCAGCAACTTTAAGTTTTTGCAGATCCTCTGTTATAAAGGTCTTGAAAGGCAAGATTAGAGATTAAGTGTTGAACTTCAGAGAACACATTGTAAACCTCAGATCTTCTTGCCTGCTGTCACTTGGATGTTGTCTTAGAAGTGCTAGCATTGGTTGTGTCTGTATTCTGCCCCAATTGAGGCAGAATACAGCTAAAACATCTGGAGGCAGTGGGTGGTTCAATATTTCTAATAATTCCATTTTTCCTGATTCAACTAAGTCCTTTTTATTTATTTATACTATCATGGTAACTAAAGTGTCCTTGGCACTGTATAAACAGGTAAGAAGATCTTGGTATTGTCACTTCAGGAGTTAAACAGTCTGAAATAATCTCAGGTCCTAAGTGTTATGGCATTAGACATGCTTGCAGAATATCTGTAAGTGGGGACAACATGTATAGATGAATAAAAGTACCCTCCTGAAAAGTTTGTATTCAGATGTCACTATCTTTGGTAGTGCTAACACCCTTCATCTTCCAATGACTCCCCCTGCTTCTATATAAGGCTTTCTCTGTCAAGCTTACCTATTTATTCAGGTCCTGCTCTGCCCTGCTACTCAGGTGAGCAGAAATCACTGGGATTTATTTGTGAACTAAGCTCTGGGTACTGCAAGTGATCTGGGTACTGCAAGTGATCAAGGTGTATTCCAGCACATGCAGAATTTCACTCTAGTGAGTTGTCCCACTGAAGCCAATAGGACTAATAACGTGTAAAATTTGGCTTATTCGGTGCTTAAGCATTTTTAGAAGTAGGCTTAAACTACCATTTGATATAAATAATGGTGTCGGAATGAATGATAATGATAAATGGGGAGCAGACACTTTTCATGTTGTCTTTATATTTCATATATTTCAATCAGATCTTTTTCTTCCTGAACTTAAATTGAAGAATTTGAAGAAATCACCGTGGTCTGGTTGATTATAGGCACTGGTAATTAGTTTCTGTCAAATTCTGATGTCTGATACTAGCATTTTGATAACCAGTGCAGCAGCAGATACTGCTCCTTCTTTATTTTCTTGAGATTGCCCCACATGATTTTAATCAATAGGGTGAAAGTCTGCTCTCATAAACCATATTTCCTTGCATACAACACACACCCAAAGTTAGTCCCCCAAAATTGGAGTGTGTATTAAGCAGGGAAGATGATCTTCTGCCTGGAATAGAAGCATCCTGTGCTTGGATTCTTGCTATGCCCAGGGTGCATCTACATATACATTTAACACACTTTTCCTGATGTGAATTAAATTTAGAACCTCCAATCTGAGGTACAAAATAAATGCTCTTTAGGCTGACCTAATGCGCAGTAGCAAAAGTGCATGCTCTTTTAGTGATGCTTAATATGCAGTAGCCTATTTTTCTGTGCATTAGTGTATTTGCATATGCAAAAAACTAGAACTCTTGGTTCCAAAATGATCTTCTATTAGACCCACTAGAAAATGGCAAGAAAATTGTCCTTTTTTGCAAGCTTTTGGGATCAAAGTCCCTTCGTCAGGCTCTGGGAAAAGTGTAGATGGTACAAGATGGTAAAAAGTCTCCCTAGGTAGGAAATAAACTTCATTTTTGCACAGAGGGAGCTGAAGATGGAAGGCTGTCCTGGGTCCATGAGAGTGTCTTTGTGAGCTGTGTTGAGTAGCTCTTTGATGTGTTGATCAGGTAGAATTCCTTCCCTGGAGGTGTCAGATGGCAGGCAGGGAGGTAACCCCCCCTCCCCCCAAAAAAACCCTTCCTTGTTGTTCTGCAATGAAGTTTAAAATCCAAAATCGGCTAAAAATCAGTATCTTCCATGTTTCAGGGGTGTACTTGGTAGTCGTGTTTATTTCCTACCTATGGGGATTTTTTACCATCTTGTACCATCTACACTTTTCCCAGAGCCTGACGAAGGGACTTTGAACCCGAAAGCTTGCAGAAAAGGACAATTTTCTTGCCATTTTCCAGTTGGTCTAATAAAAGATATCATTTTGGAACCAAGAATTCTAGTTTTTAGTATGTCTTTTTGCCTCAGACCAACATGGCTACCAAGTGCACCCCGAGTGTATTTGCAGTTTTTTATGTAACGTTTTAATGTGCAGTAAAATAGGATACTGTGCATTAAAGTGCACATGTAGACATGTCCACAGAGTGCAGCAGCTGCTGTATTACTATTTGAGTGAGCTGCTGTATTTCTTGGTTTATTGTTCTTTACCAAGAGGAGTTAGTGGTAGTCTCTCTTTTTAATGATCTTGATGTTCCACTAACCAGACTAACCTTTGTTAGGGCAACTTTGCCTTCTGCTATTTGCTGTGGGGGGGGGGGTTTCCCCTCCTACTTCAGTTTTGGAGACTCTTTAGCTCAGCTGTTCTCAACCTTTGGTAGATTCAAGGCACCCCTTGGAGAATGATAGCTCTTTGTCAACTCTTGTCTCTTGACTACGGAAAAAATAATAGGATTTTCTGTTGCAGAGAACTCTGAAAGATCACAACTATGGATTCATATTTGAAATTTGGGGGTTTTATCTTGTGAATTGTGTGTGCATGCTTACCAGTGCTAGCACTGCAGGGCACCCCGAAAGTATCTCAAGGCGCTGCAGTGCCATGACACCCTGCTTGTGAATCACTGCTTTAGCTCATTTCACAGAAGTCCACCTATGCAGGGCAGTCTTAGCAGCAGTTTGGGTTTCATCCTTAGCGAAGCAGGAAAGAAGGGTGAATTTGGCTCGATGGAGCCGTAACTCTGGAAAAATTGTTTTTCCTTTGCTCTTCAGAAGCAAGATGCGGCTTCTGCTCCAGGGCGGGTCGTAGGCCAGATAATACAGGGTAACTGACTTCCCGGTGTCACAGCGAATGATGCCTGAGGGAGTAGAGCACATCCACTAGCCAGAGACCTGCTCTTCCCTCATATTGAAATGGGGTCCTGGTCGACACCCTGTGAAACTTATTCGGGCACAAGACCCAGAGGTAGAAGAGGGCTCGTATCCTTTGAGCATCTGCCAAAACGCTGCCCCTTTGCCTCCGGCTTTCAGCCTGGGGTGCCCGGGGCTCTGGCGAAAGGGAGCGTGTCTGGCCGGGCTGGTCGCTCTCAACTTCGAGCCGTGGGTTGGGGGTGGCCCCCCAGGCCGGGCTCGCCGCCATCTTAGCCCGGCGGGGCTCCCGGGCCCTTGCCCTGCCGCCTGCCGGGGTCCGACTGCCGCGCGCACCGGGCGGTTGGGGAGGGGAGGGGAGGGGGGGGGGAGGTCCAAGGTACCACAGCCCCGCGCACCCTTCCCTGCCGCAGGGGGGGAGGAACGGGGCCCCACCCCTTGTTTCTTGACGCCACTTCCGGGCGCCCCCCATGTTTACTTCCCGGGTCAGCCCGAGAGGGAAGCCTTTACTGCTGCTGCTGCCGCCAGCGGAGGGAGCCGGGTCCGGGCCGGGGCTGCTACTGTGTCCCGTCCCGCGCTGAAGCGGCCGCTTGTGTTGCAGGTGTACCCGGAGCCGCGCACCGAGACCGAGTGTCTGAGCAACATCCGCGAGTTCCTGCGGGGCTGCGGCGCCTCCCTCCGCCTCGAGGTGAGTAAGTGAGCGAGCGGGGCCGGGCGGGTGAGCGGGGAAGGCGGGGGCTGGAGTGAGCCGGGCGGGGAAGGCGCTGGTGCCCTCGACCCCTCCCTCCCTTAACCTCCCTTTGCTCCGGGCTGGTGGGGAGGGAGTCCCGCCAGCTACTTCGAGGCTGGGCTGTCTTTCGAGGCTGGGCTGGGGGGGAGCTTGGCCCTGCCTGTCGTGTGGGTACACGGGAGGGTGCCAAGCTTGGGACTTGTGCCTGTTCCCTTCTTCAGGATGGGGAGGCTGTTTTTGCATGTGCTTAATGGACTCGGCTAAGTGCCTCCCCCCATATGGCTTCTTCAGGGCTGCAGGAGCCAGGGCAGAGCAGCTCCCTTTCTCACACCTCCCAGGCCAGTGATCCTCAACCTGTGGGTCATGACCAAAAAATGGGTTGGAAGAACATATGAAAGGGCCCTGAATAAACTTAAAACATGGATTATCCTATAAAAGAGAAAAATGTGGGAAGCCACAAGTTTTCCCTTGCAAGTTGGCAGAGCTCCAGCCTGTGAGGAGCTGCTTGGGGTGGGGCCCCCATGCACCACAGCCTGGGGGCAGGGGCCAGTGGGTCAGGAGTGAGGGGCACTGGATCAGGACTGGCCATCAATGTTTACAAGTGGGTCCTACTACAAAAAAGGTTGAGAACTGCTGTCCAGGGCTACCTGACTGGGAAAGGCACAGGTTTGGCTGTGCCTCTGATTTCATCTCCAAAGGTGCCATTGGGCCTTGCCTCCCTCCTGCCTTCAGGCTTGTGCGGTTTTGATACCGTCTTCCTCAAGCAATGTTTAACCTCTCGTATTTGTGTGATGTCGTCACCCGCCCATATCCCCTAGTGACAGAAGCCAGCTCTGGCAATGCAGTAAATCTGTCATATCCCTTTCTGTAGTTTCTCTCGGAGAAGTCTCTGCAAGGCTGGAGGCTTTAATACACTGTAGAGTTGCAGGGTGTGTCTATGCCACAATCCTGGTGCTCCGAGGTCATGCATATGCCATGAATACACACTCGGGTTCCTTGAATACTAAGGTATGAGACGTCACTTTTGTAAGTCTTCCAGCATCATTCTTTTTTTTTTTTTTTTTACTGTCTAAGAAGGGTATTAGCACATCTTACCTGAGGAGTTGCCTGTTATCTTCTGCTTTGTATGTTTGTATCTGATTAAGGCAAGTAGGTGTCTATTTAAATTTTCAGCAGTGGATGTGTTGACAAGCATCGGTATGGTTCAGATGATGGGAAAACAGGGGTAAAGAAAGAAGCTAAAGGAAAACGGAGAAAATAGAACCTCGTATCTAAATTTAGTAGGAGTTGCATGGGTTAAGAATGGTGCCAGAAGGAAAGCAAAAAATAGCTATTAAAACCCCAAACAAAACAAACCTACATATGCTTCTCTCCAGGGAAAGGTTGCAGATTCATTATGAAGGGAGCTTGCAGCTTTTTTGGAGATGGGTATCAGAGCTTTCAAGCACGACAGGTTGGGAGTAGACATACTGAAGGCTTTGCCAGTTCAATTTGTCTCCCACAGTTTCAGGAAGGCTTTACCAGACCACCTGCTTTGTGTGATGAAATAGCAAAACAAAACAACCTAAAAGGGATCTTTTCATTAACTCTTAACTGGGTCCCGAGGGCTTTGCAGCAGGATTCCTGGAACACCTCCTCTGCCCCCCCACTTTGTTCCTATCCTAGACTGAGGTAGCTGGCTATAGTAGCTTCCAGTATAGGTTTGATCAGGTTTCTGGCAGGACTAGGTCACATGCCACCTGAAGAAGAGACCCTGACAGAAAAGAGCACCAAAATGCCAGGGCCAAAGGGAACCTTGTCCATGCTGAGATCTGGCCATACCACGCTGGTTAGACAAGCAGTGCATGTGGGATGCCATGGGTTTGCTGTATCCCATTACAGGTGCCTCTTTGTGGAGAAGGGGGAGAGCAGTCCAGATAGAGCAAAGCAAAGCAAGCTGGTTTAGTAAGTGGTCTCTGCTCCCTTAACTTACCCTGGACTTCTCACCTGGCTCTTTGAACAAGATGCAAACTTGCCTTTATGAAACATTGCTTTCGTCACTGGGATTCTATGAGATGATGTGGCCATGCTGTGCTTTTGCTCATGTAACATATGAGATTTCATCACGTACCACATGTACCATTTAAAAAGTTGTTGGATTTTGGAGTGCACATAAATGAGAAATACGGTAAGAGCAGCTTCTGCTGTTTATTGCCAAAAGTAAAATCTGCACAGAATCTGCAGGGAGCAGAACAATGAGGAGTCTTGGCTTCCTACTTGCTGCTGCTACTCACTTACAAGGCGCGACCTACCTTCCCCCTCCCCAAATTTTGCCTTTCTAGATAAGGTGTGTATCTTATTCTGGGGTTCATTTTAGGTGAGAAAATGTAGTTGTTATTTTTTTTTCCACTTGCTCTCAGGTTTTGTGAGACCATACGTTTTCTCCATATGAAGCCTTTTCCTCTATCCACTAGCAATGGAGACAGCATATGTAAAGTTTAAGGAACCAAAACAGAAATCCTCTGAAAAGAATGAACTCTTCAAGTGTGTTGCTTATTTCTGTAGCAAAGGTGTGGGTGTACCTGAGTTTACTG
The DNA here is from genome assembly GCF_001723915.1 of Gavialis gangeticus. Lineage (NCBI taxonomy): Eukaryota > Metazoa > Chordata > Crocodylia > Gavialidae > Gavialis > Gavialis gangeticus. The sequence continues at coordinate 139,099,913 of NW_017729032.1, forward strand.
TGTGCTGCTGCTTCACTTATTGGAGAAAATGTTACGAACATACTGCTTTATCTTTTAAAGGCTTTCTTAAAGTGTTTGTTCAATGTTTTATTTAAGGTTGCAGAAGGTTTGCTATACCCGTTCCCATTTCTGATCATCAGAACTGCTTCTTGGAAAGGGCCTGTGAAAGGAGACACTGTACAGACCAGGTTTGATGCTGAAAAAACGGAGTTAGTGGCACTGCCAGGACCCATATACCTGCATCCAGTTGATATTGTATACACAGATGTAGACATGGCCTCTGCAGAAGCGCATTTGTTGTGTTTGTCAGATGGCAGGATTAAAAATGGTGTGGTCACAAAACCACCATTTGTTTAGAACTTGGATGTTTGATGTCTCTGACTGGAATGCTTTGCTTGTACCATCCTTGTCTTCCGATTCTGGACAGAATTGTAGCATGGAAGGGATCTCAAGGGTCCTCTGATTCAATCTCTTGCACAAATATAGGTTTTGCTATTTCTGCACTTAATCTTCATTGGAGTCTTTCAGAGAGATTCTGCAACTTCTCTGGCAGCTTGTTCTCTGGTCTTAGTGTTTTTACAGTTAAGGTTTTCCTGTGACTTGCTCTAAATGTCTTTTGCTGTAGTTTTTTAAACCCAGTGACATCTGTTCTGCCTCTGTGGCAAGGGAGAGCAGTCTTTCTTCATTTTCTTTATGATGGCATTTCATGTGCGTTCTGAGATGTGTTGGGTTTTTGTTTTTTTTAATAGTTCCAGGAACCATCCTCTCAGCTCCTCCCTCATCACAGTGACAAGTGTTACTTAAAAGGCCACAGTGTGTCAGAAATGAAAAGCATGAGTGGAGAAATATGCCAGTTTAAGGAACAGAGAAGGTTATTTAGGGAACAGTTTCATCCAAGTTCGTTGATTTGATTATGAAGGTGGATTCTTCACTGTCTGAA
>NW_017729032.1:139105852-139113639 GCF_001723915.1 Gavialis gangeticus
GGAAACATTGAAGAGGTAGGTGTCATGAGTTTTGCCTTCAGAGAAGATGTGGTAGTATCTCAGGGCATGGTTAAGGAGTATATCTTTCTTGGTGTATCTGTGGATATTACCAATTTTGTGGAAGTAAGCATAGGGAAAGCTGATATATTCCAAGAGCTGTATGTAGGTCCAGTCCTGATTTGTCCATGATGTACCAGTAAAGACTTTTTGTCAAGTTAGGAAACCTTCAGCCAAGCTGTGAGCATCTTTTGCCTTTGTCCAGCAACAGAAAAGAAAAGCTGGCTAAGTAGCAAAAGGACAGATTTTGCAGTCTGGTGTCTTTGGGTAAAAGAGTTGGGAGTGATTTCCTTACCTCTGCAGATGTTTGCATCCAGGATCCAGCACAAATATCAAAGTCTTATTCCAAATGAAGCCATTGATGTGCTTTTTCCGTGGCCAAAAACAGGCCATTCTTTTTGTTCAAAATATTTTCTGGTATCAAAAAAAGTGAACTGGATACCTTGCATTATTCAAATAAGTCCTGGCTCATGAGTAATTCATGCAGCAATCGCCATTCGGTTATACCTCCCCTAGGAGGACTCCACTCCGCACAGAACTTTGGTCCTCAGATCTCAGAAAAATGAAATATAGTTGCATGATATTAGCACAGGGTGGGCAAAGTCTAGCCCATGAGCTGGCAACCAGACTCCATTTCCCAGCAGCCCCTGCCCGTATGGCTGGGGTTGGTCTCCATGGTGACCTCAGCTGCACGTGTGCTGCGATAACGCAAGGCTGGGTGTGCCATGGAGACCAGCCCCAGCTATGCTGGCATGAGGCAGGGCAGGGGGCTGTTCTGGAGCCCCTGAGATCTTACAGTGGGGGCAGCTTGGTCCAAGGCCACGGAAGAGCTGTGATCTGTGGCCTGCATGCTCCAGACAGGGAAAGCAACTAAACTGTCTTTTTTTTTTCTAAAACTAAAAATCTTTACATAGAGCTACCATATGTTTACAGCTTGCAGTGGCTGTACATCTTGGGAATAGTTAGAGCTGACAGAAGCTCCCTATATTTTGGAGATGTGAAAAAGAAATAAGAAAGGAATATACCACATCTGGGAATCACTGTATTCCAATATTCACAGTTATTTGTATAACATAAAACATAGATTTGCGGCTCTGACCGAGTAGGTGAACAAAATATACAGATCGAGAGACCGATGAAACTTGACTCTTTAGAATGTGAACCTTAGTGAAAAGTCTGATAACATGATCATGCAGCCAGACTACACCTCTCTGTTACGCATGATCTTTCACATCAGGAGGCTGTATTTGAAATGCACCAATGTAGCACATTGTTCTTGGAGCCAAAAAAAAAAGATATTATTTTTTCATTATTATTTATGATAGATGCTGCAGAGCAGGAAAGAAAAAAACAACTCAACTGGGTGCTGCATTCAGTGTTGATTCTGGGAGATCCAAGCAGAACAGATTTAAAATTTCTTGCAATTGGATTTGTTTTTGGACTTAAAAGCATGTAAATTGTTAGTATCAGTTTACCTTCAAAAGAGGTACAATGCTATTAGTCTTCAAAAAAAAATGTTCATTTTCAAATCAAGCTCCTTGTCAGAGATTCTAACCTAGACATCTGTTAAAGATGAAAGTTCTAAGAACGTTCATGATGAGGTATCAAAAAGATGCTTACAAGCTAGAAAATCGATAATGGTCCAAGGTGTACAACCATCGAGATTTTTACTTCAAGAATTCAAAAAAACGAATGTGTTTTGCCTTTGCATTGACTGAATCCTTCCAACCTAATGGCACTTAGGACTATACCTTACAAGCCAGGCCTTTCAAAATGTTACAACTGCATCTGAATATTCCACTTGTATTGGATTCTCTCTATTGCAGGGGTGGACAAAATGGCAAATCCGGACAGTGGCCTACTCATTGATTATGCAGAAACACCCATAATATGTTTTGGAACTTGTGGTAGAGGTAACTGTCTTTTATTAGAGCAACTAGATTTTACACAAAAAAAAATAAAAGTTCTTTCTGCAAAAAAAAAAAAATTCTTTAAATACATTTTTTTGCAAAAATCTAGTTGTTCTAATAAAAGGTATTATCTCTACCATGAGTTAGGGTTCCTTTTGCATCTAGAGCAATATGGGTACAACCTGGATACCTGACGCAATGTCTCCTCATTCGTGCTTTTTCCTTGTTCTTGTATACACTACCATTGGACATCGCATGGTAATAGTTGTCTTTGCCTGGTAGGTTTAGTTCTTGGGCTATTACTTTCTGCTAAAATTTGCAACACTGTGTGTGTATAGGATGTAAATTTTATCCTTCTTTTCCATGTAGATTCATAGTCAAATCAGTAGGATTTTGTATAAGACTTAATTGTGTGCTCATAGATCTGTTTGGGTAATCCTAATACTGTATTTTTTGTACAGTTTAACTATGAACTGCATTGAAGCCAGGATTAATGATGTAGTACTAATTGCGGTTGTGAATTAAAGTGCAGTGTGAGAGAACTTGGATTCAGCAAAAACTTGAGTAATTTTTTTTCTGACAACAGCTATGCCTGAGTGGTGTGTATGCAGGTGATTGAATTCCTGTAGAAAAACTAGCTTGCACCTGAAATAAGATCAAGGCTATATAGAAGGAAAATATGTATTGTGCAGGCTGCTTTGTTTGTTTGTTTATGATGATTTCACCTGGATCTTAGGACATTTTCCTTGGGATTTGGGAGTAAAACAGCTACTGAAAGCTACTATGAAAATGACATATCTGGTAGTCCATTTCTTTTTTTTTTTTTATCCCTTGGGAAACATAAGAGTGAACAGAGCACAGTAATTCTATTTTTATTTTATTTTACTTTAATCTTCTGCCTACGTCAGCCTGATATCGGATCGGCACTGATTATGAAGAAAATTGATCGTATTGGAAATTGGCCTGATGTAGCTGATTTTTTTTTTTTTTTTTTTTTTTTTTTTTTTTTTAAATTTGGCTGATTAAATGCCCGTGCGCACGTGCAGTGAAGTGGGCCAGGAAGAGCTCTGCACAGCCCTAGCCCCAGCCCACCATGCCCCATGCAGATCCCAGGGCACACGTCCTCCACCCACCATGCCCTCCTGGATGAGCAGTGGGAGCCGCTGCACCAGCAGCTCCCGGATGAGCGGTGTGCAGCAGTGGGAGCCACCCGCCCCAGCCCCACTCCTCTCTCCCTGCAGGGGCTTTGATCTACACCTCCCCATGCCCCTTCCCTCTCCCCTCCCCCCTTCCCTTTCACCACACCAGACTTACTAGCTGGAGGCAGCTGTATTGGACATTTGGATCGGTATTGGCCGATATGTCTCCTTAAATAGTGGCTATCAGTATCGACCCCCAAAATCTCTATTGGTGCACCCCTACTTCTGCCTGCAGGTAACTTTCAGAGTGGTTTTGTGGGGCACAAGTAAGGTTGTTAACTAGAATGTGTTGATGATTTATATAGTCAAAAGTGAATAACCTTTTAAAATATATTAAGAAACATTGTTAAATTTTAATGGTATATGTCATGTGCAGTTGAGCACCTAGATAGCCAAAATATTTGTTAGTCAAAACTAAACTTTAATTTTAAAAACAGACTAATGTTTTGCCTTAGTAAACTTCGTGCTTGTGCTGAGACGTTCCATCTGACACTGGTTGGTTATGTCGGTAGCTCTTTGTGCTGGAACAGATCCTGCCTTTAGGAGAAAGCATGTACAAGTTTTGTTCAATATTGATAGCTTCCTAAGAGTTCTTTAAAATATAATATTACTATTATACCTTAGGAGGTATGTTGAAAGATTCTAAGAGATGAGAAGGAATATTAGTGAAAATTTCAGAACTCATTACATGGCTATAGGCAGCTGATTTTCAGTAACACCAAGCCATTGTCTCATCTAGCTTGTTAGATGATTTGAGAGTAGGTTGGAGATAAACTAAGATTTCCAGGGTTATGTCATAGTGATTTGGTAGCTGAAACGCTCTCTTCTAATTGGGGCATTGTGCTGCTCTGACTGCCTCGTGGTTTACTCAGACTTAAGATCCTGAGTACTTGCCACTAAAAAAAGAATGCAGAAAAGCTGTTATTTCCCCACCTTCTCCCCTCCAAATGTGGATGTTCATGCTGGCTCATTGGTTATATATTGGTTCCTTAAACTTTGTCAGCCTTGGTCAAAACTTTCTCTTGTTCTAAATCTAATCACCTGCATGGTGTTGGTGTACGCTTTTAAAGAGCTGTGTTTCATTTTAGGGGTGCTTGCATTTCAGTGGTGGGACAAGTGAACAAATTATTTAGAATCAGTTGTTAGCAAAATGATTTTAGATTCATCTGAAAAGTACCAAAGATTGAGCCAAGTTGCCTGTTCCAGTGTTACTTCTGTCACCAGTCCATGGTAAAGTCTGTACTAGTGGGACTTGGCAGATGGCAGAACAGCTTACAGAAGAAAAAGAAGCTCTATAATAAAACATGTTCCATATTTAGCTGAAGGGCTTTCTGCTGGTATCTCTGCTGGCTAAACTTACTTTTTAATGACACAGTCATGGAATATCAGAAAATAGGATAGTATGTACCTTATAGACTAACTTTATCAGAGATGCATACGTTTATTTAAGCAGTGGCTTGGTTCATCAGATGCTGTGAGGGGACAAGCTGAGCTTCTAAAAAGAAAGTGATTAGAATACAAAGGTAGGAAGGGGGAGAGAAAAAGAGGCATTGCTAGGAGAGGCAGGATGGGGGTAAGAGAGGAAAAAAACAGAGCAGCTAACCCACTGAGGGACCTAAGACTTATAAAGGCTAATCCAGGTAATGGAATATGAATCCATAGTCTTGTTTTAGACCAGTGATGTTCAATCTTTTGTCCCCGTGGGCTGGATGAAGGGTGCATGGTTGGTCAATGGCTGGATTGGGCCCTACATTGCCACTGTTCAGTCCTATGTGTGTGGTATCCAGCTTGGAGGGGGGGAGGGGCCTGCACTGTTTGTCTTGCCCTGTGTATGGGGGATTGGATTCTGGGGTCTCTGCACCACTCCCATATGCTGAGATCAGGCCCAGTGCTGGCCTTTGCACCTGACCTACTTGCTCAGAGCCGTGGCCCATTGGGCTCCCTATGGACCCTCTTTTGGTTAAAACTTCACCAGAAAAATTCAGTGCGAGACAAATACCTTGCATGGAAAATGTCATCCCAAATGTTTAAAGTGTGGCGAAGTTCAAAGTGACTGACATGGATGATTTTACAATGAGAAATGTTTGGTGGAGCTATTGGCCTTAAATCCCATTACTACTTTTATACACACAGTTCTAAGCCCTCAATTTAGTTCTCTCTATCCTAAAGTTATACCACAAAATAAGATAAGCTGAAATTGGGCCTTTAAGATCATCTTAAACACAAATGACTTCTGTTAACACCTTGTCAAATTACATATTATTCAAGTCTGAGCCAGAAGCATCTGTTCTGGTTACCGTGAATTCTCTTTAGGCAATCTTTTAGTTATGTATGGTGTTTTGTAGCAATATCTAGTCTCAAGTAACTTTCAATTTGCTTGAAGTGCATCTGTGCTTGAAAGTCTACTCCTGATGATGACTTTTTATGTATGGCCTTGGCTTTGTGCATAATAAGGTGGGAACATCTGCCTGAAGCTTAAAATGCCACTACAAAAATTTAAACAGGAAAAAAAAAGTAGTCAGTGGAACGCACAACTATTTCTTTCCTGCTGCCCGTGGCTCTGTTCTGATTCTCTTTCCAACCCTTTCTCCATGGCAGTCATTCAAGCCATGTTGGCTACAAAGGACCAACTCACAGGATCATCATAAAATTGTAGTTTATTAGATGGATGCAAAAATTGGGTCATAAACATTGAGACTGACACATGCACACACGTGCTAGCTACGAAACCTTAGGAACGGGTTTAAAATATATACCTATCCCCAAGCACTGGAGTCCGCTGTCAGTGGTCAGTCGAGGCTTCTTTCAGTGTGATATTGATTCAGAAGGGGTTGCTGGCTGGTCCTTCTGGCTGGTCAGGTCAAGGAGAGCACCATTGGGGGTCATTCTTTGCTGCCTCTTATCGTTCTCTGGCAGACTTTGGTGACACCCCAGTTTTCGTGCTTACCCAATCCAGGGGTCATTGACCTTGTGGGACATCCCCTTTGGTGGTTGCTGGATGGCAGCTGTCAGCCCCAGGGATCATGTCCACAGGTACGTGCAGTCTTGGGAGTCCGTTGATGAAATTTGATTAATTCACTGTTGTGATGAATAGGGTTCTGGGGGCAGTTAATGCAGGGGCATGGTATTTAGTCCCAAGAGTCGGTCTTTGGCATTGATTAGTTCAAACCGGGGCTTCTGTACCTTTTAACAGTGAAGTTTCAGGGAGTTTCTGGCTCTGTATTGATCCTTTCCTCTCCTTAGTCTGTGGTTTCCTAGGTGTTAATTGCTGCTCAGTAACTTGTTATCCTGTCTAGCTACTGCATTACGCAATCAGTCGAGATTCATTCAGGGGCCTGCTCCATACAGAATCCCTGGCTTGCTTCCTGCCCTTGCTGATATTGTTAGATGGTATAGCTTACTTTTAAACTTAAGTTCATTTGTTACAAAGTTAAAAAGCATAGAATATATAACATAAAAGGGTGAAATGCCATGGCACATACAACAAATAGACCAAATACAATGGGGGGATGGAATGACATACTGATCTAGAATACTATTTTATACCCATAAAAGCATCTACAAACTATATTTTATTACAAGTACACCTTATAGTCTACAAAAATAATAATGATATAATAAAAGAAGAAGAGGGAGGAAGGAAGAAAAGGTAGAAAAGAGAAAGCATCCCCAAAAGTGGGTAATTACAGCAAAAGGGGCTTTTTGCCATATGGAGGGGCTTCACATTGGAGGAGGGGCAGGCAAAAGAAGGTTTCTTGCTACAGCCTGACCTTCCTTTTAAGATCAAGAAGCCACAGTGTTGGATATATGGGGAGCTTGTTTGAGCTTCAGATGCACTTTACCCCCCAACCCTCTTAAATCAAGGACGATTCAGCTTGAATGCCTTACTTGACTGCAAATGTGGCAGTATGACATGTAGATGAAGTTAGTCTTGTTTGGAAAGGCCTCAAGTCATTTAGGGCTAGTTTTAAGTCCAACATCTTATTCTTCAGTAAGCAGCCAGTGAAATCATGGTGTTCTGATGAGATGTGCTGTGTCATCAATAAGCATTTGATAGGTGAGTTGATGCATTCTACACTAGTTGAAACTTTTCGATTGAGTTAAAGGGTAGCTTTAATGAAGGGAATATAGTAGTAAGCCAGTGTTGAATTGGTAAAGATTGTGGCCTGGAGGTTTATATGTGACACAAGCTGTCACGGTCTCCTAGTCAGGTGTAGATGGTAAAAAGCATTTTTGAACATTGTTGCTTTGTGTTCATCTAAAAATAGCTGGCATCCCAGCAACACACGTGGTCCAAATGGCACATACATCGATCAGTTTGAGAAATATCTTATAAAATGTCATAACTATACTTATTTCATTCTGCCAGGGTGCTTTAAAACTAATCAACTTAGCAAGATGGTGTACTTTTAAGATGGTGTACTGCATGTGTATTACTCTGTCATAGGTGTAACTTCAGACTGTGCCAGTTCTCATGGCTGTTAATTCTACATATCTTGTATTTGTGAAAAACACACGTGCTTTGAAACACACTATGCCAAACAAGAGGCAGACCAGGTTCTTTGGGTAAACATGATCACCTTTTACTAGCCAATTGCCCTTCAACAATAACGGGTGGGGG
>NW_017729032.1:139113891-139131175 GCF_001723915.1 Gavialis gangeticus
GGGGGGGGGGAGGGGGCTGGGGGCTGGGATGGAGTGCCAGCCCAAGTACACCTTATAGTTTGCTGCTGCCCTTGGCTCCCCCACCCCCATCCGGTCCTCGGTGTGGCTCTGGAATCATGGCGGCGCTCCTGCATGCTTGGAACACTCTGGCTGATGGAAACAGCCCATCAGAGTGTGAATAAAGCATTATAGATGGACAGACAGACTTAGGCTTTTATAATATTAAAATAATTAAACCAGCTAAATAGTTGGAATAATTGTTCTGTGTAAGTTTAAGGTACAAATACACTTCTTTAGCCTGGATAATCATGTTGATCTAATAAAACATAATCAGCCTGAAGAAGAGTGTTTGTACCTGAAAGCTTGCAAAGAACAATTGTTCTAACTATTCAGTTCGTTTAATAAACGATAATCACATTTACCCAATGAACCTTGTCGGTCTATATCCTTAGACCAGCATGGCTACAACCAACACCCCCTATGCCAAACAAGTAATTTTAGTTTTTGTTGTTTTTGTTTTTTTTAAAGCCCAAACTTCTTTTTAATTTGTAGATCACCCTCCCATTTACTTTACTGGCCAGATTTTTGAGCTCTCTTGTGTTTTCAGTTGCCCATCTACAATGCATGTAGGTGTGTGTATTGTGCAAGTCAGAGATAGTTGCATGCATAACCGCTTTATTGTGACTAAATAGATTAAGTAGATTGTGGTATTTGAGCATAATGTTGTCTCCTTCTGTTGCTGTGCTTCCTGTCTGCTTTCTCAACGTGTCTTCTATTCATTTATTTTTGATTACCTTGCATGTTGCTTCCCTCCACTCTGTGGTGGTACTTTGCTACTTACTGCTGATTTTTGGTCTTCCATCTGCAAGAAAACTACTTTTACATCATATAGTGAGTGGAGTAAGAGTACCATGTAGGGCAGAAATAGACAACATTTTCCTACCCTGAGCTGGAGCTTTTGACCCAGCCCCTGGTTGCGGCGCACAATACCTACCCGCTGCCCCAAGCTGCCTGCACTTACTCTGACTGTAAATACCCAGTCCTTCTGCAGTGAGTGTAGGCACAAACATGAGAGAGCAGGAGGGTGCTGTGGGGTGGGGGGGTGGCTTGGTGCTGCTATGTGCCACCTGATCCTCTCTGCCACCCCAGGCATGATTGGACCTTCCCAGGCTGGATTCTGGGCTGTGGGCTCTAGGTTGCTGATGCCTGTGGGGTAAGAGAAAAAACATGCAGAGGGATTAGTGATGGTTTGAAAAGCAAGTGAGAGAGGCAGCTAATGTGGGAGAGGCAAAGCATAACTTGCTGTAAACCCAGCCGCAGACAGCTAGGCTGTTAACTTGCTTGTTACTGATGCTAAAATAGTGCTCAGTACTGCTTCCTAGATGAACACTACGTATATCTACGATGGATAAAATTATATTGGTATGAGTTGAGGTGTTTTATACTGGTATTGCTTGCTTGCTTGTTGTTTTTATTTATATAAATATATATAAAAGAACATAAGCTATAGTGGAGGGAGGCCTTGTTACACTGATTTAACTGTGCCTACAGTTGTGGGGAGTGTTATTGCTTCAGTCATACTTATATATTTGCAGCAGATGCAACTCTTCTGCATGGAGACTAATCCATTATTGTATTTGCTTATGTTATACAATACTAAAAACAGCTTCCTAAACCTACTTGAACGATGGTCAGATGCCATGGCCAGGTAATGACAGAGCTGACATATTGACTTTGAAGGAAAATTTTAAATTTCTGAGAGCTAAACGATTGAAATGAAGAGTAAACAAGATGGCAGGCCACTGAGCATGTACGTTTTGATAATGACTGTCTAGTTGAGCAGCGTACCTAAGTTAAGGGGAGATGTAATATGTAAGACTTGGGAGCTGCTGATTCTCAGTACCACCAAAAACTATTTGAAAATGTTAATTTCAGCTTATGCTTACTTTGCTATTGCTTGTTAGACAAGGTAGGGTAGTTACACACCTTATAGACGTAACTATTTATTGATCATGCCTAGAACAAGGGAAGGATAGATATTTTGGTATTTCAGGTTGCAGGGAGGAGAAGTTGAGGGTAGAAATGTATAAGGCATACCATGGAAAGCTAGCACTGTCACACGTGCAATGTCTTTCTTAAAGGTGTCTTGTGACTTGTGAATAAATATTGCAGGCCTTCTATAATTGGACTAGCTCAAGAAAAGTCTTGTATAATTATATTCTTTGCCAGATTACTGTGCTATTCAGTGCTAGTCTGGTCTGAAACTGCTGGCCCTGCAGCTGCAGTGGGCACAGCAAATATTCACCACACTGCAGTCCCATAATGCATCAGTACTAACTTTTTAGTGACAGCTTGGCACTTCAGGATGCTTTGGTCATATAGTCCATTAATTCCATCAGCTTAATGTATGATAAAGGAGAGCATCCCTTGTCTGTACTAAACTTCTAAGATACTTGTCTCTTGACTTCTATTAACATTGCACCCTTAAATCCTGGTCTAAACTTTTGAATCTGGGGTAAACATACTGGGCAGCTCCTTCTGCCACGCTATACCTGAGCTTGGTGTTAATTGCTAATGCACTGTTAGGTTTCTTTCACTACTTAACACCCTCTTGAACGTTGCTGGGCTCCATGCTGGTATCTGACATGTGCAAAGCACCTTGCTGGATGTAATGTTGAACCTTTCTGGGGCTTAATGGTAAACTAATTTCCTTTTGGATCTGTTCCTGCTGTATTTGTTAAAATGATGTCCCCTGCCCTTGCAGCTTGTTAATGCATCAGGTATTTTTTTTAACTTGCTGTTTTCTATTGCCCCTTGCCTGCCTTCAGTATTATTTTAGCATATATCTCAGATTTAATCTGTCTTAGAGCAGTCCTGTTTCCTATTTAATATGTAGCTCCAGTAACACATGGCACTCGCTACACTGTGACCTCATCCTTTTAGCATGCCGCCAGATTCTGTTCTTAATCAAATCTCTGACTTCAAATGAAACTGCCTTGGAGTTCCATGGATATAACACAGTAATTATTTTTAGATGCACTATTGGGCTCCTTCTGCTTGTTGCATTGAAATTAGCTGAAATATTCCATCTTTATGGCTTCACATTGATTTGAATAATAAAAGGCAACATGTCCTATGTACTTTTATAAAGAAAATGAAAAGAACATAAGATGAGTTCAAAATAATAAAACCTTTTGCACACACTAATATCTTATGAACTGCTGATACTGCTCTTAGACATCTGGCACCTCTTTGCTACAACTGTCACCTCAGTATTTGCTTCTGAGGCCATTTTCAGGATTGCATTTAAGTTAGCGTCAAAACTGTGCTCGGGGCTCACTGACATGTTGATTTCTCCTGATTGTGGAGATCTGTTCATACACATACATGCTCCCAAACATGAATACTATCCCTGATGTGAAGGATTTTATTGGTGGGTAGGATTTGCAAATTTTATGGATACCTAAAATGAAACTGTTGAGAACTTACTCTTCACCATGGCATTAAACTAAATATCAGTGAGTTCTACTTGCATCTCTTCAGGGGCATCTTCTGCAGGGACAGCAAATGGAGTGCTAAAAAGTCTTAACTCCCTTTCATGGCTCAAAGTCAGAGAAACTGTCCTGGAATACATGCTTGAGATCAGCAGTCTTGACCAACTACTCCTCTAAGCCCTTATCACCCTTAATCCCATTGCATTTGAGTTGTGACTTCAGTGAGGAAATGTGCTACATAACACTGAGAGCTGTTTCTCTCAGAGACAGCTTCATTTTGAAGGCACACAAAGTGTTCTAGAAATGGGTGGCAACCTGTTCTGACCTTGCCTTCTTATTTGGTATATTGAGATTGAACCAAAAAGGCAAGGTTCTGCAACCCTTGTTCATCTTACAGTTCAGCCCTAGATTTTTGTTTCTTATGTCACAGTTTGAAGAACGTTAAGATAGCCCTGCAGCTTAACCAGTGCACTTCATAATGCAGAAGTCCATGCTGAAAGTCACCATCCCCTAAAAACTGGTTGAACTGCCAAGGGTTGATTGGCCTGGCTCGGATGAGAGTTATTAGTTCTTCATTTTCTTCTCTCTCTTTGTTTAATCACAGTATTTATTGCATGCCCAGGGTTTTGGCACAGAGAGCTTCTTGATGCAGAATGCAATGAAAAGTCATGAAGCTTGTGGCCTGGATTGACACTTTGCACTTTACTCTGAGTTTTGTAATTCTGTCCTGCCTTCCCACCATAGAATGAGCCTTGGCTGTTTTAACAGTCACCATCCTTTTGCATTCCAAACCTAATTTGTCTAAAATGTGGTTGCAGTATGGAAACCTTCCTCTTCTGTAGTTGTCTTTTATTGGCGCTAAGTCCACAAACTCCTGTCACTTCCATGTCTTGATGAACACCCTGACTGGACATCCTGACCAAGCACAGCTAGCTGTGCACTGCGAGTCACATTTGTGTTTTTGTCAATCACAACTGGAAAAAAAGCAAATGCCTTTGCCTTGTTTTGAAGCTGACTTTGCACATTATCAGATTCTCTTGGCTGTTGTGCTTTTTTGAGATGCCGATATTTGCAAAAGCTTGACACTTCTCTGGGGACACAATATTTGCAGCCTCCACCATGTATTTCTTTAAGAACAGTCCCTCAGCAAAGGATTTTGAAGAAATAGTTATTCCTTGAAAGGTCTTGTGCTGCCCACCCAAATGTAGCTCTGCGCCAGACCTGTACTGTTGTTCACTGTGGTTGCTGCTGGCCCCACAGACTCAGCCTGAGAAGAGCCCTTATGGTGCATTCTGGCCTGTGGTCTGGGGGGAGTTTAACAACTGATTTATATGATATCATTGTGTGAAGATAGATTATTACTTTTTCAGTAACTGTTCTAACTCAGTTTACCTTTGCGCTTCCCAATATGCTTTGTCATACTTGATGCCTCTTAATGTTATTTTCTTTAGAAATAGCTGCTGTTTACTTACAAATCCAGGTCTACTTAGGCACTGGCTTTCCATTCTCTTTTGTGAAGTATGACAGCTTCAATTTGTCTCGAAACGCATAGCACTTCTTGTCCACTTCCTTTTCACAGACATACCTGGATTACAATTAAGAAAAATGAGATGTAGTAAATGTCACACTGGCTTATTATGACTAATAACAATGGCTAATAATGTTATTATAGAGTCACCTTATACTGCACTTCTTACTTGTGATGACTGCTGCTTGTCAACAACAACAACCCACAGCACTTTGCCACTTATGTATCAGGCTTGGCTATTTCTTGAAATGTCTGTGACATTCCAGCACTCTTTCTTCCAGAAAAATTTGTTTATATTACCACCAACTCTCTGACATTTTCCTTTTTTGGCTGTGCTAGCAAGGGATGGAGAATGGACAGTGATATGAAGGGGCAGAGTGGGAGCACTAACACAGACAAGATTCATTTATTAGGAGGCACTAATGTAAAATAAAGAAGGGAGTTGAGAAGAAAGATGAAGACAAAGAGCAGGTGCATACTGGCATTGGGAAGCGACGTAAGTGGCCCTGGTTTAGGTTAACCAGAGAACACAATTTGTCTGATATATGATAGTGAAGGAGAGTCAGGCTGCCATCAGCTCTTCTTTGATGTTAAGATCACAGAGGGTACTAAGAATTCCAAGAAGATATTTCAGGACAGATTGTGGCACAAATTGTCTACCTTTTGTGGGCTTAGATATTTGACACCTCAAATCAGCTTATTTCAAAAGATAAATTTTCAGTGCAACTTCACTTCTCCCTCAGGGTTTTTCAGGTTTTTTTTGCTTCATTTTATTCTGTTGCTTTGGTGTCTAGGATATCCCCAATTCTCTAGTGAGAGTCCCCTTAGTGCCAGTAGTATCTGTGAACCAAGGGCATTAGGTATACTCCATAACTCATGGGATCACTTCCAAGCTTTGTGGAACAAAGTAAGGATAGCGTACTAATTTTAATTGTGTTTTTTGTTTTTGGTGTAATGCTTGACGTTTCACAATAAATTGAATAGTTTAACTTGATATCATGAATACTAAATCTTGTGTGATGTCAGGTAATTCTTGTTCAGACATTACTACACTATCCTTTATTGTCTCCTGGTTAGCCTTCATAGTGACATTAGCTGTAATGTTTAGTCCATATTAACTTTTCCAAAATGGATTATATGTTTTGAGGAATATTTGCTCTACATTTGTTTCTTTTTTGCCTAGAGGTCGTCTTTTCCTACAAAGTAATTCCAGTACAGTTGTCACCTTTTTTGATTAGCATTTTAATCTATTTCTGCATATTTAAAGATGGTAGGAATTTTGGTCATTTAATTATAGCTAAATACTAGGGTAGCCACATGACTAAATCTATGTGCAACAGTTTAAGGATTTTGGGAATAGAGGCTAATTACTATTTTCAAGTAGCTTCCGACTACAAAATAATTCATAGGAATAATTGTACTATCCATAGTATGACTAATAATCCGTTCAGTAGCATTTCTGCAGCATTGATCAAGAAAAAGAATTCACATAAGGGAATTAATTTGACCTATATCACTATTTTTATATTGTCAGACTTGTGAAGAAAGGTGCAAGAGCATTGTTATGTTGGTATTAGAAACTTTTGTCATTGCAGATACACTGATTGGGGGGAGAGGGGAGGTGTGCTCAGAAATGTCTGTTCAACATCTCTCAGCAATCTGGATGTGGGTGTGGAATGCATGCTGTCCAGATTTGCTGACGACCCCAAGTTATGGCACGAGGTGGGCATGCTGGAAGGGAGGGACAGAATTCAGCTAGATCTAGACAAATTACAGAAGTGAGTGGATGAGAATAGGATGGAATTCAATGTAGAGAAGTGCAAGGTGCTGCATCTAGGGAGAAGGAACCAGGAACACACCTATGGGCTGGGGATCTGCAGGTGCTCATCTTCTGAATCTGGCTGCTTTTACACAGGGGCCTAAATTCAGGCATCCAGGAGTAAAAATAGTCTGGCATTTCTCTTGGCTGCATTTGTTAGTACTAAAGACCAGTGCACCTTCATAAGTGCAAGGTGTTGCATCTAGGGAGAAGAAACCAGCAACACCCCTTTAGGCTGGGGATCACCCTTCTTGTCAACACGGTGGCAGAAAGGGATCTTGGAGTCATTGTTGACTCCAGGATGGACGTGAGCCGCCAATGCGAGGAAGCGGTTAGTTAGGCTAACTGCAACTTGTCATGCATCTACAGATGCATCACAAACAGGTGATCCTTCCCCTCTATGTGGCATTGGTCAGACCACAGTTGGACTACTGTGTCCAGTCCTGGGCGCTGTGCTTCAAGAGGGATGTGGGTCCAGAGGAGGGCCACTCGCATGGTCAGGGGGCAGCAGGGCAGGCCCTACGAAGAGAGGCTAAAGTGCATGAACCTATTCAGCCTCCACAACTGAAGGCTGTGTCCTGCAGTACAACTTTGGCTGACTAAAAATAGAACTGTAATGTTGCCTAGTCCTATACAATTTCTATTTTTGTCATTGCCCAAAGTAAGGGTTTTGGCCTTAACAAACATGCCCCAACTGTTTTCCAGCGTCAGCGATTTGTTTTAAACACGTCTAGCAGTCAAACGGTCGTCTTTCACTTGCCCTGAATCTTGACAAAACTCTGGTCAGTAATAGCTGCCCCTTTCTTGAAGAATAGGATCATGTTAATTTCCTGTTCAGCATCTCTCAGCCATATTTTGGAACCAGTAAGCAGTTGTGAAATAGAGCAAGAGCATGCTTACCCCATTTCAGCATCATCTTGGAGTCTTTTTATACACCAGTCTTGAGAGAATTGAAAAAGAAAGCAGCCAAAGCAGAGTTGGCAGCCAAAGAATTTAATACTTTAATATGTCTTTTAGCCAGACAGTGACTTGAACAGACTTTCTTGAGAGTTCCTTATGCCTGTTTCTGGTTTTGGACTTGGACATATGATCCTAAGCTGTGCCAGAACATGTTGCACTGAAGAGTTAGACCAGGGGTTGGCAAATTTTTTGGGCAGAATGCCAACTCCCCACCCCCCATAACCTTGACTTGGAAGATTTTGGCGTGCCAGGGGTAGACAGTGAGGGAGTCGCAAGGGGTCCTATCCTCGTTGTGGCAGTGCAGCCCCTACCTCTTCCCTGCACCCTGAGGTGAGCTTGCCATGCAAAATGCCTTTGCATGCGGTACTCACACATGTGCTGGGGGTTGCCTACCCCTGAGTTCAATTGACAAGCTTCTTTCTTTTTGTCAGTGTCTAAGGTGGGGTGGGCAATTTATTTCAGCTGAAGGGCTACTTAATGAGTTTTGGCAAGTTGTCAAGGGCCCCAAGGGTAGCCCTGCCCCTTCACAGGTGCCCCGCCCCATCTTGGAACTGGAAGTCCACCATCTTGGAACTGGAAGTCCCGCCCCTTGCCCCCAGAAGTACTCCTTTAGGGAAGAGAGTTTGCTATCTTGAAACTAGAAAAAACCCATTATATAGTAAAATTCAAGCATCTACTGTAACCTATTTTAATTTTATTAAAAAAAATATTGTCCTGATTTATGTGTCTTTGCATCATGTACATTTTGAGGTATTATTCAATCACCTGTGGAGTCTTACTCCCCCCCCCAACCCTCCAGACCTCCCCCCTACAATATACAAGAGTATCAGTGGTGGGTATGGGGTTTGTGGGGGACTGTGGGTATGTGTGTGTGTGTGTGGGTTGTAGGGGTGGGTGTAGATGTTTGTAGGGGGCTTGTGGGGGGTATGGGGTTTGTGGGGGGCTGGGTGGGTGTGTCCATAGGGTGTGGAGGTATATGGATGTGGGGGGGTAGAGAGTATTTGGGGTTTGTAGGGGGTGTGCTTATAGGAATATTGTGCGTGTGGGTGGTTGGGTGCATGTGTGTGGGTGGGGTGGGGCCACCCACAGCCCCCGCTGCCAGTGGCAGCAGCAGGTAGAGCCCCCCCGTAGTGCACGGTCCCAGTGAGCCCCCCAGGACTGTACATGGCTGGGCTGCCAGCTCTACTGCATGGTGGGGAGCCCTGTGGGGTGAAACCAATAGTGCAGGTCATGAGGCTTAGCCGGGGTGGCAGGGACAGGGGTGGACCCAGCCCAGCCCAGCCCTATAGTGTGGAGCTGCCTGCTGCCACCACTGCTGCAACTTCTCCTGCCTGCCACCGCCCTTATCCTACCCACCGTCACTTCCCTAGCTCCAAGGCCAAGATGAGGGCTGTCCTGTGGGTGAGGGTGGAAGTGCAGCATATGCTGACTCTGGGAGTCAGCAGGGCTCAGCCCCACGCGAGAACAGCAGGGGCAGCCCAGGGCCTGGCTGGATGCAGTGAATTGGTAGGCACCTGCCCGTCAGCTGGATGAAATCACTTGGCAGGTCGGATTTGGCCTGTGGGCTGTATTTTGACCGCCCCTGGTCTAAGGCAAGGGTGGGCAAAAAGCCTATGGATTTTACTGCCAGGGGATTTTATCTGGCCTGAGGCAGGTCCCTCTACCCATTGTAGGCACAGTAAAGCTGTGGTATGTGCAGCCTGTCCTGCTGGCCCTGGGTGCACTGTAGTGGTGTGGTGGCAGACTCCACTTCCAGGAGCCCTGGTGGTGGCAGTTCTTTCTAACTGCTGCTGCCAGTGTTGTCACTGCTGCCAGACCTGGCTCTGCTGCCCAGGCATCCCAGTGCATCTGCCCTGCAGCCACTGCGGAGTTGCTGGGTGGAGCAGGCAGGGGTGGTCTCTATGGAGACTGGCCTGGGACCCACATGAGCAGGGTGTGCTTGGCTCAGCAGTTGGGATGGGGCTGCAGGCGAGCAGGGAGCAGTGTCTTGGTATGGGACCTAGGCTGGGGCCAGGATCCCAGGGCGGTGACAGTGCAAGGCTGGAGCTTGGGGCAGAGCCACTATCCACTGCCTGTATGTTTGTGCTGGTTCTGCGGGCAGGGGCGTGCTGATGTTGGGCCCAGGTCCTAGGGCAGAGCCACTTAAGGAATTTTGGAGGGCAGTTGTGAGGGGGTGGGAGAGGTTCTGACTCAGCCTGCAACAGCTCACCATAACTCCTGAAGTGGTCCTCCAGCCCAAATAATTGCCCACCTCTGGTCTATGGCTTAGACTTTGTAGATTCCCTTGACAGCAGGTAGGCACAGTGGCAGATATTAGAGGTGTACAGATACAACGGTCTGATGGAATTTGACATTGATTTATAAAGAATTTTCTGTATCAGAAATTGGCCTGATGCGGCCGTTAATTTGTCCGATACATGCCTGTGTGTGCGCATGCAGCTGCAGTACAGCACGTAGTCAGTGAGGTGCAGAGCCAGCAGTGTGGAGAACTGTGTCCAGCTGGTAAATCTGGTGTGGGGGAAGGGAAGGGGTGTGTGTGTGGGGGGGTGCAGATCAAGGTCCTCACAGTGAGGCAGGGTGCGGGGTTGGGGCAGGAGCTGCCCAGCCGGGGCCAGGGCTGGAGCAGGCACAGGACGGAAGCGTGGCTTGTCGGGGGTGAGCTCCTGCAGCTGTGTGCAGATAGTCCAGTGCTTGTTTGGTGGCTCCTGTCGCTGTTCTTGCTGCTTGTCCGGGATGGCACAAGGGCCGGGGAGCCTGTGGCCCCAGATCTGCACGGGGCAGGGTAGGCTGGGGCTGGTCTCTTCCCTACCAGGCAGATCCAGGGGCACATGCCCCCCATGGCTCCCACCACTTGTCTGGGAGGGCGCCAGATGAGCACCAGATAAGCTGTGCACAATGGCAGGAGCACCCCCTCCCTGGACGATCTGTGCCTCTGTCCTGCCCACCCCATGCTGCAGAGATTTGGGTGGCACATGCCCTGCCTCCAAGATGAGCTGCTTGAGGCTCTGTCCTGCACCCTCCCAGCCTCAGCCCCATTCCCTCCCTCACCGCAGGGGCCTTAATCTCCCGCTGCCCTCCCCTACCACCAGATTTACCAGCTGCATATTAGAAATTGGATCAGTATTGGCCGATATGCCTCCTTAAAAATCGGCTGTCAGTATTATCAGCCCCAAAAATCTGTATTGGTGCACTCCTAGCAGTTATGAATTTATCTGGAAGGAGAAAGAGATGGTTTGAGCGGCAGGTCAGTAAACATAATTATTTAGGGAATACCTTATTTGTATTCTGGGAGGTGTTATCAAGCAAATCCAAATCTAATAGTGTAATTCAGTTGTAGCTGCAGAATAGTTGGCAGGAAAGCCACTGCAACTTTTAGAGTCCAGCATATTCTTTCAGTAGGCAATGAGTCCAGAGTTTGTCACTTCCTAGGAAAAGTAAATGTTTATTGTTAGCAGGACTAAATATTCCATGTATAAATCCAATTGTCTGTTTTCTTCTTCACAGACATATTTCAGTCTCTTGTATTTAGCTGAGGGCACTTAATCATGAGATAATGAGCGGACTTAAGCTAGTACTTGGAACTTCAGGCCTCGTTTTGTAACCCAAGAGTTGTCTTCATGAAGTACTGGCAGTTTAGAAAGCATGAAGACATAAAAACTTTTTGGTGGCTGCAGATACAAAGTTTACCTCTGTATAAAGTTTTACTGAGGTTAATAATGACTAACTTAAAAAAGCCCTCTGCTTCCTTTTCATGCATTAGTCTGAACAATAAAGAGTTTGTTTATTTTGTTTTATTTTTTGGGGGGGAACTAGGACTAGTTTATTTGGATGTCAGATGTTGTCTTGGTAAAATTCATACCTTAGTTTTGTGAAGGGTACTCTCCTGCATCTTTAAAACCTTAACATTTGGGGTTTTCAGAGAGCCGTGTAGAACTATCTCAAATGTAACTAAGCCTGCTCTTTCAAAAGCATTTATTTAAATGGAAGGTGAATATAGACTCAAAATTCATAAACTCAGTCCTTGCAAAACTAGGCATTTCTCACTGTAGTCAGGCTTGCTTTGCTTAAACAGAAGTTGTAAGGTGCTGGTAGGAAGACTAGTAGCTGTAGCTCAATGTCAGTGTAGGAAGTATTTTAACTGTGGCTTCTTAAAACATTTTTTTTGCATGCTAAATTTCATCTGAATCCATTTTGAAATGGCAGGAACAGAATATATGAAATAGTTGATTATAAATGGAAAATTTAACAATTAGTCACTACATAATTATTCCTTGAGTTTCTGGCAGTAATTAATAAGATTCTAATAGCTTCCTCTAATGCATTGTGAATTCTCCTCTCTGTAAGAAGGATGTTGTTTTAGCACTTGGTCTTGCATTTATATTAGTGCTGCATTTTTAGATTCTTCTACAAACCAGTGTTTTTTCTTTCCATAATTGGATCAGGAATTATGCGCTTTTATCCATTCTTTTATAAATTTGAAAGTAGTCTTCTCTTGTATGTTGCAACTAAACAGACTTGTTTTCCTATTTCCGCAGTTGATAATATATTGAAGGACACCTTAGTTTTACTCTGTCAATTACTTTAGGCCAGAACTAAGCAGAATAATGTATTTTTTTTGCATGTAACATACAACCAAATAAGATGGATATACACCTTGTTTCTGAAAGGCAGAACCAAGGGGGGAAAAATCTTTTTCTGAAAATCCAAGCAAGTATGGTATTTTCTAGGGAAAACAGGCAGCTGCAGTAGCAAGAGAACAAAGCATTGTGGCTGTTCTGTTAACCCCTAGCTGCAGAATGCTGCTGACCAGTTGACAATGCCTGACCCTTCTTGTCTTGGCATGTGTGGCTTCCCAGCCCATTCAGTTCAAGTCAGCAGCACCAGTTGAGTCAGCTGAGAGTCCACCTGGCTGACCCAGCTCCTGCCTTAGTAACCTAGGTTTTGATTCCATTATAGGAAAAACAGCTTCTGCAGCATGCACCTCTGCCAGGGGAAGGAGAAAGTGTTCAGCCAGTACCTAGGGTGCCCCACATGCTCACTTTGCAGCTCTCTGCAGCATGCAGTGTTACTTTTGCCCCTTTCTCTCTTCCTCACCTGCCCCTCTCCCCTCAAGCTCGAGCTGCAGAAGCTGGTATTGTATTTCCTCACTTAAAGTGTGTACCCCAATTTCCAGGAACTCATTTTTGGGACAAGGTGTGTTGTATGCAAGAAAATATGGTACACCCATTGGTAAGCAGTTATTGCCACATGAGAGAATCCATAGAAGTCAATGAGACTGCTTACATTTGGGGACAACTTCCATTATTTTTTTCCATTTAAGGTACTCTTTACTATTGTTGTGTAGTCTTTAATTTAGTTTACCTTTGAACACCTGTTGAGGCCAAGAAGTACTGTTGTTTCCATTTCTAAATGGGATTGAAGTACAGGAAAATGAAATGTCTTGCTCAAGATTACATACGAATTTTTTAGTTACCTGCTAGAGGTTTAACTGTCTTATGTCATTGATAGTGGTAGTTAGCCATGTTTGGGAGAAGGCAGGATAGCATGGCACCTTAGAGACTAATTCATTTAGAAAGGCATAAATCTTCATTGGGTGCTGTTGCCTACAAAAGCTCATTCCTTTCTGAATGAGTTAGTTTTTAAGGTGCCACCCTGCCCTGCCTTCTGAAGTCATTTGTTTATAATTGGGGTTAGAGTTCATTCTTTCTGAGCATAAATTATTTTACGATTAGAAATGCCTCATTCCTCTTTTCCCAAATGTATAGTGTGACTTTGTTTTTTAAATCTTAAGGGGTGCCTTAGAGGTGGTCAAAGATAGCAGCAGGATATTGGTGTAGGTGGAACAGTGCTCAGATAAATTAAGGAAATATTTTACAGCCGCATTTTAAGTAGGATTATATCCATTCACTGCAGCTGTGGAATAAGTCTCAAAGTCTTCCATTATAAGGCAGTTTCTTTTTGTTTTAACTTTACACCATTTAAAAAAGCTAGTTGCCTGTTTTGCCAGCACATTCATTCACTCATGTGTATGTTGCTGAAAGTCTACTCTAGCTCCCGGGCCTTGTTTAAAAAAAAATGGCGTGGGTTTTCCTTGATTGGATGCCAGTGGCTAAATAGTTTTGTTGCAGAGCCAGCACAGACAGGTCAGCCTGATCTGAGAATATTTGTTTAGGGGAATCCTCTTGTACTATGTCAGTAAGCAGACTGTTTTCTCTCACCCCTGGAGGCTAAATGGGTGGCTTGTTGCTCTCATCTTAAAGGATTGCTATTCTTGGTCCAGTTCTGTTTGGAAGAACTGTTTGATCTGACCTCAAACAACAAATGAGTTATGGCTTTACTTTCATTACTTTTTTTTTTACTTGTTTTAATAATCATAAACTAATGTACCTGTTTTAGAATAGCTCTGCAATTTGTGCTTTTGTGTAGTTTTATTTTTCACTGTTTTCTTTCCTTTAATTTTTTTGAGATTTGTTTTTAAAAATTGAGATTATAGACACTGGAAGAAATTTATGAATTTGGTCAAAGTGCCGTCTGATTAAAATTTCCAGAGTAGTGGGAAGATAACTGATTCCTAAGGAGTCTTATACTTTTAGATTGAAAACCTAGCAACAAAAACATGAGCAAAATATCTTGCTTTCTAGAGAGAATTCATTCTGGCATTAGTGATAGGCACAAAATGAAAAGAGGTCTCTTGGCTAGAAGTTATTCCAAGAGGAACCTAGGTGTCTTGTGGGTTCCTCAAGTACACCCCTTGATCACATGATTGTTGTGTTTCTTCAGTCAATGGGTTACTCCTTAAGTGAGCATGGTATTCTCTAGTCTATGCAGTTGCTTCCCCAGCTTCTTCTGCATTATTTCAGCCTTATCTGGGACAAGCTTTAGCCAGTTAGCTAGCTTTCATCCAAATCTGGGGTTTTAGGTAAGACTGGAGGTGACATAGGCCCAGAACTGTGGGTGAACCCATTAAAGACTGTGTAGTTTGCCTCATTTTGCTAACTCTTTCAGTCTCCTCTGTATATATGGAAAAGGATGGGTGATGATATGAAATTCTGTGTACCCAAAATGAGAGGAACTTTAAGATATGAACAGTTTCCACACGTGATCCTCTGCTAGTCTGTCATTCCTCATCTATTAGTCTACCTCTTCCAAGGACCGTGATTGTTTCAGTTGTCACCTCCTAGTTAGTGCTAACAAAAGCATCTGATATAAAACATTAAGATGCATGACCAGCTCTGCTGGATAGGAAAGGCCCTACCCAGCCCGTGGGCTTAAAAAGAGACTGCAGTCTATCTTGGGCTGAAGACTGCTGCTTCTACTGGCACCCCAGGCCACATGGATTGTAGCAAACCCCAGCTTGGCAGGGAATTGCTCAGGGCACCCTTTGGCATTGCCGTTTGTGAGGACAGAGATGTGGGAGAAGTGTTTTAATTGAGCATTGTGTCCCTTTGTAGTGAAGGGGGATAACAAGTGGATCTGTTGTGGGGGGGCAGTCACAGCCCCCCTTTGGGGGTGGGTATGGCTTTGAAGGGACAGCAAAGGACTCTCCCCTGCTTGTGAGGCGCAGGAGTGGGTAGGAAGGTGAGGGATATGGGGTGGGGGGAGATGCTGGAATTGTTATTTACTTTTATAGAGGTATTGCATGTGGGGTGGGAAGTGAGGGTGGATTGGTCAGGGGGAATGAGGTGGGGTAGATTGCTTTTGAATTTGGGGGGTTTCCTTGACAGGAGACTTGTTCTAGTTTCTAATTTCAGTATCTTTCTTTCTGTTTCTAAAATATATTTTTTGGGGAGGGAGCTATTGTAAGATGCCCTGTGATTTTTTTGGAAGGGTGAAATAGACATCTAATATATAAATAAAAAACAAATGTTTAAAAGAATGAGCTGGAAGATCTTGTTTTAGCACTATCTGCAACTGGAAAATTTTATCAGTGCAGTTTTTGTCACAGGGCAAGGTCTAAAAACCTTATTAGCTTGAGTAAAGACCAAGCTTGAATGATTCTCATATTACCAGATTTGCCCTGCTGTAATTTTTTTCTGCCAGCTATACCTACAGGAGAATCTCTACACAAAAGAGTAGCCAGAAAGTTATTAGCAGCATAACTTGACTTCTTGAGCAATTCCTGTTTAGGAGATTTTAGGAGAAAATTAGGCAATTCCTGGAGACTAAATATTTTGGAGTCTTGGTTTAGACCTCTATGCCTGAAAGCTTTGGTCTGGGATCTTACTAATTAGGATTCTATTTCCAGTCTTAATTTATAGTATTGGCCTGTAACCACCATCATGCTTTTAAATATGTGCGCTGAAGTGGTTAAAAACAGTGATGTTAAAGTTGGAGGTTTAATTAGTAAGAGGCTTATTGACAAGTTATGATTTATGTCTAACGGTAAAATAATATGATGCAATCTGTCAGCATAGATAGTTGTATTAATTATGCTGACAAGACAGCACATCTATTTTTTCTGGGCAAGAGGGAGGTTTTGTGTGCATTTTTATAGTGCTCTCAAGGGATTTGTGCGTTGCTTACAAAACAGCATTAAGTCACCTACAGTGGCACTTAAGGAATGCTTCTGTGGAGAGGGAACTGTGGGTGGAGGGTAGGAGGAACAGAATAAATTATCTTTTCCTTTTGGTTATGCAGTGCTTTTTGAAAAACTAAGTTAACTGCCTTGATCTAAAACTTGCTAATAGTAGTGTAATTTATGTCTGTTTTCCACACTGATTTTTACATATTATATTGGGTCTGGAGTGAACAGATGACCAGCACTAAAATTGCTGCAGTAGGTTAATACAGCATGTCATCACTAGGTGGCAGGGAGCAGAGATATTAGAGCTATGTTTGTGTGTATGAGGCTAGAAATTGACATAGCTGAATGGAGCAATTCTGCTGTGCTGTGCCTGATTTACTTCAGTGGACGAAATGCATGTTGCCCCTTTTCCCACCCTTGATGGTGCAGGTCAAGGGCTGACATGATCTTTCTGCTTTTACTGCTGTCCCAGACCTGTCCTGTGGGTCTGGGGCAGCAGCAAAAAGTGCTTCCCCACTCTGGGCAGAGGAACACCTGGCATTGGGTCTGGGGCAGCAGGGAATGCTGGGTGTTTTCCTTGCCCAGAGTGGGTCTGGGGCAATGGGGGAATGCTGGGTCTTTCCCCATTCAACCAGCCCTGCAGGGCTGGCTGAGTGGGGAAGTACTTTTCCTCTGTGCCACAGATCCACAGAACAGATATGGAGCAGTGGAGAAAGCTGGGATTTTCCCCTATTCCAAACCCATGGCTTGGGGTAATAGAAGTCCACTGGAATAAAGTAGCAGAGTCTGTTACTACCTTTTGTTGCACCCCTATTTTGTCCTGTTATGTGGCACAGCAAAGGTTAAGGATGTTTATTTGCTCAACATTTGTGCCACTTTAAAATTTTTAAGGAGGCACAAATGAGAAATCGGAGACCGCTGTTTCCACCTTAATCTAACCTATATACTTTTACTCCCCC
>NW_017729032.1:139131460-139144666 GCF_001723915.1 Gavialis gangeticus
CCCCCCCCCCCCCCCCCCCAATTCCCTGGATTCTATTAAGTTATACTGGCTTGAGGGTTTACATTGCGTGTACCTCTTGACACCAGTGTATGTAGTGCTGTGTATCCAGGTCATAAGTGGGAAGCTTTGATTCTGAGGTTGTCCAATTACTGTTACTGCAAAGGAGGATTTTTACCTGTGCAGAGATAGATGTTTTAGATCTGAGTGTGCTCTGCTTATCTGTGTGAAGGGAATTGAATGAAATGCCCATATCCATCTTCATGCTTAATGCATCAAACCATTCCATCTGCTCCTACAACTATTACTTCATTAGTTCTGCCCTGCTTCCAACACCTTTTAGGCTCCTACTTTTTTAGCCATTTTAGACCAAATTATGAGGTAGGGTCAATGCTTGGTATCCCCGAAAAGAGAATTTAACTTTAAGCAGTATTACTTGTACCTAATCCCCTTTACTTCTATTTTTTTGTAAGCGCTATTTAACCATATATTTACCTCTGTCTGACAGGTTGGCAGTTTGTATCGGGTTTTGTGTATTGTCTTGAGCAAGTAATGTTAACTTCAGGTGGAGAGCTCTGGCACAACAACTGCATGTATGATCTAGGGGAAGATAGTTGTGTAAACATGAAGCCCTGTTTAGCATGTTTATTATAAATGTGTAGGATATATGATAAAAGCTTAATCTACTCAATTTTCTAGAAGATGTATGAAAAAAGCTAAATTTGTCCTACTGTCAAAAAAGGTCAGATTACAACTATTTAACTTGACTTCCCTTGCAAGCACTACTTTAAAAAAGCTTATTCAGCATTAAATTTGTCAGTATAAATATTGACACAGTGTTATAGCTGCAAACAAGTCACTTTGTATTGTTTGATCCCATCTGATTTGTAAATTTTTAAAACAATGTTGGGTTTGAGTCATTGCTTTGCTAGGAGACCTCCCAGGCACACTAGGGTGCTGAAAGAAGTTGGACTGATGAATTGGCACAGGGAACTCTGCCCTCTTTGTTAGTATTAACCTGATTCCGTAGCTTGGTTTTAGAGAGTTCTGTGCTCCTAAAGATACTGCCTTTCAGCAGAGAGAGTGCAAGGTGGATCCTGCTCATTTGCACATATTAAGACCCACATGTTTCTTTGTTCAGAGGAGCTGGTGTCATAGTTTCAGTGCTCTGGCCAAATTTCAGTTTGGATAATTGTGTTCTGACAACTTAAATTCCACTGATGGGTCAGATGGGTAAAATACTCCTTACCTCTTATCTAAAACCTTTTTGTGCTGGTGTTGTGTAAGGCAAAGTAGATGTGTCCTTGGAGTCTCAGTCTAAATTTATCAATCAGTTTTGAATGCTTCAGGATTAAGATGTAATGCAGATGTTTGATTCTAATGATAAGCTGAACAGGAGAACCTTAAGGAGGAAAAGGCATCTCTTGTCTCTTTCTCATGCAGAAGTAGAAATTCAAATCTGTTGACACACTTCAAATTATATTTTCTTGTTGATTATTTTATTGTTATTCCTCCCTTTTTCTTCTTTTTGCCTTTTTAAGACTGAAAAAAGAATCATTCAATATTGAAGGCTTTGCAGAAAGTCAGCTAAAACATTCATAGATTCATAGATGTTGGGGTCGGAAGGGACCTCAACAGATCATTGAGTCCAACCCCCTGAATTTATAGGCAGCCACAAGGTCGCCTTTCAACCTTCTCTTGCGGAGGCTGAAGAGGTCCAGGTGCCCTAGTCTCTCCTCATAGGGCTTGGCCTGCAAGCCCTTAACCATACGAGTGGCCCTCCTCTGGACCCTCTCGAGTCTATTGATAGCCTTCTTGAAGTACGGTGCTCAAAACTGGATGCAGTACTCCAACTGCGGTCTGACCAGTGCCTGATAGAGGGGAAGTATCACCTCTTTGGTTCTGTTTGTCATGCATCTGATGATGCACAATAAAGTGCATTTAGCTTTTCTGATGACTTTTTGTCACACTGATGACTCATGTTCATCTTGGAGTCCACTAGGACTCTGAGATCCCTTTCTGCTTCCGTGCTGCCAAGCAGGTCATTTCCTAGGCAGTAGGTGTGCTGGACATTTTTCCTCCCTAGGGGCAGCATTTTGCATTTCTCCTTGTTAAATTGCATTCTGTTGTTTTCTGCCCATTTGTCCAACCTGTCCAGATCTGCCTGTAGTTGTTCCCTGATCTCTGGTGCGTCCACTTCTCCCCACAGTTTTGTATCATCCGCAAACTTGGACAGAGTACACTTCACTCCCTCGTCCAAGTCACCGATGAAGACATTGAAGAGCATCGGTTCAAGGACCGAGCCCTGCGGGACCCCGCTACCCACTCCCTTCCAGGTTGATACCGACCCGTCCACTACCACTCTATGGGTACGACCCTTTAGCCAATTTACCACCCACCGGACTGTGTAATCATCCAAGTCACAGCCTCTTAACTTGTTGACCAGTATGGGGTGGGACACTGTATTGGAGGCCTTCCTGAAGTCTAAGTAAATGATATCAACTCCTACTCCTGTGTCAAGGTGTTTTGTAACCTGGTCATAAAAGGAGGCTAGATTAGTCAGGCATGATCTACATGCTATGAACCTGTGCTGGTTTCCCCTCAGCATAATTTTTCCTACTGGGCTCTCACATATATGAGCCTTAATAATCTTTTCAAAGACTTTGCCAAGGATGGAGGTGAGACTGACTGGCCTATAGTTGCTTGGATCCTCCTTCCTCCCCTTCTTGAAACTAGGGACCACATTGGCCCTTTTCCAGTCCTCCAGGGCCTGTCCCATGCACCACGAGTGCTCAAACATTCTTGCCAGTGGCTGTGCAATGATATCAGCCAGTGCCTTCAGTACGCTCAGATGGAGCTCATCTGGGCCTGCTGACTTAAACACATCCAGTCCTTCCAAGTGACTCTGCAACATCTCAAGGTTATGTTAATGTACTCATCCTCATCCCAAATGCAAGTAAGTCTGCTCCCTCTCTTTGCATTCGACTGCCAGGTGGGCAGGAAAGGGGTGGTGTTACTTTTATACATTGTCCCAGCTGTGAGTTGGCTGTTGTAGGGAGCAGAATCCCAGCAACTTGCAGCCGTTTCCTCTTTTCTTTTGTTTTTACTGCTATGACATCCCTTTCCCCTTTATGTTTATTTTTGGCTTTCAGTCTTGGAAGGCTGTGTGGTACTTAAGCCCCCCTCTATACATTATATGTATTATGCAATTACCTGGTTAACCAATTAATTACAGAATTAAATGAGATTGGTTATACATGCAAATTGACTATGGTGCCTTTAAAAAGTAGCTATAAACTTATTGCTGGAAAATATGTAATAACTTTATAGCTGGTTTCTATCCAGTTTTAATTTGCATGTGTAGCCTGTCTATCCCCCTTCCATGGTTGGGAGCAGTTTCCACTGATCAGAACTCCCATCTCCCAGTTGTGGGGGCCATCTGCATCCGCAAGCCTGATGCTGGCTCCCAGCCATGGGAGCACATGCCCTCTCAGCTGGGAGCCCCATCAGCTAACATGGTCCCTGCTGTGGGGGGGCCCAGCCAAGGCTGGGAGACTGCAGCTGCTGTCATTTCCCAGTCCCAGACCACAGCAGCTGCAGTCTCCAAGCCTTGGTGGTGTGTGGGTCGGCCCCCACAGCTGGGAGCCATATCAGCTAATGGGACTCCTAGCTGTGGTGTGATAGGATCTGATTCACAATCTGACAGTTGCGCCTCCTGGTGTGCATGTGTGTTATGGCGGGAGGTGTGATTGTGAGGATATGCATTAGATTCCATCATGCCTTTACTTGCACATGTAGAGGGAGCCTAAGTATTGCTTAGTGGCTAAAAGTCTGATTATTCTATGGAGCTATTTCTGCTGTAGCTTTGCTGGCATAGTTATGGTGGCAGAGCCCTTCAGTAGATATACATACTGTGTTTGGCCATAGAAGGGTTTTTTCTTCTGGCTTCATTATTCCACCTTTGAACAACTGAAGCCAAGTTGGCAGAAGCCCTCTTTGGTCAGCATAGCTTTGTCTATGGTTCCCAACATTTTTTAGCCCCAAGATGTCCCTTGGTAACTTTTTCTGAATTTAAATTCCTAGCAGTTCTCATCAGGGGTGCTGCAACATTCAGAAAGGATATGGAGGGTCCTTTTCAAACTAAAATGTTGAGAAGCCTGGCTCTAGCTAGTGCCAGGTACAGGAGCTGCCACGCCTTGCTCTTTTTACTGCTTGCCCACTCCCCGGCCCCTTTCCTGATGTTAAGAGAATTGAATTCAATTTTTAAGTATATTCCTTACTCTTGATATTGGAACAATGTAGATGTGCAGCGTAGAGACTAGAAAGTCAATTTTGCAAGGGCATCTTGAAATGATCTTTTCAGCAATATCCTTGGCTCAGATAAACGTATCATTGCATAGGCTTATTGTGTATGTCAGTTGGTTTATTACCACCGCCTGCGTTCCTGACCTCCTTTGTAGCTTTTCTCTCACCTTCACCTCTACTGATTTTCTGTGTACTTCTTTTGCTTCAGTCAAGGCTGCATATAAAGCAGGGAAATAGGAACTGAGCACTGTTCTCTAATTTCTTTATTTCCTTGAACTCCGTATTTCAATGCATAAACACTAATTGACCTGAAATCATCACATCCAACATATTGGTAGGGTAATTTGTTTAGTAAAGGATGTGGATGCAGACTGATGCTTTTTCATTACAATATTGATGCACAAAAATGAGGATTTTGGCAGTCTTAAGAAATTGTGTGCTTACGTTTGTTTGTTTGTTTGTTTTTTTTATAAGGGTACAAGCTTGGTTGATGAAGGTGGTGGTGTGGATGGATTAGATAAAACAAGGCACTTGACTTGGTATCTCATGATACTGAGTAGGAAGTTAGAATAATAGAACATCAGCATAGCACATGTTAATCAATAGATCTCGGAATATAATTGTGACTCGGGAAGTCTCATGCAGGGACTGTTTGTCTTTAGGTTTTTGTTGGGATTGGTGACTTGGAAGACACCATAAAATTGCTATTAGTTTGTTTTTTAAGTTTGCAAAATACCCAAATATCAGAAAAGTGGTAAATAATGAAGTGGATAGGTCTGACTGGCTCACTGAGCAGTTCGGTGGGTTCTGAAATGAGTGGAAGAATATAATCACATTTGGTTTTACTTGAAGGAGCAAGTCCTCCATCTAGAAATGAGGAATGAAAGTGTTACTTAGTGGATTGGGTACTCTTATGGGAAGCAGTGACTCAAAAGATTTGAGGGTCATGGTAAAAAACTATAACTAGATGCTAGTGCCCAGCACAGTGCTAGGGCCAAAAGGCTTAAGGTGATTCTTGGATATACACATCATAACATCAAGTAGAAGTAAGGTTATGTTGTTGATATTAGGCACTGGTACAACTATTGTTGGAATACTTTGTCCAGTCCCAATGGTAACATTTAAAAAACGTTTAAATATTGGAACAATTAAAGAGTTGGAAGATTTGCCAGAGAGAGAGAGATGCAAGGAACTGAGTCTATTTAGCGTAAGGAATGATCTGACTGATTA
The DNA here is from genome assembly GCF_001723915.1 of Gavialis gangeticus. Lineage (NCBI taxonomy): Eukaryota > Metazoa > Chordata > Crocodylia > Gavialidae > Gavialis > Gavialis gangeticus. The sequence continues at coordinate 139,136,993 of NW_017729032.1, forward strand.
TATGCAAATACTTATATGAGGAACAGGTATGTTTAACGTAGTCGTATTTCTGACTTTGTTTCTGAAGCATGTGTTTTATGGTCAAATACGGTTGCATTATAGTGCAATTCCCATCTAAAATTTTAGAATGTGTTTAAACTTCTGTCAAAACAGCTTGGAAGATTGTTTATGTAATATGAATTTTGTGTGCAAGATAAAATTCATTGAATCAAAAGATAATGCTGATTTAAATATTCAGTTTAAATACCTTGGTTGAAAGGATCTCACAAGTTGACCACTAATTTTGCTACCCTCTTTGTTGCTAGTATAATGTAATTGGTCAGACCCCTGCTCTTGATGGTCTTGGAATAAAGATATTAGGTAAAGGACAAAGGGTTAATTCCATTGTGAACAGAGTTATTTCTCGTTTTAGAGTACAGTATTGCATTTAAAATCACAGGTTTAGCAATAGCTGTCTTAAAGCTTCAGTTAGCAGCTACATTTGCCTGTCACACATTGATACTCTTTCACTCTCCCCATCCCCAACTTTAAGTTGGTGGTTATTGGCTTTCAGAACAGTTGTGACCCTGAACAATTTCTAGAGGTAGCTCATTCTACATGTTGTGCTTTTGAAATTATTTGAAGAGACTGGGGTTATAGAAGAGGTCATATAGCTAACTACCTTGCAGAGTTAATATTTTGGGATTGATGTGCAAAATGAAAAAAACTTGCCTTGATTTATTGGACCTAGCTTAGATTCTCTGTTAGATTCTCTATTTATTGGACCTAGCTTAGATTCTCTGTTAGATTCTGTATTTATTGGACCTAGCTTAGATTCTGGCAGTTAGGGGATTGCTTTTTAACTTGTGACATGAGCATGCTTTTAATGGGGAATTAATTGAGTGACCCATACATATGGGGACCAGAAATGCCATTTTTACAGAGTCACTTTTCAGGGCTGCACTTGTTGTCAAGGTGAGCATGATGCATCACACACCAGATATGATTGTTGCAAACATGCATCAGTATCTGTCCAAAACTAGCAGATTTTTAATAATAGGGAAAAGAATATTTAGAATTTTATGTTCTTCAGTTTTTGTTGTAGTGTCTGTTAGGATGCTCATTTTGGATGGCCTGTTTCTTCTAATCGCATAATATCTGTAAGCATCTTTGTAGGTACCCAGAGGTACCTTTTAGCTGCACAGGAATAGAGGTGGCTTCAGAATTGTGGAGCACAGATGTATGGGTTGTGCTTCAAACTCAGCCCGCAGAGCCAGTCTGACCTTCTGGGCTATTGGTGAGCTGCTGGAAGTTGGGAGGTGGGGGTAGAGGGTCATGGCCTGCTGCAGAATTGGGGTCCTTCAGTGGCAGGAGGGTGAATGAGAGTTGATGCTGTCTTGGTTGCCCTGCAGTTGTTTGACCTGTGTGTGTATCTTACTTCTGACTCTGGCATGGAGTGGCACTAGAAGAACTGGAGCTGCCATTGCCACTTTGGGCCATGAGCTGGAGCCACCCCCATGTCCTAGAATGGATCTGGCCTGCAAGGACCCCCATAGCATGGATTCAGCTTGGGGCATGAGTTGTTTGACACTGTGCTCCAGTGTATGTTGGTTCTTCTTGGTCACAGTGGAGGCCTTCACAACCTTCTGATCATGATCGGTTTCCACTCGTGTGAGTACAAAAGTGCACCTCTGACCAGTAATGTGGTAGAAATGGGCAAGTTTGTAGTTTCCATCTGCTGGTCTTCTGTCTCCTTAATTTAGTTTATATACAGTAAAAGCCGTGTTAACTGGCACTGTTAAACAGCATGCTCTGTTAACCGGCATGCCAGTTGACACGGCAAAAGAGAAACCGGAAGTGGGACTTCTGGTTTTGTTGAATCCCACAGCCCGGGGGAAAGCAGCCTGCGCGGGGTAAACCAGCCTGTGCGGAGTTCGCCCTCTCTTTCCCTCGGCGCACTGACACCAGGGGAGGGGCGACACAGTTAATCTGAGATGTGGACGTGGCAGGATGGGCGTCTTTGCCCAACCAGGCAAAGATTCCTCTCGGATAACTAGCACATCTGGTTATCTGGCACCCCCCATTTCCCATGGGTGCCGGATAATGGAGCTTTTGCTGTACATAAAAAATTTCCCACACAGAGTTCTTCTGAAATAGTGTCTTTATTACTTACTGCTTTTGTCAGCAGCTGTTAAATTTTGTCTAGCTATAACAATTATTATAAGGGGTTCTTCTTGGAAAAACGATACATGTATTTATTTCTTGCAAGCATTGCTTTCATTGTCCCCTCATTGTCTAACTTCCTGTGAAGTAACAAATTCAATGTGCTTTCCTGGTCAATTTTTAGATGGCATTGTGCATGTTGGGATGACCCAATCAGATTGCTCCTTGTATCCCATATAGTCTCATCACAGCAGGAAAGTTAAGCCTTTTTCACATCCTGTTATTCTTGAGTTAAATTGGCTTTGGAGAGCTTTTTGCTGTATGAAAATTCACAATGAAGGTGAGAACATATTTATATTTTATTTTAGATTGGCATACATTCATTTTGCAAACTTTGTCCCTGTTTTAAAACCGTGATGTTTTAAAAAGAGCTTGAATATTCGTTGTATATTTATGTAATGTCGTTTTGCATCCGGATCTGCTTGCCTAATTCAGTTGGTATTAGTGGCAGAACCCAAATGTCTTCATCAATATTTGATGCCATTGGGACATCATTTTTATGTTTAATAATTAAAAGTAGCGTGTTTAGGAAAAAGTTAAATCATTATTCATAAACTATTCCCCCACTCATTTTTATTAATGATCTAATAACCTATTAGAGGACTACGTTTTATCAAGTATTTTTGTATCTATAGCTGCTAGTAAGGGCTTCAGTCCTGTAACTGTTTTTTTTTTAAGTGTTACTATTGGGATTGTATTCCAACAATAGTTGTACCAGTGCCTAATATATCAACAATATAATCTTACTTCTACTTGATGTTATGATGTGGATATCCAAGAATCACCTTAAGCCTTTTGGCCCTAGCACTGTGCTGGGCACTAGCATCTAGTTATAGTTCTTTACCATGACCCTCAAAACATAAGTTATACTCTGAGGTTTCATTAAAGTTGTAGGGCTTTTTGGGTAGGAGTGAGGGTCTGCCTTGGTAGACCTTTTCTGTTATGCTTGGTAATTTTTCCACCTTAAAAATACCACAGTAAATCATTACTTACAAGAAGTCTGTATGTTTGCTAGAATGCATTCATTTTTCATAATGTCTTAATGGATTCAGTTCAGCAAGAATCATTAAATTGATTTTTGGTCTCTTCTATTTGGGTGTAAATATGTAATCTTTATCGTCCTTTCAGTGCTGTGTGATTCTTTCTTCTCATTATTTTAATATAAAACAGCTTGTTCACAAGACAGTAGCAACACATTCTCCATTCCCCAAGTATGGAAAATGGCAGTTTCTTTCATCTTGCATAGGATACGTGCAATGTTTTTCTTTGCTTTAAAAAAACCATCTAATCCACAGTAAATCCTAAAGGACTTGTAGTAAAGGGGACTCCATGACCCTTACTGTTTCTTCTAATTTTAAATAAGCTTATTTATGCATTTAATTATCTGGTATGGTAATATTTCAACTCAAGCTGTGCTCTCTTGGAGGCTGTGCATATCTAGTCATTGACTAAGTGCTGGATTCTGTAGGTGTTCTGTAAGGCCACTCCGAAGCCTTGTCTATACTACTGAAAACTAGAGCTAGCAACCAGTACAGGTGAATTGAAACGGAGCATTGTTGAACTGCAAGTACAGCCAAGGAAAGGCTGAAGTCTGCAATTTTTGTGAAAATCCTTGTGGGTTTTATTTTTTGGTTTGGGTTGGTTTTGAATTTTGCTCTGTTTTTGTTTTATTTGGATAAAAATGCCTAAGAGATATGGAACCTTTATAAAAGATTTTCTTTACTAGGCAATTTTCTGTTGAACAAGACCTCCCCTGATTTGTTTATTCTTTGTTGGATTACCTCTGCTCATGTTGCAGCCCCTGTCAGATTCCAGTGAATCTGCTAAATACCTTGTCATCAACAATCTCAGATGTACTTTGTTCTGGAAAAACATCTAGTTTATGACAAGGACATGAGTAGAAGAACAGCCTATGATTTGTCAGTGACCAGGCATGGAAATTTCACTGTACTTTGCTTATATCTCTTCCTTAATTTCCTCCCTCATCTTCCCGGGGGAGAAAAACATGGCTGCCTTATCTCATGTTTCTCTGAATACTCCCTGCAGGAGCACAGACACATTCTGATATGCCTGTGAAATGGGTCTCTTACCAGGAAGATAAATAGGAAGTTGTTGACCATAGTTGGTCTCCTGGAATATAGTAGCCTTCTCCCTTTTATATCAAACAAAAACAGCTATAGTTTTTTTCTGGCTTTATTGTCCCCTTTCTAATCTTGCATCTGGGAATTCTGTAACTGCTTTCAACATAAAGGGGTATTTATTGCAAGTGGTCCTATTTTTGTGAGTTTCTGAATATTTCCATTACTTCAAATATTCAGGGTCATTTTTTTTATATCTAAAAATCCAGATGTTTGATATCATCACCTAGCTCTTCAAAGTTAGAGCCAGAATTCGCCACAATTAGGTTGGTGAATTTGGATCCCTCCCTGGCAATACTTTTTTAAAGGATCCAGATGAATGTTATTTAGCTGCTGGTTTGTTCCAGTAATGCAGCTAGCTGCTCATTGCAGAAAACTTCACTCACTGACCCTTTTGAAGGACCATGTCGTCTTATAAAAGCACAAACAGCATTTTTAGGGTTACATTTAATGCAGTATGGTCTTTGTATTGTTTCTACACATACATTAATTAGTTCAGTGGTTTTCAACCTTTTTCATTTGTGGCCCCCTAAAAAAAAAAAAAAGTCAAATTGAGGTATGGACCCCCTTGGGCATTTTGAACGGAGGTGCTGGACCCATCTGAATTGTAAGTGTGGGTATTCCCATATTTTGACTGTTGGTAGCCATCTTTTGCAGACCCCTTAGACAGTCTGTGGATCCCCAGGAGTCTGCAGACCACACGTTGAAAACCACTGGATTAGCTTATTCTACACGTGTTAATTAGACACCCTGGAAGTGGAAACGTATCTTAGATCAGGACTGTCCAACATCTGAGTGACCTAGGTCCAATGTCAGCAAGTCTTTGGAGAGTAGGAAATGGAAGATGGAGGAGGGAGGGGGAGCCCAGAGACTGGCAACAGCAGCAGGGAGCACTGGAGGGAGTTGGTGTCTGGAATGGGTGTGTTGGGAGCACAGGTTAACCCCCTAAGGGTTGCATATGGTCCATGGTATGTCAGTTGGATGGCCCTGTCTTATGTTATACAGCACTGTTAATAGTCCTCAGTGTACCATTCAACATATAAAATAGAATTATTATTCTTATTTTTGGGTTCAAAACTGAAAAGAAAATCTAGGGGTGGTGAAATGTAACTAGTAAAGCTGGACCAACTTCCTATAATTAATTATTTTGTTTGTCTGTGTTTAGCTCACTTTTTATCCCTGTTTTTAGATGTAAATGTATTTTTAAAATGTGAGCAAAGGCTATGTACAGACATTAAAAAAACCCAAGGCAAAATTGATCCAATCTATGTGGGTTTCTCTAAGCTGTGTAGATTAGATCAGGAGTGAATGGAATGTATGTTGGCTTGCCCTTTGTCGGGGGGAGGGCGGGTAGATGCCTGCACTGGCCCAGGCCAGAAGGGGTGGGGAGGAGGCCTCCTGCATGCTTCATAGTGTGCCTGAGATTGCCAAGGCCAGCCAAATGGCTGCACCATCCCTGATTGGTTGCCAGGCACATGCCTCTTCCTGCTGCTTGTCTTCCTGTAGCTGTCCTCTGTAGGCATCTAGTGGAGAGAGGCATATTTGCCCCCGACTTGCAGCAACAAGGGAGTTGCTGGGCTTTGTTCAGGGTGGGGGTGCAGGGGTTCACCCCAGGCAGGCCAGAAGTGGTAGTGGGGGTGGGGTTCAGGGCTTGCAAGCTGCTGGGGGGAGGCAGTGGGAGGAGCACACCTCATGTTCCTGGCCACGGTTGGTGGGGCACAGTGTCCCTCCCCTGTCTTGGTTTTGCCTGAGCCCCTAGACTGTTTGTTGGAGTGGCTCCAGGAATGGCTCAGAGGATTAACTCCCTACTAGTGCCAAGTTCCTGGCTAAAGCCCGTTCCCATGTAGCCTCAAGGGCATGACTGACCCCACCTTCCCAGGGACTGGAGCCCCGCAGCTAGAGGGAAGAAGCTTCAGCCAGGAATTTCAGTGGTGGCCCTGGGGGTGGGATTGGAATCCTTTGACCCCTTCCTGGAGCCACAAACACAGGACTCTGGGTGGGGTGCAGCCGTACCCTTGCATGGGAAGGGGCTTCAGCTAGGAACTTGGCTTTGGTTTGTGGGAGGAGGTGGGGAAGAAGGAATCATTTGAGCCCTTTCCGGAGCTGCTCTAGCGCATGGTTGTGGAAGTTGAACAGAACCGGGACAGGGGAGGGACACTGTCCTTCAGACTTGGGCCGGGAATGTGGGGTCCACCACTGGCAATTTCTCCCCAGAACAGCTCATGAGCCCCGCTCTGGTCCCCGCTCCCATCCTCCCTGGCTGACAGGTAGAGAGTTTGGGGCAGGGCCAGTTAAGTGCTTGGCCAAAGCAGCCAAGATATGGCTCTCTCTGATGGGAAACTAGTGCAGGGGCCCCACCAAAGGCACCTGGGATGTTGGTGGACAGTGACCTAACATGAATTAATCAGGGATCTGGGACAGCAGTTTGACGGACGGGTCTAACCTAAACCGATTAAGTGTGATAACTACATCCATTCAGGTCTAGCTTACCCTGGGTTCCACTATTTTTAAACCAGTGTGTGCGCACTGAACTTCTGTTCCGGTACAGGTTTAGACAGGTTTCTGTTCACTTACACTGGTTTATATGTAATTTCTGTACCTGGCCAAAAGTTCATGCCAATTCTTATCACGCAAACTTAAGAGAATTATGAAGATATTTTGCACATTAAATGTTTATATCAGTGTATTACTTATTATTCATAGCATTCATGAAAGTTAGTGGTACTATCTTTCAGTATTTTTTTCCCCCTATGTTGCTGGTAAATATTGTGTGTGTGTGTAATGTATCTTTGTCTTTTGTTTTCAGACTTTTGATGCAAATGACCTGTATCAAGGGCAGAACTTCAACAAGGTTCTCAGCTCCTTGGTTGCTTTAAATAAGGTAACTGCAGGTAAGTACAAGCTGTTTCTCTGATGCATATTATGGGTAAGATGACCTATATTGTCATCTTTAAACAACTCTGAAATGTTAGCACTACAGACTTTTGGTTACGGTAAAATTAGAATTGGCAGTAGTATTTGAAGAGTTTGTCTCTATATATCACTTCATCTTCTGGATTTTATTTTGGCTTAGTTTTAAACTAGTTTGCAGTGGCTTTTAAAAATCCTCTACTCTTGCTCTCCGGAGGTAGACTTTATAGTGAAACACATACAGATTTTTTTTTTTTGAGAACATTTTGTAAAGTTCATGAACAATATTTTTGGGTTTTAAAAATATCCATATTGGTTCAATCCTGCACTCTTCCTTTGCATAGGCTAATCCAGGTTCCTCCTTTACATTTTTTTTATTTTGCATGAATTTTATAATCCTGAATTTATGAAAGAAGCAAGTTGT
>NW_017729032.1:139149666-139151151 GCF_001723915.1 Gavialis gangeticus
CCATTGCTTCTTCCCACCAGCACTCTTCCCTGCCATGGACAGGTCCTCACCAGCTGGAAGCAGTGCCCATGCTGCCACTGAGGGGGATACAAAGGAGCAGAAGAAGTGGCAGTTATACAAACAGCATCTTCAGATTCCTGGACTTGGTAAAGCTCCTGGAGAGTCTGAGCTTTAAGGAGAAATTTCTTTAAGCACTTGGAATTTTTATCTACTAAACATGAGAAGAAACATTTTCTGTAGACAGAGGTAAATAGAAGTCAACCATATAATTTAGTTTCTTGGTATGGCATGTGTTCATTTTTTATTTTATCTGCTTAAAGGGAAAATGTGATTTATATCTGCAGATACTTTTGTTGTACTGGTTTAGTCAGTTAGTAGGAACACAACATCAAAATTTCTGTCAAAATGTGGAAAACATGGGAAAAGAACTTAACACTGGCATATTTTTGAAAAAGTAAGTTTCCTGTTTTAAAGCTTTTCAATAAAACTAGAATCTGGAGAAAAGTCCCTTGTTTTTTATTCTTTTGCTTTCTTTTTGAAACCTCTTTGAACTCTTTTTGGAAAAAATAAAAAGGCAGGTCAGACCAAATGTCTAGCCCAGTGTTCTGTCTGTGACAGTGACAAATAATGGATGCTTTAAAAGAAAAATATTAGAAACAGAACATGTTTAGATCCATCATTTTCATACCCTCCCAGTCACCAGCAGTGAGGGAGGTAACCTGATATTAGGCTACTGGCCTTTGGACTTACTAAACCAAACTTTTAATTTTTGAAAATGAAAGTAGTCTTCCTGCCTTTTTGAACTTTTTTTTTTATTTTTAGTCACCAAAAATTATCCATTTCAAACACTGGAAAAGTTTGTTACTTTTCAAGAAGCTTTTTCCCTTCCTATGATCAGTTTGCCTCATCCCATGTGAATGATCTTTCCTCATTTGCATTAGGGTACAATGACAGGGCACTTAAAAGGAAGCCTGCATTGTCTTTGCTGTGCTGTATTTGATACAGTTTGGTAGTGAATAAATAAATGGGTTTATTCTCTTCGATTGCCTAAACTAAATTAATTTGAAAATGTTAGAAAGGTTTTAGCAGAGTCCTTGTTATCTGAGATTTTTGCAGTATGCGTTCAAGAAAAAATTACAGTTCAGATGTGTTGAAGGAACTGTACCAGAATAGAAGAGAAATATTTTTCCCACAGATGTAAGCCAAAGACGCTCCTATCCTAGCATTAAAAAAAATCTTGTTTTCAGGTGAGAGAATTTCAGGAAGCAGTCCACATCTCTTTAAAGTAAATTTCCATGTAGTGTCTTTCAAAGTTGCCCACATGTTTAAGCCAAGCAGGATAAGTGACACACGAAAGAAGGAAATGCCTGATGGCTTTGGTTTGCAGAACTGGATGTAGGGGCAGGGTTAGGGGAGGTAGCTGGGACTGCATCTAGCGCTAGCATTGGATTTGGTGGTGTGTTCCTGTACTTTGCTGCAGATGTG
>NW_017729032.1:139156151-139156623 GCF_001723915.1 Gavialis gangeticus
GGATAAGTGACACACGAAAGAAGGAAATGCCTGATGGCTTTGGTTTGCAGAACTGGATGTAGGGGCAGGGTTAGGGGAGGTAGCTGGGACTGCATCTAGCGCTAGCATTGGATTTGGTGGTGTGTTCCTGTACTTTGCTGCAGATGTGACCATGAATTAGACTTTTTCCAAACATAGTACAAAGATGTTTCAGGTTTACTTTTTGTCCTTTCACTTGAGATGTCTTGGTTACTGACAGTACTTATCAGTAGACTTTTAAAGGCAGCTGTAACAATAACCTTGGTAGTAAACTTGTGATCAGTAAGTAAAATATACTGGCTTTTGCAATTCTGTTTTGTTTCTATTTCTTCAGATATTTAAGCTCTGATTTTTCCTTATGACTTTTTTCATTTATAATAATGGATTCACATGGCACCCTTTTATGTGCATTATAGGGTAGGAAGTTTCCAAATTACTTTGAAGTGTGACTGGT
>NW_017729032.1:139161623-139168462 GCF_001723915.1 Gavialis gangeticus
CCCCCCCCCCGAGTAACAGTGTGCTGATGTCAATATAAACTTAAATGAGAAGAAAAGTAGTTCTAATAAAACTATTTTCAACATATGATATACCAAGCGTGTCCAACCCATCCAGCCTGTGAGCTGGTCTGCAGGCTGGACTTAGGCTGACCCCCTGTGGAGTACTTGTGGCATCAGATCTAAACCATGAGTTGTATACAACATGCTCCAGTCCCTGGGGCAGTCATGGGGCACATACCAGTGGTGCATGGGCTAAAGCTGGCGCTGCAGGCAGCACAGGGGGTCTGTCCAGTGCCAAGCAGCACACAGGGCCTGGGTCAGCACGAGGGGTTGGTCCAGTGATCCACTGGTTGGATCACATGACTCCATGAACTGAATCCAGTCCACAGGCCATCTGTTTGACTGACATCTCTGCAATACACAGTACTGCATACAAGAATCATGAGGAATAAGCAGGAAAAATCACAGGTCCTAGGACATCATGTGCACCCTCCGCAAGTTTGCAGATGACACCAAGCTGGGGGGAGTAGTAGATATGCTGGAGGGTAGGGGTAGGATTCAGAGTGACCTAGATAAGTTGGAAGATTGGGCCAAAAGGCATCTCATGAGGTTCAACAAGGATAAGTGCGAAGTCCTGCACTTAGGATGGAACAGTCCAATGCACCAGTACAGGCTGGAGGCTGACTGGTTGGGCAGCAACTCTGCAGAAAGGGTCCTGGGGATTACAGTGGACAACAAGCTGAATGAGCCAGCAGTGTGCCCTTGTGGCCAAGAAGGCATACAGTACCGTATTGAGTTTTGCCCCCCCCCAACTACAGAAAGCATGCGGAGATATTGGAGAGAGTCCAGCGGAGGTAACAAAGAAGTGGTGAGGGGGCTGGGGCACATGACTTATGAGGAAAGACTGAGGGAACTGGGATTATTTACTTAAGAGGATATTGAGAGGGGACTTAATGGCAGCCTTCAACTACCTGAAGGGGGTTTCAAAAGAGGATGGAGTTAGACTATTCATAGTGGTGGCAGATGACAGAACAAGGAGCAACAGTCTCAAGTTGCAGCAAGGGAAGTTTAGGTTAGATTTTAAGAAGAATTTTCTCAGTAGGAGGGTAGTAAAACACTGGAACAGTTTACCCAGAGAGGTGGTGGAAGCTCCATCCATCCTTGGAGGTTTTCAAGACCCAGCTAGACAAAACTTTGGCTGGGATGATCTAGTTGGGGATGGTTCTGCTATGAGTAGAGGGGGCTGGACTAGATAACCTCTTGAGTTCCCTTCCAACCCTAACTTTCTTTGATTCTATCAGGCAATTGTGTAATTGGTATAACAGAGTTGATAATGTAGTTCATAATATTAGTGTAGCACCATGGAGGAGGTATACCATATTTACCCAAATCTAAGATGATCCTGAATTTAAGATAATCCCCAATAATTAGGTTCTATATATGGAAGACGAATAAATTTATTATAATTTTTCAGTTGTAGAATCTGATTTTTGGAGGGTTGTCTTAAATTTGTCCCCCCTCTACTGCTACAGCAGGGAAAGTAGTAGTTGAGGGGGAGGGGACATCAGGCAGCCTGTTTACCATGTACCTCATACTTTTTCCCCCTGCATCCCTTCACCTCAAGTTTCCCATAGTCTTTATCCCTCCCCCCACCCTACTCCCCACAGCTTTAGTCTCTGCTGTACCACCTCAGTTGGTGCCTTGTTCCCCCTGCTCCCCTCTTACTGTCAGATGCTGCTCAGGCTCTGGTTTCTCCCAGGTCATGGAACACATCACTTGAGAGCTCAGGCCTTGCTGGACCATGCAGCAGCAACATTGCTGCTAATCTTGCTGAGCCTGGGAGGGAATTCAGCCCAAGCTGGAACTGAGCTGTACTTGACAGTAATGGGGGGAAGGGGGCAGAGTGGGGGTTAAAAGCTGCAGGGGACAACCTGGGGGATGGGGTGGAGGAAGTTTTGGGTGTGATTTGACCCTGACCTGGGTTCAGGGCCAGAGTTGGAGCTATAGCAGTTGTCTGCTCCCCATCCCACGTTGCATGCAAATCTAAGACGAGGGGCTTTCCCTTGCCCCCCATGTTGATTTGGGGGGGAACCTCAACTTACATTCATGTATCTATGGTAAATTGTTCAAGAAGGACACGCAGCAGAAAAAAGATGGGTGATATTGGTCTATACCTAAAAGAGAGATGTACTTGTGTTGAAGTGCAGTATGAAGTGGTAGGTAGGCCTTTTGAAAGGCTCTGGGTTAGGGTCAGTGGGGAGAACAGCAAGTGTAGTGTCCACGTGTTCTTGGACTACCCAACCAGGAAGAAAAAGAGTGGATGAGGCTTTCTTTACACAACTAATCCAAGTTTCCAAATTGTAGGACCTGGTTCTCATGGGGCACTTTGGCATGGGTGGTGGAGAGACAAAATAGGTGGGGAAACTGACAAACGGGGAGGAGCTGGTAAAGAGTATAAAGGTGGAAGGTAACTGAGGTGACAATGACCAAAAAATAACACTGCTCAAAATCTTAAGGGGGTGGAAGCAAAGAGAGCAGCAGAATTAAGATGTTTGACTTCAGAAAACCAGACTTTAATGTTTTTGGGAAACTGGAAGAACCAGCAGCATACCTACAGGCTAGGAAACTCCCTTCTCATCAGTACAGAGGCAGAAAAGGATCTTGGAGTCATTATTGATGCCAAAATGAACATGGGCCAACAGTGTGGGGATGCGGTCAGGAAGGCCAACCATACCTTGTCATGCATCCACAGATGCATCTCAAGCAGGTCCAAGGAGGTGATCCTCCCCCTATATGTGACACTGGTTAGGCCACAGTTGGAGTACTGCATCCAGTTCTGGGCGCCGCACTTCAAGAGGGATGTGGACAACATGGAGAGGGTCCAGAGAAGGGCCACTCACATGATCAGGGGTCAGCAGGGCAGGCCCTACGAGGAGAGGCTACGGGACCTGAACCTGTTCAGCCTCCACAAGAGAAGGCTGAGGGGAGATCTAGTGGCCTGTTACAAACTAGTCAGAGGAGACTAGCAGGCACTGGGGGAGTCCCTGTTCCCCTGAGCACTACCAGGAGTGACTAGAAATAACGGTCACAAGCTGACAGAGGGTAGATTCAGGCTAGATATCAGGAGGTGCTACTTCATTGTCAGGGCAGCTAGGATTTGGAACTAACTTCCAAGAGAAGTGGTGCTGGCTCCTACCCTGGGGCTCTTTAAAAGGAGGCTGGATGAACACCTTGCTGGGTCGTTTCACCCCAGTACTCTTTCCTGCCATGGCAGGGGGTCAGACTTGATGATCTGCTCAGTTCCTTTCTGACCCTACCAACTATGAAACTATGATGGGTACGATCCCTTGGGATGCAAATCTGGGGTTGGGGAAGAATCCCAAAGAGCTTGTCGCTCTTTAAAGAGTTTTTCTTAAGGATGCAGAAGCAAAATATCCCAACAAGAAGAAAGAATACAAGTGCAGCAGGAGTTTGGCTTGGGTAAACAGACCTCTCCAGTGAGTTAACTCAAGGAGTCCTACAAAAAGTGGAAAGTTGGCTGTATTACTAGAGAAGAGTATAAGAATATCTGCAGAGAGAAAATCAGGAAGGCAAGTCATTTGAAACGGCACTGGCAAGGCATGTAAAAGGCAATAAAAAACGGTTTCTACAGATATGCCAGAAGTTAAGAGGAGGAATAAGGGAAGTGTATGTCCCTTACTGAACTCAGAATGCAAGCTTCTAATGGATGGTTTTGAAAAGGCTGATTTCATATGTATTTTGTCTCCTATCAGATGACAAGTGTAGTTCATAGCAAGTACAGGGAATGAGATGAGCTGCCTAGAGCAGTGGCAGAACAGGTTAGGATCATTTAGAGAAGCTGGATGTTTTCAAGTCAGTAGGGTCAGATGGGATTCACATTGGAGTACTGAAGTAACTACTCGAGGTAAGTTTGGAGCCATTAGCTATTGTCTTTGGAAGCTCATGGAGGAGTTTAGTTGAGGTCCTAGATGATTAGAAAAGGGCAAATATAGTATGTGTCTTTTAAGAAAGGGAAGGAGGAGGATCTAGAGAATTAGACCAGTCAGTCTGGCTTTGATAGCTGGAAAATCTGGTCAAGAAGGACTTGCCTCCAGGTGCTTAGAACTGGATTAGGAACAACCAGCATGGATTCATCAAGAGCAAGTCATGCCTGACAGACTTGATTTCCTTCTATGACAAGGTGACGGACTCTGTGGATAGGGAGAGAGCAGTGGATGTGATGTATCTTGACTTTAGCAAGGCTTTGAACACTGTCTCACAACATTCTCAATAGTAGCGAAGGAAACACAAACTAAGTTAAAGTACTGTAAGGTGGATATACAACTGATTGCTTGCTGAGAATGATGATCCAGTCATCAATATCTCAATGTCTAGTTGGGAATAGGGATCAAGTGGGGTTCCCCAGGGGTCTGTCCTGAGTCTCTGGCATTGCTAAATATTTTAATTAACAATTGGGATGATGGTGTTAAATGCGCACTCAGCAAATTTGCTGATAACATCAAGCTAGGTGGAAGTGTAGATACTCTGGAGCAGGGGTCAGCAGTTTTGTCTGGAGTGCCACTTAATGAGTATTGGTATCCTTTGTGAGGGCCACCTCTTCCCTGGACCAGTCCACAGCTTACCTGTGGGCAGGCACTGGCATCACTTGTGGACCTACCCAGCAGGTTCCAGGTGGGAATTGGAGTACCAACTGGGTCCACAGCTGACACTGCCATCCGAAGTGGGGAGAAGCAGTCCTGCCCTCCCATCTGGTGCAGTGGAAATAGTCCCGCCTGCCTGCCTAGCACTGTGTGGTGGCTGGAGCTGCCAGCTGCCTGTGGGCCAGATTCCATGAGTTGGCAGCTGCCCATCTGTGGACTAGACACAATCAGTTGGTGGACTGGACCTAGCCCATGGACTGTATTTTGCCCTATCCTGCTCTGGGTTCCAGAATGAACTGGATGGACTGAAGAAATGGTCTACAGTCAACCAGGTAAAATTCAGCAAGGACAAATGCAGAGTCCTGCACTTGGGATGGAACAATTACTTGTACAAACACAGAATGGGGAATGTCTGCCTAAGCTGCAGTACTACAGAAAAGCACCTGGAAAACAATATACAAGTCACAATGTGCTCTTGACCAGGTGACCTCCTGTGATCCCTTCCAACCCTGCTATTGTGCAATTCTACAGAGATGTATTATCCAAATTTATGAACTTTCTGAAAGACTTTAGGTTGTTAATATGGGATAAATATTAGGAAAACTCTCAAATGGTTGAGGGAACTGGAACATATAGTGATCAAATACTGTTCATCTGCAAACTGTAAAAGTTGTGTGTGGTGCTATTCCCAGGGATGAAAGATTTTAATTGTTTGTACCATTTGGAAGAGAAATAGGTGAGGGTGGTCAGTTGAAAAAACTACATCTTTACAGGAAAAAAAAAGATGAGACAGATGTAGAAAAAAGAACTAGTGGAAAGTTTTAATTGACTGGAAGAAAGAAGAACAAACAGGTGTGCATATGCTGGCAAGTATTATATGTGAATTTCTTTCAGTCTATGTCCAGTCCTGTCTATGGGCCTGATGGCCTTTGGGGCTTGGGAATTTGGCAGTGGGGGAATGATGACAGGATTAATTGCCACCGCTCTCCTATCAACAAATTTCCAGACCAGTGGGGAGCCCTGTGGGTAGAAGTTGAGCGCCACAGTAAAAGGGTAACTAAATCAAATTCTTGTTGATATCGGTGATAACGTGTATGCTGTGGTGGCTGTTTAGGAGCATCGGATTGGATGTCCTCCCTTTTTCCCCCAGAGTCCAGATTTACAAACCTAATTTGCCTAGCTCAAAGCACTCAATTGATTTTTAGGCAGATGTGTGCTAGATAAATTTTTATTCAGAAGTATTGTGCACCTATGAATCCTAGAGATTTCTTAGGCAGCCAAGTTTGCCCTTATTGTGGAGAGAGGTGTGTGTGATTTCTAAAATTTGATATTTACTGCCCTCTTTTCAGACATTGGGCTAGGAAGTGATTCCGTATGTGCACGACCCTCATCTCATCGGATAAAATCCTTTGACTCCCTTGGATCCCAGTCTTTACACAGTAGAACTTCAAAACTCTTTCAGGGACAGTATCGAAGTTTGGTAAGTTTTGGCGAAACTAAATTGTTTGCATTTTTATCTACATGTTTGGATGAAATAATGTACCAAAAAGTGACAGTTCTGTTGTGTGTCTCATACCTGTAACTAAAGCCTTTTTGCTACTTCTGTGTTGCGCTTGTTTTTCGCTGTTCAAGGGAGGAGACGGTCTTCTGTCAGCTTTCAGCTATTTCTTTGTTCGTATATTTCAGTATTTCCGTTGTGATGCTCATAGTTCCTGTTGCCTTTATAAATATATCTAGATTTTTTCCCTTTCCTTTTCTAAAGTAAATAAGCCTCTGTTGAAAGACATGTTTTTTATCTTGTCTAATGAAACTGCCAGCCCCACTTTGTGGGTCTTCTGCGGGCACAGAGCTACCTTGAAAGGTTCTCTTACTCTGTTCTGGAGGCAGAGCAGGGTGCTGGGAATTTCTTATAGAGTCTGCCCCATAGCACTGTCCTTTTAAGTTTCTGCTTAGCTAAAAGAATGGTGGCCTGCACTTGTAAATACTGTTTCCTCAGAAATAACTAGAATCATTGCTGTGACAGCGTGTGCAATTATGTATGTATGCTTCACAGGCTTATGAGCAGTGGAGTTTTTCAGTCTTGTCTTTCAACGATTTGTAGTCAGTATATAGTCCAAAATCTCCCTCTTGAAAAAGAGGGACAGAAAATGAAACTGAATAATTGGATACAGTTTTCTC
>NW_017729032.1:139173462-139174993 GCF_001723915.1 Gavialis gangeticus
AACTAGAATCATTGCTGTGACAGCGTGTGCAATTATGTATGTATGCTTCACAGGCTTATGAGCAGTGGAGTTTTTCAGTCTTGTCTTTCAACGATTTGTAGTCAGTATATAGTCCAAAATCTCCCTCTTGAAAAAGAGGGACAGAAAATGAAACTGAATAATTTGATACAGTTTTCTCAGTACTTCTTTGGAAATATCTGTGGCAAACCCCCTTCCCTCCCCAGTGAAATATTGGCTGTATGATTCCTAATTATTGAAGCTTTGTTATGAAAATTGACATGGCTTATGGAAGGAAATACAAGCTATTTTTTGGAGGAGATGCTTGTAGTGTTCAGTGTTAACTACTACAGCTGTGTTTTTGTGTTGGAGAGAAAATGGAGACTTGTGAAAAATGACAGACTGGGTGATCTGCTGTCTACCTGCTGAGTTACCTTCTTGTAAACCAAGAAAGACTAATTTTAGCAGAGGAAAGCTTTGATGGGAGAGGCTAAGACTCTTTTATAATTGTGTTTGTAATTTACACTTGAAGGAGGGTAATTATGGATTCTCTTCCGTGGTACGTGAAAATGTCTGCTGAAGCTTTCTTCCGACACCTGTCTCATCCTTAATCTTCTTTCCATAGATCTAAAACTCTAGATACCTTTTATAGAATTGTATCTACCTCCTTTTATCCTGTAGAATTAACAAGAGGTACCCGAAACATTGAAAAGCCTTAGAAAAACAATTTTTTTCAGAAGTTTAATCGTTGAAACCTTTCTCTCCTCCTGAGCTCTTTGTATAGTTGGGGCCCTTAATAGACACCTGACTTCACAAACAGAGAAAAACCACTCAAATTGCATTGTCCATTTGAAAGGTCCTATAGTCATCTTGTTCCTGTAATTTTATACGCCTTCGTATAGACTACAGGTTCAGGCACACATTAATGTTGGAATTGCCACACAGCTATATACTGGTATAAGTTATTCTACTGAAGAGTGAAGTTCCATCTTAAAAAGTGAAGGAAAATTTTAAACCAGTGTAGTTTCTATTTGCACTGGTATAGCGATTGTATGTCTGCTCCTTGATTTAGCTTTGTTCCCAAGAGCAGTTTGCTCAAAGCAAACTGGCTCTCTGCCACCTAGTGACCAGGTACTGTAATAATATTCATTTTAGGTAGTTTGGGAGAATTGGTTGCTTATATGTAGTGGTCTGCATTTTTAGTTTTTATTAAAAAAAGGAGGGGGAATTTTTCAGGATTTATCTTTGAAACATAAAAACTGGGATGAAATCGGAATAAAAGGAAGAGAAGGAGGGGGAAAAAATGCTTAAATCGGGGTGGAAAAAATTGGCAGTGATGGAAGAAGCAAAGCTGTGACTAGAAGGGGCGGGGGGGTATGCAGTGCAACCCATTGGCCGTTCCCAGGGCTGGAGCAGGGAGCAAAGCAGGGAGGAGCTGTCAGTGGGTGCGGGGCGGGGAAGCACAGCTCTTGCTGCTATGCCCCCCCCCCCCAAAATGGGCACATGCCCCTGGAACAGCAGCAGGAAGCACATG
>NW_017729032.1:139179993-139189656 GCF_001723915.1 Gavialis gangeticus
TAACCACTGCAGCCTGAGTGCACTGGCTGGTGTAGGGGAAGAAGGAGGGGTTGGGGAAGAGCCGTTCCCAGGGCTGGAGCAGGGAGCAAAGCAGGGAGGAGCTGTCAGTGGGTGCGGGGCGGGGAAGCACAGCTCTTGCTGCTATGCCCCCCCCCCCCAAAATGGGCACATGCCCCTGGAACAGCAGCAGGAAGCACATGGCGCCAGGCCCTGCCTTCCTTCCCTGACTGTATTCACGCCCCTCCCCCCTGCTTCATCAGCCTGCTGCTGGGTTGCCTTGGCATTTGGGGGGAGGCAGGAGTGGCATGTGCCTGGATGTGGTGGGGGGGAACCTGGCACTGGCACCTCCTGCCCTATTCAGGGCCAGAGCTGGGAGCCCTGCACCCCAAGGCAGTGGGTCCAGCCCTGTGGACCCACATGGAGCAGCTGGGTGCAGTTCCTGCTGCAGGGAGTGGGGCCAGGCTCTCCCGCCTGGCCCCCGCCACCAGGGCTCACAGCTTCCAGTGCCCGGGGCAGGGCTGAAGCTGGAGCTGCCAGGGTGCAGCTTGGACCTCCCCCACCCAGGGTTGGAGCTGGGAGCCCTGCACCCCCAGGCAACCCTCCCCCAGTCCCCATACAGCTGCTGCCACCCTCCTGCTTCCCTGCTCTGTATGCAACAGCTGTTGCCACCCTCTTACGTCCGGTTGGAAACCTGTGCTTCAGGTAACCAGCACCACCCATTTTTCCATTCAAATCCCTGTTAACCATCATGAGTGGGAATGAGCCATTCCCCACTCATGATGGTTAACAGGGATTTGAATGGAAAAATGGGTATAAATCAGTAAAAACTGAATGACTTAAAAAAAACTGCAGGGAATTTATCAGTGAAAACAGGTAAAAACTGAGAATGTGGAACACTACTTATATGCTGCTTAGTACTAAATAAAATCTGGGATTTTTTTATTTTGTAGTGGTTTGCAGATTCATGATATCGTTAGATCATGGTGTACTGTGGTGTATGGGTTTTATCTGCACTTGTTTTGGATAGCCAGAATAAATCATCAGTAACTAGTTCCTCAAACATGATGTAGATAAAGCCTTTGTACCACATTGCACAATGTTTGAAAGTGAGTTGATGATACATTTAGGCCGAAAATGAAACTTTAATCTTACAAAACCCCCTCAATTACTTTTAGCTTTTTGGGAAATAAAGTTTTATAGAAATGTCTAGAAAACTACCTCCTGCCTCTGCGTGTACTTCCGGGGGAGCCATGGGGGGTGTGTACCCCCTGGATCTGTGTGTGGGGCAAGGGTATAGCCTCTGGGCAAGTTGCATAGCACCTTTGCTGTTAGATGCTTCAAAGGAAACAAGATGCAAATAAAATGGGAATGTGAACAGTCAGCACTGATTTTAATGCAAGATGCTTGGTTGAACATATAACAGACACAATAAGAATTACAAACATCTTCAGAAGGAAAAATGTTACTGCAACTGATTCTTAAACTAAAATCCAAGACCTACTGTATCCAAGCTGCTGAAGATACTGTTCCATTATACAGAAAAAATGACAGGGAGGATTGTTTTCCCCCCGTATCCTCAGACAGTGGAGGGAAAAAGAATCAAAGGAGAGATCCCAAGAATTTATCATCCTAAGCATCTAATGTTTGGCTGTTTACCATATTATATAATCTTCGTTACAGACTCCTAATGCAGTCAAACACACTATGGCTGTTCAAAAATACATTTGCAACTACTGCTCTTACATTTGGAGAAAATGTGTGTTATCAAAGGCTGTTTACAGACATTAAAAAAACAAAATAAAATCAAACCTACGCTTTACCAGAAGAAACAGTGCGTTAGTTCGATTTGGCTCTGCAGCATCTGTATAGATCAGGCACTTCAGTGGGCTTTTTGGCACTTTTGTCTAAAGCTAATTCAGTTGGCTATTAGTTAAAAGCAGACAAGCCCCACTAAAGCGCCTGATCTATAGAGGTGTTGGGTGAGCTGGATCCAGCTAATGTGATGCCTTGTCTGGGCATGCGATGGGCTCAGTGTGGGAATGTGCTGAGTTTAAAGTGCTGTTCTTTGTTTTTTTTTTTTAACACATGTAAGGAGCCAAAGTCTATTTTCATGAAACGTGTTTTTTTTTTCCTCCTACTTGGCAGGATTGCCATGATTTTCCTCAACTTAGTCACTGTCTAATCCAGCCTGCCCAGAGCAGAATTGTCTAATATGAACCATTTACAGAAGGAAGTTTGAACTGCAAGCTCTGACAAGGATCCAGCATTAGGTTTCTGGTTCCTTCTCCCCTGTCCCCCATCATCCCTGTCTCCCAAACCCAGAATCTGTCTTGGGGGAAAAAAACATTTACGTAAAGCTGGTTGTTTCTTCAGAAGTGCCTTTGGCAGCTACCATTTCTGCTATTTATAGAGAACTGAGGCTTTGGAGAACATAAATTTATTCTCATTTTAGCTGTATTGGCCCTTTCTGATTTACAGGAGTCTGGCTGGAATAAAGTGGGAGTGGCAGTGGGAGGAGGTGAGGGAAATGCAGCCTCTGCCCCCACCCCAATCCATTGCTCCTCAAGCTGCTGGCAGCGCAGCTGGCACAGGGATCACAGTGACAGCAGCAATGAGTCTCACTGGCCCACTCTGCCACTCTGGGTTTTGCCCTTTGGGCTGAGGAGGCAGCTCCTGCCTGTGCCAGTCCAGTTAGACTACAGCCCTGTGCCTGCTGTGAGTGCACAAATCTACAGGAACATGTGTCCCTACCATGCCTCCCTCAACATATCACCTGTGCCTCTCCCCTTGCCCCATAGGCTTACCTGTGGGGAACTGCGAGAGCTGTTCTCCATGCTGTGTGGCTGCCATGTGCATGTATGTGTGTGCGCATGCACATGGCACCCCCTGCCTGATTGCCCTCCTCCCACTCCCTCCACCCCCAAGCAGCCCTTTGCAGGCTGGAACTCTGCCAGCCTGCAAGGGGAAATGTATGGTTTCCCACATTTTTCTCCTTTAAAGGAGAATCCATTTTTAAAGTTGCTTGATTCACTTAAAGTTTGTTTGTGACCCTTTCATATATTCTTGCGACCTACTTCTTGGTCATGACCCATGGGTTGAGAAATGCTGGTCTAGGCTGGTGGACATAAATCATAGAAATATGATCAGATAAATCAGTTCTTGCGTTTTGGGGTGAACATTGATTTTATTTTATTAGAACTTGTAAAAACGTTGATTAATGTAACTTTTACTTCACTATGTCTAATTTTTGTCTTTTATTTATATTCTCACGTATTAGGACATGACAGATAACAGCAACCATCAACTGGTGGTGAGAGCAAAATTTAATTTTCAACAGACAAATGAAGATGAACTTTCATTTTCAAAAGGAGATATTATTCATGTTACAAGAGTAGAAGAAGGAGGCTGGTGGGAAGGGACTCACAGTGGCAAAACAGGATGGTTTCCAAGTAACTATGTACGAGAAATAAAGTCAAATGGTGAGTTTTTTTTTTTTGTAATTCTTTGCTTTCAAATGCAGATGGAAATAACTTGGTATACTTCCTAATGCTAATGAACTAAGGACTTGTCCTTGCCATATAAATCTGTAATGCTTATGAATGATTAATATACCTTTTTCAGATTAACTGCATTGAGTGCATCATTCAAGAAATTGAGAGAGAAAGGAGTGCATATGTAGACGATCACTATTTTGACATAAATACATTTAGTTACATCTCTTGCTTCTTCTGCCTAGAACTACAGATTACTGAACTTGGTGGTGTCTCAGGTTGATTTGTACTGCTTACTACTCAGATTTCCTGGAAAACTCTCTAGGCATTCTTCAACTTTTTAAGAAATTACTACTGCACCAACAGGCAGTTCATGAAATATCCTGTTCTCTTTCTTCTGTTTTTATTATTATTACTTAATACCTGGTCAGTTCTCTGAACATTTTGTTCTCTGCATATAATACAGAAATAAAGTGTTTTGAGTACACACACAGGTGGTTTTTACATGTGCTCTGGGAGTGGAGGTGTTTAATTAGTGTGGCTCTGAGAGCTACACTAATTAAAACGCCCTCAGTGTCTTGTGTATTAGTGTCCCCATGCTTCAAAATGGCAACAGGAGCACTTTAACTAAAGCTCATTCAATGAGCTTTACTTAAAGCACCCCTGCCGCCATTTTGAAGCGGGAGACGTACACGCACGCTGAGGAGGCTGTTGGAGCGTGCTTGTTAGCACACTCTAGCAGACTTGATTACAGCGTGTTGGAGCAGACTCGATTAATTACAGTATATCAGAGCAGCCTCCCTACACATCTGTAGGCACAGATAGTGCTTGTGATTGGCATCTTCTGACTAGGAACTGCTGTAGAACCTGAGATTAGAACGTAACAGTCAATTTCTTATTGTTGTTTTTCCTCCGTTTAGAAATGTCGTCTTAAGCGTATATGAAAAGTGATTGATGGAGAGCAAATGAACTAAAATAGTCGCACTCTAAATTATTTGTGGTAAGGTTTGGATTTGAGCTGTCCGGAGAACAATAAACCTTTTGAAGTTTTGTATATGTTTCTTTCCCATTGAAATAGATATTTCAAAAGTTTCTCTCCAACTGCTCTGCCCCCAAAAGTAGAATTCTTGAATTATGCATGTGTTTGAACTTTTTTTCCTTTGCCCCTCCACCTAATTGGAATGGTCAAGTTTTTGATTAGGGTGTCTTTTGTGACCAGTTCTCAGCATAAGCCTCAGAAATTTTCCTGTCACAACAATTCATCTTTACCGACTAGTTTGGCATCAACAAACATATCTAAGAAGAGAGATTAGTTGAAAATGCTCCAACTGCCTTTACCTTGGCTATTCTTTGCACTGAGAACTGTGCGCATTATCAGTTTGTACTGCTTTGAGGGATTCTGCAATGCATTTACTGAAGGTTGGATTTGATTAAGCACATCTCTTCAGTCTGTTTATAGCCTATGTTTATGACAAACTTGAGTAATACAAAATAAAGACATACTTTTATGCTTAATTCCTTACATTTGGGAAAAGTTTTAGAAAATACAAAAGGTGTACTAATTTGATGTTTGAGTTAAATTTAGCCATCAGAGTAGACTCCAATATCAGACAGTGTTTGGATCTGATCTTATAGCACTACTTGTGTGCAGTAGCAGTGGGATTTACTGCAAAAGAGGATAAGAGTTGGAAAAAAGTGTTGAAAAATATTGGATTATATGTAGGGGTCTACCCAACTGGAAGAAGTGGTTGGCCAGTTTAGCAGGCAGATTGTGGGGCTAGCCTCCATTTTCATGGGCTTACAGTGGACCTGCCCCTGCCACTGATTGGAAAGGGCTGTCTGTTATATGGTGCTATCCTTTGCTGATTTGTCTGAGCTGTCCGTTGTACGTCTCTGCTCCTTGTTGCTGATTAGTGGAGAGGGGTGGGGGCACATGACAGGGAGCCCTCTCAGCAAATCAGCGGTGAGGGGTAGGGGTGTCAGCCGTTTTGCCTGTTCGTCTTTGTGCTGGTAGCCCCCTTCATGCCATGCTGCGTGGAGAACTATTAGCTCCCACTAGGGAACCAGTATTTATTTTTAGTAATTTTTGGGGGCGGTGGGGAGGATTGGCTTTCTTTTCTGAGGAGATCACAGAAATTGTGAAATCGGGCAAAATCTGCACAATCGAGATTTGACTAGGTCCCTAATTATACGGGATTAAATTGTTGCCTTTTCTGAATGCCGGTTCAGTAGTGGATGAAAGTATAATTAGTGTATAAGTAAAACCAACCACCTCTGTGATGAAACATAGTTGAATACCTACAAAGAGAAATAGGACTGCCACCTGGACTTGTGGGCTTTTTAAATCTGTGGGTTTTTGTTTGAGACTTCTAATTTCACATAATTTAAAATTTAGAAATATTTCTCTATTTCCTTGGAAGTTTATCCAATCTTTTTTCCTTCAAAAATATTTGGAGGAGGAGACAGTAAATTCTTTGAAGTAGGAGAACCATCCTTTTTTTGGGTCCCACTGTATGATAGGAAATAAAAGATTTCTACTGTATAAAAGATAAACAGTATTTGATGGCATGCATGTCTATTGCATAAGGAAAAAAAAGTCTGAAAGATGATCTTGATACAAGGTACAGATCTTTCATTTCATGTATGCAGTGCCATGTCTAGTACAGTGAAAAGATTTATGGATTTTTATTTTAAGAGATGGCTAACTTGAGATGAGTAAGGAACTGTACTTGATGGTAATTCAGGTCTATGCCCTTGATTAAATTGATGTGCAGATGGATCATTAATCAATCATGTAGTCAATCGCTAAAAAATTTTCTCATTACTCTTCAAATAAAAAGCCTGTATTCTGATATCACGTGGGTTGATTACGTAGAGATGCATATAGCTTTGAAAAAGTGACATTTGCCATAACAGAGCAGTAAAGTATCAGGGCAGTCCCAAGAATTATCATAAATGTGTGTGTTTAATTACTCTTGAACCTAATTCAGCCCAATGCTGTGTAAGCTTTTTAGTTGGCTATATGGAATGCCATACAGTTGTAGAAATGGTTTTTCTTCCATATGCACACAGCAGCCCCCTGTGCTAAGCTACCAGAGCACATTCACATGCTTTTGGTGGTTCCTCATGGCTCCGGTACAGCCGCTGTGCACCGTTGGTGGTGGCATTAACTGCTCAAGGGACTCTACAGCTGGTTCTGCTCATGCATGGCTAAGTGGGGGAGGGCATGGATGGAGAGGGGGGTGGTGAAGGAGCTCTGCTGCTCATAAACTCCTGCTGGGCAGCCACAGAACAGGCAGGTGGGGCAGGAGCCAGCATGGGCTGGGCTGCAGCTGTGCTGGAAAGGTATAGGACAGGCAGGTGGGGTGGAAGTAGCAACAGGAGCAGGAACAAGCGCAGACTCAGCTGCAGCCCCACTGGGCAAGCATGTGGTGGAGACAGAGCTGTCAGCACCAGGCTTGGCTCCCCATCCCCTGGGGCTTCCCTTGTTGCCCACTGGTGGCAGCTGCTTTTCTGCTCTCTTGTAGTGTGCTGCGAGCCAGGCAGGCTTGAAGGAGTCTGATTTGGTTTTCATTTTATTAAGGTTACTGAACTAAATGTGAAATTTTTTTTTTATCTCCTGTCTTTCCACAGATCCCCAAAACAGTATTTGAAAAATACTATTGCTCAAATTCTGTTAACTGTAAAACTTCTTAGCTTCATAGAGGAGCATGTGTACACTTTATGAAACCACAAACTGTACTGTATGAATGTACTCTGAAATAAGAATTTGTACTACTGATACCTTGAACTTGAGGTAACTGATTAACTGGGTAACTGTTTTCTTCATGCGAAACAAAACAAGCAAAGTATCTCTGAAAGTACCTTCTGCAAGAAGTGTCTTTTGACGAAATTGGTATTAGGAGCAGCTTAACTATCCTGCTTATATGAGGTGTGGGAAGCATCATTCTCTCCTACCTGTCAATGAAATATTTTCCCCAATTCTCTAAGTGTGTCTGTCTTGTATGGAATTCTGTCAGCCTACGTGGAAGCTCTCTGCATGGGGTGTTTTACAACTTGTTGCTGACAATAGTCACTACAAATTAATAAAGGAATGGAGGAAAACAAAAAGAAAACCACTCAACTATACTTTCAGAAATACGTTCTAATTTTCTGTTGTCTAGCTACCAGCTTTTACTTGCATGGCTTGCTTTCTTTTATTGACCTCATTTTGTACTGTTTCTGCTGCTTGGTTGCTTGTTCTGTAAATCAAAAACTGAGCTATGGATATTGCATTTTATTTTGAGCAGTTTGCATAGACTACAATAATGGAGTAGTGCCATGAGTTTTATTAACTTGCTTTTTAAACACTGCTGACAAGAACTGAATAGATTCTTTAACTTTTGCTGTTGATCATAATTCCATAATATTTCTTTATTTTTACCACCTAATGTCTAACCACCTATGAAGATTTCCTTTAAGATCTCTGTCTTAATGAATAACCATAGATTATGGTTGGTGCTTTACAACCATACAGAAAGTAGGAATTTAAATGAAGTTTGAGCACAAACAGAACAGTTAAGACTTACAGTTTGGTAAAAGTATGAATCTGAGATGGTGCAAAAGTCTTGGAGGAGGAGGCATGGTTGAAATGTTTTGAAGTGTTTTTGAAGAGGGTTTTGGAGAACAGCGAGCTGCTTTAGGTTAATTTTCATGTGCCAAGCTAAGCTAAAAACACACAGAAGAACCATGGAAAATAGAGAACCAGCAAGTAAATTTAAGACAACCAATAGAAATATTTGTCTTGTTTAAAAACAAAGAAACAGCCAAAACACTTGGAGAGTTAGGTATGGGTCAGAGCAGTGTCATGGGCTAGGGACATAAGTTACACACAAATATAAGTTCATTGCACATAAACCAGTTTCAAAATGGCTGAAACTGGTTTAAGATAAACCTGGGCATGTTGCTGGGCTGAGCTGTCACAGAGCTGCAGCTGGCTGGGAAGGGCCCTGCCCCTGTGGCCCAGCCGGGACCAGCCCTGCCAGACCCTA
Organism: Gavialis gangeticus; assembly: GCF_001723915.1. Classification (NCBI taxonomy): domain Eukaryota; kingdom Metazoa; phylum Chordata; order Crocodylia; family Gavialidae; genus Gavialis; species Gavialis gangeticus. Next base: position 139,188,515 of record NW_017729032.1, read on the forward strand.
CCCAGTCAGCTGCAGCTCCCTGACAGGCCCACCTGGCCTGGGCATGCGGAGCTGGGAACAATTTAGCTGCACAGCTCCCACAACTCCAGCCCGAGCTGCAGCCTGCTGGGAAGGGCCCAGCTCCCGTGGCCCAGCTTAGGCTGGCCCCTCCATGTCCGCCCTCAGTAGTGCCCACATGTTGGCCTGACCCGGCTCAGCCCCACAACCCCAGCCTCAGCCCTGGGTGGATGGCATGGCCATGTTGGCTGGCTCTGGCCAGGTGCCCTGCCACATGAACAGTAGAGAAAGCCAGGCAGACCCTGGCTGGGGTCCCCATGCCTGTGAGGGGAGACAGGAGAGTTTAATTCCCCTCCCTGCCTCCCTTTGCCCAAGACACTGCCTGGGCCCATGTCTGGCCTTGGGGACAAGCCTGGTAAGGGCTGCTTCCCCCCTCCTCCTCCAGGCACACCCTGGCTGGGGTCCTTACAGGCCATGTTGGGGGTTTAAACCCCTCCCCAATCATACTTAACAGCCTGTCAGTGCCTGACCACACCCCACCAAGTCAGCTTCCCTCTAGCCTTGCAGCTGCTGAGGAGGTGAAGGGAGGGCTTGCTGCAGTGCCTACTGGCTTCTAGCCTGAGCCACTGCAGGCATGTGCCTGCATTTCTGGAATGAAAAATGAATGTCTGTTCAGTTGAAAAGCAGCTCAGCCTATGCAGGTTAGACTAACCTACAAAGATTGAATCAGTTCAGGTTTGGGCTTTTTGAATATCTGTCCCTAGCCTCAGAGGCAGATGTTTGTAAATGACTAAGTAAGATATTTCTTTCTTTTTTTGTTTTCATGAACGTCATTTCAGATGGCTTGAAACATTTCACATGTGTTTTATAAAAAGTTGTTAAAATGGCTATTTCCAGTTGTTATTCAGGGTGAGCATTTCTTCTTAGTATACTGAGCTCTAAAAAGGAATTAGGAAAACTGGTGTACATTTGTCGTGGACTCAAAGAAAATTTCTTTGGTTGGGTCCTAGGAAGTAGATCACACAATATGGTAACTGCAGATATAATATCTCTCGAGTTTTTGAAGCAAGATTGGATTTAAGGAATTTAATTCTTGATTTTTTTTTTTTTTTTTCCTAAATCAATGTCTATGCATCATATCGGAA
>NW_017729032.1:139189667-139195732 GCF_001723915.1 Gavialis gangeticus
TTTTTTTTTTTTTTTTCTCTCCTAGAACTTAAACTATAGTGTAGCAACCAGTGACCTCTTTCCAGTACTGACATCAACTCTTGGTGATTGTATTGTGTTAGTTTAGGTGAATTGTCTGTTCTTGTTGTTTCCTAATATGTAATGCCTACTTTACATGTATATAAATGAATTGCTCTTCATAATGTTGATTAAAATGCTTTGATATTGTTTCCTGTAATATGATGCAGTAAAATTCTGGGTTTAAGACTGTTTATGCCTAGAAAACAATTCTATCTTTATAGGTGTTTAAGACCAGAAGTGACCTTCTGGAGATGTGAGGTCATTAGTAGGCATTGTATTAGTAGTCAGTGACTTTAATAAAAGGTGGTGTATGTTCTGTTCTTCTCAACAAATATCATCATACATTGGGGGCAGGTGATTATTTCAGGTGGAGGGCTGCTTACTGAGTTTGGCAAGTCATCGAGGGTTGCATGACAGACAGGCAGGGGCAGATAATTTTCTAAATTTTTTTAGGGGCCCCTTGGACTGGATAGAATGGCCTGGCAGGCTGCATCTGGCCCACAGGCCATATTTTGCCCACCCCTGTCATACATGCATGTGTATGTGTCTATTGTTGTTACCCACTCCAATACCTAAAGTTCTTCATCTATATAAAATTTTTCCATTATAAGATCCTGCCTTTAGTTTTTTTTATAACTGCATTTGGCTATAGTGGCTTATTTTGAGGATCTGCTGCTTGCTGAATTTTATTAGAAAATTTAAGCTAGGGAAAATTACGATGCAGGGAGATTAAATTAAATCTGCCTTACCACAGATAATCATTAACTCCAAGACAAAGTTGTCATTTTAAAATTGATCAAAACTGATGTCAGTCCAAATGATACAAAGTCCCTGTGAAGTACTGTGACTCTCACCTTTGTGTTCTCTTAATACTGAGGTTGTTTATCTTTAGGCAGCTTTAATACATTAGCTATTGTCAAGCCCCACAGGATCAAAACTAAAACTTGACATTTGGTGCAGTATGGCTTCTCTCTTTCTCCTTTCTACTCCCTCCCCCCACTCCTTAGACATTTCCTCTAGACTGAAAGTGTGATAGGGATTAACTTGAGAGCCCCTCCATCATAGGTGGGACCCTCTTCTGAGGGGGTTCACTGTTGAACTTGCTAAGCATGACTTCATATATAGCATGGTGCAGAATGGTTGCAGGACACCTTGGGGGCTTATTTCAAATGCTTAAAAAATGAAAATAGCCAGAGGCAACAGGTAGACTGGAAACTTTAATTACACATTCATTTTGACTGAGCAGATGAGTTTGTTTTTAAATAGAGAAGCACCAAAATTTTCAATAGGAGTATTTTGATATGGCTGCAGTTCATGTCTGACAATCTGTCATTTCACTATGTGATATAAATAATCAAAGTACTTGTTTGGAGTCTGCATACTGAATTTTTTCAATATAAAAGAGAGAGTAATGTTCAGATGAATAAAGGCTTTTTATAGAATAATGGACAGTTGCCAAAAGCATGTTCTCATTCAGCTGTGTTAAGCTGTGTAAGAGGTCAGGAGGAAATGGTACACTACGCATCTCTCATCTTCTTATAAAAAGCTGCACTCTTAAGAGTACTTAGAATTATTTCAGTCTTGTGGTGTTTTAAATTAGAGGAATGATTGAAAAGGGGTGTTGGGCATGGGTGTTCTGTGTGTGTATAGGCAGCATTGAGACTTGTTTATGAAGGGTAGGTCTGTACTTCCAAAGAATGGCAGTAGGGAACACTGTAAGCCTACCTGCATGATACGCTACACCCCCAAATTATTGCTGTTTTAGTGTGGCAGCAGGTGCACAACCGTACACTTATTGTTTCAGAAATTTGTTAATTTATTGTCTCATGCACAGAACTACACTAAGGTCCCTGACAGACCTTACACTTATGACAGAATTCATGTGTTAATTGTGCCGTACACGGCAAAATGCCACACCTTTAGCCAATTTATGGCACTGTAAAATGTCAGACCAGCCACAAAGATGTTCTACATATAATGTAGAGCAGCTTTGTGGCTGGTTTGTATGGCATCTTAAATTGAACATGTAGCGTGCCACTTCCTTTGCTGACAGTAGCTAATTGCCAGCATTTGCAATTTGGGCTGTCCCTGCCTGGTTGGAGATCCTGGGGTAATCAGCTGACTGTCAGCATGCAGATGAGTCCTGAGCTGGGGCTGCCCAGGGATTAGGAAGTTTGTGTGTACGTGGTGCTGCTGGCCAACATGATCCCAGGTGTGCGTGGGGCTGCCAGCCAACACGATTCCTCCATGTTGCTTTTGCAGGCCTTTCATATGGGGTTCTCAGTGGGCAGGCCAATGATGTCTGGCTTTGAATTTGCCAGTCTGGGGAGGTGGAGCCTGTTGGCCCCCACTGAATGGCACCTATAGACTTGTGCACCCAGCAGCCCCATGCAGGGCTACACTATGTAGCTGTCAACTTGCTGGTGCAGTGAAGACCTGGGTCACAATCCTATGCTGGCAAGTTGAAGAAGCTCATTTGGGATCTGATCCCCAAAATCATGTATCCTGCCATGTGTGTGGCATGGTAGAAGGCATGATTGTTGGGTTCCAGGGTCAGAGCTCGTTGTGCCATTAAATTAACAAATGCCTTGGGCACTTGGCAGATGGATTGGATCTGTTTCAGAATGTGGAATAGGCATAACACACTGCAGTGTTCCTTAGCACCACAGTTTAACGGCATAGGTATATCTAAAATGATTCACTGTTGTGTTGCAGGTTCTTAGGATGGTCATTTTAAGTTGTAGATAAGTTTGTAATTCCAGAATGCGAGCTGACACAATTTAACAAAATAGATATAGATATGTTACAGAACTACCTTTTCCAGGGATGAGTATTTTTGTAAAACCCCGTGGAACATATGCATCTATTTGGAGAATTTAACTTGTTCTAAGCTTTACAGACAGCTTTTGATGTATACAATACTGAAGATTTTTTTTACCTTTCCAGAAGAGCAGTGATACCATTGTTTATTTTCCCCCCTGAATTAACATGTACAATTTGTTTTTTCAAGCACAGTTGAGTCAGATTTTTGGTGATGCTAACCTTTATCCATTTAAATTGAGTGAGAGCTAAGTAAGAATATAATTCTTCATTAGAAAATAGTTAATTACTTTTGTTTTAGTGTCTGTCACCTTCTAGAATATTGCAAGCACTTTTATTTTAATTACAGGCTGCCTATGATGTAGTCTTTATTTCTTAAAGAAATTTTGGACAAGTTAATCTTGGTTGAACTCTTGATCACTTTAGGTTAATGGGAGTTTCACAGAGCTAGAATTTTATCTGTTGTGAATGAACAAACCATTTTGACTATGAATACATTTTGATTTGCACAGCTCTGGACATTTCTCAGGGGAGCATAGTCCACTGTATCTCATAAATATCAGAGTGGTTTGGTTTGACCTCTAGTGTTGAACTATGTAATTGCATCCCGTTGACAAAACATTTTTATGTTTCAGAAAAACCAGTCTCCCCCAAATCAGGAACACTAAAGAGTCCTCCCAAAGGTTTTGATACGTCTGCAATTAGCAAAAGCTATTACAATGTGGTGAGTGATCCCTTTCCTTATTTTGAGTTCTAGAACTTCATTAATCCACATATTCCATCTGTACAAATTTGGCAGATTATTACTATTTCCTAGCCAAGAGCTGTGGTGAGGTCTTATTCTTGGAAAATGTAATATAATACATTTTATTAATAAGCTGAACAGTATCAGAATATATGAACAAAGTATGCATCTGTAGTGCATCATGCTTACTTTGTTGATTTGCTACCTTGCAGAAATCAGCAATTTGCAGGTCTCTGTGTCACTGCAAATTAGCAAGGTTCTGCTGTATTCGGAAACAAGTGAGTTTAGGACTGTTTTGTTCTAAATCAAAGAGATTTAAACATCTATATGGAGGAAAAAAAAAACAGTTCTCATCTCCTTCAGCCCACATAACTGGGTAAAGCTGCTGGCACCTCTCATAAATATGTACAGTGGTTTGTTTGAGCCTTCAGAGAAAAGTGCATTCACAGTGTTGGCTTTTTCATATATTCTGTGCATTTATTTAGTAATTGTACCTGATACTTTAGAATTTTTTGAAATATTACTAATTTTAAAATGGCTAGTTGACTTTATTCCCTTTTATTTGTAAGATATGGGTTCCTGCTGAAGTTCTGATACCTTGTTTAATTGTAAACATTAGTGTACCACTTCTAACTGCTGCACTGCAATGGTATCAGCTACAACAAATCTTTTGTTTTTTATGAGGTTTCACTTTTTTTCAGTGAGGCTCCTCTAAAAAGATGTGGTTCTATGTTGTAATATTTTAAAAACAATAATTGTACGTAGCTCAGTGACCTACAACAAGCAACCCTTTCCCCTACAGAGCTTCTGTCAATCTGTAACTTTACCGTGAAAGGTATTTGATGAATTGCATATTGATTCCAGCACTGTCTTGTGAGAATGGAAAAATGTACAATTTCTTCAAATTGCAGGGATTATAGGACAACACTTTTAGACTGTATCCAGCTATAATACATCAATCGTCTTTCTGTTTACTCTTGTAATTATCTTTTAAAATATCCCTCTTTCATGTTTTTTTATTTTTATTTGCTTTTTACCATAAGCTGTTGTGTTTGTCTTTTCCTTATTTTTGTGTGGTTCTTCCCCACCTTCCCTTTTGAAATTTTTAGTTTGACTTTTTATAGTCAAAATAAAATTATATAACCCCCCCCCACATGTAGCAGCCTATACAAAAATTGTGAACATATATAGTCAACTTGTTAAAAAGAAAAAAAAAAGCTTCACACTTACCTCAAGAAATTTAATATGTATCAGTTACATAGAGGTAGACACAGAGTAGGAGGGGTTAGACCCCAGTAAAATTATCTAGTGTTAAAACTAAAGTGACTTCTGCCTCTGGATAGCTGATGCATGTAAAGTGTCATGCAGTAAAAAGCAGCCTTTAGCATTTAAGAGGAATCTGCTTTGGAGAATTGGCGTTAGCAAGTAGAACTGCTGACAGACGTTAATTAAAAGGCACAATGGGATCTAATCCCCAATCACAACAATCACGCCTTCTGTCACGCCACACGTGCATGACAGGATGCATGATTTGGGGATTGGGAATCGCATCCCAATTGTGCCCTATTTACCATTGTAAGGGGAGCCCGTTTCGTGATCCTGAGCTCCCTCTGCATGACAGGTAGAAAGCTTGGATACCCAACAGTCAGCAGTTAATTACCTGGTTCTGACACTGTACAGGGGCTCAAACCGGCCCCCATGCAGTCCCTGAAGCGGATGGACAATCAGTTGATAGTCAGCCATATCGGAACTGCACCAGGGCCAATTCCTGCTGGGCCTTACTTCATGACAATTCTCCAAATTACCTCCCCCCCCTTTTTTTCTTTAATGCTAAAAAGGCTACAATAATGTGTAATATTTTTATGGCTGACTTTTTCCCCCCCTTTTTGTGGCATCATTAATTCCTGAATGTGTGGCTGGGTTAATATTTATGAAATGATTAACAGACTAATTGTATTTTAAGTGTAATATCTGCCAGAGGCGTAGAGCAGATAGTAAAACCAGTAAGTTAAACTACAGCACTGCAGCCCAGTCTTTTGCCACAAATTACCCCAGGACCCTTCCTGACTGCCAGTCCAATCCCTTTCTCCTTACCTGATCTGCTGCTTTGCTTTTTGCTCCATCTCATCTGCTGCTTTGCTGCTTGTCCATTTCTCAGTCTGCTGTGTGCTATGCATGGTCTGCCTGTGCCACTTTTGGCACCTGTGCTACAGGTTGGTCACCCCTGCACTACAGTAAGGTCCATTGCAAAAAATAAAAACAGAATTTTGCAGAATTATGTCCTGAAACTGAGCTTAAAGTGTGCAACTATGTACAAAATTAAAAATGTAAAGCTTGACTGTGTAGCTGTGCCTATTTTATACATATGTTCAGAATAAAATTACTGAATGAAAACTTCCATTGGGTCAAAAACTTTAAAATTCTGAACTCCTAAGACAAC
>NW_017729032.1:139200732-139209850 GCF_001723915.1 Gavialis gangeticus
CTTTGCTTTTTGCTCCATCTCATCTGCTGCTTTGCTGCTTGTCCATTTCTCAGTCTGCTGTGTGCTATGCATGGTCTGCCTGTGCCACTTTTGGCACCTGTGCTACAGGTTGGTCACCCCTGCACTACAGTAAGGTCCATTGCAAAAAATAAAAACAGAATTTTGCAGAATTATGTCCTGAAACTGAGCTTAAAGTGTGCAACTATGTACAAAATTAAAAATGTAAAGCTTGACTGTGTAGCTGTGCCTATTTTATACATATGTTCAGAATAAAATTACTGAATGAAAACTTCCATTGGGTCAAAAACTTTAAAATTCTGAACTCCTAAGACAACCTTTTCGGTTTAACCGCCCCCCCCCCGCCCCCCAAGAAAACAACCAAAAAACCAAAACAAAACAAAACCCCAACTTTTTAACAGTGGTAATGCATGTGATCCTTTTATCTTGTTTTGCATTTGTGGTGTTAGTAAAAAATTATCTTGGTCAGTTTTCTTTTTTCTTTCTACTTTTTTCTCCAGTTTAATTTATTTTGTTTTGTTGGGTCTAGTTTTTCCATTGACGAAACTGATCAATTTTTGGTTTCACAAGGACATTTTGCTGAAGGGCTGAAAAAATACTTTGATTCCAAAATTCAGATTTTGTACAGATTTAAATCTCAGCATTTCTGTGCTGAAGTAAACCTGCTTTTAAAAATCATACCTTTTAGTCTTCTGCGGCTTATTGCCAGTTGGCAACCTTTAGTTGGAACTAAATTGTCCAGGTTGTATTTATATTTTTGTATCTTTTTTTCTATCCTAGCATAACTTCTTTGCCTTTTTTAGTTGGTCACACTTTCACAGGTACAGAATTTCTCCTACGTCAGACATTTCATCATTGCTCTGTGTTGGTAATGGATTTGAGTCAGTGCTGAAGCTAAAAATGGAACAGCCTCCAACAAAGGAGCATTTGGCACCTGTGGCCCAAAGGCTGCAGCCTGAATTAAAAATAGATATTACGGAATCATTTGCATTCGAGGCCATTTCTTGAAACTAGTATTGGCTAGGCCTGTTCTGAAATTGGCAGGCTTGGATTCAGTGATGTGTGTGGGATATCATTTTTCTGGCCTTGTAATATACTGGCAAATGGAAGGAGCTTCTAAGCTTTGCAGTAATTTCATTGCTGTTTTTTTTTTCAAAGGAGATTGGATACTAGACAGTCTCATGGGTATGTGGAAGGAGGGAGTAATCAAAGGTTAGTTAGTAGCATGGTACGTAAAACTCTGATGTTCCCACTCCTTCCAATTGGATAATATGGTGGAAAACTTCCTGTTCTGATGGCCCATGGAGCCTATTGCAGAGTATCTCCCACTCTCCCACTTGCAAATGCTTGCTTGATTTTTATTTTTCTTTATTTTTTATGAAGGTATAAAACACTTTCTGCAGTTAATGAGCAGATTTCAAATTTCTAGATCTCCAGCTAGACTCCAGTGCATGTCTATGGGACACTGAGCATGTAGGATAGGTGTTTATTCTCATACTCTGCTTGGCTAGGGAAGTAGAACTATATAGAAGGCTTAGGGTATACCCTGAGTACATGAGACAGGTATTAAAGTACTACTACTCATTAGGATTTGGGCATAGAATTAACCATTAAATATTTTTCCTTTTCACCAAATTCAGTATCCTGTTGTTACAAAGTGAGCCATGTTCTCACATAAGTAGCAGAGGTTTTTTTCCCCAATTCTTTTTTCTTTCACTTGTACCTAAATGTCCATTATTGAATAATAAAGCTTAATGTGTCAGGGTTGATCTTCATTAGGTAAGCCTGTAAGACCATTATTTACTATTTGATGATAGCTCAAGGTTATATAAAGAAGGACTTCTAGTTGATATTTTAAAGAGGAGGTAAATAAATAGTTTGTTTTCATATAGCATGGATATTTTTGATTTCCCTCTCTTCACCATCCCTCTCCCTGCTGTTATACGCTTGAGTCCTCTGTTAAGCCATATTTTCAGAATTGCCACAGTGAGCCTTTGCATGTGCCCTGTTATTGTCCAGGCACTTTTTACGCAATTGCAGCTGTGCGGTTTGTGCATGTGCAGCATTTTGCATGCCCTTTGTAGGATCCTAGATTTTAAGAATGTAGATTTTTGAGTTCCAATGATGCAAGCAAATTACAGAATGATTCTTAATTAAGATAATAAGCTGGTGATTTACAATTGAGTAGTGTGGTGGGAACTATATAAAAAAAATTGGAATGTGCCACATGTTCTGAATGTACTAATGAAATCTTTATTTTTGTGTGATTTGGAAGATGGTCAGTGTGTAGGTCATTTTGATCCCTTTTTTTTGGAGATTATGTGCCTTAGAAAGGTCACTTGGGTTTTGTGTGATAGAACTGTTAGGCATGTTTAGTTTTTTTTTTTTTCCATGCCTTGTGATCAAGAGAAGGCTTGCACTGGATGAGCTCAGCTTTCTGTGCCATTCTCTAGTGTTATGGATTGTGCAAGCTGTCATTTCAATGAAAACAACCCACTCCTTGGTACTCTGTCTTTGCAAATGTTGTGATGGAGTTTTGGGAACAAGGTCTTTGAGGTCTCATGGGGTCTTGCAGCAGCCAGAATGTGCAGAAAGCAGGAAAGGGAAGAAAGGTGATTTATTAGTGCACGCGGGTATGATGATGAGATTGGGAATTAAAATTCTTTGGTCTTGAGGTGCACTGTAAAGACGTTACTAGGCATTGCATAGACTCTCAAATCTTCAAACCACTGTACCTTTAATCCTTGCAGCATCTTTGGTGAGGTAGGTAAGTGAAAATGGCTGGGGGTAGAGACGCCCAGAAAAACGACAGTTTTTATATTTATGTAAAGAACCTTAAAGTGCTTTTTAGAAAACAGAAAATGTTGTATGTGATGATGGTAATCGGCATTTAACAGGAAAGTCAACTAAAGGAGACATGTAACCTATTTTGAATTGCTTTGAAAATATGTACATATTTAATTGAATTGTTTATCATTGGTAACCATTTAAAGTAATTTTAAAGTGGGTCAAGTGAATATGGCAGCTTATTTCATTGAATAGGATGTGCAGCACAACTTCATTTACTATTATATTTGTATCAATTTCCAAGGGTACCATCGGATATTGCTTAATATTTTTTTTTCTCAAGTATTTGCTATCTTTGTAATGCTATCTTCTCCCCCCTCCCCCGTTTCCCCCTTTGCAAATTATTGAGTATCTGTACAGGGTATGTTTTTTCCACACTAAGGTTTTGCACACTTACTACATCATGAAAGAGAAAATATTTAGTAATCTGTTAGTATTTCATCTGTTTTGCCTTTTTGAACACATTAGAACTTCTGTTTATGTTCACTAAAGTTGTACTGTATACTTTAGTTTGCCCAATTAAGAGCCAAGGCTTTCTCTGTAACATTCTGTCTGAGTGTTTTGTAGAATGGATACATTTTAATCTTTGGGTCAGGATTCACATTCCCAACAAAAGAATGAACTCGAAAGTGGTCTCTCTGTTTCTTCAAATGAATAGAGCCATTCAGGGAATAAAACAGAATTCTGTGACACCAGTGAAAGAAACAGTGAATTCTTCATTGACATACTGAACTATTTAAAGTTACTTCATCAGGTTTGCATTTAAGCCTGAATGGCTTTTTTATCTCCTAAAACAGTACAGACTACAGCAGTGAATAATGCAGCCAGTACACTCTATTATAAATGTTGAAACTAGTACTAATGCAGACATCTCAAATATGAGAGAGAGAAGATAGTATGGTGCTTTACATGTATTAAAATTCACAGAACTACTCAGAGCACATCCATGCCATACTGGGTTGAAGAAAGCAGTAACAAATCAATTTTGCAGTTCCTTAAGATAACCCCCAACTCTGTAGGACAACTTCAGAGAAGTATATTTAGTGCAAGCAATTATTGCTAAATCAATAAGTATAAGATCATGTCCTTGTTTTATACAGTAAAGTCTAGCCTTTTAGAGAAAATGAAACCAATGAACGTTATCTTTAGGAGCCACAGAAACTGGCTGCTTCACAGAGACTTACAATATATGCACAGTAGAAGTGAGCTGGATATGGTTGAGACTATTTTGAAGTCTCTTGAGAGGAGGTAGTTTAATATAATCAAAACGGTCTCTTGTACATTTCAGGGTATTCTAACCTATTGTGATTTATTAGTGCAGGATGTAAAAAATAACATGCCATATTCTGTAAGCTTTTGTCTTTGGTCCAGAAACTATTGTATATTTGTGGGGGGGGTTTTAGTAGTTTGTTGCTATTGCTTTTTCATTTGGTCAGAGCCTATCTTTTAAATTTAATTATTTAAACATAATTATGTTGCTAAGTAATGCTGGCATTTGTCAATTCTAGTGGTTTCCAACCCTTGATTTGTGTGCGAGGCCTCTGAGGTTGTTTGTAACAACTGGAAATTTAAAAGGTAAAAATAAGGTCGACAGGGAAAGCAAAGTGTGATGTTGTCTCTAGCATGTAATTTGCCTGGTATGTTGCCCATGGGCTGCTGAAGGTTTGGGACAGTTGGTCAGTTTCAGTGGTTTTCAACCAGGGTGCCAAGTAACAGTTTGATGTACAAACATCTACATGGTTTACAAGTTAAACCCAGGAATATGGTATAAAAATCCATGGTGTCAAAAACATTCTGACCTATTGTGGTTTTTGATTTCTTTGAAACAGAAGCTTTACTATTATTTTCTAGACTCAACAAATGAGTGAAATGGGGTGCTGCTAAATTTAGAAACTTTATGGAGGGGTGCCCCGAGTCTAAAAACTTGAGAAACGCTGGTCTTTTTAAAAAAATGCTAATATCTTTAGATCCAAATTTAGCAGAGATAGATTTGTACTTTTGAACAGACACAATAACAATCTATTAGTTAAGACTACGTGATTTCAGATGTCTTTAATCATTTGAGTTGAGGAGTTGCTTCTGTCCCTGCTTAACTCATAATCTCCCAATCCTTCCTGAAGTGTGTAGAAGCAGTAATATCTCCTAATTCTGAAAATGGTCAGAATCAATATTTAAATTCTTGAGGAAACATTTCTGCAAATTATAATGAAACCTCCCTAGAATGCAACACTGGCAACTACAGGAAACATCTTTTTTTCTAAGTAGTAGCTAGCATAAATTTAATTGTTGATCTGTGTAGTGTTTAAAAAGCTTATTCTTGATACCTGAATTTTTAATGTACTCATTAACCCTTTGACGTTTTCTGTGTTTTCACAAAATATTAATTGTACCAATTTATTTATTCTCAAAGTTAAATATTCTGTTGTTCATCTCACAAAATAGTAATCAATAACTGTCATGTATTGTAGGTACTACAAAATATTTTAGAAACAGAAAACGAATATGCTAAGGAACTACAGACAATGCTTTCAAACTACCTGCGACCATTACAAGCCAGTGAAAAGTATGTGAGTCTGTTTTAAAATTTAAAAAGGCTGGGGGGGTTAAGTATAGTAGAAATGTCCATTTTACTGGCTGTACAAGTATCTACTTAGTATTGAAATGCTAGTGTAGCCTGAAATATACAAACAGAAAGGACTACTTGAAGTCGGGTTCTGTTCTTGTTTTGTTTATACAGTTTTTAGTAGACAAGAGTCCTGATCTCTGACTGATGTACCTATGTGCTATATATTAAGAGCACAAATAATATGTATGTATTAGTGTTGTTAAATTCACAATTTTTTCCTAAAGCAGAATTAAAAAGTCAGTTGGGGTATTTTGTGTGTTGTCTTTTCCCCCACAATGGCTTATTAAGCTTCTTTCTTTCTCTTTCCCTTCTCCCCTTCCCTCTTGGCTCCAGGTTAAATTCTATAAATACTTTGTATTTAATGGGAAACCTGGAGGAAATCAGTTCTTTCCAGCAAATGCTTGTACAGTCTTTAGAAGAGTGCACCAAGTAAGTATTATGAATGATTTCTTCAGAACTGAAACTGGAAAATTTATCTGTATTTGCATATTATCATTTGTAATTGATGGTTTTACAGCACTGAAGCATTTGGTGTTGGGAAAGGGAGTGGAGCTTCCTCAGTGGCAATCGTTTCCATGGCGCATGGCTAAACTGATAATAGTATTCTTGCAGTAGGACAGAAGTTGCACATAAACTGGTTTAAGTGACCAGAAACTGGTTTAAATATGTAACAGAACATAAGTTCAATGCACACAAATCAGTTTCAAAATGGTCAAAACTGGTTTGAGATAAATGTGGTTGAGTGTAGTATCAGACTTAACTGATTTGGGTCAAACTGGTCTATGGACTTCTGTCCCAGACTCCTTCCTGTTTTAAATTAACTCACAGTCCCTCAGCATCTCAGCTTGCTTTTCAGCTCTAGGCTGGGCTGGGCTGGGAGCTTCAGAGAGCAGAGCTGGCCCTGCCCCTCTCCTCCCTTTTTTTTTGGAGCTTTGGCTGGCTGAGAAGGAGGTGGAGACTGCAGGCACAGCAGCTTCTGCCTGGCTTCTCCCTGTCCCCATCCCTTGCTGCTTGCTGCTCAAGGAGGGATCCACCCCCTCTCCCACAGCACAAACCCCAGCTGGCATCCGATCACGGTCATGCTACTCCCATGCTAGCTAATGCTGAGAGCTGTTTGTGTGTGTGTGCCTCCAATTTCACTGGAACACAGGCATACAGAACAGTGTCAACTTAGGGCTTTTTGGAGCTAGTCAGCAGGCCAGCTGGTAATGTTCCTCTGTTCTTCCTTAAATGCTTTGTAAAAAGTTGTTTAAGAAGAGCTTGAACTGATGAGAGAGAGGCTTTGTTTTCTCGATGGTCTGATGAGCTTTGTGTTCCGATAAGCTCCCTGCTAGCTGCTGGCTTGCTGGTGCCCCTCACTGCCCCCACAACAGCCCCCCCTGCCCTGCTTGTGCTTCTTGCCCCCAAGCCCTGCTGGAGGGGTCCCCAGCTGCCAAGGCTATGGGGCCAGGGACCCAAGTCTGCAGTTCCCTGCCCCCAACAGCAGGCAGCTGCAGCAAAAGCAGTATGGATCCAGCTCCCCCACTGCTGCTGCCTGCTCAGGCGGGGGTGAAGGCAGCTCCTGGCTACCCCCCAGCCCTGCTGGTGCCCCCAGCCCCCTGCAAGCCCCACTTACCTCACAGACTCTAGGAGTGAAGAGTGAGGCTGAGCTGGGCCCCGAGCTGTAGCTGACTGAGAGTCTTAGGCCCCTCCCTTCCCCCTCCCTATACCTCTCCCCCTCTGGGCAGGGCTAGGGGTCGCCTGCCCTGTTTGCAAGTAGCTTTTGCAGGTTGGAGCTCAACCAGCTTGCAGAGCTCTTTGCAAAAGCAGGGAATCCACAGGTTTCTCTGATAAAAAGGGGAAATCTGTGGTTTTCTCCATTTTTTTTCTGTTGGAAACAGAAAACCCAGATGCCTGGTGATGACTGCAAAAGTGGGGTATTTGGAGTAAGTCTAGCTAAAAAGTATTGAGATTTTTTTTTTTTGACAAAACCTTTTTCCATTGAAAAATATGAGTTTATCTAAACAGAAGCTTTTTTCCACAAGGTATGCTAAACCAAACTTTAATAGGACAGATTTCTCAGGTTGCTGAGGATGGGATTTCTATTTAAAATCAGAGCATGACAACCACTCTAGAATAACCTGTAGTCTGGCCATTTAGAACCCTGACTTTTGATGCTTGAACAAAGGTTCAAGTTCCTGCTTTGCCGTTCTCCCATATCTGATGGGAGTGCTGTAAATACTCAGTTATTGGTTATTTTGGGGTGATCTTACTGTCCTTCCTGTTAGAGTTGTTTCACTTCTGTTCCAACTTAAATATATTTATGTGAACTTGAATTTGGGTACCCTACATCCCAGGTCCCTTTGACACTTTCTGTGACCAAACTGACATTTATTCATATGAAGTGGAGCAGCCTTAACAAGATAAACTGAAAGATCCCTCCCTCCAGAACAGGTAGCAAGCTTGTAGTGGTCAGGTCACTCAAGGTTGTACGAGATGCAGTGACAAGCTTCTAAAACAAAGACTTTAGCCCAAGTCTTCCATATCATTGGAATTGGTTATTTTGAAGTGTGTAATGTATTAATGTCTTGTTCCGTAATTTCTTTTGTAAAGAAATTGAGGTGTTTTGAGCTTGTCCAAGTGTGGAATGGACAAACTTTTGAAATTTCAGAATTTTATGGAGAGGAAGTGTTGTTTCTTACTGTGACAGGGTGGTTGAAACACTCTGCCACAAGAACGGGAAGAAGGTTAGGAGAAGAGACTTACCAGGAGACAACAAAGAAGTTGAGCAAAGGCGGGGTAAATGTCATGTCCCAACTGATTAAGGAAAGCATCTGGGGCCACAGCATTTCAAAGGCAAGCCCAGCAGCTAGAGTTCGAGGATGGAACAGGGAGAGTGGCATGGCAGGAGAAAAAGGGAAAAGCCCTGCTGAAAAAGAAAAAGGAGAACAGCTGAGTCGGGGAGGCAGCAAATTGCACGCTGCCATGGGGAACACAGCTGAGAAGAGGGAGAATTTAAATGGACACTGAGGAAATGTCTGGGGTTGGTTCAGGAAGAGGAAAAGTAGGATGACACTAGAGAAGACGCCTGGAAATGATGTAAGGAGGAACTGAACCTGAGCCCCGGTTTCTGGACTTACCTGGGAAGAACTGGTGAAGAGACCAAGGGATCACTCTGCTGGTGAGTGCAGTCCTGAGGAATGGAGATAACTCCTCCAGGATCCAGGAGAAAGAGAGAGACACAGACAAGATTACACCCCAAGAAGGGGTAAGTCCACCTGACCCTGAAGGTAAGGGCAGGGTGAAATTAAGAAGCAGTTGTCTTGGGACTCTTGCAGGGAAGAATGGAGCAAGCAGCCAGCCTAGAGGAGGATACCTTGAACAAGGAGTCCGTAAGACCAGACCTTTCGGTCCAGTAGGCAAGTAACATCAAGCCTGGAACATCTGGTGTGGTTAGGGAAGGGTATGGGGATGGTGGAGCCCTGTGAAGATAAGGGGCCCTCCTGAGCCTTGGTTGATCCTTCTGTCTCTCAAAACGAGAGTTGGGTATCTCTGTCATTAACATCAACATGTGGCAGGCGATTTTGGAAGAACAGAATACTACAATTCTAGTGGGAAGACGGCCCAGTTCCAGGAGACATGTCACCA
>NW_017729032.1:139214850-139217477 GCF_001723915.1 Gavialis gangeticus
AACATGTGGCAGGCGATTTTGGAAGAACAGAATACTACAATTCTAGTGGGAAGACGGCCCAGTTCCAGGAGACATGTCACCAACCGCTTACACTTACGTGGCTCCAATCCTAAATAATCTCTACTTCAGGTTTCTTCACAGTGCCAGATTCAAATTAACATCAAGTCCACTTCTGAGGATTAAGCCCAGTTTTACTGTATTTTACTGTAAACTACTACAGTTTACCTGTTACTGTATTTTAGGTCCCTAATGTACATTACATTTTAAGATGCAAGACTAATCACTAGGGCTGTGCTAAATGGCTGTGTTTTGATTCGGTTTCGGATTTGGCCGTTTCAGAAGACAGTAATTTGTTTCAGATCACTCTTCTGTTTCAATTTGGCTGAATCTGTTTGGAGATTTGGCTCTGCTGAATCTCCTTCTAATCTGTTTTGAACGGGCTGCAAGGGAAGCTTTGCACAGCCCTGCCCAGCTGGGTGGGGCTGCAGGGCCAGGGCCTGCACGGCCCCAGCAGGGAGCATGGGTGGCTCGTCTGGGGGAGGGCCGCTGCCCTCAGTGCAGCTGAGGAGACCCCTGCGTGGATATCTGATCCCTGTCACGATGGGTCGCAAGGCAGGGAGGCAGCACAGAGTGGCAAGCAAAGCTGCTAGTCCCTGCTGCGCAACCTGGCTTTTCAGGGAGCAGAGATCCATTCTGGGGTCTCCTTGATGCTGGCTGCCCCATGCAGCCCTGCATAACCGGGGCAGCGTGGGATTGGCAGCAGCGGCGAGGAGACCCTTGTGTGGATCTCTGCTCCCTGCGGAGCTGAGTTGCATGGCAGGGCAGCAGCATGTAGCTGTTCCCCTGCAAGCCCGGCTCTGAAAATCCAGAATATTCTGAAACATTTCAGATGCCTCATTTCATTTTGGAGATGTTTCTGAGCCTTCCGTTTCAATTCTGATTCGGTGTTTTGGGCACTGAAATGGCCCAAAACACCTCTGAAACCAGATGACTACCAAAATTTCACAGAGCCCTACTAATTACTCCTTAAGTAGTAACTGGCCACATGTGCAACTCAAGTCAAGGCTTGATAATGCAATAAATATTTTGCTGCTTACTTGTATTATGTCTTAAACTGAAGCTGGTACCTGTCAAAACTTGGTGGCATACAGAGTTTAAACAGCTCCCAGTACACAGGGAGTTTGGCCTTGGGCTGTGACAGCCTGGTGCTGGAATCGCCACATACTGGGAGCTGTATAAATCCCGTGTACCACCCAGCTGAGTGGCACATATGGTTTTTACAGCTCCCTGTGTGCCAAGCTGATTGTCAGCTGTGTTTGGGGATCAGTTTGGTTCTGGCCTCAATTGACAATCAGCTGACTGGTTTCATCATGCTGGTGCAGGGGGAGTCTGGGCTCCCCCTGCCCTGGCAAGTAAGGTGCAACTTGGATCTCATCCCCAAATTGCACATTCTGCCATGGTTATGTGAGCAGTTGTTGGGATCAAGGATTAGATCCCATCATGTTTTAAAGTGAATGTCAGTTCGTGACCTTAGTTTCACTAAATGTCTAAGAGTTGGAGATTATTATCCAGTATTGGCCACGTATGATCTAGTATGTGGGTGGCTACCATGCAGCACACCAGTGGCCAGGGAATCTGCTGTTCATGGCATGTGAGCCCAGGGTGCTTAGTTAGAGAGGCACCTTAATGGAGGCAGGGAGTGAAGCAAGGGAAAGATACTGCTGTGTCAGGTGTAACTGCCAAAAGCCAAGTTAACCCTTCCTTGGCCCTGTAGCTCTCACTGAATTCAGCTCTTTATTGCTTGCCACAAAACTTTGGCTGTTGTGGGGCTAGAGAAGATTAACCTGGCTCTTGGAGGGGATGCCCCCTGTTGCAGCAGTGTTCTGTACCTACTTCTACGCCATAGCTATGGTCCAAATTGAGCCCCCCTACCTCCATTTCTACACTCCAGGATGCAAGCCTTCTTCTGGGGAGGAAGGGGCATGAAAAAGCAGTTAAGAAAATACCTTAGTAGTTTGTTTTACATGTATTTTCTGAATTTCTCCAGCATCTTGAAACAGCATAGCGATGAGTTGCCCTTCTTGGTTCATCTTCATGAGCTAACTGAAAAGCCTGAAAGTGGCAATATTAATATTAGTATCTAATTCATAGATTTTGTAGACATTAGGGGTGGAAGAGACCTTGGAAGATCATCGAGTCCAGCCCCCCACCCAAAGGGCAGGAAGTCAGCTGGGGTCATAGGATCCCAGCAAGGTAAGCATCCAATTTACTCTTGAAGATGTTCAATGTAGGTGCTTGAACCACCTCCGATGGCACGCTGTTTCAGACCTTGGGGGCTTGGACAGTAAAGAAATTCTTCCTTATGTTCAGCCTGAAATCGTCTTGCAGTAGTCTATAACTGTTCAACCTCGTCATCCCTTGGGGTGCTCTGGTGACAAATGTTCCCCCAGATACTGGTGGTCACCCCTGATAAACTTATAGGTGGCCATCAGATCACCCCTGAGCCTGTGCTTTTCCAGGCTAAAGAATCTCATGGCCCTCAGCCTGTTGTCATAAGGTCTGTTTTCCTGACCTCTGATCGTGCGCGTGGCTCTTCTCTGGACTGATTCAAGCTTCTCCACATCCTT
>NW_017729032.1:139222477-139223366 GCF_001723915.1 Gavialis gangeticus
TGGACGCAGTACTCCAGCTGTGGCCTCACCAAGGCCGAGTACAAGGGGAGAATGATGTCCTGGGATTTGTTTGAGAAGCATCTGTGGATGCAAGCCAGCATTTTGCTTGCTTTACTAGCTGCAGCATCATCTTGTGGTCAGTGATGACGCCCAAGTCTTTCTTCCATACCGCTAGCCAGCGTAGCACGGCCAAGCCTATAAGGATGCTGTGGAGAACCTTGCATTTTTCAGCATTAAACACCATCAGGTTCTTGTCCGCCCATTCTCTGAGCCTGTCCAGGTCAGCCTGGATTGCCCTCCTGTCTTCTGGTGTGGATGCTTTGCTCCAGCGTTTGGTGTCATCATCAAACTTGGCCAGTGCGCTTCTGACTCCAGTGTCCACATCATTAATGAAGATACTGAACAATATGGGTCCAAGGACAGAGCCTTGGAGGACCCCACTGGTCACAGGTCACCATGATGATTGACTTCCATCAATTACCACCCTCTGGGTCCGACCACAGAGCCAATTTCCCAGCCAGTGGATCATGGTGGACCCAAGGCCACGATTGGCCAGTTTCACCAAGAGGTGATCATGGGATTAAAGGCTTTTTTGAAGTCAAGATATATGACCTCAATCACTTCTCCCTTGTCCAGATGATAAGTCACCTGGTTATAAAAGGAAATGAGATCGGTCCAGCAAGACCTACCGGCAACAAACTCATGCTGTCTCGGGATGTTGCCATTGGCCAGTCCATTAAGAATGGCTTCTTTGATAATCTTTTCCAAGACCTTCCCTGGGATAGAGGTCAGATTGATTTGCCTGTGGTTTGCTGGATCCACTTTCCTCCCTTTCTTGAAGATTGGCACCACATTGGCCTTCTTTCAGTCTTCAGGCACTACACCAGAG
>NW_017729032.1:139223507-139229333 GCF_001723915.1 Gavialis gangeticus
TATCCAGCCTGTCAAGGTGTTCCTTCATGAGGTCAGCATTGATGGAGGGCAGGGGATCTCCCTCACCCGGACCACTCTGTCCCATAGTGAGCATTGTTTATTAATTAATAAACAATTAATGTGTTTATTCCGTGATCTCAAACAGTGTCCAAGTCAGTAACTGCAACAAGTCCCTTCTTCAGTTCACCGACCCACTAGCTTACTGTGACACCCTACGGTTTTAGCAGTTTTGAATACAAAAACAGGATATGGTGTTCCCTGATGCTGATATTTTGGGTACAGTGTAAAATAATTCTTACAATAAAAAAAACAAAGGAGTTGCTGAATTTAAATGAGGATAATATAAAGTAAAGATGGGGGTTTTCATTTTCTTTAAATTTGTATAAAGCAAAGTATGTGGGGCAACTCTAGTGGCTTATAGTACCAATGTTTCTTTCTCTGTTGGTTGCCATCCCAGTCTTGGTTATCATTCATGATTGTAGCCATTCAGAAGCCTTCAGAAGAACATGATTGAACTACTAGATATCCCATTATAGTTGCTGTTTTCAGACTATCAAAAAGAATGCTTCACTCTAAATGTCAATAATAATACGGCCAGTTCATGTGTATGACTAAATGTAGTCATGCGATTTACTTCTATGGTAAATGCGCAGGCTATCAATTGTGTGTTATGGACCTTGTGCCCTATATGCAGAGTAAATACGTTTCCCTCCCCCCGCCCCATCCTAACCAAAACCGTCGCACCATTTCAGTGGAAAATATCTTGATACAGCCTAGCTCTCGCTTTGAGACTTAGACTAATTTTTATAATATAATTTCAAACTTTATAGAGATTTTTAAGACAACTTTCATATTTGTCATTTGTAAAGGATATGTTAGTCCCTTAACTTTACTAGCATGAGAAACTTATCACTTCTAAAATAATTTTGGTGTATATCACGTAGAATCATAGAATCAATGAGTCGGAAGGGGCCTAGACAGAACATCGAGTCCGACCCCCTGCCATGGGCAGGAGGGAGCACTGGGGGTGGCAGGGGTCATAAGACCCCAGCCAGGTGCCTATCCAGTCTTCTCTTGAAGATTTCCAGGGAAGGTGAGAGCACTACCTCTCTGGGAAGCCTATTCCAGGCTCTGGTCACCCTTACAGTGAAGTAGTTCTTCCTAATATCTAACCTAAACCTATCCTCCCTCAGCTTGTGGCCATTGTTCCTGGTGACTCCAAGGGGGGGTGGTGCTGGTGAACAGACTTTCCCCGAGTCCCTGCTGCTGGCCCCTGATAAGGTTGCAGGCAGCCACGAGATCCCCTCTGTCTCCTCTTGCGGAGACTGAAGAGATTCAGGTCCCTCAGCCTCTCCTCATAGGGCTGGCCACGGAGGCCCTCAACCATATGAGTGGCCCTCCTCTGGACCCTCTCCAGGTTCTCCACGTCCTTCTTGAAGTGCGGCACCCAGAACTGGACACAGTACTCCAGCTGTGGCCTGACCAGCGCCGCATAGAGGGGGAACAAGACCTCTCTGGACCTGTTAGTGATGCCCCTGTTGATGCATGACACGGTGCGGTTGGCTCTGCCTATTGCTTTGTCGCATTGTCGACTCACATTCATCCTGGAGTCAATCGTGACTCCAAGATCCCTCTCTGCCTCTGTGCTGCCGAGAGGGTCAGCCCCTAACCTATAACCATAATGCTGGTTCCCTTTCCCCAGGTGCAGCACCCTGCACTTGTCCTTGTTGAACCGCATCCTGTTCAGATCCGCCCACTTCTCTAACCTATCCAGGTCTGCCTGGATGCGGCCCCTGCCTGCCGGTGTATTTGCTTTACCCCACAGCTTGGTGTCATCAGCGAACTTGAACAGGGTGCTCTCTGCACCCTCGTCCAGGTTGCTAATGAAGATGTTGAACAGCACCGGCCCAAGGACCGAGCCCTGGGGGACTCCGCTATCCACACCCTCCCAGGTTGACATCAACCCATCTACCACCGCCCTCTGGGTTCACCCCTGGAGCCAGGTTGCCACCCATGTGACTCTGCATTTGTCAATGCTGCAGTCCCTCAGCTTGCCCACGTGTGTGTGTGTGTGTGTGTGTGTGTATGTGTATGTGTATGTATATATGCTATTTTAAGCTCCTGTAATTGCTTTTTAATTGCAGTATCAAAAATATGAGGCACTTGTTGAAATGTCAACTTCAGAATACATTATATAAAATAACTAATCTTTATTGGATTTGAACATGCTAATTGCTAACAGCTTTGTGATCTAGTGATAGATATTAACCATTGTTCTTTAGACAGCTAAAGGAGGTAAAAATGACATGCTCACAATAATAGGTAATATATTATTCCTTGTTCCTACAAAATAAGAGGAAAAAATACTAGTGACTGATGTGTAAAATGGAAAAGTCAAAGGGGATGGGTTACCACCCCCTCAGTCTTAATTTTCTCATGTCAGTGGGAGATGTGCAATCTAAAATTACAATGCATCCAAAACAAATGTACAATAGAGATTCATGTCATGCTCTTTCTAGCTAGAACTATAGAATGTTTGAGGAGAAACTACAATCAACTTAATATCACTGGGTGGAAAAAGATAGTCAAAGTGTGGCAGTTGAACAGAAAACAATATTGAGAGAGTTAAACTTCTCTTTAGCACCAGTTCAGGGGTGTCCTACCTTGTGCTGTCAAATGTTTTAGTAGTGTGCTCATCTACTGCTCAAAAATAAAAGCTTATGTGTGCTTTTGAAGCACCCCCACCCCCTTCTGTGGACGGAGACAAACCATGAGACCTGTCTCATCATAGATGCTAGCACATCTAATATAAGGCTTCTATTTCCAAACATCAAAAGCTTAAGGGTTCGTGTAAGCTTAGGTGGTCCATTGGACTACTGTGATTAAGGCATTCTAGATTCTGTACCCAGTAGCATAGCTGCCTTTAACTCTCCAGCCCAAGTGATGAGATATTCATTGACGACTAGGCAGCATGAAGTATGAGTCTGAAGTTAGGCTTGAATTTGCATCTTTGCATCTAAGGGTCACTCTAGGTTTTCAAGTAAAGAAGTGATAGGATCTGATGTGTGATGCACATAGTCACAGCTCCTGCCATACCACGTGCATGGCATGGGAGGTGTAATTGCGGGATCCAGCATCAGATCCTATTATGTCTTATTGCCAGTGAGGAAGAAGGCCATGATTGTGCTTCACAGCAGGGGCAGCGTTCCATGTGTGGCTGGCGAGGCTCCCAGTAAGGGCAACACGTGGAATGTGGGCCTTGCTGCAAACCCCATCAGCTGACGAGGCTCCCAGCTAGGGGGAGTGTATAAAAGCTGCCTGTGCTATGAGCCTTATCAACTGTGGGGCTTACAGTAGGTGGTGCACTCCTGTGGCTGGGTGTCCTGTCTGCTGATGGGGCTCCCAGGGGAGCACCTGGCCACGCATTCAGTTAATGGCATGATAAGAAAGAGCCACAAAGTTATGGCACTTCTTTTGTAGAATAACTTTGTGGATTATTGCTTGTTTTATCATGCAATTAACTGACTGAACACATTGCCGGCTTACAATATAAGGCATGATTAACTGCTTAATCATGCCGTAAGTATAACATGTAGGTGGGGCCTAAGTGAGATGCCTTTAACTTTTCTGCCATGTTCCTCTTCTGATCATATTCCCTGCTCAGGTGTTTAAATTATTTTCGCATTTATTTGGATGTTTTGGGGTTTTTTTCCCTGTGACTTCATAGTCTATTTTTTAAAATATTGCTTTCTGTTTAATTGCTAGAATTTAAACTGAAGTTTTGCAAGTTGCTGCATAGCCTATAGAATGCCAACAGGGAAGCAGGTTCTGGTACACTGCTCTTCTGTTGAGTTGTCCCCTTGGTAGGTGCATTGTAACTTTTTTATACAGGATTTAAGCTGTTTGTGGAGTTGATCCAAAGGTAAATCAAGTGTGTAATACTAGCTCTAGTTTAGAAGTATTATGGAAGGTTAAGGATGGGCCAGAAATCCTGTAAGGGATACCACAAGGATAGCCAGCACTTCCTCAAACTGTTGTAATATGAAGCCCTTCCTCCAAAAAGCTGGGGAGGGAGGGTAAACAGGAGTCCTGTTACAATAACGCCATGAAAATGGCTGCCAGCTCTGCAATTTGCCTGATAAATTAGCTAGCTGCTGCTTCAATTTGGGTAGACCTGTAGTGATTGGGTATAGAAATAAGTAGGGATCCTGATTTTGTCTGATAAAATAAAAATAAAATTGGGGATATGAGATTGTGGGGGAAGGAGAGAGTTGAAGTACAAACCTATTTCATCTCGTTTGAATATCTGAAAATGTACAACTGTTGTTGCATGCCTTTATATTTGCCTTATAACTAACTCGCCACAAGGGGCACAGGACAAAAATCCATCCATCTTTTCTGTTAACGCTTTTCTAAAGCTGAGTGGAATAGGATGTCAATAAGATACGCAAATACCACTTAACTACTTGTCCCTGCATGTCCATGTTGTGGTTTCACAGCTCATCAGAGTATGTATGAAAGAAGAGGAAATATTGTATTACAAAGATCTACACAATCTATTCCGACTTATCATTTTGGGTAGGATTTCTTTTACCACATAATAAGGCTTCAATTTGCTGCAATTGGTTGCATTTTCTTGAAGGGATCAGATTTCAAGAGTTTGGTCTGCACTAGTGTGGCTGAATTTTTTGTGGTATTCTGTTCCTGTTGAAAACAAACTTAAGGAAGTGGGTAATGTTTTTGATTAAATACAATCTGTAAGTAATTTATTGAGGCAGGATAGGAATGTCATCTTGTTGGAACTTGATATACCCCAGCAACTGACTGATTGCTAAAAGTGTTTAGCAATAGGACCTCTTTTGATTACTGCTGAAAGGTTTAACTGGTTCAATTAAGACAGAATTGTTCTCACCTCTATTATATACAAGTATTCTAAACACAGTGAAAATAGTATAGTTCTTCCCATGGTTCCCATGGTAGGTGCTAAACTATTATCGACAGCGCTCAAATGGAGTCCTTTGGCTGTAAACCAGTGATTCTTAACCAGGGTGCCACACTGTGTTAGCACTGTTAAGTTTACAAGCATGATTCACAGGATAACCCCAGAGATTTTAAATAGAAATCCAGAGTTGTGGTCTTTCTGAGTTCTCTGCAACAGAAAAGCTACTGTGTTACTTTTCTATAGGCAAAGAAAAAGTGAAACCTAAGGGCTGACATTTTCCCAGAGGACCTTCAAGTTTAAAAAGGTTGAGAATCACTATGGGAAGCAGACATCTCATTTGTCCTAGGAGCAAGGCTTTTGTTCCAGGATTGTTCAGACTTGCACATCCATTGTCCCGCTTCAAGTGTCTCTTCAGTATGTTGCATAAAATGTGCTAACATTTGTGTATGCATCCCACTGTAAATATTTATGGTTATGGCTGCACTGATGAAGATTGTTTTGGCTGATACTGATGGCCGATTATTAACCAGCCATATTGGCTGATACCAATCTGATTGCCAATATGCAGCCTGTCAGTTTGGAGAGAGGAGTGTCTGGCCAGTAAGTCTGTGTGTGGGTGAGGGTGGGGGTAGGGGTAAGGGGCATATCAAGGTCTCCATGGTGAATTGGGGCAGGGGCAGGTGCTGCCCAGCAGGGGCGGGTCATGGGATTGAGCCGCAGGTGGCTTATCTGGGGGGGTGCGGGATAATGTGGAGGGGGTAGCTACTGCTGCTGTGCGCATCCCAGGGGAGACGGGGGGCATGTGCTCCTGGGATTTGTGCATGGGGTGAGGGCAGGTTGTGGGCTTGGGCCGGGGGGCTGCACTTGGAGTGAGCAGCAGTGGC
>NW_017729032.1:139234333-139240029 GCF_001723915.1 Gavialis gangeticus
GGGGAGACGGGGGGCATGTGCTCCTGGGATTTGTGCATGGGGTGAGGGCAGGTTGTGGGCTTGGGCCGGGGGGCTGCACTTGGAGTGAGCAGCAGTGGCACTGAGATGGCGGGGGACAGGGGGGGCTGCGGGTGGGCTTACAGCAACCCCCAAATTCATCGTACCTCCCTGGCAACCCCACCTCAGTGCTGCTGTCTGCTCCGGCCAAGCCCTGTCACTGGAAGGAGGCCGGCACAGGCCCTGAGCCCACAGCGGGCAGCCTGCCCTTGCCCTGTGCACAAATCTGGGGGGGCACATACCACCTATGCCTTCCCCAGGGTACGAGCAGGGCAGGGAGCTGCCCCCTGGACAAGCCACCTGCAGCTCTGTCCTGCACCGCACCCTGCCCCAGCCCAGCCCCACTCCTTCTCTCACCATGGGGGCCTTGATCTGCCCACCCATGCCCCGCCCTCCCACAGACTTACCAGCTGAATGCTGGTTTTCATGCTGCTGGGCTTCATTCGTGACTGTGTATGCATGCGGCATTTATTGGTGACGTTATTGGCCACATCAGCCTAAAAAAGCTAATTGCCAATAATGCCAGTTTTTTCCTTTTATTGGTGCTGATATGAATATATTGGTATACCTCTAATGGTTATTGTGGTTCACACCAGGGACAAGCCTATCAGGCTGTGTATTCTTGCTGGCCACCTACTGGTGAATGAACAGCAATGTAGCTTGGAAGGGTGATTGTAAATGATTGTGCTTGCTCCTGTTTTCATCCAGGTCAGACCTCAGGGCAGTCAAATCTTGGGTCAAATTAGATGTTTGTTTGTACCTTACCAATAATGAGCCACTTTCCTAATGCTTAAAGAGGACTTGTATGCCTGTGGATTTAAAAAATATCAGTTAAATGCAGAACAGCATTTAAAGGGACAGCAGTCTTTGCTCTAGTATTTACAACCTCAGATAGGCAAGGTGAACAAAAAGTGTATAAGAAATTCTCAAGGAAGAAAAGATAGTGGAAGCTAGGGATGATCCTCAAGGAGCACTATACAACAGTGGCCAGCACTTTTAGGGGATGATCAGGAAAGCCAAGGTGCTGATGGAGTTTAGGTTAGCTATGGGAGTCAAGGACAATAAGAAGTCCTTCTTTAGGTATGTAGGTGGTAGAAGGAAAACAAATGGAAGTGTGGGACCTCTGCTTAACACCTCGGGACAGTTGGTAACCAACATCAGGAAAAAAACTGAACTCCTCAATGCCCACTTTGTTTCAGTATTTTACCAGAACATGGGGAAAGTCAAGTGAGATAAGACTCATAGGAGACATGCCAGGACTGGCAGCCTCCCCACTGTGGATGCTGAGTGGGTGCAATACCAGTTAGAAAAGCTAGACATGTATAAGTCAGCAGGACTGGATGGACTCACAGTTCACAGTTAGGGTGGCTAGGATCTGGAACCAACTTCCAAGGGAAGTGGTGCTGGCTCCTACCCTGGGGGTCTTTAAGAGGAGGCTTGATGCCTACCTAGCTGGGATCATTTGAGCCCAGTTTTTTCTCCTGCCCAGGCAGGGGGTCAGGCTTGAAGATCTACAAGGTCCCTTCTGACCCTACTTCTATGATGACTCGGAGCTGGCTGAGGTCATCGCAGAGCTGCTGGCAAAGCTCTTTCAGAATTTGTGGTGCACAGGGGAAATCCCTGAGAACTGGAAGAGGGCCAACATTGTGCCCATCTTCAAGAAGAGGAAGAGGGAGGATTCAGGTAACTATAGGTTCAGCCCAACTTCCATCCCAGGGAAAATCCTGGAAAAGCTCATCATAGAATCTGTGCAATGTGCTCGCAGAAGGTAAGATTCTGAATGACAGCCAGCAAGGCTTTGTCGTGGGTAGGTTTTGTCTTACCACTCTCATCTCCTTCTACGACCAGGTCTCTCGCCACGTGGACACAGGAGACCTGGTAGATGTTATATAGCTAGACTTCCAAAAGGCTTTGATCTAGTATCCCATGATATCCTTGTGGGAAAACTGGAAGATTGTTGACTCAGCTGCTCGACAGTTCGGTGGGTGGGAAACTGGCTACACAGTAGGACCCAGAGAGTTCTCGTGAACAGATCTGTGTTGTCCTGGCGTGAAGTGGCCAGTGGTGTCCCTCAGGGGTCCATGCTTGGACCAGTGCTTTTCAACATCTTCATCAGTGATTTGGATGGGGGAGTGAAAAGCTCTCTGGCCAAATTTGCAGATGACACCAAGTTATGGGGCAGTTTGGTCATACCAGAAGATAGGTTGCCAGATACAGGCAGACCTGGACAGGTGTGAGAGTTGGGCAGACTGGAACCAGATGAAGTTTAACACTTCCAAGTGTAAGGTGCTCCATCTGTAGGCAAACAACCTTCAACATATATATATAGGCTTGGTGGTGACAGCTTGACTTGTACCGCAGCCGAAAGGGGTAATGATTGACCATTGTATGCATATGAGCCGTCAGTGCGAGGTGGTGGTCAGCAGGGCAAACAACACACCGGCGTACATCAACTAGTGCATCTAGTGTAAAACTAAGGAAGTGATACTCCCGCTGTACTCCACACTGGTGAGACCACAGCTGGAGTACTGTGTCCAGTTCTGGGTGCCACCCTTCAATAAAGATGTGGAAAAACTTGAGCGGGTCCAGGAAAGAGCCACCCATATGATCAAGGACTTGCAAGGCAAGCCATATGAGGAAAGGCTGAGGGACCTGGGCCTCTTTAGCCTAAAGAAGAGAAGGTTGAGAGGGGACTTGAGGAGGAGTGTCTTACCACTATCAGAGGAGTGCATCAGGAGCTCAGTGAACAACTGTTCACTAGGACACCCCCAGGAATGACCAGGACCAATGGATACAAACTCCTGGAAGGCCGCTTCTGGCTTACTACTAAGAAAAACTCCTTCAGAGTCAGGGTGTCCAGACTTTGGAACAAGCTCCCTCCAGAGGTGGTGCAGTCACCTTCCCTGGAGGTTTTCAAGAGGATACTAGATAGTCACTTCGCTGGGGTCACCTAACCCCAGGTGTCTTCCTGCCTAGAGTTGTGGGGCTGGACCTGATGATCTTCAAGGTCCCTTCCAGCCCCTAACAATCTGTGAATCTATGAATATGTTGGGTGAGCAAAGTAAGAATGACTACTAAAAGAAGTGAACCAAGAGTTGAAGATAAGCTCATTGTATAATCCTAATGAAAAGCTTTGCTCCATTTATGGTATCCATTAGTTTTTAGCACCAGTTCAGAGCAAACCAGTTATTACTAAGCTTACTTTGCAGGTCAGTTTTTTTTTTTCTTGTGTGTGACAGATAACTACAAGATCATCATTATATAGATTTATACATTGTATAAATAGTACGCTAAAAGTCATCTACTTGCCTTCAAGTGAAATTAGAAGTCACTTTTGTCTAAGTGTGACTTGTTCTTGCTGTTCATTTTGTCCTTAAAGTGTTGCTATCTTTTAAATCTTCCCTTATGTTTCTTCATCTCAGGCTGCCTGAAGCTCAGCAGAGAGTTGGAGGATGTTTTCTCAGTCTCATGCCACAAATGAAAAGCTTGTACCTTGCATACTGTGCCAACCATCCATCAGCAGTAAACGTTCTCACAGAACACAGGTACGTTAGTTGCATTCAATTAAAACTGACATGCACAAGTGGTTAAATGTCGCAAATATATTCTGTACATGTGTGTCAGTTAAAGAAAAGTTTAAGTACACTTCAAAAAATCACATAGGCTTTTTTTTTTCTTTTCTTTTGCAAGTAGGCAGTAGCCCAGTGGTACCCAACCTTTTGGCCTGTGAGCTGAATGAATGGTATGGGGTTGGTCTATGGGCCAGTTCCAGTCCGTGGGCCCCATCTGGTGTACAAGGCTAGTCTGATGCCTGGCCCTGGCCCTGTGCACCAAATCAGGCCCATGGTCGCAGCCCCGTGTGCCAAATTGGGCTCCCCACCAGATCATGCCTGTGCCTTTGCATGCAGGGCCATGTCATCTGGCCTGCAGGGCTTGGAACTTCCATTCGGGGGAAAGATGACAGTGTTAATTGTAACTGCTCCCCACTGCCAAATTTCTAGTTATGTGGAAGTCTGTAGGCAGGATGATCTGGCTCTGTGGGCTGGTTTTGCCCCATGGATGTGAGGTTGAGCACCACTGTTGTAGCCGTTGAAAATGTGAAAGAAGCTATAATATACATGATGCTTGTTTTGAGACCACCTAAATGAACTGCTGTTTTTGTAAACTGTGGTATAATCCATTATTAGATAATTACAGCCTGCCACTTATCATTTAGTCTTTAAAAATAACTCATCCTATAGTCTTTAAGAGGCTGAACACAAATGCAGGGGTGGAATCTTGCTTCAGATATGTAAGCATGTATGATCACATATCTTGAAAAACTTATTTTCACAGGTGTGTGAAATTCAAATTTTCAAGACAATGACCAGATTTATCAATGTATTTATGTACCACCCTTCCCAGCAAAGGCTCAGAGTAGCTCACAGTAGAACAACAGAACTTACAAAACAGGAAAGCAAACAGGAGAACAAAACTTAAAAGGCAAATAGAATAACAATATGAAGTAGAACCCATCTGAACCATATAATGGTTCAGGTGGGTCCATAAAATAGAAACCACCTGAACCAATGGGAGAGGAAAACACTAGCACGCTTACAGGCTGGGAGAGGGCCTTCTCAGCAGCACAGCAGTGGAAAGGAATCTCAGAGTCATTGTTGACACCAAGATGAACATGAGTCATGAAGGTGATGAAGTGATCAGTAAAGCTAACTGCGCTTTATCATGCATTAACAGGTGCGTGACAGACAGGTCCAGGGAGGTGATACTTCCCCTCTATGCGGCACTGGTCAGACTGCAGTTGGAATACTGTGTCTGGTTTTGGGTGCCACACTTCAAGAGGGATGTGGATAACCTCGAGAGGGTTCAGATGAGGGCCACTCATATGGTTGGGGGCCTGCAGGCAAAGCCCTGTGAGGAGAGATTGAGGGCCCTGGATCTCTTCAGCCTCCGCAAGAGAAGGCTGAGAGGTGATCTTCTGGCTGCCTGAAGATTCACGGGGGGGCAGCAAGGAATAGGAGATGCTCTGTTTACCAGTGCACCCCTTGGGGTAACTAGGGGCAGTGGCCACAGACTGATGGAGAGCAGATTTAGGTTAGACATCAGGAAGAAAATCTTTACGGTAAGGGTTGTCAGAATTTGGAATAGGCTTTCAAGGGAGGTGGTGCTATCCCACCTTGGGGGTCTTTAAGAGGAGGCGAGATATGCACCTGGCTGGGGTCATATGAGCCCAGCGCTCTTTCCTGCCCAGAGCAGAGGGTTGGACTTGGTGATCTGTTAAGATCCCTTCTGACCCAAGCAACTTTGAATATCCCAGCCTAGCTTTGATTGCTAAATTTCGGCCAAAATAGGAAAATCTTAATACAGCGCTGGACTTTGGCAGGCCTTATGGGGGAGACAGTTTCAGAGCTGAAGAATGACTGCTGAATGACTTCCCACATGCTTATGCCAATCAGACTCTGTGTATTGATGGTACTTGCAGGAAATTGCTCTTGGTTGATCTTGGGGATTGCAGTGCATATTGATGTTAAAATCTTGGTTGTGAGAAATAAGTATTCTTCTTGTTCACTCAAACTCCACACTCTTGAGGTGTCTTGGTTTCATAGATATGTAGGACTTCACTCTTATAATACACCTATAGA
>NW_017729032.1:139245029-139249471 GCF_001723915.1 Gavialis gangeticus
AAAAGGTGGTGTACAACTGGTGGAAGGGGGTGCTATCTCCAAAGAGGAGTATACCTCCTCTGCTCAGGCCTGTAGGGGGGCTGTCAGGAAAGCTAAGGCGGACATAGAGCTAGGACTTGCGTCCAAAATGAAAGATAATAAAAAGTCCTTTTTCAAATATATAGGGAGGATGAAGAAGGCACTGGGAAATGTGGAGCCCCTGCCAATCCTCTGGGCAATCTGGTGGGTGTGCCAGAGGAGAAAGCAGACCTCTTTAACCAATTCTTCACCTCCGTTTTCTTGGGCAGGGACAGGGACTTCCCCACCGTGATGCAAGACGGACTCGAGGGGAATGCCTCCAGACCTTGGGTTGGGAAGGACCGGGTGAGAGAGCTTTTGGAGAGGCTGGACATGTTCAAATCAGCGGGTCCAGATGCTCTCCACCCCAGGGTGTTGGGGGAGCTCTAGCAGGGGTGGACGGGTCATATTCAAACTGGGGAGAAGTGAGCAGTGGAGTCCCCCAGGGCTCAGTCCTTGGGCCCGTGCTGTTGAATTTAATCAGCGATTTGGATGACGGGGTGAAAAGCAACCAGTTTAAATTTGCTGATGATACCAAAATTTGGGGTGAGGTGAGCTCGCTAGTAGGGAGGGAAAGACTGCAGCAGGATCTGGATAGGTTACAGGGGTGGGCTAGCAAGAACAGAATGCGTTTCAACGCTGACAAGTGCAGGGTGCTGCACTTGGGCAGTAGTAACCAGCAGCACACTTATAAGATGGGAAACTCCCTTCTTGAGAGAAAGGGATCTTGGAGTCATTGACTCCAAGATGAACATGGGCCAACAATGCGAGTTCACGGTTGGCAGGGCTAACCGGACCTTGTCGTGTATCCACAGGTGCATCTCAAGCCAGGGCCAAGGAGGTGATCCTTCCCCTCTATGCAACACTGGTCAGGCCACAGCTGGAGTACTGTGTTCAGTTCTGTGCGCCCCACTTCAGGAGGGATGTGGACAACATTGAGAGGGCCAGCCACATGATCACGAGTCAGCAGGGCAGGCCCTATGAGGAGAGGG
This sequence comes from Gavialis gangeticus, assembly GCF_001723915.1. NCBI lineage: Eukaryota > Metazoa > Chordata > Crocodylia > Gavialidae > Gavialis > Gavialis gangeticus. The sequence continues at coordinate 139,246,079 of NW_017729032.1, forward strand.
TATGGGACCTGAACCTGTTCAGCCTTCACAAGCAAAGGCTGAGGGGGGACCTGGTGACAGTCTATAAACTCACTAGGGGGGACCAGAAGGGTTTGGGAGAGACCTTGTTTCCCCTAGCGCCCCCTGGCATAACAAGGAATAACGGCCACAAGTTGTTGGAGAGTAGGTTTAGATTAGATATCTGTAAGAACTACTTCATAGTCGGGGTGGCTAGATTCTGGCTCCTGCCCTGGGGGTCTTTAAGAGGAGGCTTGATGCCTACCTGGCTGTAGTCATTTGAGCCTAGTTTTTCTCCTGCCCAGGTAGGCGGTCGGACTTGAAGATCTGCAAGGTCCCTTCCGGCCCTACTTCTGTGATTCTATGACTTGCCTGGACCATGCTTGCAGAGGGAGAGGGTTTGGGACCAGACTGTTGTTTGCTTCATTGTTAATTTAAAAAGTGGAGGTACTGGCCTACAACTGGATTTCCTCCTTCAGATTCTCAGTGAGCGTATGCTGCAGAAGCTCTTCTGTTACCTTTTCAGGACCTTTGGGGTGTGCTCCTTGTGTCCTTAGCCAGCCTTGCTTGTTGCTTTAAACCTGTCGTCGGAGCCATCACCCTCCTACTATATAGTTTCATAGTTGGTAGGGTCAGAAGGGACCTGAGCAGATCATAAAGTCTGACCCACTGCCATGGCAGGAAAGAGTAGTGGGGTGAAACGATCCCAGCAAGGTGTTCATCTAGCCTCCTCTTAAAGGCCCCCAGGGTAGGAACCAGCACCACTTCTCTTGGAAGTTGGTTCCAGATCCTAGCCGCCCTGACAATGAAGTAGCGCCTCCTGATGTCTAGTCTGAATCTACCCTCTGCCAGCTTGTGACCGTTATTTCTAGTCACTCTGGGTAGTGCTCAGGGGAACAGGGACTCCCCCAATGCCTGCTGGTCCCCTCTGACTAGTTTGTAACAGGCCACTAGATCCCCCCTTCAGCCTTCTCTTGTGAAGGCTGAACAGGTTCAGGTCCCTTAGCCTCTTGTTGAGGGCCTGCCATGCTGTCCCCTGATCAAGCGAGTGGCCTCCTCTGGACCTTCTCCATGTTGTCCACATCCCTCTTGAAGTGCGGTGCCCAGAACTGGACACAGTACTCCAACTATGGCCTGACCAGTGTCGCATAGAGAGGGAGGATCACCTCCTTGGACCTGCTTGAGATGCATCTGTGTATGCATGACAAGGTATGGTTGGCCTTCCTGACTGCATCCCCACACTGCTGGCCCATGTTCATTTTGGCATCAATAGTGATTCCAAGATCCTTTTCTGCCTCTGTACTGATGAAAAGGGAGCTCCCCAGTTTGTAGGTATGGTGCTTGTTCTTCCTCCCCAGGTGCAGTAACCTGCACTTGTCAGTGTTGAAACCCATCCTGTTCTCGTCCGCCCACCCCTGTAACCTGTCTGGGTCTGATTGCAGCCTATTCCTCCCTTCTAGCGTGTCCATATCCCCCCCATATCTTAGTGTCGTCAGCAAATTTGAACAGGGTGCTTTTTTACCCCCTTGTCCAAGTCACTGATAAAGATGTTGAACAGTGCAGGCCTGAGGACCAAGCCCTGCGGGACCCCACTGCTCACATCCCTCCAGGTCGAAAATGACTCATCCACCACTATGTCGTTCTCCCTTAAGCTAGGTGGCATAGAGGGTGCTAGCAGGCATTAGCTTCCAATGCTTGTCATGCAGATTTTTGCTTTTTTACTCAGTAAACAGCCTTAAAGGCCTTTTTTGCCATCTTTACCATGCCTGTGCAGCTGGACATAATGAAATTCTTTGTTCTCAACAATAACAACTTTTCCCTGAAACCACTCTTTATTTTAAAAGTTATGGTCTGGAACATGGCTCTTTCTTATTCTTAACAGTATAAAACTGAAGCACTTTAGTTATTTAAGGCAGCTTAACTGTTTTCCTTTTAAGACCTTTTTTGCCTGATACAAATGTAATTCCTTCCCCATGTGCTTCTCCCTCTGCTTTCTTGTTAATAACTTCATTGATGCTCTCCTGTTTGCTTTTTATACAACTCGGGTCTCAGAATTTTATAAGCTTTTCAGTCTAGAGAATCTTTTTTATTTTATGCTTTAAGTAGTTGCTTTCTCCCCTTTTCCTATAGAATGGGCTGGGATTCTCTCTGTAACTAGGATGTGGCAAGTACTAAGAAAGTAAGAAGTAAACACCCACAATTTCATAAGATCCGAAGATGGGTTTGGGAAAAATCATTTAATACTTCAGAGCTCTTCTGAGGACAGAGTGAAATTTGTGAGAGGAAGTACTAATAACTTGAGAGGATAAATTGTTTCTTCCTCTGAATAATGCGTTTGCTTTTGAGTCTACAAAACCAACCTTTTAGACATCACATAGCATGGAGTGATTAATACTTTCTAAACATGCCAGTAGTTTCAAGGTAATTTGACAGTTTATCAGAGACAGAGGCAAAGGGAAGCAAGCCCTTATGAATGGGCTCCTGTTCAGGATGTCATAATACCTGCTCGAATGAGATGCATGTACAGAAAAATAATCCCTTGATATTTTGTTGCCTTCATTTAATATTTTTAAGCCATTTTCTTTTCTTAAATGGTTACCAGTTTAAGCTCCTAAAGATTCCATTTTTTAAGGTATCATAAAGAAGTCAGGAGTTAAGTGTAAGCAGTTTTCAAACTGCTGCTAATTTTCATAGAATTTCAGGACCCCCTGTAACCCTCATCTGTTCCCATGAAACTGTAATCATTGTTATTCTCATGGGGTAACTGTTACCCCGCAATTGACATGGTTGGTCTCATGGGGTAACTTGTTAACCCCACCCACATGAACAAAGTGGAACCAGTGGCAACAGTACAAATGTACCAAAAACTATTTATTAAACATACAAATTGTTTGAAAGCATATTTATGATGATTTGAACCCAAAATATTATTTCACTAGAACTATGAACAAAATTTAAACTTTTTTAGAGTTTCAAAATGTGAATGAACAATTTGCTAAGTCTGCAGTTCACACTGTTTTCAAACCAACAATTACTGCCAAAAACATTTCCTGACTGTTTTAACTAAATATTGCATTCATCACAAAGCAGCAGTGATGTACTGTGGTGTACACAAGCAAATCACTTACAAGCTTCACATTGTTTCAGGGTTTTGCGGTCATCTGTCCTTTGAACAAAAAGCACAATGTCCACTCGTGCTTGCAGAAAGTTGTACTGGTGTGCGTTGTGGCAATTTGTAATTTAGGGCAGTCATACCAGACTTGACAGATTTAGACAGATTACATGTATCCATTATTCTTCATTTTATTTGTCTGTCAAGCAACTATTCTCCAAGCTCCTGCAAAAAAAATAAGCGCTGTCTTAAATGTGATCTTTGCTTCCAGTTTGCATTGTGGC
>NW_017729032.1:139249858-139268930 GCF_001723915.1 Gavialis gangeticus
CAGGTCAGTACTTGTGAAGAAATTGTCACCCACAGTATTACTTCCCATCTTGTACCAGGAATGAAACCGTTTTTCAATGATCCGGGTACCAAGATTACCTTGGCATGTAGCTTCCGGTTGCTTGCCCAGATAGATGTCTCCAGACAGGAGGAATGATGTTGCTGCATCACAGCACCACCAGATTTTTAAGCCATAATTGGCAGGCTTGCTGGGCATATACTGTCTGAAAGGACAGCGACCTCTGAATGCAATGAGCTACTCATGAACCATCAGGTGTGTTCCTGGAACTTACCATTTCCCGAGCTGCTCTACAAATTGTGTCCAGATATCTCTGAAGGCAGCAAGCTTGTCCACAGCTCTCCTTTCCTCATGTGTCAGTTTGTTGTCAAATCTCAGGTAGTTGGTGATTTGACAGAATCATTTTAAACTCATGGTGGCACGGAAGCAAGGATGCCTCGTGCGTTGCTCCCACAACTCCTCCAGTGCCTTGTGACTACTGTGGTAAAGACCACTTACCAGTAGGAGGCCAATGTAGGCTTTCAACTTTGTTTCATCCAGCTTTTTCCACTCCTTTCTATTTTCAGGATTGCTCTGATTCCACTCCCTGAATCTTCTTTCTGCCTCTGTTTGTTTCTCTTATGATAACAGTCAGGATATCTTGTGAGAGAAACAGGTGGAACATTTCCACCCCTGTGTCTATATGACTTTCTCCTGTTGGCCCAGCACTTTCATGAACTGTCCTTGGCTGTTCTCTGATGATGTATTAGCTGTGAACTTTTCCCACACTTTGCCATTCCTTCCTCTAAAGGGGTCATCATCTGCAATGATGCTTTCTGGGGCTGGTGGCAGTGGTTCTGCTCCATGTCCTGCCATAGCTCTCCGCAGTCTTCCACGGTGGCTCCGGGCTGATTCTCTTCCCTTTCCCATTGGAAGTGTTGGCATCACTTCTGCTTGTGGCACCAACTCCTCCTCCTCTGGTCATCCTTGTCTAACCTATCCTGTATAAATCTTTGTTGGACCTATTGTTAAAACTATATAATAAACTTTGTCTTGTAGTTGTATGATAGCACCCTAATCTGCCACAGATAAAGCAGGGGAAAAATTGCAATCAGTATCCTGCTACTGGAAGGTTTGTTAAAATATGCTTAAGGGGGCCATGTCCGTGTTGTTCCCCCCCCAAGAGGAAGGCAGCCTCTGCCCCTACAGTCCATGCTAATCTGACCATGAGGTAAATGCCTTCTTAACCCCAAACATGGTGATTAGGCTGACTTGGAATAGATGGACAATGACCTCTAGCTAGGAATCTACAGGCTTTAGTCCCAGCCAGGAACACTGGCACAGCTCAGTTAGAATCATAGCCTTGGCTACCTCAGTCCATTTGGGTTGAGGGGGAAACTTGGGCTTCTAACTGTTGCTCTTTGCAGAGGACTCTAGACATAGCTACTCCTAGATCATTCTGTTTCCATGCTTATCTGGGATGCCTTTGAGGACGGCAAAAAAACCTCCTGACATAAGTAGTAACAGTAAGGGGCAGGGAGGAATCTTTTTTGGTCACATATGTCAATAAACAAAGCGTAGAAGCATGGGAAAAACACTCCATTCTGGTCTGCAACTTGGGCAGCAAACATAACTCCACATAACCTCCTCTAACTGGCCAGCCAGAACTCCCCTTTCTGTATTGCCTCTATAAATATTATCCTAGCTCCTTTAATCTTCTTTCATAACTAAGCCAGATCATGGAGCTCTGCTTCATTTTCGTGCTGCTGAGTGTGGTCCTCTCTTATATCTACCTGCTATAAAACTGCAGAGCTCTTTTTTTTAAATCTCACCACAGTCTATTTGGGGTGGGGGAAATCTGTGCTTCTGACTAGCTCTTTATTGAGCACTCCAGACATAGCTACTCCAAGATCATTCCTTTCCAATGCTTATTCAACCTCTTCTTGAATGTCTCCAGTGATGGAAATTGCACAGCATCCCTAAGCAGCCTATTTCACTGTCACTGTTCTAACAGTGAAGACTTTTTCTGATATCCAGTCTAAACCTACTTTGTTGCAACTTCATGTGTTTTGCTCTGTGCAGCAAGAGAGAATTTATGGCAGTTCTTCACATATTTGAAAACTGCTATCATGTCCCCTCTTAAGCACCTTTTCTGCAAGTTGAACATGACTAGCTTCAGCCTCTCCTCATATACCTTACTTTCTAAGTCTTGTATCAGTTTTGTCATCTGCCTCTGGACACACTCTTACTTCTCCATGACCCTTTAAAATGTGAGTTCAAAAGTACACAAATACTGTAGATGAGGCCTACCCAGTGCCAAATAGAGGCACTATGTCACCTTGTGTTGAGCACCTAATATTTATTTTGATGCTGCCCAAGATCTTACTTGCCTTTTGTGCAGCTGCATCATGCTGCAGACTTGTACCAAGTCTGTGATCCTTCATGACTCTTAGATTCTTCTCTGTAATACTTTTTTCCAGCCAGCTGTCGCCCATTTTGTATATTTTGATTATTCTTCCCACTGTATATCACCTTGCATTTGTCAGCATTGAACTTCATGCTGTTAACCCAGTTTTCAATCCATTGAGTTTCTTCTGTTGTGCTTCTCCTTCTCCAGTGTGTTCACAGTCCTTCCCAATTTTGCTATTTTCACATTTATGTGGAGTGTTTGAAAGAGAAGAATAGAAGATTTTCAAGGTTTGTCATTTGGAGATTATAAACTCCCATCAGCTTTACTATCAGAGCTTGTAATTTTCATGAGATCAGTTATGAACTTCACTAGTTGCATGTGTGTGCACAGGGTTTGCCTACAAAATATTCCCTTCAGGTGCTTAGTATACAATTGTAAAACACTTAACTTTTGATGCATCAAAAGTTCCCTTCTCCCCCCACAATTTATCAAAGACACATTTGTTTTCAGTGGGTGCATCTACATGTGTCTGATACTGTGCAGTCCCAGCGGCGCACAGTTTTTAGAAACTAAATTGCTGTAGTGTCTTATGTAGATGCACTCAATAAATCTGTGTGAAATTTGTCCATGAGACATTTATCCATGTGAAATTTACACAAAGCAAACTAAACCTTTGGTATATTCTCACATCTAGGACTTTAAAGGATAATTGTCATTGGACATATTCCAGAAGCATTGTAAGACCTTATTTAGGAAGTCTTTTAGCAGTTAGGGTTACGTTCTTAGGTATCATTTAGGGAGTTGTTTTATTACTTAATATTTTATTTTAGTTATGTAGCTTATGTTGCCTTTAAAAAGGCCTGAGCCTTTTTTTGGTAAGAGTGGCTTATACATCAAATAAATAAATAGTTAAAAATGGGAGGGTGTGTGTGGGTGGGGATGTTCCCCCTTCATAGAATTCAAGAGGCCTGCAGATTATGCTTAACTTTCAGTAGTAAATAAATATATTTCTATTAGCCATGCTTGAGTAATAGTAATATAAGCACTGATTAATGCATATAAAACCTGTATAAAAGTTTTGCTGATAGCGCTGGCTGTACACCACTAGGGTGCATATGGGACTAAACTTGACGGAGAGTTGAGTGTTGATTGAAGTTGATTGCTAAAGTGCTGAAGTTGATTGTTAAGAGGAATTAATAAGGCTGGTGCCAAAGTGTAGACTGCATCTGGTGATGACAAAGTCTGAGGGTTAAATGATAAGGTAGAGGTGTCAGTGTTTGCCGTGTAAATGCCTCAAGTACTGCTTACTTCGTGCATAAGGAAGAACCTGGAAATCTTTGAACCTTGCAGAAGGCTTAGGGGATGGATGCAAGCAATTGTGAACTATGGCCATGCCTTACCAGCAGTATTCAGGGCTAACATCTTGTGGCCCTTTGGATAGAAAGATAGGTGAAATAGTGCTGTGTATATAAGCATGAGCTCTGGTATTCTGACATCTGCTGTAGCTGAAGTGAACACTACCAAAACCTACATTAAAACATTGCTTTCCCTTGGGAAATACTATGTTTTTAATTTCTTTGAATGTTCATTATGCATAGGCTTGGTAGAAAATAAATTTAAAAAAACTAAAATTTTAAATTTTAAAATACTAAAATACAATTTTTTTAATATTTATTTTTTAAATGTTTCAGTTTTTTAAAATTGATTAAAAATTTTCGGGTTTACATGAAATTGGGGGTATAGGGCCAGACGGGTAGGGGCCGTGGCCACTGAGTGGCTGGGCCGCCCCTTCACTGGTACATGCAAGGTGGGGCTTGCCCCTTAAGGGGAGTGGGGAGCAGCTTCCTTCTCTGGGCTGGGTGGCCACTGCCTCTTCCTGTGTTTCCAGAACTCCTGCCCAGCCTGACTCCTGAGTGACTGGGGCAGGGGCCAAACTCCCATTGAGCCTTGATCATTCTGGGGCTGGCCTGGGTTTGCATGACATTTTGTGCTCGACCCCTGGCTATGACCTGGACAGAGCAAGTGGCTGGCACCCAGCAGCACCGTGCTTCTGGTTGCCAGCAGCCCTGCCCCTCCCACTCCCCGCTTTCCAGCACAGCTGTACCAAGACGGCCCCCAGCTCCTGCAGCAGCTGTCCAAGCTGCTGCCAGAGGAGCAGTATGCGGGTGGCACGGCTGGAGTTCCCCTTACCCATCAGCAGCAGCTGCTGCACGTGTGTGTTTGTGCATGAGCACGTGTGCATCACTTTCTGCCCCCTATTTCCTTACCCACGTCCCCAATTTTTTTTGTTTCCTTTCTATATATTTTGATGATTACCAATGGAAATATTTTTTCGTTGGTCTAAGTGACGGATTAAATTGCATTTTATTGATTTTAAAAATTGAATCCTGACAAGCCTTATTTTGCATTTAAATTTCCTAATCAAAATTTAACTAGCTCTTATTTCTTCTGCTAAGAGTAGCTTCTTTCATCAGGTTCTTTCCTGACAGCCTCTTTTCATATTTAACTTGATATGCAGAATAATTTCAAATTTAAAAATGTGGGAGCTCACTCTAATCCTTCTAAAACTAATAGTAACTTTGCCATTTGCTTCAGCATATTTTTTTTCTTCGTGTGTCAGATATTGAGAGTAATTGTTGGCTTGGTCCCAGTGTTCCCTAAAATTGGGACAGCCCCCACAGGCTCAACTAAGAGGATGCCTGCAAGAGCTTGGAATCTCCCTCTAGCAGCTGCCTCTTTCAGTTTAAGAGAAGGGGAGTATTACATAGCTTGATCCATAGCTACTGACCTCTTTCAACTCCCATTGACATCTGTGGAAGAAGATGGCATACAACACTTCTTAGAATAAAGCCCATCATGTGCTTCTGGCCAACTTAAGAGGAAGGAAATGATCCAAAACTGCCAGGGTATAAAATAGATCTGTTTGTAGATGAAACTGTAGCAGAGCACTAGGGTGCTCGCTACTAGTGATGATAATGAGGACAGCTGCCAGTCATCAGGGCAGCGCAGGTGAGGGTTGCTGGGGCGACAAGTATTGGTCAGCTGGCCAGGAGGGGGCAGGGCCTTGGCCTTTATAAGCAGCCAGGCTGAGGCCAGAGCCAGTCCCCTCTGGCAGCTGGAGAAGCAACAGCTCTGCTATAGAGCTGAGCAGAGCAGACCAGCATGATTGTTTGACCGCCTGAGGGTCTGTAGAATGGCCTGGAGGGGGAGAGGCCTCTGACGGGGAGGCTTGAAGGAGAGCCAGGGTGGCGTGGAGTCTTATAGCCGGGTAGGCTGAATTTTGCGTTACAGCCGGTTGGCTTATGGTTTGTGTTTCGGGCTTTATTGTTTGAGTACCACTGGAGGACCGGGTGAGGCTATAAGGGGAAGGAGGAGGCCTCAAAGGAGCGCCCCAGCAGTGTGTGTGGGGGGGTTCCTCATGCCCTGAGAGGGCACAGCAAGCGGGTGCCAAGGAGGGCCCAGCAGTTGGTGCACTGTAGGGTGGCGCTGTGTTGTGGGGTGTCCCGACCCCAGCCCAGTGGGGCAACATCAGGTAGAGCTAGTGGGGTGGCCCGACCCCAGCCCAGTGGGGCGATATCAGGTGTAGAGCCCAAGCGGGCATAGGACCCAGAAGAAGGGTCAGGGGGCCAGGCACGGCTACAGGCCACCTGAGCCCCAACCACGGGAAGCGTGGGTGACGAAACCCCAGTACGGGTAACCGAGCGCGAGAAGTGCGAGCATAGGCCCCAGAGGGGGCACAAGCACACGAGACCGCGGGAGGCACGAGGCTCAGATCCGAGTGCAGGAGGCCGCGGGACGCATAGGAGACGGGCCCCAAGGGGGGGCACAGTCTGTAAGAGAGAAGCCCCGGAAGGGGGTAAGCCCATTGACAGGCCCCGGTAAAGGCAGGCGCATGGGTAAGAGCCCGGTGAAGGCGGACGCGCCGGTAAGAGCCAAGAAAGGGGGGCGAGCTACATATAGTGAGGCCCCGGAGGGGGCGCGTACATGGTGAGAGGCCCCGGAGGGGGGTGAGCATAAGAGCGGGATGACCTGGGAGGGGTCACTAAGACCAATAGAGACACAAGAACGTCCGGTACAACTGCGAGGCTTGGGGCGTGCTGCAGGGGAGGTAGGAGGCACGCATAGCCCATAAGGCTGGGGGGTGCACTGAGTCACGCTATACCAAAGAGGGGTCAGGTTGAACTGCCCCGTGTCCGAGGGGATGAAAGTCAGCCTTCCATATAAATGCATATAAGAGCAAGACGTGGTGGACGAGAAAGAGGGTGCTGGATCACCTACTTGGCACGGTAGGGGCGTTAGAGAGATCACAGCCACTCCTAGGCCCCATGCCGTGACAGAAACATTTCTAGGGGGTTTTTTTTTTCCTGTTTGAAATTGGAATGTTATTGGAATGCTTTATTAAAATCATGGTGTTGGTCAGGTTTATCTGTTCTACCCTGGTGGTAGCAGATGACAGGTTCAGCTCGGGTGAATGGATGGTTGGATGACCCAGATCCCTGCTACCATCCTGCACTTCCTTGGAATCTCCCTGGTCTGTTCAATTAGAGTCCACTCTCAGGAAGCTAGGAGCTCAGAAGTCTTAAGAGCTCCATGTTGAGTTGAGGCTTCCTGGTTCCTTGCTCTACAGCTGAGAGTTAGGAAGCCTTGGGTCCTAGCTCTGGGGCACAGAGCCAAGAACAGCTCACAGCATGGCAGGAAGCCATGGATAGTTCTGTTGGAACCCTGCCTATTTTTCATTGAAAGTTGATGAAAACTAGTAATGAAACTCTTGATTCAGAAAATTAGTATTTTCCAACAAAGCAAAACAAAAAATGTAGCCATAAAAATCTCATATAGCCACCCACTTTTACTCCTTTCTCACATCCCTCAAATTTAGACAAATCTGGGTTTTTAACTCTCAGAACCAAGGCCGTTTGAATGCAGAGTTTAGGCTTTACCTGTCAGTGAAGTTTGAGTCCAGATCTGCCATTCAAATCTGTCTCTTATTAAGCCCTGTCTTCGTTTAAACCTGTGAGCAGTTTTCCATTTAACTAAAAATATTTGTCTTGGTGTGTATCTAGGCTGAAGACAATGAATTAAGTTTTGGACAAAATTATTTGACCATTTGAGTCCTCTCTTTGTTTATTCTATTTCGCCTGTGAGATTCTGTAAAGGCAAGAACGATTTAAGGACCTTAACTGTAGTTATCTATTCATATGTACAGTAAAAGCTGTTTTTCCTAGAGTTAAACCTGAAGAGTGGGATTGGCTTATGTAGTGTTAATTGAAATTTGGAAAAATATGTTGGCCAAGAATAGATCTTTGAAATTATTTAGAACAAATAGTCTTAAATATTCATGCTTAAATATGCAAACAAATGTGCTTTCAGACCAAGGAGTCTCACTTTTTACCTTTTGGTAAGTTTGGGACATTGCAACTTGATCTAAGTATTAGGGTCACCGACCAAAGTAGTATTCTCTCAGTGAATATTGTTCTTTGTAAAATTAGGCAAATGTTTTTATATACCAGGGATTATTTCAGAACCACCAAATTTCTTTCCCAGGAATAAATGTGATTTTGGTTCTGTTTTTCTAACAGTATTTATTGGATAAGTTGTTCAGAGGATTTAACAACTTAAATATTTTTACGTACTGCCACTGTCTATGTGTTTGTCCTTACCCCATGGTAAAAAGAAACTAAACTTTGTCAATTTTTAGCACGGTTTTACTGAGAATTAAGCTGCTCCTAACTAGCTTTTATTTGCCATATGCAAAAAATCGGGTGCACAGAGTGGCTGCAGAGCAGCTAGCGCATAGTAACTTTCCCTGGCCTTTTAACTCGTTGTAACTTGCTCACATGGCTGTGCCCTTATGCATGTATTTAATTTCACTCATATGAATAGTCCCGTTGATGGCAGTTGTGTTTGTCATTTTACAAGGCCAGGGCTTAATTTATTGTATTGGTGTGAGCTTTCCATTGCATAACGGGAGAAAAATCCTAAAAATGGGACATTCAGCTGAAAGGCCAGAAGGGCCTAAGGGCATGTTTCATAGCAGAAACTACTTTTAATTTATGAAAGCCTGTGGCCTGGGTCCTGCACTTGTTGAAATGAGTGGCTAAGATAATGGAAGATCCAAGCTAGAGCTTAACTTCTGATGACTGGTGCGGTGCAGCTGAGATCAGGCAGTCTACCATGCAGCAAGTTTGTTTACAGAAGGGGTGTCAGGAAAGGATAACGGCAGGGAAGAAGAGACTGACTCATTCAGGAGCACCACTTTTGTGGGGGGTGAGGACCCAACCACTATATACAGTGACTTTTTCCTTAGGAAAGAAAGGTGGAAAGTGACGCTGTTTTAGGAGTATCTTTCTCAGGATAAGATTTGCTTGTGCTCCTGTGTATCAGTCATTCCATGCCAAAGGCTACCAGTAGCAGTCATAACAGGTACACAGGGCTCTGGGAATCGCATCTTAGGACTGGGGAGCAGTACTGAAAACTGCTTTTGGCTGAAGCCACTTAGGAGTTACATCTGCACTGTGGCAGCAGTAAGCATATACTGCTGAGTATAGCCCACCTACCTGCTCCCTGTATCACACTCAAAACTGAGAAATACTCTAGTGGGGCTGCTGTAAGATGTCCCTCTGCAGCTCTTCTTGAGAACTTTGGTCTTTGGCATGCTTGAGTGGCTCCTGGGGATGACCCTGTGGAGTGGCCTGCATTGGCCTCTTTCTGCATCTGGAACATGTCAATAGGAACTGGTGGCCCACATACATTTGGGAACAGCCCAGCTAGGATATGCATCAGGATCTGGAGTGGTCAGATGCACAGCTAAGCTGGGGTAGGTTCAAGCAAGTAGGCTCTTGTTGCTAGAGCATCTTTGTAGTAACTGGTGGGGACGAACATGCGCCACTACTGTATGTGCTGCTTTAAACGTACTCCCCTGCTTTTACAGATGCAGCCAGAAGTTTCAAATAGGAATCAACAGCGTTAAAAATTTTTGACCTGCTGTGGTCTTTTGGAATTCTTTGCCACAAAAGAATTGCTCTGTTATTTTTCTGTAGTTAAAAAAGAGTGAAAACTAAGTGTTGGAATTTTCCAAGGGGTGCCTTGAGTCTAAAAGGTTGAGAACCACTGATCTAAAGAGTAGCCTTGATCATTAGTAGACACCTACCTAAATTGTGGCAGAAGCATCCTTTTGCAGTGACTCGTTTAATCTTCCTCTCTTCATCGTGCACTGCCACCCCTCATCCCCTCCCAACTGTCAGCTGGTGGAGGGGCCCTATTGGCCATGCTGGTTGCTGCTGCTTAGCTGAGGGGACAGCACTTAAATGGTTACTGTCTAATCATCAAGTGAAAGAGACATTTTAAAGTTATGGACAATGGACTAAAAAGGAAAATGAAATTTTCCTGAGCCTTAAAAAACCTTGCATGTTTATTAAGTTATTAGTGAATAGCACATAATAGTCTTAGTATAAATGGAAGAGGCACAACATGCACTTTAATAAATTAAATTATTCAATTACCTCAAAGTCACAGTAATTAATATTGAAAATGTTTAGTGTTTTTTTGCTTTGATGGTACAAAACTAAAAAATCAGTAGTGGGAAAAAATGTATTCTTTTTATTAACATTCAGGCAGTATCAATTCTGTTAGCTGCCCCTCATTTCAGCTTGATAAGGCTGCTCTTGTACATGCTGTGTTTATACTTTACAAGACCACAATTACTCTGAATAACTAGAGCGTGGAATACAGATACATTTCTGAGTCAGAAAACTCTTTGTGCCTCCTCCACTTTGTGCATCCCAGAATCTTCAAGTATGCAGGCTGATGTCATACTCTGAACAACAGTCCCAGAGTAAGGAGCTTGCTCTAGAAATTCAGCATTTGAGAACCACGAGGCTGTAAGACTCGGGGATTCATTAAACCAAGGTTTTACTGCAGTGTTTTCAGAATGCGATGTCTATGTGCCTTCCTCAGACCCCTCAGCAATGAGAGTTCATGTTCCATCTACTATAAACAGAGACTTTCTTCAGAAGTGTAAGTTGTCGTCTTAAAGAAACATATTTTTTATTATGTGCATGGTATGTGGCTTTTTTGCCCTCCAAATTGCTATGGACGCATTAGACTTTTAAGTTGTTTTTTTTTTCTCATTTTTAGCTTTTTCTCTTTGCTTTGCACCATTGAAACTGCTGTAGGGCTATACAAACCAAAGGGTGAATATAGTGATACATTTTTAGAAATCGGTATTACAATTTTTTGAGAGCCAGAATTTTGGTGAAAGTACTTTAAGCCACAGATATGAGATCAGAAATTATTTTACAAAGCAAAAGCTTGTGGTATGCTTCTATTCATACACTAATTCAGTAAAATTAACTTGAGTAGTTATGTTGAAATAACTCCAGTTGTTACTCTTGATAAAGCAGGTACACCTACAGGGCTACTCTGAATAAATTAAAGGCTAAAGGATCAAACCTCTGAAAATATTATTCCAAAAGTGTAATAATTACTTTTGGCTCAGCTAAATTTCATTTTCCTTTTGTGTATACTTTAACTGTTCTTAACTGTGCCATTTCAGTAAACAAAAAGGAGAAAAGCTAGTATTCACAAGTGCCAGTCTGAAGTACATTACATGAAAGAGTCACTGTTTTGTCAAAAAATCCTGATATTGAGCTAGCAACATGGATTATGAAAATTAGAAATCGGACTGTGTAGAATGCTTTTTGCTTGCTAGTTGCCCAGTACCCATCACGTTCTAACACTGAAAGAGATCTTGGATGGCTAAAGCACATTTCACTGAAAGTATCTGCATCCAGTTTCTTTTAGTCTTTTGTTAATCCGATTTACAAGGATATCCACTTAAAGCTGAAATGATGCCTGTCACCGAATAGTATATGTGCATAATATCGTAGCTGTATTAAATAATGTAGAAGTTTTGAATGCTTGAACAGAGTCTTAGTGGGGTCCATATAACTTAAGTTATCCAGACAAAATACTGATATGCTTTTTAAAAAAAATTCTAGCATTTCAAGGTAACATGATAAAATACAATATGAAAGAAAACATTGTCCTTCTAGCAATATTAGCAGCAAAACTCTGTAATTGGGTTTTAATTGCATCTATTAACACCATGCTGTTAGAAGGTCTTTTAATGTGTTTCCATTGTTAAACTTTTTTTTTTCTGGGCTTGGAGTCTATTTCAAATTTGCTTAGGTTTAAAACTTGCCATTATAGGCTGTAAGGTTTTGGTTTGAAGATTAGGGAACAGCTCTATGTTGAGTGTCTACGCATAGGAGGGAATTGCAAAAGGTAAGTTGTGAAGAAAACTAAAGATGGTATGTGCCTGTATTTGAGTTAGTTTTTGTAAGGTCCTAGCTCATATTGGGTTCTTCCTTCAAAAATGGCCAGCCAGCTACATAATACCAATCATTAACAATCAGAACAGTAGTATTTTATTCCAAATGTTTGGTCAGCCTGACTACAAGTTTTGTGTTGGAGTGTAAAGATGAAAGGGGGATTTTAGTGATCATGATTGCTGTGTAGTAGGAGGACTTCCTAAGTAAGAGGCATTGTGCTAGAGGATGGCTCAGCAAATACTTTTCCCCTACATGTAAACAACAGCCTGTGGAGCCTGTAATATGCTGAATGGATTAAAGTTTAAGACTTTTGTATCTTACAGTGTAAAGGAACAAGTTAGTACTATAAAGAGCAACACAAAACAGATCTTCATAGCTGGAATGCATCATTGAACACGTGGGTTTTTGGAAGAGAAAAGATGGGCAATCTAAATATTAATTTGGATAATGTTGCAA
This sequence comes from Gavialis gangeticus, assembly GCF_001723915.1. Taxonomy (NCBI): domain Eukaryota; kingdom Metazoa; phylum Chordata; order Crocodylia; family Gavialidae; genus Gavialis; species Gavialis gangeticus. The sequence continues at coordinate 139,262,051 of NW_017729032.1, forward strand.
GAAGGATGTGGTTTGAAAAGAAGCGGTTCATAAGGGAGAGATGTTGGACAGTGTGGGCAGAGGAGAGCAAGAACTGGGAAGAAAGAGGCAAATAGGTTGTGTTAGTTTTCCTGATACTTGCTAAAGGAAAAATTGAAAAAATTATGCAGTGCCACAAGTGAGGGTGTATGTGTCACAGGCATGTATAGAAGCGTAGGTCCTCTTGTGAGGTGTTTATGCTCTGGACTTCTTAAGCAAGAAAATAAATAATGCCAGATAGAGAGAGACTGGCCTCTTCCTGACCAGTTATGATAATTTTATATTACAAGGCCAGTTTTTGACAATTGAGCTGAGTCTTGCTGTCAGAGATCCTTGTTGCAAGGAATTGAGCATGACTGTGATTTAAAATGGCACATCTTGACTAAGTACAGGCAGTCACAATGCCTGAAGCTGAATCGATTCAATTTTTGCAGGTTAGTCTAAGCTGCCTAGACTGAACTGATAAGCAAGTGAACTTTTTGATTCTGCAAATGCAGCCACATACAGCCCAGGCCAGAGGCTGGGGGGTGCTAAAGCATGCCTCTCTGCTTGGCTGGAGCAGACAGCTTAGGGCAAGGTTAACCTGCCTACTCTGAGGGAGGAGGGAGGTGCAAAGCATCCTGGGATACTGGGGGACTTTGAGTTCAAACTTGAATCTGGGTGGACTCTGAGACAGAAGTTCAGTAAACTGATTTAATTTAAATCAGTTAAGTCTGATGCTACATCCATCCGGGTTTATCTTAAACTATCTTCAGTCATTTTGAAAGCAGTTTATGTGCACTGAACTTCTGTTCTGTTACAGGTATGAACTGGTTTCTGATCACTTCATACCAGTTTACTTGTGATTTCTGTCCATAGCCCTAAAGTGCTGCCAGAAACAAGTAAATATCACTTGCTAACCAAAGTTAGGCCAAGTTCTTGTAAATTTGAGTCAGATCTGATGAAGTACTGTGAGAGTGCAGTTAGGGATTTCTGTTCCTTTAAAATGTTCAGTTATAGATAAAAGTGTCTGTCTGTCTGTCTCCAAAACAATTCAGAATACTGTGGATGCTCTGGATTTTGATTTGATATTTCTGGGTTTATTTTGTGGATGATGTATAGGTGTTTGCACACCTAATAGTGCTAATGTTGTGTGGCACCCTGTTGTACTCTCAGAAGCTGCTCGTGGTACCCCAAATAAGTCACAGCTTTAAAGGAAGAATATAAGAAATGGGGTATGGTAGACCAGTCTGTTTCCTGTCATACTTTTCCCAGCAGTCATAGGTTTAGGGATGTCCTTAACCTATGGTTACATCCCTAACTATTTGGTTCCTAAACACATCCTTATTTGTCTGTTCCATTCTTAACCTTGGTAACGCTGTTAGCCTATACAGCATCCTGTGGGAATTGGTTCAAAATGAGCTGTTGTTAATTAAACCCCCTCCCAAAACCCAAAATAACTTCCAGTGACATAAGAAGTGCCCCAGCATGAAAGGGCACCCAATATAATAATCAAGTAGCACATTTAAAATGAAAAAAGGGAAGTATCATATATCTTTATCATAATATAAATACAATAGTTTCTTTTCTCCTTTTTTCTGAACCACTCATGACTTGATCTTTCTTCCCTTTATTCCTCCCCCCCACCCCCAATCCCTCCCTCAACATCCCTTTCTCAGGCTGAAGAGTTTTAGTCTTTTTGGTATTTCGTCTTAGGGATACGGTTCTATAACTTTGTTCACCTTTGTTGCCATTCTTTCTACCTTTTCTGTTTCCTCTATATCTCTCGTGATATGGAGTGACTGGAATGGTTTATAGTAGGGATGTCAGATTTGGCCTGTGGAGCTGTTTGACCTGGTTGCAGGGTTCTGGGAGGGGTTGGGAATTCAGGTGTGGGATGCACTGGCAAATTCAGATGTGCAGGGGGGTGAGCACTGGCTGTTAGCTGCTGCTGCTTACCCTGCCACTGTCAGGTCTGAATTCTGCTGCATATGAGGCTTCCTGCAGTCCATATTTGACTCCTAAGGAATCCTGTGGTCTGGATCTGACCTATGAGGAGTGCTGGTTTGGGGGAGCTGGTTGAATTTGACACCTCTGGTGTACAGTATTCAGGTTATGGGCATGTGAAGAGTTTACAGAATGGCATGATGCTTTCTGTTTTGTTTTCTGAAACAAAGAATCACCGTTCTCCTGGTAGAAACCAAAAGTGTGCAGATGTTCGAGTTGTTTTTTCTGGTGCAAAAATGTGTGCTGTAGGGGGAAAAAAACCCCTAGTAATAATGAGAGAGAAATCACTCCCAGGAGACTGAACATCTGCATACTGTCCCCTGGCTTAACTCTTCCTGGGAGCTAGGAATGGAGCGGGAAGAAAGGCTCCCATGCCTTCCAGAGGCCAGGGTCATCCCAGTCAGGACAAGAAGCAAGGGACTGCTGCTTTTGCCCTTCCCATAGACCAGTGAGGTGAAGCCCGCTTCCTGGTTGCTTCTTTTAAGTTGCAGTCCAGCTGAGTGGAATGGGTTGCAAGGAAGCTGGCAGACTCTGAGAACTGGGCTTAGGGGCTTTCTGTGGGGCACTAAGCCAAAGCACCTCTCCACTTGTCGTGCAGTGGTGTATGCTTATTTATCCTGCTGCTCTGCCTGCCTGGCTCCCAGTGCCCCAGACCCCAGTGGAGGGAGAAACCCTGCAGGCTCCCCTGTCTGCTTCTTGTACCAGAATCGCCAGCATGGGAGCCCAGCAGGGGTCTTTGCCCTGCTGGTCTGTGCACTTTCCTCAGACCAGGATCATCCCAGTCTGGGGAAGGCATGAAAAGCATGGGAAGAGAGGCAGTTGTACACTGAACATTTTGTATTGCTCCCTTTCCTGGAATCATTTCTAGTGGTCGAAATTTTGTACATGGTCTAAGCATGAATGACTCGTGCCTCCCACGACTAGGGTGGGGGGAGGGGGGCACAATCTGTGGATAGCAGTGTTGGTGGGGTGGCAAATGGCAACCACTCGCAGAAGCTGGCAGCAGTGGCAAATCTCAGGGTGTGCACATGGTGCCACCCCCCCTCCCCCCGTATCCCCCCACGAGTCGCCTGTGGTTTTAAATGTCTACAGTTAGGCTTATTCCTTCTAACGTGCATTGCTCTGCACTTTGCTTAAGCTAAATTTATTCGTTTACTACATTATCCACTCAGTTTTGTGCCATCCTTCTGTAACTTTTCACCATCAGCTTTGGGTTGGACTGCCCATAATAATTTGGTATCATCTGCAGATTTCTCTTCCTCATTATTTACTGCATTTTCCAGATCATTTGGAATTGTGTTGAAGAGTGACCTGTGGGGATAAGCTTTTGTTTAACTAGTTGGAAGCAAGGATTTTGAGTGTGTATATAATCAAATGCAAATGAGAATATTAGAAGTGTATAATTAATCTTGTTCTCTGAAAAAAGTGGTTTAAATTGGATGACAAAATGAATAACCCATCTGCAACTTTTTGGGATGATGTTGATAATATGCGAGAATTACATTGCATACATATGTCTTCTAGTACATAAAGTTGCCTGCTCAGAATAGTGTATATTCTGGGGTGCAGGTTTCATCAACAAATGGTTCTGAACATGCATCTTAGGGAAAACTAATTTCACTTTGTGTTCCTATGTCAGTTAAGTATTGTTAAAATAAATAATGTCCTCGACCTATACTAATTTTCTGAAATACTCATTGTGAGGAGTTTGAGACACACCTCGATTGTTTGAGAAAGCAGATATTAATGGTGCTATCCTATGGCTTTTGTTCATTCACTTGCTTTTCAGCAAAAATATATACAAGTATTAGGAATTGTATAATGTTCTGGATTGTTGCAAACTTTGCTATAAATTCACTAAGTATCAAATGCTCTTAAAAATATGATGTCCTCCCCCCCGCCCCCTGGTGTATTATAGTTTTCACACATTTTTCATTTCTTTTTTAAAGAAATATGAATTTCTTAATGTATGATCATTTTTTATTTGACTTACAAAAGGGCAAAGCATGAGGCAGTTGCTTAGTTTATACTCGGTGAGAATTTGAAAACGGAGTGGCTTGCCTTAGTAAAGACTGATTTAACCAACTGCATAGTGTTTTCTGAATTAGTCCTAATAACCTTAATCTATAACCTTTACTTAAACCAAGTAGCATTTACCAGAATAACAAACAGAAGCTAATTGGACCTGGACTAGGTAACCCCTGTTCATGCAGGTAGTCTTATATGAGAGCCACTGCTCTTGGAGTTAAGGGTGGGCCTAAGGCTGTAAACTCCTTGAAGTCAGAGCCCTTGTCTTTTAGTTGTACACAATTTGGAAAATGCCATCAGCATTCAGCAGTTAAGATCTGGATTGCTTTTTGATTATCTGTTGCCTTGGGCAAAAGCTTACTTGAGCTGAAGGATTAGAATAATTAGAATAATGTATTTCTCTTCTGTTCTCTTCATTCCTAATTTGTTAACTCTTTTTTTTTTTTTTTTTTTGCATGTGCAGTGAAGAACTAGGGGAATTCATGGAGATGAAAGGTGCCAACAGCCCTGGGATCCTTGTTTTGACCACAGGCCTCAGCAAACCTTTTATGCGTCTGGATAAATACCCCACGTTACTCAAAGAACTTGAAAGGCACATGGAGGTATATCTTATCAGCATTTATGTTCCAGCTTAATGATGATTTGACAGCAATTATTTTAAAGGAACATGTCAAACATGATGGGCCCCAAATTATATTCATTTTATCTTAAAAGATATAGTAGGCTTAAAATTCATCTCAGTAGAATTGTAACAACATAGTAAATTCTCAGAAAGCTTATAAACAAAATCCATCCAGGGATATTAATTTATTATTTAGGCTTTTTAGATGGATTGTCTCTTGAGCTGGTTTCCTGAAATCTCTGCTTTATTTTTGTAGAAAGGATATTTTTTTTCATCTGAGAGGCCATTTCAGTATTATTTCTTTAAAAGACTGGGCCTTTCTTGCATTATGTCCAATAAGGAGCACTGGGTATGTTCCAACATGGTAGTGCATTTCAGTGACTAAACCTGAATTTGATTTTAAAAGTTAGACTTTTTGTGGGATTGGTACATCACATCTTTGAGTCAGCTGCAAATGTGTCTCACTTAACATATTTGGCGAAAAAAGCATGTAGCTGAATGGTGAAATTACAGGAAAGGGCAGCAGCAGTAGATCCATACTAACCTTTTAGAAGTTGTGTAATGGTAGGAACTTAAGCTGGGAATAATCTGCTGAGTACAGGGTCAAACTTAATTTTCCAGATCCTTTTCTGTGGAACCATGAAAGAATAGCAGTAGTATAACGTCATTGCTAAGTACAGGCTGTCAACAAGCCCAAGGCTGAATTGATTCAATCCTTGCAGGTTAGTCTAAGCCGCATATCTTGAATTGATACGCAGGTGAACAGACATTTGCTTTTGATTCTGGAAATGCAGCCACATAAGTGCAGATGTTCAAGTCAGAAGCCAGGGGAGGGGAGGGAGTGCTAGAGCATGCCTCCCTGCTTGGCTGGAGCAGATGGCTTGGACCAAGGCTAGCCCACCTACCCTGTGAGGGGGGCTTTGTGGGGAGGTGCAAAGCATGCTGGGGGACTGTGAGTTGACTTGAATCTGGAGGGTCTGGGACAGAACTTCAATAAACTGATTTCATCTAAATCAGTTAAACCTGATACTGCATCCATCCAGGATTATTTGAAACTGGTTTTGGCCATTTTGAAAGCAGTTTATGTGCACTGAACTTCTGTTGCGTTACAGATTTGAACTGGTTTCTGATCACTTATACTGGTTTGTATGTAACTTCTGTCCCTAGCCATTTGGAGAGACTGCTTATTCTCGCTACAAGAAGGCAAGTGTACAATACTAAAGGAAGTAGGCAGTAAAAAAGGGCAGAAAGGTTGGTTACAAGAGTGTTACAGCCTTGTCTGTAGTGAAGCTAACATGACTCTAAAAGGTACAATTATCATTATCAAAAATTAGGTTACTTTTTTTTTCTCTTTAGGATTATCATCCAGATCGACCAGATATTCAGAAGTCCATGACTGCCTTCAAAAATCTTTCTGTAAGAGTTAAAAATTTTTAAAAAGTATCACCCTTTCCCCTTTCTTCTGTTTAAAAAAAAAAACGGAAAAAATGGTTACTGATTTTTGTGCCTTGTAACAAAACCTTTTTCTTTTTTTCTTTTTTTTTTAACTTGTGAAATTTGAAGGTCTTGATGCTGTGCTTAGGGTTTGTGAAGGAGGGATTCAGCCAGATCCTTGATTTTTTGTGTGCCCTGGTGCCCGGCTTTCCTGGACACGTCCTCTTTTTCGGTCCTCCAGTCTCAGTCAGGGTGGTTTTTTAAAATATCAACAAATATCCAGGATTTTGCTCTGTTTTAGCATCAAAGTTTTTCCTGGCATTTCCTAGCTTGCCCTAGCAAGGAGTTGCTTGGGGCTGGGCAAAATGGTGGCGTAGAGTGATTGGCGGTAGGGGGCATCATATGTGGACAGCATGCAGCCAGGCAGGGTAGTGGGAGCAGCCAGGGCAGTTGGATGCAGGCAAATCTGTGGAGGGTGGTTGTTGGAGAGCCAGGGCTTGGGAACTGTCCAGGGGTAAGTAGGTATGTAGAGGGAATGAGTGTTGGGGAGAGGTGCGGGGGGTGCTTGCTGGTGTTGGGGGAAGCTGTCCAGATGCTGGGGCTGCAGTGAGGTGGGGAAAGGGAGTGGTGGGGAGGTCTTTGGGGGGGCAGCAGGGAGCTGCATGGCCAGGCCGGTGACACGGGGGCCAGTGCCTGTCCTTGCAGGGATGGGGCAGCTGGGATATGCTGTGGGACTGGGGAGAGTCTGGGGGCTGTGGGTTGGGAGTGAGGGGCATCAGCAGGGCTGGGGGG
>NW_017729032.1:139269917-139270266 GCF_001723915.1 Gavialis gangeticus
TGTGGTATCTTTTATTAGACCAACCAAATAGTTGGAAAAATTGTTCTTTGCAAGCTTTCAGGCACAAACGCCCTTCTTCAGGCATAGGCAGAGTCTGCTGGTGTTATGTCAAGATGTCTCCACCACTCCCACAATAACTGCACCCCACAACAGAGCCATCACCTTTCCTGGATCTTACATCTGCACCTCCACAAATGTAATATATTTCATCTAATGCACTTAATGCCCTGATGGAAAATATGTAGGAGAAACCAAACAAAAACTACATACCAGAATGAACACATACCCAAAATCTATCAAAGCAAAATACTCAATTACTTGTGGGTGCTTGGTTCTCACAAGGCAACCA
>NW_017729032.1:139275755-139290959 GCF_001723915.1 Gavialis gangeticus
TGTCCTCTTTTTTGAAACTGGAAATATGATAACCCTACTGGTGCAGGTTAAGACATCGCTTACTACCAATTAGGGATGAGGCTTCCACAAAAACTACTTCACAGTTAGGGCGGCTAGGAGCTGGAACCAACTTCCAAGGGAAGTGGTGCTGGCCCCTACCCTGGGGGTCTTTAAGAAGAGGCTGGATGCCTACCTGGCTGGACTCATTTGAGTCCCGTTTCTCTTTTTGGGGTTTTTTGTTGTTCTCCCGCCCTGGCGGGGGGTCGGGCTAGAAGATCTACTAGGTCCCTTCCGACCCTTAATCTATGAATCTGTGAATAATGAAGCTCTGCCTGACCAATCAGCCCCTCATGCAAGCAGAGTATCCCCTTGCATCAAGGCTTGTTTTTCTAACTTCTTCTTAATGCTGGATTTGCAATGTCATTTTTGCTCCCCCGCCTCCCCACCCCCTCCGATGAAGAATCCAGTGCAGCGCCTATGTTAGTACTGCTGAAATATGCTAGAAGAGGAAGAATGATCAAAAATCCACCTATTCTTAAACCCAAAACAGAACTGGGTGTTGCAGAGAGAGAAGGAATAAAGGTTTGCTCTGAAAAGTTTCATGAGAGATGGGGCAAATGGGAAGACCAAATAGAGAGGGAAGGACATGAGAAAATGGATAACAAAGACTTAATGTCTGTGCAGTTAATATATTTTCTTTACCAAATGAAACCATAATGATATAGAACATACTTCAGGATTGTTAGTTGTAGCCGTGCTGGTCTAAGGACATACGCAGACGAGGTTCTTTGGGTAAATGTGGTATCTTTTATTAGACCAACCAAATAGTTGGAAAAATTGTTCTTTGCAAGCTTTCAGGCACAAACGCCCTTCTTCAGGCATAGGCAGAGTCTGCTGGTGTTATGTCAAGATGTCTCCACCACTCCCACAATAACTGCACCCCACAACAGAGCCATCACCTTTCCTGGATCTTACATCTGCACCTCCACAAATGTAATATATTTCATCTAATGCACTTAATGCCCTGATGGAAAATATGTAGGAGAAACCAAACAAAAACTACATACCAGAATGAACACATACCCAAAATCTATCAAAGCAAAATACTCAATTACTTGTGGGTGCTTGGTTCTCACAAGGCAACCACTCTGTCTCCAATCTCTCAGTTCTAGTCCTCAAAGGGAATTTACAGAACACCTTTTGTAGACGAGCCTATGAACTTCACTTCATAAATCTATTGGATACAAAAAATCATGGATTAAACATAGACATTGGACTTATGACACATTATAACCTGCCTTCCATCTGATAACCCCCAGTGATCTGTCTGCATTTTACCAGCTACATTCTTCTATCATCAATTCTACATTCCACCTCCCCCCACCACCTACCTGTCTCACTTACTGTCTACCATTCCCTTTGATCCTCACTGCCACACACTTGCATTTTCACAGATCTGCATTTTGGCTTCTATTCTACCCAGGAAAGCACACAGAACACCAGCAGACTCTCCCTATGCCTGAAGAAGTGTTTGTGCCCAAAAGCTTGGAAAGAACAGTTTTTTTTTTCCCACCTATTTAGTTGGTCTAATAAAAGATATCACATTTACCCAAAGAACCCTGTCTGCTGATTTATATACAAAGCAGCTATATTCCATCTTTCTAGTTGGCTAGCTATTCATAGGCAACTGTTTATTAAAGAGGAAAGATTTGAAGGAGAATGAAGTAGTAACTGGATGGATAAATTTTAGAGCAGTTTTGAAGCTACTAAATTAAAAGGAAAAGCACTGGTATTAACAGAAATGTAAATTTAAGTAGTACTTTGAGCATTTCTTACAATGGAGTGTATTCAACTTGAAACAAATTGTCTGTGTCCTGTATCAGGTACTGCAAGCATAGTGTTGTAAATGTGTAATATTTCAGCTGACACTTGCTCCCTATAAGTTGTGTTTGCAGGCACACCACCTTCATAGTATTTTCCCTGTATCTAATAGGCACAATGTCAAGAAGTACGGAAAAGAAAAGAACTTGAACTCCAGATACTGACAGAAGCTATCCGCTGCTGGGAGGGAGAGGACATCAAAACACTGGGCAATGTAATTTATATGTCCCAGGTCATGATTCAGTGTGCTGGAAGTGAGGTAAGGTAGTTCCAATCCTCATTATGTATTTTTTTTCCCTTACTTTTCTGCTGTTACAGTTAATAATGAATGCTGGGTACTGAACAACAGACATAAAAAAGACCACTCTAAGAAGGAAAAAAAAAATCTAGACTAACTGCACTTGTATACTAGCTTGCCTAAAACTTATAAATGTACATGTTAAAGTGCTTGCTTCGATTTATAAGTACAAGCCGCGCTAAAATTTGACTGAAGCTTAGCCAAATAGAGCTGTTGGAAACACTTTAAAAATAACCTTAAGAGGTTGTAAGTGTTTCCAAAGTGCATAATTAGAGAGAATTTTCACTTTGCATGCTTACATTATAAAACAGTCTGGCAAAGCAGTTATTACCACATGTAAAGAGAATTTAGAAATGCTTATTTTACATTGCATCCCAGACGCATTCTCCCTGGGTTTTTTGGACCTCTTTCTCAATTGTTTAATATTTAAAGAGCTCAGTCAAGGGATTGAGTGATTTTTTTTTTTTTTTTTTTTAATTATTTTTTATTTTTGTTTTGTTTTGAGGGACAATAATGAAATATGACGGCTTTGAGGTCACTGAGTGGTGATACAAATATAGCACCTTGTATAAAATAAGAGAGGTCATAGAAGGGAATGATTTTCTTGTGGAGATCTGCATAAAGATTGAGTCCAGACCTTAAGTAGCTTAATTCAAGTTGGGAGGCTGTGGAAAAATGAATTGACAGTATTACAAACTGAGTATGTAGAGGAAAAGATGTTGTGCGCACAGGGCGTACAGTGTGAATTAAAAACAAGCAGGAATCTTACTGGTATAAGGCATGCAACATAAAAAGAACCCAGGCATACTCATTCATTCATACAAAAGAAACAAGCACGTGCACACACAGATAGACAGTCCTGCAAAGGTTAAGGTGTTACCAAGTTCTGAAGTCACTCAGGTCAGTCTGGTGGCCAGCCAGACTAACCACAAGGGCTGGAGTTAGGTCTTGTTGGATGCACCCAAAACTTCTTCTTGCCGGTGGCAAAGACCCCAAAGCCTTGTTTTTGTGTTCAGTCTTTATAGTGATAGCTGTCCATACAAACCTATGCATTCCACTGAGTCAGACATGAAAGTCATCCTCCTTGTCCTGTTGGCAGGCTGGGATTAGTAGGACATGATCCTTCTTGTCTGCAGTCTTCAGGGAGGTCATTGCTTGCAGCCTTCAGCTGTCGGGGTGAAGCATGATCCAGTATTTGGTAATCCTTCACTGCCGACTTGATGTTGCTGCAGCCTTTAACCATTAAACCAGAGAAGGCTATTTTCACCTGCTGCAAGAGGACTGTCTTCCTTCAAGTTGTCACGTACATACATCGTTCACTCTTTCGTTACCTCTTTCCACATAAGCCAGACATCCTGCAAACCTTACACAGTCATTTTCCTTATGCTAAACTTAAGTTCTAAAATCATGGGACCAATAGGGCAAATATATTTATGCTAAGCAATAGGAAATGTAAAATACATGGTTAATTCCAGAACACTAATAATGACTGATCAAAATATTATAAAAAGTAAATCATAACAAGATTAACTTTATCTTAATGGTTAAATATTTCATTATATAAAAAGAAAAAACAATATAAGCAATCAAAGTGATTATAGTTACTGGAATACTACAAAGATCACCCTAAACTAATTTGGAATAGTGGATAAATTGTTATTTTATGTTTTTAAAGTCATATCAAATAAAACTTTTAAAAAAAAGAAATATGTAAGTAGCTATGGTATGTATTCAGACTTCTGCTAAAGGAACTTGCTAACATGGTAAATTAAGTCCTTTTAGAAACCCAGTAAATGTGTATCTTTCCTAGCAGAACCACAAGGTCTGCCATGTGGAAGGTGAAACATGTATGTTGGGAAACAAATGTTCATTGGAGATATTAGGGTTGATCCTGAGCTGGTGTAGATTTGTTTAATGGCTAAGCAAAATATAGTATAGTAATAGTATACAAAAAATGGCAAAACTCTGTTGGAACATGCTGGCTGAAGACAAATTTCTACTATAGAAGTTTTATTTCTGCAGTTTTTCACTATGAAAACATACCAAGTGTTTATGAATTGCATTATTTCTGTTCTAATTTATACAGTTTCTATATTGCTGTAAAAGTTTCTGTGAACAGAGACACAAAAATCCTTTTACAAATGTTTAAATGAATTCCTTAAAACTGTCAGAAATTAATATCTGTTGTCATCAGAAACTTTCTTTAAGTTAGACATTTTAAAAAATTGACACTCATTAAATAGAATTTTTAAAAAGTTCAACTCCTTTGTTTGTATGCGTGGTGTTTTTTTGTTTTTCCCTTTGGCTTAAAATAATCATGAACTGAAGTGGGATTTAGCTTCATGGACCTCATAGCATTATGCCATCACTTTTTGACCATGTATAGAACAGTTTATTTCAATAGAAAAACTTGATCGTGTTATGAATCCTTTTATGAAAGTAAGAGTCAGGAAACACCAGTTAGAAAAACAGATTCATTAGGAAATTGTAATCTTAAAACGAGCCTCACTTGGTAGCCAAAAAATGTATCAGATACTAGTATTTGAAATGATCAACACTTTGTTTTGAAGTCAGTTGTTGAAATGGCTATAAATAAAATTCTGTTAAGGACTCTATGAATTTTAAGAGAACTCTTTCATGATAGATTATAGAATAAAGCACAAACAAAATAAAAAACATCTCCCCTGCAAAGTAAAGAACTTGAAGAAAGAGAAGTACCAGAAACTCCATGGAGACTGCTAGGGTTTTTGCTGTTAATTTTGTGAAAAGTGCCCAGCTTTTCCAGTGATGGGCAACAGTACAAAACCCTAAAATAGATTGGATAAGTTCTGTAGTGATTTTTGGAGGGTTCCACAGTGTTCTTTCTTGTTTTACTATGCATAGCCGTTAACGTTGAAGTATGTGACTGATGGGTGACTTTTTTTGAATGACAGCTTCTTGTTTTACTTATACTTGTGTACTTATTTATTTTGTTTCAATTTATTCCTCCTCCAGTTGCTCCTAAAGCAAAAATACAATCTTCGTAATGTTAAAAGTGAGCTGGAATAGAAATACATAGACATTCACTGTATTCGCTTAAGTCAAATTAGATAATTAAATATATGCAGCATGTAAAATACTCCTGTCTCAAGTCGACAGAAAAATTGCCGTTAATTTCATCCAGGATATTAAAATGTTAGTATATAATTCTCATGGAAGAATACAAGAGCTTGTTACTAGCTTTTTTTAAATAGACTTTCAAATGCTGTTTCACTCTTCTTATTCTTAAGGTCAAATTTATTTTTCTAAAGTTCATTTTGCTAGGTGTGTATCAACTGGTAGGCAAAAAAAATTGTGGACACACCACATTGGTGAATATCCTAAATAAAAATACTGAATGGGTCTACGGCCTTGTATTTAGTGAGTTAATTTTTTTTCTTTCTTTTTAATAAGGAGAAGAATGAAAGATATCTTCTTCTATTCCCTAATATTTTGCTCATGTTGTCTGCCAGCCCAAGGATGAGTGGATTTATCTATCAGGTAAAGCATTTGTTTTTAACGTAATTCACAGCCAACTTAAAAGACTCTTTTTTAAAACTTGTATTCATTTACTGTGCATGTACACTGAATATCAAAGGTGTAATGTCATGGTCAGTTTTATGCCACAGTAGTATATCTATGGGAAGTCACAATTGTCTAGTTAATAGCATGCTGGATTGTAAGTTGAGACCTGAGTTTATTTACGCTGCTGATCTACTATATGGTTGTAGGATACTTTTCATCTCTATGCTTCAGTTTCCTTTTTACGGGCTACTCATGTTCTTTGTAAGCTGCTTTTAGATCTGTGAAGGAAAATGCTGACATCATGCAGACCTGATACAGCTGACTGCTTACCAGGGTGCTGTTTGGGTTCCATCCACTTTTGGTCTTGGGCACTCTTAAAGCTTTCAGCAATCTGAGTAAGCTCCAGCATTCACAGTTCCTTGATACAGACTCTGACTGTTTCATCTTTGTAGAAATAGGGTGGTTAGGTCATGATACCCTATCTGGCTCAAGACTGGTGCTGATTCTGTGGACTCTTCAGTAGCATAAGCACACCCTATCCCAGAGCTCCAACCTTGTGAGGACTGTGAAGAGGTGAAAGGCAAACCCAGATAAATATGATAGTGGAAGTAATCTTGCATACAGACTTCATAAGAATTATAAGAACCAATCACTCTTTGACTAGTACAGGGTCTGAGGAAGTGATACTCCCACTGTACTCCACACTGGTGAGACCACGGCTGGAGTACTGTGTCCAGTTCTGGGTGCTTCACTTCAACAAGGACATGGAAAAACTTGAGAGGGTCCAGAGAAGAGCCACCCATATAATCAGGGACTTACAAGACGAGCCATACGAGGAGAGGCTGAGGGACTTGGGCCTCTTCAGCCTACAGAAGAGAAGGCTGAGAGGGGACTTGGTAGCGGCTTACTGCTACATCAGGGCAGTACATCAAGAACTCAGTGAACAGCTGTTCACCAGGGCACCCCTGGGGAAGTCCAAGAGCAATGGATAAACTTCTGGAAGGCTGTGTCAGGCACAATTCCAGGAAAAACTCCTTCAGTCAAGGTGTCCAGACTGTGGAATAAGTTCCCTCCAGTGGTGGTGCAGTTACCTACCCTGGAAATCTTCAAAAGGACACTGGGCAGTTGTCTTTTCCTGCCTAGTGGAGGGGGACTGGACCTGATAATCTACAAGGTCCCTTCCAGCCCTTATTCAATCTATGTATCTATATAAATATGTTTTCCTGCCTCAGTTTCTTTATTTTTAAACATTGTTTGGGTTTAGATTAAAATCTTCCTACTGCATTGTGGCTTCTCTTCTAGATCATGGAGTGAGTACTGCTTTTGAACAGTTAGTTTCTTTACTAGTTGGAACTTAATCATTTGGTGCAAGAGTGTGTGCCTTTGTCTCCTTTTCATTGCTTGGGCTTTGTGTCTGTCAGTCCCGCTAAGGTTTTTTAGTTCCTGATTGGCTTCACCAGGTGGAAGCAGTTAGCTGTGATAATCTTTAGTCAAGCAGGATGCAGGGTAGATATGCACCATTAGACTGACTAGGATATATGTTGAGCACAAGCTTTTGTGAATTCAGCTACGCTTCATTGGATGCTATGAAAGGACAGCAAAGAGCAGTGTATAAAGTGGAGTGTGAGATTTGAATACAAGAAGTTAGGACAAGAGGGGAGAGGAGGGGGATAGGGACAGTGTGTTCCCTGCAATTTCCCATTCAAGCTCTTTTTTTTACTTTTTTTCAAAATTTTCTGCCTGAGAACAACAATCCTGAGGTAAGCAATGGAGTGTCCAAGGAGGTTAAAGTGTTCTGACATAGGTGTTCATGTTTTTTGAAGTTGATGTTGGATCACTGTTTACTTATTCTTACGTGTAAAGATTGCTTCATGTGTCTGATGTGGACAGCAGACAGGCATTGTGAGCAGTTGATGGTATAGAGTTACAGGTGAATCAGCCTCAGATGTGCTTCTTGTTATGGGGTCTGGTGTGGCCTGTATTGATGTGGGGACACAGCCAACACTGGGGTCCATTGCAAGGCCTGTTTCCTTAGTGAGGACGGGAGTTGGTCTGTTTCTTAAGAGACCTGATTTGGGGGCTGTCTGTAAGCCTGGACAAGTTTGCTTCTATCTTTATTCATCCTTTTCTAGGAGAGGTTGGAGGTAATTCATCATCTCTGTGTAAGAATGGATGAACACTGATCTGAGATCAGCTGCAGAAAGACACAGCGGCCTGTGGCACAACACTTTAACCTGCTTGGATAATTCATTACTGACCTTAGGATTGCTGTTCTCGGGCAGCAAAATTTGAGAAACTAGTTTGAACAGGAAATTGCAGAAGTCATCCACAAACTGGATTGTGCCTCTCCAAGCTTGCATTCTCATGTGCACACTCCATATCAATCTTAATTTGCCCCCTTCAGTTTCATGATTCAGTCTTTAATTACATGAACACATCCTGATTTTTTTTTTTTCCCCACAGTTGCCTTACCTCAGTAGTGAATTCAATAGTTTTTATCTTCCACATTTAATGGGTTCCCCTAGGCCTCATTTTAACACATGCTGCTCAATCCCTGCATTGACTACAGAAGGATTAATTTCTTAATATGTCTCTGATGCTGTCAACATAGTATATGAGTGCTTCAAATATAAATGAACCATTTTCACATTCCAGTGAGCTGGTATTATTTTACTTCATTTTCCAGTTGTGGGGACTAGGGGAGAAAAATGGTCTACTTAATTGGGTTCTCATTTTGATATACCAAGGACCTTAGCTTAAGCATATTTGGCAGTACTGATTTTTAGTTACAGCTGTGGTGAAAATTTCTATCTCGTATACATTCTGTGACAGACACAGGAGTAGAATCCAGTTGCACTTACCTTGACAAAGGGACTATCTGTTTCCCCCCCTTTCTTTACCTCATTCACTACTCACCATCCAACCCACAAAACAGCTTTAACTATACAACACTAGTTCATTCCCTGAGTTTGAGCTGCCCCATACAGTGACTGAGGTAGGGGTCCTGTGTTTAAAAATAGTGTGGGGTCATATAATTGAAGACTCAGGGGGCAGTAGTTATTAACTAATCATGACATTTCATTTTATAGGTATTTTTTTTTACATAAACTGGCTACCTAAATAGGCACTCAGACAGCAAACTTATATTGGATATCTGTGCTACCAGTTAAAAATTATTTGCAGATTCTTTGATTTATAGTAAATAAACAGGGTGATTTCTTTTGTATTGTAGATCACTTGCAAGCAGGAAAAAAGGTCAAATAGTTCATGCTAAATTACTTGATTCCCTCTGAAATCAAATAATCAGCACCAGCATTCACTGTGGAACACAGGTGGAATGGGGGCATCTCTGGAAGCTTTCAAGGAGTGAGAAGACCCTATTCTGGAGTTTTGATATTTCTGGGTGATACTTGAAGCCTGTTCAGATTTCAGGCTCATTTAGAACATAAATTATTGTCAGTTAATAGAAAAGACTTAACACACAAAGCTCTGTAATTTGGTTATCAGGTTTGTGTGAATTTTTGCAAATATTATTCCAGATTCAAATATGTATTTCAAATTGTTGGGTTACCAATTCTTCGCACTTTTTAAATGTGTATATTTTATTTTTAAGCAGCTTTGTTGCATGCCTACTTCAATAAGTAAAAGGGGAAGCATGTATTATGACTCTTTTTTTCTAGGGAAAGCTGCCAATGACCGGAATGACCATCACAAAGTTAGAAGACAGTGAAAATCACAAAAATGCATTTGAAATATCAGGTAATTTCCATAAGCATCTCTATGTATATACTCACTTCTGCTTGTTCTATGTTACACAAATGAAAGCTCAACTCTACCCTGGATGTTCCACCTTTGCAACCTCCATGTAGTCAGGAAAGTGCAGCAAATTCAGTGCGGCTTCTAGTCTCCAGCAGGAGATGCAAACTTTGATCGTAGTTTACCCTTTAAAATACTTTGAAGACATTTGAAATTGGTATTTGGGATGTCTGTCCTTGCCTTAAGGGCTCCTTTTGGGCCAAGGTAGAAAGTAAATCTAAAGTCTGTACTGGGGCTCTAATAGAGAGCTGTCAGCCAAGAGCAATTTCTTTGTCAAGGGAGCTTCTGCTTAGCTATGTCTGCTAGCCACAAGTGTAGTGATACGTAAGGGGAAAAGAGGATTTCTTAGGTAGTTTTCTTGGACGTTACTGTTCTATAGATCAATATAACATCTTAAATTACTCTGGAAAACCAGTAGGATCCAATAATGTATAGCATATGAACTAGTTGTCTGAATTCTGCCTTTGCTTCAGTTTCTGGACGGGTTAAAGATGTAGCTCCAAGCAGACTGAAAATCAGAATAATCCTCCCCCACACACAGTTTTTGCAATTGGAGGGGCTGATATTGACCCTATATCTGTTTAAATTTTCTCCCAACTGAATAACTTTCACTTTAGTTTTATTACTGGGTCATAAAGCAGCCAGACACTTTCTGTGCTTATTTCCATTAAATACTTGATTAATGTCTTTGTCCTGGCTGGGTCAGTTGAAATAGAGCAAGTAGTGTCTTCTGGTTGCTGAAAGCCATGTCTCCTGACTGTTTTAATGTTCTTTACTTTATCGAATGTTTGGTAGAAGGGATTTTATAAATCTTTTTAACTTCTAAGTTAAAGAGCCTAGCTGCTCTGTGTGTGTATGTGTAGTGTTTCCCCCTCTCCTTGGACAAGACTTGTCAGTCTATTTCCTTCTAATGCTAGACCCACTGTTTATGAATTTTATTTAAGAAAGATTGCAGACTGGCCTATATTTTTGTGACAGACAGCTAAATCAAATCTCTCATCACAGTAAAGAAAGAATGAAACATTATTGCTTTGCTGAATTGGGCATGTTATAAATAGGTAAGTTCAGAGGATCTTGATCAGTTAATCAAAGGCTTTATCTGATATAGTGTTCACAATAGCTGGAGACTGGGTTTGATAACTCAGGAGGTTCCTGTCAGTCTCATGTTCCTTATTAATTTTGTGTTGGTAGATAACTGGGTTGTTTTTTTGTTTTTTTTTTTTTCAAGCTTGTGCTTTCTTTCATCTAGGAAATATGATTGAACGGATATTAGTATCATGTAACAACCAACAAGATTTGCATGAATGGGTGGATCATCTGCAAAAGCAAACCAAAGTTACAACTGTTGGGAATCCCACTATTAAACCTCATTCTGTGCCGTCTCACACAGTAAGAAATATATTATTAATCTAAAACAAACCATCAGTATAATGCATTTCTTTTGAGATTTTTAAGGGAGTGTATTTCAAGATAATAAAATTATTCCATTTTTGCCATTAACAGGAAGTTACAGATTACGTCTTGGATTTTGTCTTTCTTTTTCTTGTTCTATGCCTGATTGTGTCTAATATTATCCTTTAAGTACCCTGAGAACAATAGGTTCTCTTACTGACTTGATTGGAAGAGTAAGTTTAACAGGGTATGTCTACACAAGATGCTTTACTGTGCATTAGACTAATTTAATATGCAGTAAAGCATCACTGTCTACATGTATGCAGCAATTACTGCGCAGTAGATGAATCTAATGTGCCATTTTCTAGTACCTGTAGATGCAGGTACTAGAGATCAGTGCATTAATATGCCCAAGCGCATGTCTAGATGCTGACTGGGAGCAAATTGCCAGTCAGCCTATGTGGCGGGGGGCAGTGGGGCAGGGAGAGCTGTCCCAGGTTGGCAGAACATTGCCTCCCAGCCACATGGAGATTGGGACACGACCTGATCTCCACGTGGCCAGTAGTCAGATGCCCAGCAGCCGGAACAGTTCTCCCTGCCCTGTGGAGATTGGGACAGGTCCTAATCTGCACTGGGCTGGCAGGCAGCTGCCTGCCAAGCTGGGACAACTCCCCCTGCCCTCTGAGCCCACCCTGATTTTTCCCTGTGCCAGGTAGGGAGTTACCTGTCAACCTGGGACAGCTCCCCTCCCATCCCACATAGCTCCAGGTTGCCACCAGAGCTGGAATAACTAGGGGTTGGCACCCAGGAGAGCCTGGAGGTTCCCTTGGCTGCTTCTAGTGGACAGAGCAAGGCAGGAGCTGTTCCTGTTGGGCACAATTTTCTCCCAGCATGGGTGCACATGTAGACGTGCACCCAGGAGTGCTTTAATGATCCTAATTCTTCTATGGTGAATATTCAGGTGTATTAATTGCACATGTAGATGTGCCCACAGTCAAGTCTTCACAAATCAATTTAGAATAGTCATCCTCAGGATGCTAAGTAAATTACCCAAACTGAATGGTTCTTTTGGATTCACTTTTTAAAATTTAAGTATATCAGTGACGACCTTAGGGAGATTCTAGTTGTTTTGGTTCAAGAGCAGGTTAGATGAACACTCAACTGGGTGGTTTATTCAGGGATTATCTTGCATTGAGAGGGGGCTGAGCTAGATGACCTTGAGGTCCCTTTGAGCCCCACTTTTCTATGATTCCTATGTGCTTGTTCAGTGCTACTAAGTAAGAGCTTATTGAAATAAATTTATCTTCTGTTATGTAAATAATAGAAGTGTTAAGTAGCTGATTTAAAATGACCTTTATCCAGTTTTGATTTTTTTTCTTTAATATGAAATCATGTTTCTCTTTCTTCTCCCTGCCTTGAATCTCTGTACATTTGGCAGCTTCCCTCCCATCCAGTAACACCATCCAGCAAACACGCAGACAGCAAACCGATACCGCTGACCCCTGCTTACCACACGCTTCCACATCTTTCGCATCATGGGACTCCACATACTACTATAAACTGGGGACCCCTGGAGCCTCCTAAAACTCCCAAACCTTGGAGCTTGAGCTGTTTACGACCTGCACCTCCGTTACGGCCGTCAGCAGCTCTCTGTTATAAAGAGGTGAGGTGCTAGAGCCTAGAAATACAGAACTATGATGAAAGGTATAACCGTTCTTTTCCATATGGCAATCTTGAATAGTGCTGGGGGGAGGGAGGGCATGAATCATTTTGGTAAGCACTGAAATGTGGAAATAGCTTGGTGCTTTTACTCTATTAATGGTCTTATTTAAGCTAAGAGGTTTTTTTCATTGGAAATCCTCTCCATTCATGCATTTTAATGAGTTTTGGGGGTTTCCTTCCAGCTTTTATTCCACTCCAAGCACTGTGTCAAATAGGATAGGGGAAAAACACTATGTAGTGTAGGGATATACTGCATCTCCATATAATGTTGAACATTTGCAATGGATGATATGACCAGATTTTTTTTCAATAGTAAGCTATTGTTTACATATGTACAAATTAGCACTTGAAATTTCATCCTAGAATTTTTTTCATCTGGGAGTCTTCATGCTCAAA
Organism: Gavialis gangeticus; assembly: GCF_001723915.1. Taxonomy (NCBI): domain Eukaryota; kingdom Metazoa; phylum Chordata; order Crocodylia; family Gavialidae; genus Gavialis; species Gavialis gangeticus. Next base: position 139,288,804 of record NW_017729032.1, read on the forward strand.
TGAGACTGATGTTTGATATCACCACCTTGAGAGAGAGTTTATTTGAAATGTAAAAGTCCTTTTTGATTATCATGAATTTTATAGGAGAATGTAACAGTTCTCGTCTCCAACACCATTGCCTCACACCCTTTAATGTAACAGGTTATTGTCTGTTTTCTGAAATAAATAGTTTGTATTTCTCATTTATCTACAAAAGGATAACAATTGTAGTCTGATTGTTCTTGTTGATACATTCTGCTACTCAGTAAGCCAGTAAAATGTCTAATATTTTGTTTGTTGAATTTATTGTGCATATATTTTAATACCTGAATACACCACAGGAAGCAGTGTCTACTAATTAGAAACAGATTCTGTTACTGACTTACTGTGAAACTGCAGGCAAATGACAGTTGCTTTCTCTCCATTCCTCGATTATTAAATAGGCAAACACTGCTTTTTCACATCTTGAATCAAATAGGATAAAGGAAAGATACCTTTTATAACCAAAGTATCATTGGTCAGTCATGATCATATTAATGAAGAAGCAGAGTGAGTGATTTCCTCATCATGTTGAAATCCTCTGATGAAATGTATTATAAAAAGAATAGTATTACATATATGGTAGAGAAATCAGGCAGAGAGCATGGATTGTATGAATGCAGAGAAGTCTAATACTTTGAAGAGTAAAGGTAGAGTAGTGTAATCTTATATTTAGACACAATATTAAACTTTTGTACAAAAGCTTGTCTCGTAGACTGTATTGTGATTTTGATTTTCATGTTAGGAACTAAGTCCCTACAGGAAGGAAACATGCATATGTCCAAATGTGTTGAACATGCATGTGTGAGCTATGGGTAAGAAAATGTATTTTTGCAGACATGGATATTGCAGTCTTTTATTTTTGGTTTGTTTGTTTTTTATTTTTGTAATTTAGATGTGAAGTGTTTAGGGTGAGTCCTTTTGCCCTACAGTTGAGACCAAAGAAATTCCCTAGGGGAAGAAAACAAAAAAGATGTATAAAATGATAATGACCTAGTTGAAAGTTAAACATCTTGGTTTTAGTTGCTGGATTAGTTTAGTTTATTCACTAGTGGTTCACTTTCATTTCCTCAGTGAAATACCATATAATTTCTTGTATACATTGTATACTTTTTCCCCTCCTCCTTCCCTGCTCCCCCCCCCCCCCCAAAAAAAAAAAAAAAAAGAGTATGCGTATTATGCTGGGAAGCTGATTTTCTGTGTGTTAGAAAGACCCTGCTTTGATTCCTGCTCCATGATGCAGCAGCTGTTGTGTTAGTGTTTAGGAGCTGAGGTAGTTAATAGACTTAATGGCTTATTGTTCTTCACTCCAAGGGGGAGTGTTAATGATTGTCTTTCCTTTTTAATTATTTTGAGGTTCTGCTAATCAGTCTAACCTTTCTTAAGGCAATTTTGCTGTCTGGTAGCAGTTGCTGGTTAAATCTCCTCCTATGCAACAGCCTTGGAGACGCTTCAGTTCTTTTCAGAATTGTAGATTCACCGTTGGAGACCAGCCTTCAGCAGCAGCTAAGGTTCTAGAGAGGAAGAGTGAGCTTGAAGTTTAGGCCCTGTTCCTGCTACATGCAGCCATAAGTTTGAAGAAAAACCTTTTTTTTTTTTTTCATTCCGTCTTTCAAATACAAGGTGCACATTATATTCAGTGGTGTGTTTGGATATGAAAAATATAGTATGTTAACTTCTTTCATACTTTGATATATACAATCCTTAAACGTGTGAATTTCGCTTGCCTTTACAGTGTTTTGTACATAACTGAATGTTTGAAACCTATCTTCATTAGTTGTTGTCATTCACCTTTTCACTTTCTTGTTCTACATATTTATAATATCTTATATTCTGAAGGTAACAGGTAGACCAGTATATTTTAATATTCCTGTAAATTAGCATGACTGCCATATAGAACAGAGCATCTTTGTTGCTGTATTTATTTTGCTTTTAAGTCCCTCTTTACCAAGCTAAACTGGCATAAAGAAACGGATGTACATAATTCACTAACCTTTCTTGTTACCATTGGTGCGATTTGGTTACCCTGTGCACCCCCTGGAAGTGCCAGCTGTGAAACTGGAAGTGCTGGTGGAAGTGTACTTCCGGTTTTGCTGCTGGCTTGGTGATCGGCTGCTGGGTGACCCCCACCTCCCCCC
>NW_017729032.1:139291052-139291820 GCF_001723915.1 Gavialis gangeticus
CCCCCCCCCCCATACACACACATTGGGGAGCTACCAGTCACCCATGCTTGTTAGGGTCTTTTTGTTTTTCCTTTTTAACTTGCTTATCAGGGAAATCAGATGAATCTATTTCACAAAAGGAAAAAGCTGTGCATATCTTTATACATGCTCCAGGAGTTGGGGCGAGGAAGGGTTTTAATTAGAGTGGCTCCAAGAGCCACTCTAAAGTGCCCAGGGTGTCATGTGTATCAGTGTCCCTGTACTGAAAAATGGTGGCAAGGAAGCTTTTAACTAAAGCTTGTTCCAGTCATTTTTCAGCACGGGGATGCCAATGCATGTTATTCTGGAATCTGCTGGAGCATGATAATTATCATGCTACAGCAGACTCAGTTAATTGAGTTTGCTCCAACGTGCTGCAATTACAGCATGTTGGAGCAGCCTTGCTGGATGTATATAGGCACTCTGTGTGTCACTTGTCACTGTTTCCTTGGTTCTAGTGCCAAAACAGCCTCCACTCTCTTGCAACAGCTTTTGTTGTGTAATTCTGTCAATAAGATCAGAATAATTATGTACAACCATTTGTGGACATAATAGTTTGGGAGAAATAACCAACTGGTTCAAGCAAACCTGACCTGCTGAAAGCAGTGTAGGTTAGCTATGTTCTGAGGTAGCGTTATAAGATTCTTTTTTGTACAGTTAACAGGTGCCAGGAAACAAACAAAAATGCATCTTTTGAGAGGAGAGAATAATAAACCAATAAAAAACCTTTTCCTCTTTTCTTTCCCTGTA
>NW_017729032.1:139296820-139315796 GCF_001723915.1 Gavialis gangeticus
TTTTGAGAGGAGAGAATAATAAACCAATAAAAAACCTTTTCCTCTTTTCTTTCCCTGTAGGATCTCAGTAAAAGTCCTAAAACCATGAAAAAACTGCTTCCCAAGCGCAAGCCTGAACGTAAGCCATCAGATGAAGAGTTTGCACTGAGAAAAAGTAAGCAAGTGTCAATACATGTAGTCCCCTGGTGCATGTGTGTGGAGAGAGAGTTGCAGAGGCATGGATAGTATTTCAGTTTTTCTTCTAATCAGAAATTTGTACTTAACTTGACTTGCATAACAATTTCTCCAGTTTCTTGTTTTTATTAACTGACAGCAACAGTAGCAGGAATGGCTTACCCCTGAGATCATCTTGATATACTAGAAAATAGATACCTAAGATCCCTAGTTAAATTTTACAACATAAATATTTTCAGGAAAGAAATCGGTAATTTTGTGCGTAGTAACTTTAGGCCTGTGAACACCAATTTGGAGTTTAAAAATGGTTATCCTGATTTTATAAGGAATAATTAAATAGGTATGCTACTGAATCAATTATTTTAGAAGCTTTTTTAAAAGCTGTGGATTGGAAAGCAGATGCTTATAAGTACTGGTACTAAGATGCATATCTTTCAAAGTAGGTCACTTTTTTTTATATTTGGCAATCTTACCAATATTTCCTTTGACATAAGGATGTTTTATGACATCTGAAGCAAAGCGACATGCAGTTCTGAACTGTTCCTGTTTCTTAAGCTATAAAATTAATTGGCATAGGTTTCCAAAGAAAAAGGTACATCTATAGAAGAAGAAATATCATAAAGTTAAAAAATCTGTATGTTAGACTGCTAAAGGGAGATTTAGAGGTATAACAGAAGTGGAGGGCAGGGAGGAGAGATAAGAGAGAGGGTAAATGTCAATAGTTGCTACCCAGAAAATGTCTTATGCTTTGTTGTGTTAGGTAATATTACCCTGACTCCATAAACAAGATTTATAAAATAATAAGGAATCGGAGATCTCTGTAGTTCTTAGAACAATGCAGCCATTTAAACCATGCCCCCTCATCCAGGCTGCCTCTCACCCCTTTCTGCATGACCAAATTGGGTCTGCTGTCCTGCCATCCAGCCCATGGGGCAAAAAGGATGACTACTACTAATTTTATGTTTCATTCTGTTATTAATAAACAACATGCTTCTCTAGGTGAGTTGTATCTTTTTACTGTTTTTTTTAATTTTTATTTTGAAATATTTTAAAAACTTGTATAAAATTAGATTACAGACCATTTTTCTTGTTGTTCTTTGTTTACAGAGTATATATTTGAAATACTTATTCTAAGGATTACAGGTTTTAAAATGATTTCTAAGTAATAAAATATTAAATTTTGACTGATTTTTATAATCCAGTTATAGGTCTGATCAGCGCATAACAATTAGAATTCTAAAAATCAAAGCATCTTTTCATTACTGTCTAAGTATGAAGTATAATGATTACAGATAGACTTAAGGAAAATGGATCTGTAATTTTAAATGGTTTAGAATTGCAGTTGTGCAATTTAAAATAGTTATGTCACAAACTTGATCATTTATTTCTCATACAAGTAATCAACATATGCAAGAAAAGATGAAGCTAAAAGCCAAGTAAGTGTTAATTGGCCTTTTATTTTCTTTACATTTTTAATCTTTCCCAGCTGCTATAATTAGGCATAAAAGTGTAGTAATGGCAGAGAAACATTCTTGAATTTTTCCTACATTATAACCAATGCAGATGCATTGCAGTAGCTTCGTTGCTTCTTAATGAATGTCCAGTACAACACATCAAATCAGATATTTGTATGGAGGTTCAGTCGTCGTTGCCAGTATGCAGTTGCAGCTTCATTGCACTTCTCCAAGATACTAGGCAAACACTTGTAGTCTTAGAAATGATTGAAATGCAAATGCTAAAAACAACTTTTGTGTAGCTTTAGAGGGAGATTAAATAATTCTTACTTGTTTAATGAGAGGATACTTTTATTTTTTTTAAGTTTCATTTCTCAGCTAAAAGGAAAGCCTGACCTTTATTTAGTGACTGACTAAATTGAGACTTCACCATGTTGTCATACATTTTTAGCTAATGTTTCAGTAATTAGAAGTGATTGTTCTTTTGTGTCAATTGCTGTTTGATCGAGTAATTTGATAATACCAATCAATGAACCTAGATTTAAGGTAAGAAAGGAGAATACCTATAAAAAGCAGTGGTTTTTCTCTTCACTAGTTAAGTATGATTGCCTGAAATAATTGTTTGGTTGACACATTTCAGCACTGGTTAAAAAAAGTAATTCTGTAATCAGGAAAAGGATGGACATATTTGAATTCCTTGAGCATGACTGGGAAACCTTCAGGTTGATGTAAGCTCTTCTGTGCTGTTTGCAGCTAGACACAGTTCTTAACTTTAGTGAGGTTTTCCTTTTGTTCTGATTATAAATCATAGATCATTGGAAAATAATACTGTAGTAAAAATCTGAATATCCTGTCTGCTGGAACAAGGCTGTGCTTTTTGCTGACTTGAAAAACCTTTAGAAGCCCTCCATAACAATCTCCATGGCCAATAGCATATATATAGGTGTGTGTTGTTTAGAAACAAATCAAGCAACTGAGTGAAATTCTGCCTCCCTGAAGTCGATACAAAAATATATCTTGTTGAGTCACCTGGTGAGGTTGTACACTTTCAATCTTTGTATGCGGCTCTATATGAGAGTAGTATTATGCCCAAGGTTAATTTTCAGACTTCTAAACTTCCTCGTAGTATAGCTTTTGAAAAACTAGTTTCACTTGTGAACCTTCATAAAGTCTTTACTTTTATGCTCCATGATGCTTTAACTTTCTTTCCATGAAATAAATGTCCTATTCTCTGGTTTCTCCAATTTTAAACATTGATATGGCTTCATGTTCAAATATAATGGATTGTGTATTGTTTTTGTCTGCTCTTTTCAGAATACCACAGAGAGAATTCTTCCTACTGTAGGTATTCTATGAAGCTTAACATTTTCAGAAGGCTTCTTGAAATGTGGAGTCAGTGATCAGATTTAAAATGTTTTCCAGTAGATTTTATAATAGTAGTAGCAAATTGCCCATCAAGAATGTTGTGGGAATGCGGCAGAGATGGAGCACTGCCGCCTCCCAGGAGTGGGGGGGAAGCTTGCACATGGCAGCTGCCACCACCCAACCCATGTTGCTGCCGCTTCGCATCCAGCAGTCATTCTTGACATGCATTTTTGACACAAAACTGGCTGGAGCCACACCCCCCAAGAGCATTACAGACAAACAGACTAAGCCCTTTATCTGTAGCTGTATCTAGGTATAGAATATATGTGTGTATCTGTTTGCTGAAACACCACTTTCTTTTTTGCTTATTGCAACTTGTGGCAGAATGAAAATCATGAATAAAATACTGTCATCTAGATTTGTTATTCTGTACAATTTATGGAGGTATTCAAGAGTGGTGTTCTGTAGAACTGATGAACTTTAAATCTTAGTTGAATTGGAACATCAGTATTGATATTTGCCTGTAGAACTAGAATCACCTTACAAATAAAACTTGCTTAATAGCTCCAGTCATAGTAAAGCTTTGATTTTTTTTGTTTGTTTGTTTTTGTTTGTTTTCTTTATTGACTGTAGGTACAGCTGCGCTAGAAGAAGATGCTCAAATTCTAAAGGTCATTGAAGCTTACTGTACAAGTGCCAAAACACGGCAAACATTAAATTCAAGTAAGTTAGAAAATAAGGAAATGATTGAACAGAATTCTGGTTAGCTATTTTGCCAGTTACAAAGGACTGGGACTGTTTTCACATAATGGCATGTGTGGACTAAGATAATTGGTCTTTGGATACTGTCTCATTGTTGAATGCTTGGGTACCTGAAGGAGAGAATCAGAAGTCCTGAAGCAGTTTGTAGAATCCATATTATGTTATAGCAATTGGATCTTACGGTTCTTACAGCAATCCGTAGCATTTTATTTGCCATAGTGTGAAAGGCAAAAAGGAATGTCTGTTTGGATTGCTAAAAATATAAATGAGAGAGAAGTTGATAAATTTACAGGTAAATGGAGTAATAGATTTTAGTATTTTGGGGCTACATCTGCTCTTATACCTTTGGTTGATTCTGGTTAATGAATTATGTTCTTTACTTTAGGGGTTGAGAGAAACCTTGTCTCCCATTGCAGAAGAGTAACATTGCCACTAGCTGTTTAATAATTATTACAAATCATTACAAATTTTAATCCCTTTATAATATTTTTTTCATAGAGCAACTGTTCATTTTCTTTAATCTGTATGTGTTGGGAAAGGTTGTCACTTCTAGTTTTCTCAGATACGTATTCATTTATTTGTATCTTTTTATAATGTTCCCAAGATGTACTGGAAAATTTTTATTCAAATCAAGGTTGCAGTTGTAGCCATTCTCTGTATTGTAAATAAAATACTACATAGCAGGGGGATCTGTCAGCATGCATTTAGCTTGTATAAGGAAGAAGAAAAATGTTCACTTTGAATTTGCACAGTTTAGCCAGTAAACTTAATTTCTTCGTGGTGTACTATGAAATGGTCATGAGATGCATAGTGATCTTTGTTGTCAGCAGTTACGAGTTTGGACATTGTAATTTATTCACTGTCCATTAATGCTGTTGAAGTGTTTGTTAGTGTTCTTACCAAAGCAGCTTTTTTTTGCATCTTTTATTTCTACTCCAGACTGGCAGTGGGAAGTTCCTTGACAGAGCTGCAGTTGCTTTGGTGTTAATTGCAAAGTAGCTGATTTTTCAATGTTTAAAATTAAAATAGGAATTTGGGCCTTTCTGTCTAGGGGTTTATTGCAAGTCTCTCTCTCTGTCTCTTCCCCTCCACCCCCTTACATTTTAGATTGTTATTACCTAAATGTTTATGAGAAATGACACCTTTATTCCAGTGTCTCTTGAGTTTTGACACGTTTTGGGCCTTCAAGGTGACACTTGTCAATTTTAGTACTTGGCTCATTCCTTCGTTAGATCACTAATTTGATTTTTAATCATATGATCATTGTGTTTTTGTTGTGGTTTACCTGGTAAAAATGAACAAAGTCCATTTTAAAGTTTGAAAATTCTCATGTTCTGCATTTTAAACTAGATCATTGCTATTTTAAATGTCATCGCTGTGTGCTTAATTGGCGTTGATAATTCTTCAAAGATAATGCGACAAGAAATAGTTTGGGAACATTTAATATAATGCAGTTGTGTGTACGTAGGCGCACACAATGGATGTGAAGCATATTTTTTGCTTTTTTGCCTATTTCCCCTTTCTATGTATATTTAAGAAATATACATAGTGCAGTAGAAATCATTGCATACATCAAAAGTCAACAGCTTTTATTTGCGTTTAGCTTCAGTAAGAAACAATAAAAATACCAATTTAGATGCACATCTGCTTTTCTTGTAAAGGTTGCCCATTTGCATTAAAATTATAAATTTTTTTTCTGTCAAGACACTTAGTTTAAAATCAGAAGGGAAAGAAGGAACTCTTTCATTTTCAGTTCATTGTGTAATATAAAAAAAAAAAAAGCCAGGCATTTTTTTAAAAATGTCACAGTCTTTCTGTACCCCTTCCTCACCTCTGTGGTCACAAACTGCCTCTCCATCCCAACACTGACTTGACAGTTCTCTTAGTAGCACTGTCTTCGGTCCTACATTGTGCTGCTTTTGCAAGTCCAAATTCAGCCCTGTAAGGGTAATGGTGGACTGGAGAGAAGTTGGAGGGCAACATTTGTTCATATTTGGGAGGAACAAGGCATTTGGAGGTACTGTTGGGAAAGGGAGTGAAAAAGAGACAGCAAAGGGTGGGCCTTTCTTACAAACCTGATCTATCACTTCTTACTCTTAGAAGTATGAGACCCCTAGATAAGGGTTAACATCAGTAAAAATTCAGCATATATGGCTCACCTATACCTTTTCAGTTTTCAAGTGTTTCCAGGAACTTAATAAATAAATACTCTTCCAGATAGAAGTGTCAGGTGGGAGAAGTATTTTTGAATACTGTTATCCACACCAACTGTTCTGCAGGACTTGCTGGGGAATTAACTAAGATACAACCATTAAAATGACAATTGGCAGCGCCCTGGCAGGGAGCTAGCTAAAGTAAGTCTCTAAAATATTTGTAAGTGTTTTGGAGTTATTCTAAGGTAGCTCATCTGGTTTGCAACTTTTTGGTTAGTCCCATAAAATTCTCATTTTATAAAAAGATTTCCCTTTCTATTCTTATACCTGAACTATGTCTGTGGGCCAGTATTTTTGTTCTCCCCATTCAGTTTTCTGTTAAGCAGCATTGACTCTCCTATTCATTAAACAAAACATAGCAGGGTACTCAAATTATGATGCACTTTTCTAATTCAGTCTGCACAAAAGTTTAAAAAGAAAAACATTCAAAAGTTATTACGTGCCAAGTGTACCTTTTACATAAAACCCAACCAGAAATAATAAAGCTTTGGTGCCTTTTTAACAATATTTTCTCTTTTCCTTCTCTTCCCATCACCTTTTGCTTTTGTTTCATGTGTTTGGTTGTGGCTATTCCTTACGTTCTCCTCATCCCACCTCTGCCTATCCACATCTACCATTTCATTTCACCCATACATCCTTAGCATGGCAAGGCACTGACCTGATGCATAATCACGTCTTGGCTGATGATGACCAATCAAGTCTAGACTCCTTGGGTCGTCGCAGTAGTCTTTCTCGTTTGGAGCCTTCAGACCTCTCAGAAGACTCTGACTATGACAGTATATGGACAGCCCATAGTTACAGAATGGGGTCTACATCTCGTAAGAGCTGTTGCTCATATATCTCTCACCAGAACTAATGCACTTCTGAGCTTTTCTTAACAAATGCTTGTTGTATCACAGCCTGCTTTTCTTAGATGTTTTCTTGCTGTTCCTTGTCTCTTAATGTGATATTTTAACAACTTTTGAGGGGGTTTCTGATATTTCAATTGTACCTGATGGGAGGTTTTATTGCCAATTTAATACACATACAAATAGTCATTCTACAGACAGAGTGTATATCCTATTAAGGATATTATTTCTTTAGGGTTTTTTAAGTGACAGCTGTTGGTCTGTAGCTCTGAATGGTCTGTTTTTTGACTTGGTCAGTGTAGCAACAAGTTTATTTCTTTTTTTTCTTTTTGGAAACAGCGCGTTTTTGTATTTTGTACTGAAACCATACTGGTTTGTGAGCTAAGTGCCAGCAATATGGAAATACTTTAGACTTATAGTGGTCTAATTTTCTATGTATTATTAACACAAGGTATAAAGCAGGGGGAACGAGAGAAAAATATTTAAAATATGCAGTACAAGAACTATAAAATCATTTGGATATATGAATATCTGGGAAATCTGGAAGAGCATTTGCTAATCCATGAAATTTTGTTTTTGTATTTCTGTCTTTTTTGTTTGTTTGTTTTCATTGTTTAGATATTTTATGGAAAAAAATCGCACATTTTCACAAGTTAAGCAGTTGTGTCTTGGAAGACCTGGAAGTGTATGCCTGTTAAATGTGACATGTTTGGGTAGTTTCACTTTATCAGCAGTTATGCTGTCACTTTCCTGTATGCAATAGTGTGGAAAACACCAGGTTTTAGATGCTGATTTGGCTGTTAAAATGCACACAGTTGTTAGCAAATCATTCATCATTCTTTTTCAAACCAATAAAATTCCAGGTAAAATCAAACTATTTGTAAGGGTTCCCATTAAAAAAGCTTGTGTGTTCAGCATCTGGAACTGTAGGTATAATTGCGGTTAAATTGGCTTGTTGGAAATAGAATACTTGGCTTTTGGTTTTCACAGTTTGGATGTCTGTGACATTTTATGGTGTTTTGTAATTTCTCTCATAAGCACATTTATTTTCAGCAGCCAGCTCTTCATTCAGAGTAATATTAGATTTGCAGAAAACTGGATGTGATGCATTATATGAAGTTGAAGGTTTTGAATCTGCACCTGTGACATCACTGGGGGAACGTGTGTGTTCTGTATTGAAATTAACAGAACTGGAATTGAAATACTTGTTTTCTAAATCCTTCCTAACATTAGCATTGGGGGGGAAAAAAAGCATTTCCCTAAAAAAGGTCAGTAATTTTACTTGCTTTCCTTAGGACTCCAGGGTGCTGTGGTTTTTTTCCTTCAAATCGTACAGTGCTCAGTGTTCCAGTATCACTGCATGAACAATTAAGATAAGTGTGGTACAGTTGTTGCTGTCTGGGAATATGACTGAATTGATTCCAAGTCCTGAGGCAATAAGACAGTTTTGCAGGTGGCTTAAGCAGAAAAGTAAACTTGAATATTTAATGGTTTAAACATGAACAAGCCCAGAAGGATGTCAGAGTGGAGAAATTGTATTAGTTCTTCACATTGGTAACTTAACTTTCTGTTCTAAAGTGTTTGCTAATCTACTCGTATTCTATCACTATTGATGGATTGGAAAACTAGCTAATGAAAGTTAAAATGCCTGTCAGGATGATTTTTAAATGCACTATCATACAAGTGTTAGATTGACCCTCCTGGTGTCCAGGTATATGTATGTGTTGCGCTTAATTTTATCTAAAAGAAAATTGCTGATGGGTATCCAGTATGTGGCGTATGTACTCTATGCTGTCAGACAGCTGAGCATCTGTAAAGCCCACTTAGCTTTCATTTTTACTTTAAAAACACAAAGTATTCGCTTTCTACTTACGCAGAAAGTGTGGGTCATTTTTCCTGTTGTTTTTAAAGCAATAGTGTTCCAGTTAACTACTGTTTTTTGCATTGGTTAAATGCCTATTCACTTACATAATACAGCTGTTACATATATTATGTACTGTAAATATGAGTTTGAAAAACAGTTGCTGCACTTGAACTTTCCTTTATCACACAGAATGTTTTTGTTACCCAGGTCTGAAGATTTTATTGACTTTCTATGCACCAAAGCTTTGACAGTTTACCACCATTAATTCTTGTAGCAGGTAAATCATATAATCAGAATGATGTTATGTTATGATGTTTTTGAATGCTAACATCACTACAGAATTAAAAATCATTCAGTGTTTTCAATGTTACAGGCCAACTAACTGTTGTGAATTGATCAAAAGTATTAATACAACAAGCTTAAAAAATGCCAGTGTGAAAATGGTGGTATTCAGTCCAAAGGTTCAGTGTTTCTATTTTTGTGGAACTTTAGTCATGGTAATAATATAGTACCTTATGTTTATGCAATTCTGTTTAAAAAAAATGTGTACAGTTAGTATTATACTGAAAGGATGGAAAACCTGAATTAGAAAGTAGGGTTAAGCCATTGTTAGCCCCTTTCCATATGGCTTAAATGGTATTTCCATTAAATTAGTATTTACGCATAAACTGACACCAAGCTATACTGATTGCGTGTTTTGCATAATTTTGCCAAAACACAGTAATGTGTACATAGTGACGTAAAATATTAAAAATCTATATATTGTGCATTTCATTTGTGAATGGGAGAAACCATCTTTGGTAGGTGACTGCCTTTTGAAAATTCAAAATGGATGTATAGCTGAATGTTGCATTGTATTGTACAGTATGCATATTGTTTGTGGTTGCATATACCAATTGAGTGTTTTGTTTTATATAAAAAGGACATCTGTTATGTACAGTTGAAATAAATTTTGCATTTGCTAGCCTGTGACTTTAATTATTATGCAGGAGAAAGGACAATGTAACTTAACATTTCACATTTATGTGGCTTTTCCCCTGAAAATAGTGTAAAATAGTATAAAAATGAAAGCCAAATACTAAAATAAGGAAAACCTTTGATAGTGAAGGTAATAATTTATCATCTGTATATAGTAACTGAGATAGATGTACTTTGACGGATGACCCAAGTCTAAATTGTTCCATTTCCTGCTGTTTTTTGGGGTGGAGAGTGGGGTGCATTAGCTCTCTTATGCTCGCTCTCTCACTCCTTTTTTCAGCATTCACTTTGCAAAGGTATTGTCACCTATAGTATGTGTTCACCTTTTCGTTTATGGAAACAGTAGTATTTCCTCTTCATATGGCAAATGTATTCAATGTCTTTTGGCAATTTATTCTCACTAACAGAACAGTCTAGGTAGTAACTGAGAAGTGTGTAGCAATTTTAAGACCAAGTAAAAACAACTTGGATTAAAAATGTATTCGTGGGAATGGTTATCAGATACCAAAAAAGAGTAAGCAAGTATAGTTTTGACACCCTAAATGCTACATTTGTATAATCATCTGCAATTTTTGTTGCAACTTTTTTTCCTTAAACAGTGAATATTTACTACATATGTAGTATTACTATATAAGTCATTCACATTTTTGAGTGACCTTAAAAAGATCGAATATGTATGTCAGGACCAAGATAAGAACAAATAATCCATTCTAGTAGAAACACGAATGTGCTAAAGTTTACTATTAATGTAACAGCTCTCTTCTATTAACTTTTTTCTAATGAGCTTTTATATCAATTAGGGAAATATTTGCAGTTCCTAAACTAAAGTAAGTATGTTTTGTGTATTCTTCATTTTTTTTTCTTAGAGGTTTTCATATGGTTTATTTCCCAAAGTAGGAAGCCCCTTATTAGATATTACATCATAGCAATGTGCTTTTCTACAGAAGTTTTACCTCTGTCTCTGAATCTTCAAGATTGTGTCTAGTCTGACCATTTGGTGGTAATATTAACAACTGGGGGCTTCATGTTTATTTCAGTCCATTCCAAATGACACCATTTTATAAGTGAACTTTCTTGTTTGTTTTGTTTTCCCTGTCTACAGCATTAGGAATCTGAAAGCCCCACTGCATTCTTTTGTGCTTGCATATCACTGCCCACACTAACATTTTTCATACTCTCTCTGGCAATGCATTACAGACCCCTTTGTACTCGAGCACACCTATGCAGCCTCCTGGCTTTCTGTGGTGTTTGATAGAGTAGGTGTGGGCTGAACTTTTTTGATTTTGCATTTGGAATCTCTTTAACTGGGTGGATGCACAAGAAAGAACAGAACTGGGCTTGCTCTCTTACCCCTGTCATATCCACAGTGCTACCAGAATTAAAAAGAGTAACTACTTACTCAGTGCACACAGGGAAAGGGAATAGAGATGCCATTTCTAGTGTCCCTCTACAAATAGAATTTCACTGAATTTTCATCGCTGATTATACTGATTTACCCATAGTGTTCATCCATGTTAATACGTTAAATTGACTGATGCAGTACAAAGTTGAACATTGAAGTGCAGCTTTTCTTGCTACTGCACAGACATGCCTGACTTGCACATGAAAATGCCAGACCTCTTGTTCAGATGGCCCATTGCATATCTTGACTGTCTGTTAGTGTGTGTACTTACCTGATTTATGCATATGGTTGCGGTATCTGAACTCCAGCTGGATCTTTGTGACCTTCTTTTAAACTCAAGCCCTATAGGGCTCTTAGCAGTTGTGTTAAAAGAATTTCTAAGCCTGTAAAAGGATCCTATTAAAATAGTTTTCTTGTTTAAAAAAAAAAAAAATTAAAGGTAGAAACAAGACTGCATGAAGTTAATGTGAAGACCATATAGTTATGGATCATTGCTCTTCTCACTGCTCACTCTTCTGCAGTTGCACATATAAAAAGATGAAGAGGATGGTGAGATCTGTATATTCCAGTTATCACTATTAACCCTAAATTATTCCCCAAATTTGGTACTTGAAATTCACCATTTCTAAACTCCACAGTGTTTGTATCTGTTAGCTGTGGTATTTTTAATTTGCTCTGTTTAGGCCTAGGTTAACACAAAGTGTGCTCAGCTGTTCTTTCCCTGTCTTTTAGTGTAATCAGGTAAGCGTGAAATGAAGTAGTCTTCCCTACAAACCTCCTCCCCTTCAACTGTATGAACTCATGTGAGATTGACCCCAGTTGTCTTCCTGCCTAGAGCAGGGGGCTGGACCCGATGATCTTCAAGATCCCTTCCAGCCCCTAACAATCTGTGAAACCCCATGGTCAGAGTGTACTGTGATGCAACTTCTAAGGCAGTAGAGCTGCATCATGGATCTGAGAGATCATACATGTACGACTTGTAAAAGAGCACCCTGCTCCCTTTTTGAAAGGCAAATGAGAAGGTGCAGTTATAGTTGCCACTGAGTACTAGTGGAGACCTTGATGGATTCCAATCTGCATTCTGCCTTTTTCTTAGGAACTGATTTTGCTCAGTCATGAGTGCTGTTCTGCTGGCTTTAGACTGAGGTCAGCTGGCCACTTGTCATGTAAGCTGGTTAGCATCTCATGTTATGGGTATCTGCTTTATGAATGTTCCAGGTATATCTGAACGTGCCCTCCAGTATGGATAATACATACCTAGAAGGTATTTGTCACTGGTGAATAAAAGCACTGGTTTGTCACTGAGGGATTTGGTATGTGCCTCTTATATTGTTTCCCATATTGTTGCATGATGTGCTAGTTCTGGGTACAGTACAATAAATGTGCTGATATTACTCTCCTGTACTTCATTTACCCAGTGGATGTTTACAAATTCTGCTTCTGCCTTGGAGGATATTGCTAGTGAGAAGCATAAAAGCCACCTTACCTTAGCTTGTGTTCTGGGAAAGCAAGTATCTATGCAGTTGGTTACAAGTTTGTGTCTGCTTATTGATAGGATTTTGTTGAAGTGGGCAGTTGTGACAGCTCTTGGGAGAACTTTCAGTTCCTTGTTTTCTCTGGCTTTTTCATTTGTGCAGTTTTATATTGGGTTTGTTCTTACTTTGTGACAAACATCTCAATAGCAACACCTGCCATGCTTTGATGGAGATTAATTGTAACTTCTTTGACAGGATGGGATGGTTTCACCATCTGCAGCTTGTTCCAAATGTGATAATCCATTTGCCCATTGGGGGTTTTGTGTTTTTTAAGCATCCATGATTTAAATTATATGTGCCCTGCATACTTTGTTGCATAATGGTTGCCTAATAAAAGTTGACTTCAGTTTTTAATTTAAACTACAGCTTTTTGTTGTTTAAAACTCAAACTAACAATGTTGAAGGTCTTGTTAAGCATTTAGTCATGTGTGTATCTCTGAAATTGCTTTTGTGTTTTAGGAATGTTCCCATCTCATCTCCACCCGTGTGTGTGTGTGTGTGTGCGTGTGCGTGTACGCGCGCGCACGTGTGCTGAAGCTGGAGTTGGGCCCAGGAAGATGCACCATTGTTACTTCTCTCTGACATCCATTTTAGTTTACTCCTTCACACTTTTAAAAACATGGTTTTTATTTGCTTCAAAGTCTTTGTTTTTGTATTTTCTTCATAAAAGCATGGCCTTTGTAATGTACTATTCATGTGCTTTCCCCTAACTCCCTCTCTCCTTTTTTCATACTGTACCTCTTGTGTTTGCTTCTCTCTTTGAAGTTCAAGGCATTTTTGTTTTGTGGTTTGTAGTTTTTTGTTACTCCCAGACTAAAATATCACATCAATGATGTTTTATACATGACACAAAGTCCTGTAAAGTGCAAGGCTGTAATGGTACTGACATGTTTAATCCCATTGATTTCCATAGGCCTGTATATGAGTACAACTTTAGACAAACATTTAAGTTTCAGCTAGCATGTTGCAGCTTACTGGGCCAGCTGTTCCCTAAACCGCAAGCCAAGTAGCCCTACCTGTACTGTGATATGAAAGGGCTAGTTAGCACTGCTGCGTGCTAGCACTACATAGCCTGTCCCCATGCTAATTAGTTTACCCATGGGTGTGCACAGACACAGCTGTGCTACTTGCCATTTGAGATGTTCTGTCATGCACACTGTGGTGTGCTTGAAAGTGCTGCTGCCAAGCACAGTAGATTTACTGCAAAGACAGGACCTATGTAGTACAGCCCAATTGTCAGTGTTGGGGTAAGGATAGTGGCTATTAAGCTACCTTTAGATCATCCTGATCTGGCACTGCTATATTATGTGGTATCTTCATAGCCTGTCACCCTTGGAATGTTAATTTTTTTTAAGTGTGCAAGGAATTTAAGCACTCCCACTCCCTTAAGAAAATTTGACTGATTTTTTTTACATGCATGCTTAGCAACTAAATATAGCAACCTCTGTATAGCTGAGCATGTGAATAGGTTATTGAATAATAGTAAAATAATAATGTGCCAGTCTACTCTTTCTTCATTTGAATAACAGCCATGCTATTGGTAAGGGTCAGCAGGGTAATAAAGCAGGTTAGAATTGAGTTGTTCTGTTTTATATTGTCATATTAAATGTATCCATTTTGCATATACTGTGCAAATCTGCATAATGAAGGTCTCAGTGTAAGATGAAAAATGCTACTTTGATATCCTTTTATTTCTAGTAGGCTATTAGCAAGAGCCCATGCAGTGCACGAAGAACATGAGAAAACAAAAATATTTTTTCTTAGTGGTGAACAAGCTAATCTCATCTGAGATCAGAGCAGTGAAAATTGTGCAATGGAAAATAGTGAAAAAGTATTACTAAGCCTGTCAGTGCAGCAAGAGTGACAGTGGCATATTCTCAGTATTCTCATGTGGCATGAAAAGATCAGTAAAATAGGAAGTTTCATTTTACACAAATGATGTGTGTGTCTACATAGTATATTACATAGGGCATTTTTATGATAGCTTTCTTTTTATAAAGTTGTGCTTAAACATTCTACATCACTGGCAGGAGATGCCTTCAATTTTGATTATGCATTAGCATATATTTTTGTGTACGTATATATGTAGTATATAGAGATATACATGCATATCGTATACATGTGTCAGTGTGTATGTGTGCTCGTATAATATTGGGATAGCATAAACAGGGCAGCTAAAAAAAGAAAATGTTATAACTGTGTATATATACACGCACACCCCTGTGAGGACTTCATATTAGTATGACTTTACCTCTGGCAAAGAGAATTGGATGCTGCTCTGTATGGAGATAAAATGCTATATAATGCTCCAGTTGGCTGAGAGAATCACTGGAGAAAAGCACAAGATGCTTTGCTTTCTCAGGTCAAATTTGTTTTCTGTTTAAGGTGCTTGGAACTGAGTTTGGGTCCTGAGTTCTGATACCAAGTGCCAACAGTTCATTAACTAGCCTCTTAAAATCATTTTTAGCTCAGTCTCCTAGGGCAGCCTACAGACATATTTCCCTGCATGTTAGTCAATCAACTGTAACATGCACCAGACAGATGATAATTTTGCACTGTATGAAGTTATGACGGACAGCTCAAGTACAGAAATAACTTTCACCCCCCCATTAAGAACTTCAAAATTGTCATGATTCAAGCCATTCCTGCACTGGAAAACATTACTTTCTTTTGTACAAACTTTCAAAACGTTTTCCCTATTTTTATGACATATGACAGTCTTTAAGGATATAAAACTCTCCCTTAAATTATTTTTCCTCACTAGGATAGCTTATGTTTGTCAGTAGGCAGCGTTCTGTTTTTTTACTGTTGACTGAATGGTTCTTGAAGAGTTTGATTGCAAAGGTTCTGACGGTTCATATCTTTCATTGGGTTCACTTTTTTCTTGTTTAGAGATTGTTTTGTTAACAATTATGAAGGAAAGGCAATGGTGTAATGAAGCAGCTGGTCATCAAGAACTGACTAATTTCTAGCAACATATCTGCTTCCAACAATGCACATTTATTGGGTGTAATCTCAAATCATGCTAAAATCAAGATATTCCAAGTTAATTGAAAACCATAATAATAAATTGGAATTATATATCATTTTAAAAAAAATACCATTTTGGAGTAAATATGCAACAGTTCCAACTCTTTATCTACTTTATTTTGCCAAATATATAGATTCTGATCAAATGCTTCAGCAGCACTTCATTTACAAATCTTTTAGGTAATAATTTGTTGCAGCCTAATTAGCTTTCACTTCCAGTACAATTTGCTGCAAAGCACACCTGTCCCCAAAGAAGTACAGTCTTAATTAGAACCACTTCATAATTTACAGAAATTATCAAACAGAAGTATAAATTTGTAATGATAGTAAAAATGTACATAGGAAAATCTGCTGATGTTTTGAATTTGGTGTAACTCCAGTTCTCTAAAACTTTAAAAAAATGTATCTTTTAAAAATATGTACTCTGTGTAATTGTTTTAGTTAATTTAATTTGGTTGTAGTTTATTATGAGTAAAAAGCATCAAACTAAATATATAGATATATCTATAGATATCTAATTGACATACATTTATCTATATGTATGTATATGTAAAACTTGTGTGAATTTGAGGACTGTAGGTTTTTTGTCGGGGAGGGGAATTATTTCTTCATGTTCCTCTTCCACTTGTATGGAATTGATCTCATGTGTGCCCCTTAAATTATACATTCAACAATTTGTTCTTCTACCTGATTCGCACTAGCAAAACCATTTGTTTCGTTGGAGTAATTGGATTTATGTCAATTAGATAAATCCATAGTTGGATTTATGCCAGTATAAAGGAGACCAGAATTGGATCCAAAGACTTTAATTACAATTAACTATATGGATAAAGATACAAATCTGTTATTTACTTGATTTTGATGAATTCACATAGAACTTATATGTTTAGAGAGCTATATATTGTACTGTGCCTTGATTGGTTTTGGTACAGCAGGACCATGGGCTACACTGAGGAGTTCCATCACCAGTAAAAAAGAAGAAATAGGTCAGAACTCTTTTTTTTTTTAAATCCAGAGCATATTGAAAAACATTGTTAAATTAGTTAGTTAAAGCTGGTGTTCAGGAGAGAAAAACCTTAAAGCAAAATGCTCTGTTCATAAGTATGTCAGGCAGTTATATAAAATAATCTCTTTCAGAATATCTCTTATTGTTTGCATGTTGTTGATTTTGCAATATATTTATTTTTTTTGTAACAGGTTCTCGTAAAGAATCTACTCCTCAAGTGCTGCTTCCAGAGGAAGAGAAAATTATTGTAGAAGAAACAAAAAGTAATGGCCAGACTGTTATAGAAGAAAAGTAAGCATTTCTAATGAATGGTGGATTAAAACAGTAAACTTCAGACTTTCACAGAAAAAATCATTTGGGTTATACACTTGGCTGTTTAGCATTTTACTTAGTCGCAATAGGTTTAAGATTAGCATTAGTGGAATTCTTTGCTGGTTGTCCAGAGGATTAATTGCCAGCCCCATTTCATGTATTTGACTGGCTTTTAACTGTTTTTACTTTTTTTCTTTCTTTTCTTGATGATGTCTTCTTTCTGGGCCAGTTGGGAAATAAGTTTTTTGCATTTCCCTGTATGACTAGGGAACTAGGTGTTTTCTTATGTTATCACTTTTCAGACTACTTTTAAGTTTGTGACTTTAATTGATAATACCCATTTAGTATTTATAACATAACTTTCTAGAGATCCACAGTGTGTTGAAAAATACAGTGGCATGAATCATGCTGTATATTTTGACACATCATTCTGTCATAGAGCTTATATTGGAATTGAGATGTCCTATAGCAAGGGATAGTACAATCCAAAGGTTTGAGGAGTTACTGATTCTTTTGCTACTCCCATTCATAATGATTGGCTTTTATGTTAATGGTACTAATATCTTTTGATTATACTCTATAAATCTGGTAAATAATCCATTTACCTTTAATGAAAGTATTGCAACGGTTCTTAATATTTTTATTTTAGAAGCCTTGTTGACACGGTATATGCATTAAAGGATGAAGTACAGGAACTAAGACAGGTTGGTAAATAATACGTATATTGTACTTAATTAACACCAGGCATGATTATTAAATTAGCTATTTTTCAATGGAATGTATTTCAATTTAGAATCTGAGGTGGTTAGCCCAAGTGGATATTCAGAAAATCAAGGCAAATAATGAACACACAAGAAAAGCATAAGCTTCAGAGATTGGCTATAGTTGTCAGACCATTCCAGTCGGTGATGTATCTGGGGGGGGCACGAGGCAAGGGGGGCAAGTGGAATGGTGTTCCTACCCCCAGGGAGTCTGTCACAGCAGGTACAAGCCTTTACCCGCTATATATGTATCAAGGGGGGTTGGTGGGAGCGAATGGGGCACCAAGGTTGGCTCTTAGGGAACCTGGCTACAGGGCTACTGCTGCTAGAGTAGAGTTAATGCTGCTTCAGGAAGGCCATCCTTTCCTCTCACCAGCATCATCTTCTCCCACATGCTCAATGAGCTGGCTATGCCTGTCTGCATTTGTACATGAGTTTGGATCCACTCCAGCCCATTGATTTATATCCTTTCTCTCAGCCTCTGTTTAAGAACCACAAAGCACAGATTTTTTTAATTCATTATATAAGTGAGACATCTGGTAGATTTCCCAAAGGTAAATAGTATGAAATGTGCAACTGCTTTCTTAGCATGGGAGCACATGTTTTTAATGCCTAACCTTACAGATAAAAAAGGATGTGGAACCTTGAAGAAATCAGCAAACAAAAAAGTCCTTTGGTACAGAGTAAAGGGTGTCCAACTATGCAGAAATGTATATAGCTTTTATAAATAGAATGCAAACATTTAGTCAAGTAGTGGATGTTGTCAGCCCTCATTTATTTACATTCAAAGTAAATGAGCTTCCACTGGTGTAACTGGAATCGGACAATAGGCTGGATTCAGCAAAATGCTTTACCTCATTGCCTTGTGTCTATCTAGCACATTAAGGCTTAGATCCACGAGCTGAGCTATAATATGAATGCTAAACAATAATAATGGCTATATACAGTAGTTCAGTTTCTACCAGGAGTATTGGTGTTCTCCCAGTAGAAGAAAAGTGTCCAGACTTTCAAGCTTTTTCTTTCAAAGCAAAAATGGCCAGGGTTAAATTGCTTCTGGGACTTCCTCCTAGGAACCTGGCCATCTGGGAACCAGGAGGAGTGGAGCTGGAGGAAAGTCTGCCATGCCTTCCCAAGACTTACTCATGGTAATTACCATGCTCCAGTAGACTTCAGCATCATGTGCGTGTGGCGGGTGCAGAGATCCCACCTCAGGAACACAGCTGGGTATTCGTATCCCTCCGCTGTTTCCACCACGTGAGGCGGGCCAGTAGG
>NW_017729032.1:139316185-139318372 GCF_001723915.1 Gavialis gangeticus
CCCCACCTCTGAGTCATCCCAGAACAGTGCAGGGCAGCAAGGCAGGCTTCTGTACCCCTGCCTCCAAGGTTCGCAGAACCTTACTGTGGCAACCTAGTGCTCCCTCTGCCCCTCTCCCTGTACTTCTGAATCAACCTGGCTGGTGGGGTGGAGTGGTATGGGCACATTCTCCTGGGGTGGGAGCCCTCCCCAGCTGTGTAGCACTACTGCTTTTCTGCAGCTGCCAACTGTCACTTGGCAGGTCTGCCCCCTTCTCAGGCCAGGCTGTCAATTAATGGGCTCCCGTAAAAGTGAGGTGGCCCAGGGAGCAGCCCTCTAAGTGTCTGCTGGTTGCAGAGTTTGTCAGTGAAGCTCTCCAGGCCTGAGGATGGAGGAACACCTGTACAGTCCAGCTCTCAGGCTGTTTTTCTACTGAAAGAAATTTTATTCTGGTAGAAATTAATATTTGTATGTAGCCAGTGACTAATGTGTGCTTCATGTAAAGTGCTCAGTACTGAGTATCCTACCGAGTTAAATGGAATCACTCGCACATGATTGTTTTGCAGACCTGGGACTTTGTTGTGCACACATTACTTATCTTGGTAGATAACCTAGGCTAGTAATTATTTTGATTGTAAGATCGCTCTCTCGATAGCTCTGTCTTGATGTGTGTCTCTCTCTACACACACACGCATGTTATCAGCACCCTCATTGCTGTTATCCTGGCTGGGTGTTATTGATTTGTTGTCAGTCTTGAAGTGCCAGGAACTGTGATGTGGCGAATGTTTCATCTAGAGGTTCCTTACACCAATCTTGTTTTAAAGAGTGATCGCAGACTCAGTTCCATGGCAAAGATTAGAGACAGACTGGGTTTTTTGTTTACAAGCACAGCCTTAACACATTTTATCCTAACAAGTACATCAGACCAGGAGTTAAGGCATTTGTACCTGTGACAAAATAGTTGGCACAACACTATTCAGGCTCCCCAAGGCTGCTACAAAAGTTTCCCTGCTTCCCAATTACCCTTATACAATGATCAAAACAAACTGTGTTGTATTCAGTCTGCATCTTGAATATCTCAAATTGTTCTGTGGCAGGGGCTTTTTTACATTCTTACCTGGTCTTCCCATTCTAGCCTTTTCATTCCGGTACTGGATTATTCTTGTACCACCTTCTCCCCCTCCCATCTTTTGGTGGGAATACACAACTGGTCCACATACCGAGTTTTTTTTTTATGTAAGAAGTTCATACATTGTTGATCAGGTTTGCTGGTGAGGCCTGCTCTGGCCAGTGCTTTAGTAAAGCCTTTGCTAAAGAAAAGTAGATGCACTGTATGAATAGACTTATTATTAAGAACAGCTAAAGCTAGATGAGTCCTTGCTGCTCTAGTGCTTTTGTCTGTTGTTTTTTTTTGCCAGAATAACTGACCATACCAAGCCTGTATACTTACTTAAATTAGCAGTTACTTTTGTCTACTTCCTCCTAGAAGGGCAAGGTAAAATATAGCTGGTCTCCTTGTTAAATTAATGTTCATGTTGGTACTTAAAAGAAAGACTGATGCATGGGATCCAGTCTGTTTGAGCCAGTTGTTCATTACTGCCCAGCCTCATACATAAGAGCCATTGCATTTGCCTCTTTTTTCCAGTATGTAAAATAAATAAATGGTTATATGTCCTGGGCCCATAAACATGTTAGTTGGAATATTTGCTTGTATGCTACAAAACAGATTTTTGTAATTTTACCTGATCCAACTGTATAGTTGCACATAACATGCATCTCTCTTACCGTCTCTGCAGAATACATACTTGGTAGGGCTGTGTGAAGCTTCGGATCGTGAATCCGAATCTAATCAGGGACCAATTAAAAGGTCCAAATCGATTCAAAGCTCTCTGAATCTTCAGAAAAGATTTGGAGAGCTTTGATTCTGACAGTCCCCGGTGGCTGCAGCAGGAAGCTGCAGCCGACTTGCAGCTGGTAAGTACTAGGGGTGGGGAGGGGACCATGGGGGGGCCCCTGCCAGCCCCCACCCCCTGCCCTCCCCAGCTCCCAGCCCTTTAAAGAAAAGCCCTGGTGCTCACCAAGTGCTGCTGGGAGGTGGGTGATCCCTGCTGCCCCCACTGCCTCATGCTGCATGGGGAGGGCTCTGCATGAGCCCCCCTGACCTCCCCCAGCCCCCCTACAGGTGCCCCGCCAGCCCCAGCTTCCAGC
>NW_017729032.1:139323372-139325739 GCF_001723915.1 Gavialis gangeticus
GTGCATCTGTATCCCTGGGCTGAAAACTGGTAGTGGGGTGCTCTTAAACTAAAGCTCATTCAAGCTTTAAAGTGCCCCACTGCCACTTTTCAGCGTGGAGACACTGATACACATGACACTACTGGTGCTTTAATTAGCATGGTTTTTGGAGCTGTGCTAATAGAACCTCTCTTTCCCCTGGTATCCCTCAGCACATCTATAAATGCCCTGAGTTCCTAGTGTGAGAAGCAGGCAGGGGAATTATCACAGCACTCCCTCTGTGTGATTGCCAGGAACCAAGTTCAGGGACTGCTGCCTCCTGCCAGCTTGCACATGTCTCCCACCCCTCCTTCTCCCCCCTCTTCTCCCACCCACCCTTTAGCTAAGAGGTGGGGGTGGTGATTGAAAACCCAGCTGGCAGGTGAACATGCAAGCCTGGCTTTCAACTCCATTGGTTTTCCTTTGCCTCAGCTGGGAGATGAGTGCAACAGTTTAAAAGTTGGAGAGGCCAGGAGTCTGGCTTGAGGAAACTTCAACATGCCTTGCTCTTGGCTGCGTTGGCTTTTCAGTTGCTGCCTCTGCAGCAAAATGTCCCCACCTCTGAGTCATCCCAGAACAGTGCAGGGCAGCAAGGCAGGCTTCTGTACCCCTGCCTCCAAGGTTCGCAGAACCTTACTGTGGCAACCTAGTGCTCCCTCTGCCCCTCTCCCTGTACTTCTGAATCAACCTGGCTGGTGGGGTGGAGTGGTATGGGCACATTCTCCTGGGGTGGGAGCCCTCCCCAGCTGTGTAGCACTACTGCTTTTCTGCAGCTGCCAACTGTCACTTGGCAGGTCTGCCCCCTTCTCAGGCCAGGCTGTCAATTAATGGGCTCCCGTAAAAGTGAGGTGGCCCAGGGAGCAGCCCTCTAAGTGTCTGCTGGTTGCAGAGTTTGTCAGTGAAGCTCTCCAGGCCTGAGGATGGAGGAACACCTGTACAGTCCAGCTCTCAGGCTGTTTTTCTACTGAAAGAAATTTTATTCTGGTAGAAATTAATATTTGTATGTAGCCAGTGACTAATGTGTGCTTCATGTAAAGTGCTCAGTACTGAGTATCCTACCGAGTTAAATGGAATCACTCGCACATGATTGTTTTGCAGACCTGGGACTTTGTTGTGCACACATTACTTATCTTGGTAGATAACCTAGGCTAGTAATTATTTTGATTGTAAGATCGCTCTCTCGATAGCTCTGTCTTGATGTGTGTCTCTCTCTACACACACACGCATGTTATCAGCACCCTCATTGCTGTTATCCTGGCTGGGTGTTATTGATTTGTTGTCAGTCTTGAAGTGCCAGGAACTGTGATGTGGCGAATGTTTCATCTAGAGGTTCCTTACACCAATCTTGTTTTAAAGAGTGATCGCAGACTCAGTTCCATGGCAAAGATTAGAGACAGACTGGGTTTTTTGTTTACAAGCACAGCCTTAACACATTTTATCCTAACAAGTACATCAGACCAGGAGTTAAGGCATTTGTACCTGTGACAAAATAGTTGGCACAACACTATTCAGGCTCCCCAAGGCTGCTACAAAAGTTTCCCTGCTTCCCAATTACCCTTATACAATGATCAAAACAAACTGTGTTGTATTCAGTCTGCATCTTGAATATCTCAAATTGTTCTGTGGCAGGGGCTTTTTTACATTCTTACCTGGTCTTCCCATTCTAGCCTTTTCATTCCGGTACTGGATTATTCTTGTACCACCTTCTCCCCCTCCCATCTTTTGGTGGGAATACACAACTGGTCCACATACCGAGTTTTTTTTTTATGTAAGAAGTTCATACATTGTTGATCAGGTTTGCTGGTGAGGCCTGCTCTGGCCAGTGCTTTAGTAAAGCCTTTGCTAAAGAAAAGTAGATGCACTGTATGAATAGACTTATTATTAAGAACAGCTAAAGCTAGATGAGTCCTTGCTGCTCTAGTGCTTTTGTCTGTTGTTTTTTTTTGCCAGAATAACTGACCATACCAAGCCTGTATACTTACTTAAATTAGCAGTTACTTTTGTCTACTTCCTCCTAGAAGGGCAAGGTAAAATATAGCTGGTCTCCTTGTTAAATTAATGTTCATGTTGGTACTTAAAAGAAAGACTGATGCATGGGATCCAGTCTGTTTGAGCCAGTTGTTCATTACTGCCCAGCCTCATACATAAGAGCCATTGCATTTGCCTCTTTTTTCCAGTATGTAAAATAAATAAATGGTTATATGTCCTGGGCCCATAAACATGTTAGTTGGAATATTTGCTTGTATGCTACAAAACAGATTTTTGTAATTTTACCTGATCCAACTGTATAGTTGCACATAACATGCATCTCTCTTACCGTCTCTGCAGAATACATACTTGGTAGGGCTG
>NW_017729032.1:139326055-139333563 GCF_001723915.1 Gavialis gangeticus
TGGCTCTGCATGAGCCCCCCTGACCTCCCCCAGCCCCCCTACAGGTGCCCCGCCAGCCCCAGCTTCCAGCCCTTTAAAGGAAAGTCCTAGTGCTTACCACTTCTGCAGCAGCCTTGGGGCTTCAGGGGGCTTGTACAGAGCCCCCCATGTGGTGGGGGGCAGCGGAGATTGCCCCCCGCTGGCAGGAGTGGTGAGTCTGGGGGTTTTTTGTTTTTTCTTAAAGGGCCAGAGCCGCAGTGGGCAGGCAGCCATGGGGGGGGTTGGGGGGGCTCATGCAGAGCCGCCAGTGCAGTGGGGGGCAGTGGGAGTTGCCCCCTGCCCGGCAGCACCCGCTGAGTCAAGGATTTTTTTAAAATAAATGCCAGGAGTTGGGATGGGAGGGGCTGCCAGTGCTGGGATGGGCCTGACTGATTTTGGAGATTCGGCAGCAGCCAAATCTCCAAATCAGATTTGGTTAAATCGATTCAGGACAATGATTCGTATCACCGAATCGAATCACTGTCCCCCGAATCTGCAGTGAATACTAGACGCTTTGCACACGCCTGGTATCTTGTTGCTTCTTAAATATGTGTACCCTGATATATAGCTATTGCTGTATAAAAATACTAATTTATGCTGATTTCAGTGTATAAAAATGCTTATCCCAGGCTACAGATATTTTCAGTAGACCACTAAAAATATAACCCAGTTAAAACAAAAACATCAAACAAGCTGCATTTGTTTATACCACAGCAGTCAATCCATAAGACAAATGCCTGCATATCAGTTCCTGCAGTTCCCTTAGTGATTGTAAGTAGAAGTCTGTGTCATTGCTTTCATTCCCAAATATGAAATATTTTCCTGACCCTTGGGCAGGGGCCTGGACCCAGTGATCTCACAAGGTCCCTTCCAGCCCTAATGTCTATGAAATCTATTAAATTGGTTGCTGCCTTAGCTGTATGGGCTGTTCATATTATCTAAAGGTTAATTCAACTGGACAATTTGCAGGTCAGGAAGGGATGGATTTTAAAGTCAAGAGACCAACTTGCTAAGTGTTTCCTGGCTTTATCGGCCAAAGGAAGTTCCAGTTTGGAAGTCTCCACCAATCTTTATTGTGACAATATCCTGAGCAAGGGGATGGAAGTAAAGTTTTGAACTAGGCAAGTTACAACCACCTTAGGACTTCAGAGGTAGAAATCAACTTCTTTTACACTCCATCTGGAAACTCACAGGCTGCTATTGTAGATTTCAGTCTTCTGGTTACATGCAGTTGAAGTGAGATAGATATACCACAGCAGGAGTGGGGGCCACAGTACTTACTAGGTTTGGTTTCCAGGTTGTTCAAAATGATAGCTCCTTGTAGAGTTGCAGTAGACATGGATAATAAGTGAGGTCTGTGTCTGGGAGAGATCACCCTTTTTTCTCATAACTGGATGATGGAGAAAAGCAGTAACTGCTCACTGTAAATATATAACTTTCAAACAGCTGTTGGGAATCTGGTGAGGACCTCTAGATTTGCAGTGGTTACTCATAAACAGTCATAAACCCTCAATAATGCCACTTAAGTGTAATTTTTGTAGTTTCAGTTACTTCCCCGGCAGTTATCACCATCAATTCCGGTTCTGCTGAATTGAACAATGTTAGCTTTGGTGCAGTTCAGTTGGTAGCACTCTTGTGCATATGTTGCAGGTTGAAGTTTCAAACAAAAAAAATGCCTGCTACATTCATTCACTGGTGAAACAGTACAAATTTAAATACCCTTTGATTTTAACTGGTGGTCACCTAGCTGGAAGTAAAATGACAGAACTGAATAATAGTTTGATAAGCATAATAGTTGATATGAATATCCTAACCAGTACGTCTGTTCTTGATTAAAGTTACTGTTGGAGTGGTGTTGTAGGTGTGATGATTCAGGAATTATGCAAGAGGCAAGGATTTTTTGTGGGTGATATCTTTTACTGGACTGACTGCATAGTTGAGATTTAAAGTTAGACAAGCTTTTGAAGCAAGGCACTCTTTAAAGCTATTGTGAACTTATAAGTAGTTCTGTGATTGTAGAACTAGTTACAGGAAAGAGCCTTGAAGAACTTCTAGGTATAAGATATTCTTAAAGAGAGCTTGTGGTTGTTATGGTCTTATTTTATTTTCTTTATACTTGATTATGGATACATTTTACTAACACTGGTATGCTTTAAACGCCCTTCTTACATTTGGCACGAGGAAACAAATGTCTAATGGAAACTAGATGTAATTAATTTTTGAAAACTAAATATGTATAATACAAAATAATGTATATTTGGCTGTAGCAAATTCAATAGCAGACTTTTACTTAGAAAAGCCCTCATGATCCTTAATTTGTCAGCAAACATTTTGGGGTTTATGGATGAAAAAAGTTCATAGTCTCTGTCCTCTGTTTAACAGGATAACAAGAAGATGAAGAAATCATTAGAAGAAGAGCAAAGAGCTCGCAAGGACCTGGAAAAACTTGTTAGGAAAGTTTTAAAGAATATGAATGATCCGTCTTGGGATGAAACCAATTTATAACTAATTGATCATTGTTTCTTTCTATTGAAAGATCAGTTTCAAACCTAGCTGGGAAGCCTTCTGACACTAGGTCAGTGTTGCATCAAGAGCACTACACAGCAGAATCTAACTGGATCTAGTGATTTTTCTTGCTTGTAATATATAGAAGCAGTCAAACTATTCACTGAAGCAGTCTGTACTGTTAGGTGTGGAGACCATAGATCCTGAAATCTACTAAACTGAATTTGTTTGCCTCTAAATTACCTCATTTTGCATAAAGTGCAGCACCTGACTAAAAGTCCATGTTTTCAGTGGCTTTTTATTTTAAATATGTATTTTTCTTGTAAATATCTGTAATGTTGAATGCATGAGTGATTGATGTATCAGAGCTGATACAATGTTATATTTTTTTTTCAGGTAGTGTCAGATTGATGTTGTAGCCATGATGGTCCAGGAATTGTGAGACACGAGGATTTTTTGGGGGGGTGACATTTTATCAAATCAGCTGCGTAGTTGGGATAAAGATAGACAAGCGTTTGAATGCAGGGCCTGAAATAGAATGCCCTACATTCAAAAGCTTGTCTATCTTTATCCCAGCTATGCAGTTGGTCCAATAAAAGATGTCACCCGCCAAAAATCCTTGCACATCTCATACTTTTCCCCCTTCCTTTTTATTATTATAGTGGTCACAAGTGTTAGAAATGATGGTAATACACTCGCCTAAAATCAAAGTTCTTTCTGTATTATCTGTAGGTTCGTCTTAAAGTACCATACTTATCACATACACTATTCTTCAAACCCTGTTCTCCTGTTGATCAGTGTATTTAAATCATTTAACATTATTTATGTCTGTGCAAGCATTAAAAACAGTTTACAATACTTTTTATGAAAAAACAGTATTAAATAAAAAAAAATTGTGGATTGACACCATTTTTATTTAAAATTAATTTCTACTGGGCCATGGCTTGTATTTATTTACACTTGTATGGAGCACTAATATACAACACTATTTTGGCCAATTAAATACTGATTTACTTGCCTGTTTTTATAATGACTGTAATTTTTAGGTGTTCATGTACTACATTTTCTATTGTTGTGCATGTACGTAAACATACAGCTAGCTGATAATTTAATGGAACATACCGTTTTATCAGTTTTTGTCAAAGCAAAAAGAGTCCTAATTTAGATTTTGTGAATAAATTGTACTATTTATTCTGTGGTCACCGTAACCAATTAAAATAAAATTTTAGACTAACCTTTGTGTGTAGGATATTTGAACTAGGCCAACCTAAAGTCAGAATTTAGTTTTTCTACCATAATAAGGACATTTTTATTCAGAACATCCTTGGTAGAAAAATGTTCTTTCCATCCCTACCTTTTCACAGGAAACACAAGCTATGTTACTGTTTTCATTCCAGAACAAACAAACAGAAGTAGATTTGGAAATAAGGTTTGTAACTTAATACCTGTTTTTTTCTTAGTTCATTACACTCAGTTGTTGTCATTTGCAGCTGTCTCAGATTGGATGTTCTACAATGCATACAGTGAGCATCATTAAATACATTAATTCCCCAGGTCTTTATCCATGTAGTCACTGCAGTGTTTTTCTGAATTTAGAGTACAAAAGGCTACAGTATTGCATATTGGTTTTCATGGTGCACCCTTTTTGTCTAATCTACAGCCTGTAATAGTTAGACTGCCATTGATTTAAGTAAATTTGGGACTGAGCCTTAGAAGACACAGTTTTGTTCCATTTTAGTCATTACGTTATTTGAGGTGCATTCTCCATGCCTTTAAACAATATATTCCAGTCATTTGTGTTTTTTTCCAACTGTCCAGAGAGAGAGAGGTGGAACTGTAGCATAACCAGCTATATACTCAAGTTATTTGATTGACTTAGTGACAACAGATATAGTACTGATTGAATAAAGCACTTAAGTGCATACCTAATTTTAAACTGTGACCTAAACAACTGCCTAAAACTTGCTAAATTGGTGTCTAAGACATTAAGACAAAATAAAATATCATACTTAATTTAGTTTCTCTCTGATGGAAAGCTACTTTTAAAATTGATTTGCTGAGAAAAAAGATAGAAGGGTTTTTTGTTTAAGGAGTAGGGTAAGAATATTAACCTTTAAAAATAGTGGGATTCATCTTACAGCTTGCAAGCCTGAATTGTAGAGATCCAAATGGACTCCTTGACACCTACGGGCATTTTTAGACATGCAAGCGCCACAGCACTGGGCACTTTGAAAAGTGCCTGGTACTGTGACGCTTACACTTGTATAAGTGGCAAAATGCGCATCAGCGCAAATAAAATAATGGAGGTGCGCTTTTGAACTAACACATCTTGGAGGTACTTTAGTTCAAAAACGCATTGCCACCATTTTCTCCACGCTGACGTGCATTCTGGTGTTTATACAACTGCATGTGATGCAGCACAGTGTGTTTCTGCTCCCATGCGGAGTAGATCTCCAGCGTGTCAGAGAACTAAAAGGTCCGTGTATAAATGCCCTAAATGCCCATCTAGCTGAAGAGTTTAGGGACTTAACTTCATGCTCTCAAATTTGCTCATTGGTCTCCCCAGAGTCATTAAGGAGTAGACTTGCTTCAAAGACAACGTATTGGGGTGTGTTAATTGAGCTTTCAGAAAAACTCAATACTTATTAGAACTTCTGGGCCTGAAAAGTTTACTTGTTAATTGTTAAAAATGTTGAGTTTTCTTCAGGTGTGTGGAACTTTTTAAGTTTAAACATTGAAATCTAAGTGGTTTGTTCAGCTTATATTTCAGTGCACATTCTCATTTTCTGTTGTTCATACAAACATTCCAGAGGAAAAATGTAAAAGGAAAGTATTTTAATCTTAGTCTTGAACAAATTTTAACTCAGGAACGGCTTCTGTCATAATATGATCTTTATTTTATGTTGTATTTTAAAGTGTAGAGTGTAAATTTGCTGACACTTAGTACGTGTGGTAACTAGTGAGTTCTCATTTCTCATAGTATCCCAGTACCAATATCTTACTGAATATGCCTTAAATTATTAGAATTAAACAGTTAATAACTGGTTTCACAGCCTGTTGTTCAAAATTGATTTGGAAGAGGGCATTTTTTAAAGAAAAAGTTGATGCAGTGTTATGTAGCTTTTTGTCCTTAACTGTAGTAGAGAGAGCAAGATTCAGATCTTCAGAACCAATAAATTTCTACGTAACTTTTTTTCTTTCAAAATTTGTTGAATATAAACTGTAAACCTTGTGACCTGAATGGGGAACTTTATCTAAACATGGATAAATGGGGCACTGTGTATTTAACCTATCAAAGTGGTGGTGGTGTTGTGTGGTTTTTTTGCTGTCATCATTTAGGGATGAGGAGCTGAAGCCATTTCTTATCCTAGAGATGTGAAGCACTTTTCAGTTCTAAGCTGTTCAAAATGTAGCATAACATTTCTGTGTATTTAATGATGTGTGCTTGTTTGTCTTGCCATATGACATCTTAAACAACTGACTACCTTTGTATAAACCTTTTTAATGCCAATCATTTAGGAACCTAGGATGTCCATTTACAATAATTGTGGAGAATGCAAGTTTAGTTTAGATGTCACAGAAAATGCTCTGATATTGACTACTGTGTTTATGCTACAGTGTTGTAATTAAACAATGATTTTTTTCGTATGCAATGAAGTGTTACATTTCATCTAGTGTGTGGTGTATGATTTAAATATGAAGGAATATTCATTAGGTCTCTGCCTATACAGTTATAGTTGATGACGAAAGATCAAATATTAATTTTTAATTCAATTCTGTTTTTTTAAAGAGATTTTCACATGATGTTTTTGATGATAGCAAAATGAATAACTTGGTAACACGAGAGAAATGGAAAGGTGGGAAGATACCAAACAGGAAAAAGAAATCATGAAACTCTGTGACTATACGGCAGCTACCTATGTATCAGTGCATTTGATAATTATCACACTAAGAAAGGATGAGGTGTGGCAATCTGAGAGAACAGAAAGACAAAAGAAATAATTCTAAATTGCAATACCATTGAAATAGAAAAGGATAGGTGGAGTCAGCCACTCAAATAGCACTTGTCAGGAACCAAGATCAAAATAGGTGCCCTCATTGCAAAGGTAGAATCAACCAAATTTTGTGTCCATATCAACTGCCATGGGGCATTAAAAATGAAGGAAGAAATTAAGTAAATTGAATTAGATTTTACAGGAGGTAGACATAGCTGCACATGTAATATCCTCTAGGATTCTTCTAGTTCAGGGCTGAGACCAGAAGGAGTATGTATTGTTAGATGACTTGGTGGATGGAGACACAGTGAATGTTGGGTTTGTATTCACAGCACTGGTCAGCTGCTAATTTACCATAGAATTAAATTAGGGTAAGCATGTGGGCATGCTAAATGTGGAACAAAATGAGTGATCAGATGTAAAATAGGAATCACAATGGAAAAACAAATGGTCGTATGAGTATCAGAATAAAAGTATTTGTCTACATACACTGAGGAGGATCGGATCAACAGATGCAAGACGTTAGAGGTAAGAGTGCAGCATAAGCAAAGCATATTAGGATACTTTTGTATTGGGACCTTTTGTATTTCATATCAGGAACTTCAATATTTCACACAATCTTCAAGGGAAAGTCAAGAACAAAAATTATTTGCATTTTTCTAACCAGACATTGAAATGAGCTTCCCAGTGTAAATTTAGTTTTCAGCTCCCTGGGGCCTCCCAAAGAAACCAATTTTTCTGTAGTTTCAAATGTGGTATCTCATTATCAGGTACCATTTCTAGGAAGTGTATTCAAATTCAAAAGGTACATGGGTATAATATCTTGAATATTTTTGCCTAGAATGCAGTTTTAAGTGTTTCTTTTAAAAGTGGTTAAATTATTCAGTTTTGCCTTCCACTTGGTCAGCAAAGACTCATTGGAAATATAAAATGATGAATGGTCAAAACAGTAATCTTGGCAGTATGAATGGAAGAGAATAAGGTTCATTC
>NW_017729032.1:139338563-139345959 GCF_001723915.1 Gavialis gangeticus
AAGTGTTTCTTCCCATTTGCCTGGTAGCATCTTCAGAATGGCTTGGACTGGGCTCCAAACATGTTTTTTGTTCTATGCTTGTTTTCTCTTGGTGTGAAGTATTTTTAAAAATAGTCTGGGTAATGAGAAGGTGCTAAGTGGGGAAAATCAAAATAATATATTAAACCCTATTAAACTAAGGCCCTCACTAGTGCATTTATGTAGTCCCAGATGTAAAGTTAAACATAAACTTGAATTGGTTTATTTGCAAGAGGTAATTCATGCTTGTTTTTGCAAGATCAGGGCCTATGTTTGGAATAAAAGGATTTAACTAAATGCTCATTACAGCAGGATATAAATGGAAAATATCAGAAGGGTGGATCTGGGATTCTGAAGAGAAAAAGATATTTTCTCTCCCTTAATACAGCTAAGCATCAAATACTTGGAAAAGTATTGCCATTTGCTTAAATGACTTTTAACACACTTACAAATTCATGTTTCTCAACCAACCTTAATTTCTCTACCAATAAGAGTTTTTTGTCTATGCAACTAGTAGGTTGTAAGTATATATGCAGTGTGCATCTTTGAGCATTTTATTAATGCTTCAGTGAGTGCCAGAAAGTACCATCTCTGAACCAAGAGTTTTAGAGTTTTTTTGTTTTTGTCTCAGACCAACTACCAAATACATCAGTGACTACCATTTATTTTTTTCAACAGTTGAAAAGTTTTTCCTGAGCACTCAGCAAAAAAAAGCATTTTCCCAGATTTAAAAAAATTGATCTTAAGCAGCTGGAAGAAATATCTGTTACTCAAAAGCATCTTTTGTAAATGGAAATCTCAGCTTTTGGGGGAGCAGGCAGCAGGCTGAAATGTATTGACAAGGGTGTGGGGCCACGAAGTGGGATCTGGGATTCTTGCGAATCAGAGAGATGAGTGGGTCCATGGAGATCAGGAGAAATACAAAGGGTATTTGAGAGTGAGAGGGAAATTGGGGTGGCTGTGTTGAGCTAAGGGAGGAATTTAGCAGGTTCATAGGCTTGGTTTGTAGGAGGGAGGGGTGGATTGAAGTGATAAGAAGTCTGCATCGTGCTGCTAGCTGAAGCTACAGTAATGCTTTTCTTTGAACTCTGCCTTCTGGGAGTTGCTCTGTGTCGCTCTTGATTGCCTGGCTCCCCAGCTATAGCTGGAGCTATTGTCTCTTGTTTCTGGAAGTCAGGTGAAGGGTTTGCTGTTGCCTGGAGAATTCAAAGTGCTGAGAGGGGCCACTGATGGCTGGGGAGGAATCGCAGAATGAGGATCATGGCTGGGGGAGCTTACTCAAGCGTCTGAGAGCCCTGAAATGACCAAGAAACATGGGAGGTACATGGGTCAGGAGTTCTCATGGAGGAGAGCTGCAAGGGAGAGCCAAGACATGTGCTGTCTTCTATTAGTGGAAGAACATAGAGGCAATTCAAAGTAAATTTAATTTGTAGTGTATGTGCTGCAATCTGGGGAGCAGGTGATATACTTGCTGTGTTATACCCTGAACGCATTTGGCTTGTCATTTCTTTGGATTCAGCTTTGATCTTGGCTTTCTTTTGCAGCCCCGCACCATGGAACTTGAGAGCAGGGAAGTTGAAGACAGACATTTTATTTCTGCAGACAGAAAATACAGTTAATCTACACTAAACTCTACCTATTTTTTCATACGCTTTATTTTTCTCTTCTTTTTTTAAGCTTGTCTTCTGAAGGCTAAGTGTACCTCTCCCCAAATCCAAAATATCCACCACAGATCTGGCAAGACCAGAAGATGAACCAGAGACTATTTATAGAACTCTTTTAGAAGAGTAACGCAAGGAACTAGCAGGCACCAGTTCATTTAACCAGCTTCCCTCTTTTGTTCGTTGAATATCCAAACTGAGCTGAAGAGATGCATAAAAGTTTAAGACATTACTGTACGTTCTATATTTTCATAGAAACAATAATATAAGGTAATACATTTATACCAAGTTAAAACTGAAAACTGACCTCCCCATGATTATAACAAGTACTGGAAAGAATTCATTATGTAGTTGCCTATCCAAACAGTACTGAAAATATAGGATGATTCTTGTATCAGTAGTTATTAGAAATAGATCCTCTTCTATGAGTCCAGACATGAATCACAATGTTTTCTTCTACTCTGAATTACGAGGGAGTTCATTTGGATCATCGCTAACTTTTCTGCCGTTGTAACTATTAGCATGATAGCTTATAGAATATTTACCACTACATTGCCAACCCCTGTCAGCCAGACCACAGAACTTGCTAAACTTGATATATAACACCTGAGAGTTTGATGCTGTGCATAAACAGTACCTGTCAAATATGTGATTTCAAGCCAATGTTTGTTTCAGCCTTTAGTTAGAGGTCTCTTGCTTACTGAACTGCCTGCAGTATTTCTGCATTTAGTTTTTGACACATGGCTGGGTGGACAAGCAGTACAGAATTCATGTGTGTCAGCAGTCCTTTCACAGCAGGGGTGACTCAAGTTTAATTTCTGCTTTGTCAGTAGTACTCAGATGGCTTCTCAGTATTCTCACAAAGCTTGAGATAGCTGTCAGTAAATATTAAAATGGTTGTCCTATTTTTGTAGAATGCAAACTATTTTCTCTATAGCTTAGACCTGCATTTCCATTCCTATTTGGTTCTTTGATCTGCAATTACTGCTGCTGTTGCTGTGTGGCACTATGCCCTGATGTCAGTGGGAGTTGTGAGAATTTGGGCCACTGCAATACCAAGTATTTAAAAAAAAAAAAAAAATCTGTTGGGACCTGTGGACTGTCCCAGCCCACTAACTATGCTGCTCCATATATTAAGGAATACAGGTGCCTGTGAAATGATTGTATGGAAAATGCATGTAGATGACCATCATTCAACATAAAGCAAAAAATCAAGCCAATCTCTTGAAATGCTTATTTTGTTCAACAGCCTCAAAATAATGAACAAACAAGATAGTGAACAAAAAGGAGGTTTTTGGTTGTGGATCAGAACATAAATGTGTCCTTGCCTGTTTCAGTTGAACAATATTATTAGGCTTTTTTTAGTGTTTTTGTTTAATTCTAATGGATTTAATTAACCAGGCTTTATTGGAAACAAAGGTGAATGACATTTTCCTTTGCAAAGTGACTGTTAAAGAACTGCAATAAAAGCCACTTCACAATCTGATTATTCAGGATGCTTCCTGTTCATTAAGAGTGTCGCATCTTATCAGCATTCACGACTGAATATTAAATATAATCAGTTATGCTTGCAGTGATATTGAAGATAATGGGTTTGGATGCACCTGAACTCATGAGAAACACTGGCATATGGTGAGAGAACTAACATGGAAAAGAGAGAGAGAACCCTGCATATAAATAATCAAGAAAGGATGCATTTGTGTGATCCTAGATGCATCCAGTTTGCCAGCCTTGGGGATACAATGTGCTTCTATGGGGATTAGATAAAAGATTCTGCTTTGCATTCCTGAGGCACTTGTTCTGAACCAGCTAGTTCAGCCATGTTTTAGTCTTTGATGCTGTACCCTGCTTCTGGATATCCATCTGCATACAGAAGAAGTCTGGCTTACAGCTCCAAAGACCTACTGCTAAAGGACAGTACAGGGCAAGAAAGAACCACAGTGGGTCTGAGCTTTGGAGAGCTGTAAAAAAACAAAAAATAAAAAAAATAAAAATCAGGAAAATGCTTGAGAATAGGGAGCAGGTCCCTTCTCTGTTACCTGGACAGAAATGTGACAGGGTTCTTGGACTTCTTTCTGTGTTTTAGCTAAATTGTAACCATGGTTGCATGAGAGCTTTTTCCCCATGGCTAGAAGATGCAGAGACAGAAGGACTAACATTTGCCTGGTGATACTTATCTTTTTTTTACTCTTACCAATACCTCTTTTAATGAAAGGAAGAGGCTACAACTGATTGATTTTTTTGGAGGGGTGGAGAGAAGCTGAGGAAAGGACTTCTTTACTCCTAATCTTTTTTTTATTATCCATGTTGTTCGCATGACCTTCTCACGTCCCTCTGAAGGCAGAGGATTCTGCTCTCTTCTCCCATCGCTTTCAGCCTGTCGTCCATGATGTTGCCTGTCCCACTATCAGCTCTTTGCACAATCAAGGTGTATGACAGCATAGGGAGGCTGCTGTGATGTCTCAACATTCTGTGCCTGCTCCCAGTTGTTAGAGGGAAGAAAAAGGCAGCGGCTTGCCAAATAAGCCTCGGCTGATGGGCAAAGAACCTCTGCACAGCCACGAGTACTAGGTTGCTTCTCTGAACTGCAGTAAAAAGCTTCACAAGTATACCATACAAGATTGCTCTAGATGTCTTTTTGTTTGTTTCTTTTTCGTTGTCAGCTGCATTCATGGTTTTTCACAAGCCTTTCTCTCTAGTGTTGCCATCAAAAGTACTCCAAGTACCTGGACTGAAAAGCCTATTTATATTGCTACTATCTGTCCTTGCAATGTGTTTTATTCCAGGTGCATTTGCTAAACTACCCCCTGACTCAGACAGCTCAATGACATTTCCACCTTTTACTCACTTGTTGAAGAAAAGATCTTCAAATTTTTTGCGGGATGGGTTTGCAGGTAAGCTGAAAGTTTGAAGTACTGAATAAATGCCGTAGGATTTTACAAGGAGTGGAAGTCCGTATCGTAACATATGGAAGTGCCCACAAGGTTAATGTGTTGAGGTGCAGGGCTGTAGGCAACCCTGTTTCCAGCTCTGCAAGGAAGTGCCTCCAAGAAAACATTCCACCTGTTTCTTCCTGCTCCAAATGCCAGCAAGCTGTAACATTGTTTCTGTGTGATGCAGCTCATGTGTCCCCCGCCCAACTTTAGCTTTGGGAGAGTTTATTGGCATGTGCCCATTGCAACCTTAATGGCAACTACATTTGCATGGTATTTGCCATGTGATGTGCATACATCAAGGGTGAGTGGGTATTTCCATGTTTCCATGGCAGCACTCCCTTGCACAGTTGATGTAGATACAGTGTTAAGGCTTTAGAGAGTTGCCCTGTTCTGTTACATTGGCTCTGAGCCTCAGTTGCAGGGAAAAGCATGCTCAGCGTAGGGCAGATGCAAATATCAGAAAATGTCATCACTAAGCACTACTGCAATTTTCATTCAATTCAAATTTGGCCACATTTGAGCAGGTACAGGTAAGGGTGGCAAAAGGCAGAAGCCTGACGTGAAATTCACTCCCTCTGCCAAATCTTCAGGTCCTGCTTTAAAATAAAGGGGGGGGGGGTACAATGACCCCTTCAATGCCTTCCTGGACAGTTGCAATAACTTTGTTTTCAGGTAATGTGGGGAACATTTAGTGCTTTTCTTTCCTAATTTGGGGTTGGATTTAAAAAGGGACTTGAATATAAAAGCATTCTCATGCTTAAATCGGGTACTGCAATCTGGAAGTGCAATTCACACACCCAGATTAAGTGTCTAAATTCACTACATTTTTTTAAATGTGAGAGATGGTGCTAAGGACTAAGATAAATAGCACTAGTATGCTGGGCTGGGGGATGCTTAAACCAGACAACAAAATGTGCTGCAGAGGAGTGGATCTGAAATCTAACCTTTGCACATGGGTGTGCTGTTGCTCCTAGGAGAAAAGCCAGATGTTCCTGGCTAGAGGGTCTTGCCCCTCTGTTCTGGGTCAGACTGATCGCCATACTTGGGATCAGGATTGAATTGTACTGCATGGTAAAATTGGTACAAACTGTGGGAGTGTTTGCCTTCCTCTTTAGGGGGGGGCCTTCTATCTGAGACCTCTTGAATGTAGAAGCAGGATTTCCCTGCCGTGGTTCCCCTGCTTTACCTGTGAAGTGAGGGTGTTAGGTCTATGTTGTATCAGGGTTGAGAGTCGTCTTATGTAGAATTTAGATTATGGTTGGTTTGGATAGGTATGATCCTGCCTCAGGCAGGGTGTTGGACTAGACCTCTGGAGGTCTCTTCCAGCCCTGCTTCTATCTGACTCCAACACAGGCATCATATGAAGGATTCACAACCCAGAACACATGCCTAGACTTAGGTGCCCTATTTTTTTCCCTTTGTATGCAGGGGACTAGTATAATCACTACAGGACTAGTGGTAGGCCACCACCTTTTTATGTAAAATGCCTAATGGTTAGAACTCTTGCCCAGGAAATGACAGATCTGAGGGGATTAAACTTGTATCTTCTGCCTCTCAGGAGCACCTTTTAGGCTGTGCTGAGGCCAATTCCCTTCCCTCCTGTTGAAGCTGCAAAAAGTGCTCTAGGAAGTGGGCTGTAGTGGGATCAACCTCATAGAAATGGAGCTTTCAGGGTCTTTGGCTGGACTGCCATGGAGTTCAAGCTTGGGGATTTACAGGTTTGGGTTTTCAGCTGAGCTTAAGGTCAACCCAAACTAATAAATGTAGACATAGCCTGAGATGCCTGTGAACTTTTCCTGCCCTGGGTTCTACAGGCATTCAGTTTGATTTTTAAGTGTTTTTTTTTCCCCAGTAGTTCACTTCCTCACTGTTGGAACACAGTATAATTTTTAAGGCATTATGCATAAAATGCTTCCAAAAAAACCATTTGCTTTTGTAACCTATTTACAATATGAAGAACAAATTATATATTTTTAATATGTCAGGTCAAAGTGTCATAACTTGCCTTCAGGGTTAGAAAAAGTAGATTTGATGGGTGATAAATCTAAAATGTAAACCATCAATACTGCATCGCTTTAGTGACTCACCACAAATTGTACATATCATAAGTGAATCACTTTAAACTATGTGGGATATCAATAAACAAAAAACCAAAGCATAAAGACAACCCAATCCTTCCCTGTAAAACTTATGCCACAAAAAAATATAAATAGACCAAAAATAGGAAGAGTGAAGAAATAAGGACTTGAAAATATTTTTTTCTTAAGTTAGAAATGGTTTGAGTAATGTTATGACTGTGTGATTCATTTGAATTGGGATCCAATTATAATTAATCATGTTCTTTTTAATCGTTGTTCAAAAGAAGTTGGGTTTCTGGGGATTATTTCTTAAAGTATATTTTGATATAGATAAACTGGCAAGGTAAGAAAAATAGATAAAAATGTATCAACACAGTATAAAAATTGAATGTCTTCTACCCATGGGCCATATACTTTAAATTGCGCTAATCATGCTTTGGAAGTGTGGCTAGAAGTAGTGTGAACAAATTATAAATACATCTCTTTTTACTCTTAGACGCTCTTATAGTTTCATAGATAGTTTCATAGATTTAGGGTCGGAAGGGACCTAGTAGATCTTCTAGCCCGACCCCCCGCCAGGGCGGGAGAACAACAAAACCCCAAAACAAGAAACGGGACTCAAATGAGTCCAGCCAGGTAGGCATCCAGCCTCTTCTTAAAGACCCCCAGGGTAGGGGCCAGCACCACTTCCCTTGGAAGTTGG
>NW_017729032.1:139346733-139349654 GCF_001723915.1 Gavialis gangeticus
TGAGTATCATTTCCTTAAGGAACGACCACTCGTCTTGGACACTGAGTTCCTCTGCCCTCAAGGACCCCAGTGCCTCTCCCACTAATCTCCTCATCTCAATGAAGTTGGCCCTCCTGAAGTCTAGGGCTACCGCCTTGCTGCGGGCCCTTGACACCCTACGCTGGATGGTGAATTCCAGCAAGCGATGATCACTATTGCCCAGGTGGTCAAGATTTGATTTGAAACATTTGGTAAATGCATGTTCTTCAAACATTTAGTGTTAGCTGGTGCCCTGTGACAATGCAGTTAAAAAAAATGCATGTATGTGTAGGTTGAGAGGGGGCACCTGGAAATCATAGCAATATCATGAAAAATTCCTTCTGTATTATAATACTGGATTGCTGTGTGAACAGATGTTTGTGGGAAAAGAAATAGGTGGAAACAGGTGGAAAATGAGAACAGGATGATGATGGGAGGGTCAGACAATAGTGCCAAAAGGGGGAAAATGTCAAAGGATGCTTTATCTATTTCCTTAGGGATTTATGATAAAATCCCTATGAATGAGGTTTTATGTGTAGGTTGGGAATATACTGTGGGGAAAATAACTCCACAGATTGAATTTATAACTTACTTTGTGTATGACAGAACAGCACCACAAATGGACTAGGGATGGGCTGGAAAATTTGTGGGAGTCGCAAACAATCCCTTTCACCTTCCCTTATAGGAACTGGTAAAACAGCCTCCTGAAGAAATATTACAGTTTTCATTAGATTTTTTTTTAATGCCTAACTTGAAAGGTTTCCATGTTTTGGAAAGTTGCAAAGCAGGTATACATTTTTTTTAATGTGAAGACTGTGTACAAGATGCTTCTGCATATTGTAAATAAAACTCTGGGAACTGCACAGGTATCATAAATAGGTGAAGAACTCCCCCTGGTGGTAATTAAATATAACTTGGCATTAGGTAAGCAAAAACATCTTATCATGAGTAAGATTGTTAAATGCATCCTGTTGGAACATGTGGACAAGTGAATCATGATACAGAAATGATTGGATTGTGTAGGCCCCTTTCAGATGTAGTGCAAATGAAATGCTGAAATGATTTAGCTCCCTAGGTGGTATGGAAACATTAAAAAAAATTTTCTGGCTCCCTTCTGGCATCTTGATGTCACTTGTACATTTACATTCACCCATGCCAAATGTCTTTCAAGTGAAATTCACAGAGAGAACTTACTCATAACTGCTCAAGTCAATAATTGTTTCTTCCTATGTGTTTATAAACTCCTAAGCATGTTGCAATCCAAGTAACTGAGTGAGGACTTTAGGTGTCACAGCAATATAGTTAAGGATAATGACAATAAGTGTAATGAAATCAAGCCTGGTACACTGAAAGAACACTATGGGGATTCGCCTCCTTTATCCAAAAATGTTGGGCTATCTGGGCAGAACCTGTTTCCAGTGCATTGATTAGCAATTGCATCAGGCAGTCGATTTAAACATTGTTATTACTCATCAGCTGAGCAGTTAACCAATTCCTGGTTTTCTTTAGGGGGATAAATCGATACAACTTCTTTGATAAAATCCTGTTTATTAACAGAATATGTATGCAAATCATTCTTTTCCTAAACACAGTAGGAATAAAACAAAAGTCATTTTCTTTGCTCACAATTTTAAGCCTGTTTCCAACCAGTACTCTGCCCAAAAAGTTTTCTCTTCAGGCTTTCTTGTAGGGCTTTACTCCCAGTAGTCTCTGAGTCTGTTCTTGGCTTTCTTTTCACTTTCTGCTTGTTTTCTGGTTCCTTTTCACTGTTACATAAGCAGATTCCTCCAACATATAATACCCAGTTGCCCACATTTGCATTCTGACCCTCATGAACCTCCTGGGCATATCCTGAACAGCATGCATGTGCAGGGGCACGAGTTTCCTGAGGGACAAATAGCAGCAGCACGTATTTGTACTGCTATTTGTCCCTGGGCACACCCTGGCATGCATGCTCCAGTATGTGGCAAATTATCCTGGGTAGGGTAGGGGAGGCTGGGGCCAGCACCTTGTTTAAAAAAAACAAAAAAACAAAAACCAAGACAACAGTATTCCATGTTGGCATATGTGCTAGTTCAAGGATACTACTGTACGCTATAATGTATTGGGGTGATGGCTGTGGATAGTTTCATAGTTTCTAGGGTGGTAAGGGACCTGAGTAGATCATCTAGTCCAACCCCCTGCCATGGCAGGAGAGAGTACTGGGGTCAAACGACCCCAGCAAGGTGTACATATAGCCTCCTCATAAAGACCCCCAGGGTAGGAGCCAGCACCACTTCTCTTGGAAGTTGGTTCCAGATCCTAGCCGGCCTGACCGTGAAGTAGCGCCTCCTGATATCTAGCCTGAATCTACCCTCTGCCAGCTTGTGACCGTTATTCTTGGTCACTCCTGGTAGTGCTCGGGGGAACAGGGACTCCCCCAGTGCCTGCTAGTCCCCTCTGACTAATTTGTAACAGGCCACTAGATCCCCCCTCAGCCTTCTCTTGTGGAGGCTGAACAGGTTCAGGTCCCGTAGCCTCTCCTTGTAGGGCCTGCCCTGCTGCCCCCTGATCATGTGAGTGGCCCTCCTCTGGACCCTCTCCATGTTGTCCACATCCCTCTTGAAGTGCAGCGCCCAGAACTGGAAGCAGTACTCCAGCTGCGGCCTGACCAGTGTCGCATAGAGGGGGAGGATCACCTCCTTGGACCTTCTTGAGATACATCTGTGGATGCATGACAAGGGGTTGTTGGCCTTCCTGACTGCATCCCCGGCCCATGTTCATCTTGGAGTCAATGATGACTCCAAGATCCTTTTCCAACTCTGTACTGACAAGGGAGTTCCCCAACCTGTAGGTATGGTGCTGGTTCTTCCTCCCCAGGTGCATCACCTTGCACTTATCAGTGTTGAATCCCATCCTATTCT
>NW_017729032.1:139350684-139350963 GCF_001723915.1 Gavialis gangeticus
ACCTCAGTGCTTCCCCGACTATTCTCCTTAGCTCATTGAAGTCTGCCCTCCTGAAATCTAGGGCTGCTGCCTTGCTGTAGGCCTTTGCCACCCTGCGCTGGATGAAGAATTACAGCAGGCGATGATCACTGTCGCCTAGGTGGTCGAGCACCCACAGCCCCCTCACCAGTTCATCTCCCATGGCCAGCATCAGGTGCAACAAGGCGTCTCCCCTGGTGGGGCTGTGCACCTCCTGGGTTAGATGGAGGTCCTGCATTCTGGCTAGGAACTTATGTGAGC
>NW_017729032.1:139351965-139354758 GCF_001723915.1 Gavialis gangeticus
TGGTAGTCCGCCATCAGGTGATCAGGGCTTCTCCTGGCCGCATCATTAGTATCCACATGGATTAGGACCGTGGGGTAGTAATCAGTGGGCTGGATTATGGCTTGGATCATCCCCTTCACATCCTGAATCTACCTCAGCAGGGGTGGGGGCAGCAGTGGGCCTGGGCTGACCTAGTGGTGGTGGTGGCTGTGGTGGGGGAATGGGATGAGCAGGCTCAGGGCTGACACGGGGGTGGGGGGGAGTGTGCCAGGCCCCAAGGGGAGGAGGAGG
Source organism: Gavialis gangeticus (assembly GCF_001723915.1). Classification (NCBI taxonomy): domain Eukaryota; kingdom Metazoa; phylum Chordata; order Crocodylia; family Gavialidae; genus Gavialis; species Gavialis gangeticus. The sequence continues at coordinate 139,352,236 of NW_017729032.1, forward strand.
CCCGGTCCTCCCCTTCCTCCACCGCTGCTGCATCAGGTCATGTTGGGCTGGGCCTGCTCCTCCCCCCTGCATGGGGCCTAGACTCACTCCTCCCCTTCCCCCACCACTGCAGCGCATCTGCTCCTTCCCCACCCCACATGGGGCCCACTCCTCCCCCTACCGCCACCAGGTCGGCCCTGCAGACAGCAATGATGGAAGGGGGGAGGGGTTGGTTGAGGCCAGCGCTAGTGGCCTCTCTCTTCTCATAGATTTCATAGACATTAGGGCTGGAAGGGACCTCGGAAGATCATCGAGTCCAGCCCCCCACCCAAAGGGCAGGAAGTCAGCTGGGGTCATAGGATCCCAGCAAGATAAGCATCCAATTTACTTGTGAAAGGTGTTCAATGTAGGTGCTTGAACCACCTCCGATGGCAGGCTATTCCAAACCTTGGGGGCTTGGACAGTGAAAAAATTCTTCCTTATGTTCAGCCTGAAATGGTCTTGCAGTATTTTATAACCGTTTGACCTCATCATCCCTTGGGGCGCTCTGAACAAGCATTCCCCCAGATACTGGTGGTCACCCCTGATAAATTTATAGGTAGCCATCAGATCACCCCTGAGCCTGCGCTTCTCCAGGCTAAAGAGCCCCATGGCTCTCAGCCTGTCGTCGTAAGGTCTGTTTTTCTGACCTGTGGTCATGCATGTGGCTCTTCTCTGGACTCTCTCAAGCTTCTCCACATCCTTCTTGAATTGTGGGGCCCAGAACTGGACGCGATACTCCAGCTGTAGCCTCACCAAGGCCGAGTACAAAGGGAGAATGACATCCCAGGATTTGCTTGAGAAGCATCTATGGATGCAAGCCAGTGTTTTGGTTGCTTTACTAGCATCGCATTGCAGGCTCATGTTCATCTTGTGGTCAGTGGTGACCCCCAAGTCTTTCTTCCATACTGGTAGCCAGCATAGCACTGCTGAGCCTATAAGGATGCTGCAGGTTTTTCTTCCCAAGGTGGAGAACCTTGCATCTTTCGGTGTTAAACACCATCAGGTTCTCGTCCACCCAGGTCAGCCTGGATCACCCGCCTGTCTTCTGGTGTGGATGCTTTGCCCCAAAGTTTGGTGTCATTGGCAAACTTGGCCAGTCCGCTCCTGACTCCAATGTCCACATAATTAATGAAGATGTTGAACAATATGGGTCCAAGGACAGAGCCTTGGGGGACCCCACTGGTCACAGGGCACCATGTTTGACTTCCATCAATTACTACCGTCTGGGTCCAACCACAGAGCCAGTTCTCCAGCCAGCGGATAGTGGTGGACCTAAGGCCACAATTGGCCAGTTTCGCCAAGAGGTGATTATGGGATACCAGACTGAAGGCTTTTTTTTGAAGTCAAGATATATGATATCAATCTCTTCTGCGGTGTCCTGACCCCGCTTCCCCCACACTGCCACCATCTCCTGCAAGGGGAGTGGGGGGCAAGGCTGGCTCCAGTGGCCTCAAACCCCTCTTCCCCCTTCCCTGCTCCATCATCGCCACCTGTAGGGAGCAGGGCGGAGGGGGGGCGAGCCCAGCCCCTCCCTATTCTGTCTGCCATTGTCTCCAGGAATCAGGGCAGAGGGCCAATTTGTCAGTTAATCAGAGCACAAATAAAGGTACAGAGAGATTAAGGCTTTTATAATATTAGAATTATTCAAGATAGTCCTGTCAATTTAATGATGATAGCAATCTGTTCCAACCAGGAGAAGTTGTGTTATTCTCACCACTCAGAATTGCTATGCTACAGGAATTGTCCCTGGGATTAATTGTAATTTGATTTCTATTATAGTGTTGTTCACTTCCTGTCCTTAATATTGTATAATCTTGCACTAAGGCTGCCATATTCAACCCACAGGTAACTTCACTTAAGTGCTGGATGGAGTTTTCTCACTGTATAATATAACTGATAAAGACTTTTATGGACGTTTGGAAACAGAGGTGCTTTCTATCTCTATGTTGCTTTTAGAATGTTCATTGCAATTTTTTTCATTAAAATAGTCAAAAAATTCTGTATTAAAGTAACACTTTAGTATGGTAACAAAAACGGATTCTTTCAAAGCTGTATACAAAGTGAATTGCATTTAAGGAAATAATTTGTGAATGAGCTAGAAAATAAGTTCAACAAAGTGTTCTGAACATTCTAGGAAATTCAGTATATTGTGGTTAATATATAAGATTCACTTTCTTGAATGAGAACTCAAAATGCTGGAATTTTTCAGACTGGAGTTGTTTGGCCAATCAAAACTTTTAAGGGATCAAAAGAGTTCTGTAGATACTCAGAACAAGTCAGTTGGAATTCAAAGTCCTTCATTATCTAGGAAGTAAGTGAGACCTGTTCTTGGTCCCTTGCTATTTTCCCTTTACATCTTACTTTCGGGTAATCTCATCCCCAAACACAAACTCAGCCATCATCTTGATGTTAATGACTCGTAGATCTCTACTCCAGACTTCTCCCTTTTATCCAAGCTAGGTACAGACCATTAAAAAGCCTGAGGCTGAACTGATTCAGTCC
>NW_017729032.1:139359758-139362913 GCF_001723915.1 Gavialis gangeticus
TCAAAAGAGTTCTGTAGATACTCAGAACAAGTCAGTTGGAATTCAAAGTCCTTCATTATCTAGGAAGTAAGTGAGACCTGTTCTTGGTCCCTTGCTATTTTCCCTTTACATCTTACTTTCGGGTAATCTCATCCCCAAACACAAACTCAGCCATCATCTTGATGTTAATGACTCGTAGATCTCTACTCCAGACTTCTCCCTTTTATCCAAGCCAGAATCTTGTCTTTGTTTTCCTATCTTACATAGGTACCTGTCATCTCAGGCTTAACATGGTTAAAACAAGGCAGGATAGAGATGCACCTTATAGACCTGAGTCAGATATGCATAAGCTTTTGTGAGTAAGATCTAACTTAATTGCATGCTAACAGAGTTCTTAAGAGCACCATCTACTAAAGGCTCCCTTCTACATTCTTTTTTTTCACAAATACCCCAGTTTTTTTGTCATAATGCTGCAACTTTGGCATTATCTTCAAACTCAATCTCTTTAGGTCCTCATATTCAAGCTATATCAAAGGTTCTGCAGAATGTTTACTGCAGATTCTGTCTCATATGTGGCCTTGTATATGCATCCTATGATTAAAGCTCCTTTACGAGCTTTCATTACCTTACATCTTGAATACTGCAGCTTCCTTTTCTCTGTCCTTAAAAATACTGTCTGCCCTAGGATGCTCTTGCAAAGATCAGTTTCCTAGTCTGTCTTCTCTATGCAGCCATTCCTGGCTTATCCTTGTCTGTCATGCCAAATGCAAGGTGCTTGTCTTCACTACTGAAGCCCCCAACAACTATCTCTTATTTAAAAATAGAAGGTTGACTCCTGCTTTTGACTGGTTTGGAACACTAGCCTCTATCATATATGGGTTCAATTTTCCAAGCATTCTGTAGACATCCTCAAAGCTGCCTCCTCATTTTCCTTCAAACTTCTTGAAATTCTTGCTTGCCCTGATACTTAAAACAAAAAATCTCTAGGTGGTCCATTAGGCCAACCAGTATTTACGCACCACGTGTTCTTCCATTTGTCCATTTTCATCTGCCCTTTTCCTTATGCTTATGGGAGTTGTAAATACTTTGGGCCAGAGACTTTTTCTGTTCTCCCTCAAACCTATATGGAAAATCCTCAAACAGCTACAACCCATTATAGAAGGAGACCCACTACTTAAAGAGATCTTCCCAGAACCACGCATCCTAACCTTCAAACAAGCACTGAACCTTGCTAACCTCATCACCAGAAGTAAACTTCCTGTGGCCCAAAACGGACCGAATGGATCCAGACCATGCCATGACAAGAAATGTAAAAACTGTCAACATATCTCCACTACTGCAACAATTACTACATCCCATAACAGAACCATCAGCATTCCTGGTCTTACAGCTGCACCTCCAGAAATGCAATATATCTCATCCAATGCACCAAATGCCCTGATGAAAAATATATAGCACAGACCAAACGACAACTGCATACCAGAATGAATCCACACTGGACATCTATTAAGGACAAGAACACCCAATTACCTGCGGGGACACATTTATCACTAGAAAAGCACTCTCAAATCTCTGTTCTAATCCTCAAAGGGAATTTACAAAACACTTTTCATGGACAAGCCTATGAACTTTGTTTCATCAACCTCCTGAATACAAAAATTATCAACTAAACATAAACATTGGATTTATGACACATTATAACCTTCATGACATCTGACTCCCTAGGTACCTCTCCACTATTTACCAGCTAAATTCATCCTCCCCCCTCCCCCAGTCTTTCCCACTGATTCCTCAGTTTACATCTTCATTAACTGCCTGTCTTGCATGCATATCAGCCCAGCCTCTGGCTTCTTTATTATTCATTCCATCCAGGAAGAGCAGACACCAACTGCAGGTGCTTCCTCAGCCTGACGAAGGGTATTTAAACCCGAAAGCTTGCTAGGAAGGATTTTTCCACTATTTGAGTTGGTCTAATAAAAGAGATCAGATTTACCCAAAGAACCTTGTCTGCCTATGTCCTTTGACCAATACAGCTACACCCTACACCCCTGTAAAAATTGTAATCATGCACTGGACATAGTGTTTCATTTCTTTTTCTCTGTTTCACATATTTTCTCTGCTCCTGACCAGATAATCTGTTGTTAACATTCATATTTTTGTTGTTTTCAGTATCTACATTAGAGACAACTAGTTTCAAGAAAAAGTGTTTTAAAAGTGCCTGATCACATGATAAACTAACCCTCCTTACATGAGGGTTCAGATGAAGGCACTCTTAAATGGAGTGCCATCATTAACTTCTGTGAATCCCTGCACAGGAAATAACCCCCCTCCCTGTCCCCTTGTCTAAGGGGGCCCTGTCAGTCACCTTCTGGCTGCACCCCTGCCCCTGCTGCTGGAGCAGAGAGAGGGCATGGACTGTGATGGGTGCAGCACCCCCTCTCATGGCGTCCTGGGAGTGCAAGCCTCTTCTTGGTGGGGGGCCTGCACTGTGGGTGGGAGCAGTTGGGTAGAGCTGTTGCAGACTGTATGGGGTGAGTGGTGGTGGTGCTAGATGGGGCTTTAGGGGCTATGGCCACCCTTCCGAGTGCTGGTGCCGCTGCTCATCCCATGCAGTCTGCGGCAGCTCTTGCCACTCCACCCGCAGCACAGCCACCCCACTGGCAAGAGGCTTATGCTCCTGGGACACCCATGAGAGGGGCTGCTGCCCCCATTGTGGTCCTGGTTCCCTCAGTGTTCCAGCAACAAGGGCAGTGGCATGGCCAGAGGCCAACCTGCATGGCCCCCTAAGGTGACATGGCAGGGAGGGGGGTTATTTCCCCCTTCCCTCTGGTGTCTGGCAGACAGGGCAGAGAAGGAGCTTATTCTGTCATTTGCCCTGGCAGGGAGTGATCGGTGGTGGTGATTGGGGCAGGCAGCCCTGGCTGCAGTCCACTGGGGGTGGAGGGGGAATAAACCACCCCCCCCGTCGAAGTCTGGCCGTGCCTGCCCCCAACCCCCTCCTAGTGCCACTGCCACTCACCCCACGCACCCTGCAACAGCTCTGCCCACCCCGCTCCCACCTAAAGTGCAGGCCCCCCACCAGGAAGAGGCTTGCGCTCCTGGGACACCATGAGAGGGGGTGCTTCACCCATCAGAGTCCATGCCCTCTCTCTGCTCCAGTGGCAGGGGGGCAGCCA
>NW_017729032.1:139367913-139371884 GCF_001723915.1 Gavialis gangeticus
ACCATGAGAGGGGGTGCTTCACCCATCAGAGTCCATGCCCTCTCTCTGCTCCAGTGGCAGGGGCACAGCCATGGCCACTGCTGCTGCAGTGAGGGGGGGGAGTGCCAGGCATACCCCTGCTCAGGTCTGTGCCAGTGGGACAGGGAGGGGGGGATTAAACCCCCTCCCTGGCCAGTTCACTTGAGGCTACTGCTGGGGCTGGCCATGCCCCTGCTGCTGGAGCAGCAAATAGAGAAATGCCTGGTGGGACAGGAGAGGGAGGGGAGAATAAATCTCTTCCCTGCCCCCTTTACCTTAGGGGCCTAGCATCTGGCCACACCCCTGCCCCTGCTCTGGCTAGGAAGCACAGGGGTAGGGCCAGCCTTGCCCTGCTAGAGCAGAGTGCACAGCTCTGCCCAGGGCTGCAGAGCATGCTGGGAGACTCTAGTTTAAGTTAAACCAGGACGGGGTCTGGGACAGAAGTTCCGTAAATGAGTCTGAGCTCTATCATAGACTTCATAGATTTTTAGGGTCAGAAGGGACCTCGGATGATCATCAAGTCCGATCCCCTGCCCCTGGGCAGGAAAGAGTGCTGGTGTCAGATGATGCCAGCCAGGTGTTTTTCAAGTCTCCTCTTAAAAACCTTCAAGGTAGGGGAGAGCACCACCTACCTCGCAAGCCCATTCCAGATTCTGGTAACCCTTACCATAAAGAAGTTCTGATACTTAAGTAAGTTAAATCTGATACAACATTCAACTAGGTTTATCTCAAATTGTTTTCAGCAATTTTGAAAGTGGTTTATGTGCACTGAACTTATGTTCTGTTACAGTTTTAAACCAATTTCTGATTACTTAAACTGGTTTATGTGTAGCTTCTGCCCTAGCCCAGCAGGCTGCAACTCTTGGAATCCAAACTAGGTGGATTGTGTCTTCTCGTACTGCTGTTCACTAGTGATTGCAGTGTAGAAGTAATGCCACCTTGGCCATTCTGAATAAAGCAATGCCCAAATACCTTTCAAAAATCTAGTTTAAGTTCTTAGGGGTCTTGTATGATGAATATGAAGCAGCAGTGGTTTTAAAAGTAAGCATACACATTTTTTCAGAAGCTTTACATCATTCTTATGTCTTTGAAGGACATAGCAACAATGGTGTCTAAAAGTGGGACTTCAAATTCCCATCATATACAATGATTATGATACATAGATGGTGAATAGATGCACTTCAAATCTATAGTTCTGGCCTATGGACACTTTTTTGAATACTTCTATGGAGAGGCAAGTTGATTCAGTTTATAAGTGGGTTTTAGTTTCATTTTCACTTGCTTTGCACTGGAAAGTGTCCTACTGTGAGTTCTACTTGTTCTTTTCTACCCCTCTATATCTGATGTGCAGGGATCCTGGTTTTCTCTGACAAAAAAATCTCAAATTCTGTGATTAAAAACCCCAAAATCTGTTATTAAAATTAAGTGCCTTGCAGCCCCCCCACCCTACTTGTGCCTCTTGCCACCACCCACAGCCCCTGCCTCCTAGTTGCCAGGGATATGGGGCCAGGGATCCAAGTCTGCAGATCCCTGCCCTCAACAAAAGGCAGCTGCAGCAGAAGCAGCATGGAGCCGGCTCCCCCACTGCTCTGCCTGCTTGGGTGGGGGTGAGGCTAGCTCCTGGCTCCCCCCAACCCTGCCAGAGGGGCCCCCAACCCCCTGCAAGGCCCACTTACCTCAGGCTCCAGGAGTGAAGAATGGAGCTGAGCTGAGCTGTGGCTGACTGAGAGCCTAAGGCCCTGCCCTTCCCCCCCACCCCACCTTCCAGGCAGGGCTGGGGATTTCCCGCCCTGTTTGCAAACAGCTCTTGCAGGCTGGAGCTCAGCCAGCCTGCAAAGCTCTTTCCAAAAGCAGGTAATCCATGGGTTTCTCTGCTTTTTCATGGGAAATAGAAAACCTGGATCCCTGTGAGTCATGTGATCCATTCAATGCATCTATATACAGAGTTTTCTCTTTATTTCAGAATTTTATTATCTAGTTAAAATCAATTTGCTTTTCCATTTTATAATGCAAAACCCCTCTTGATGAAAATATTGAATTTGTTGCAAATATGTTGAAAATGATCATTTACCAGGAAATTCTTGCCTCATTTCTTTCCTTTAATTAAATCTTCTCCTGTGGTATATCACATACCCATTCTTTCTTCTTTCCTGTCAAAGTGGGAGCAAAATTTCTATCCTATTACACAGACTTGATATCTTGAGAGAGAAAATTCTTTGAAGTGCACAATTTAAACTTGTAATGCATTTAAATTTTGAAATAATCATGTATTTTAAATGAAATCCCAAAATTTCTTTTGTGTTCACTCTGTCTTCTGATGTGCATAGACTACTTAGACTAGCACTGGCAGAAGGCCTTCCCTGAAATATGCTATCCCTAATTAGTTGAGGCCCATGCATTATTCTGAATAACTACCATTGCTTTATTTTGTTTGTTCAGCAATTGAATTTATTCCAGATATTCATTAAGTTTTTCATATCGTTAAATGAGAAAAAATTGCTGGTAGCCTTTTATGGTATTGAGGACTAAGCTGTGTTAAATCTATTCTTTATTTTCACTTTTGTGTGTGTGTGTGTGTGTATATATATATATATATATATATTTTTTTTTTTTTATTGTAGTATGTGAACTTCCTTTTTATGAAATATGTGACAAAAATGTATCAAGAATCCAGTGTTCGGTGTTAGGATGTTGCTTTCATAAAGAAGTTTGCTATAAGAAAGCTGTGCCATGTAAGTATTTAGAATAGCAATATGTCATACTCCAGATCTTGGACCTTGATTATAACTCTGAAGTGGACTTAACTCTTTGACATCTTTGACTCTCAGCTTCATATCCCTCCCTACTCTGGCAGTAGGATTTGGGATTAATTTGGGAGTTGGCCTGAGGCACACTGAACTCAACAAGAACTTTTCCTTTGACTTTATTGGTCATGCCCTATTTCCCCCTCAGTTGGTTTCCACCAAACCGTGTGGACAGCACTGCAGTGAGGCCTCTCTTTAAACATATGAATAATATAATAGGAAACTTTTTGAGAGTAATGCTGTGAAATCTCAGATTATCTTTAATATACTATCTGGCAGAAATTATGCATGTTTTTATAATCTTTGAGAAATCTGCTAATTTGGAGGTGTACTAAAGGTTATAGCTGTAACTATTTTGGTCCTATTCAGCAGTAATCAGTGACCTGTGATGTTTTTTAAATGAGATATTTTGACCTTTTCAAGGCTAGACTGATAAACAGTGGTGATGATTGGGGCATTTCCCTTGTATGTAGGAGAGGTTTCAGTCCCTCTATTCCTGATCCAGAGTAGTGATTTGGAGCAGGACTGGAACCCATATGTCCTTTCAGAGTGGGAACCCTCACCAGCAAGCTAAAGTAATTTTTTTTCTTGTCCAATGATTATTTAATTTACATAAAGTAGAAGCTTTGAGAGCAGTGAGACGCCCTACCCCACAACATCAATTTAATCCAGTGTTTAGGGCAGTGTTCTGGGAGGTGAGAGAGGCCTAGGTTCAAATCCTGGTTCTGAATCAAGTAAAAAGAGACTTGAACCTGGATTTCCCACATCTCAGGCTGGCATGTGTCAACACCTGAAAGCTACTGCAATTAGAAAGATTAGTGCATACAGTTAGCTAGGTGCTCTCTGTGGCGGGTGCAGAGATCCCACCTCAGGAAAACAGCTGGGTATTTGTATCCCACCACTATTTCCACCATGTCAGGCAGGCCAGTAGGGGGCACTCCTGCGTTGAGCCACCCACCTCCCTGTGCCTGACCACCTTCCAGGCTCCGAATGCCTCCCTAGGGGCGCCTTATGTCCGGTCGACCCCTCTCCCGGAGCACACTCGCTAGTCTGGGGGTAACGTGCCGCCACCACCCCAAGAATGGACTGTCTCGCGGCCCTGTGTCCTTGGGGTAACACAGGCCTAAAGTCCCACGGGTACTCGACCCA
>NW_017729032.1:139372391-139381007 GCF_001723915.1 Gavialis gangeticus
CTGTCAGCCAACCAATTTGAAATACATCACCTGTTACTGGGCAGATTCCAGCTCCCCAGGTAGAAACCCCTCACCCAGGTAATTGATGCAAGTCACGTAGGCAGAGGGAGCAGGTTTCCCCCCTCCCTCAGGAATGCAGCCAGCTCAAGTTACCTAAAGACAGGGTAAGGGTGTGGTCTCCTCTGCTGAGCCAGACCTAATCAAATGGTCACAGCACAGAGATTTGGTCACAGTGTCACAGGGCAGAGATTTTCGGGGAGAAACCAAGGTGGCTTTCTGCCACACTCTCTACACTGTTCCTGTCCTTATTTTGCAGCCACCATAAATACTTCTTAGAAAAGAAGAAAAATAACCTGAGAGAGCTGTAGTCAATACAGCACAATTTATTTTTTTTTCAGCTTACATGCAGGTATTCATCATCCTGATACTGGTTATCATGGCAGCCTTCATTTTATTTGTATGCCACAGGTAAGTGCTCTTATGATACAAAAAGCAATTTAATTATGTTGACTTGGACAATTAAATGAAATTAAATGAAAATGGCCCATCACTTGATCTGATTTTTTTCACAGGTGCTGAGGCATTTGTTTTACAGGCATGGCTGTGTGAGCTGCCCAGGGAATGCACAGTAAACACCTGCTGTGTGTTAGAGAATTATCTATATTGTGTGAGCTACAACAAAGCTTTTTTTTGAACACCGTAATCTGCTATGTATGCCTCATGGTGATTCCTCGACTAGGTCCCCTCAGTCATGGAGAACAGGGTGACAGAGGCTCATTACAACTCTATACCACTGAAGGGAGGGATTGAGGAAAATAATAGATACTTCATCAGGTCTAGAGGGTTTGTGGCATTAAGGAAGACTGGGTTTGAGCCCTCCTTCTGTACTTCACATAAAAGCCTTCAATAAGTGAACAAGGATCTTAAAAGAAACAGAGATCCAGATAAGTCCTAGTAAGCAGAAAAACTGAAGACTTGAGGCTTTAGATATATTGTAGGCATAAAGAAACATACTATTCTAAAAACTATTCTGATTCCCCTGAACACTTGCAGGCTAGCTTCTGTCCTCATACTGAAATGATCCAATTGGTTTTCATATACTATAATACTTAAATAAGGTGCCATCCCCATAAATGTGGCAGGTGTTAAAGTGGTTCAGTTAGTAGCAGATGGGTATTGACTCAAATTCTCTTGGTGTTGTCCCACCATGTGCTAGTAACTTTTTCAGATGTCTCAGGATCCACTGTTTCTGGAAGATATGGCACAGATTGTGGGAAATAGTTTTAAAGGACACTGCAGCTGAAGGAGTTTGTAGGAGTCAGGCAAGATTAATGCTGTCACTAGGTAGAGGTGCACATCTGATGGTTATAATTGAACTACTGCTCATCCCTTGATTTTATTAGTTTTCATTCTGCACCCAAGATAGCTGGGGAGTATTCCTCTCAGCAGATGAAGGTAGTGGTGTTTGGAAATACAGGTTCCCAAGGAGAAAAGCTTCTATAGGACTAGCTAAAGGAAAGGTTTAAGAGTGTGTTACTGCAGTATTTTAATGATCTGTCTTGTGAGAATTGTTGCTTCGTTAGAGGTATGTAATTTTTTGGAGTTGGACAAAGCAACTACCTGGTCATCAGCCTGTAGGACTACGGACAGAAGTTGCTCATAAAGCAGGTTTAGTGATCAGAAACTGGTTTAAACTTGTAACAGAAGTTCAGTGCACTGTAACAAAACAGAAGTTCATAAACCACTTTCAAAATGACCAAAACTGTCCAAGGTGAACCTGAATGAATGTAGTATCATGGACAGAAAAATATCACACTTAACTGATTTAGGTCAAACCGATTTATGGAACTTCTGTTCCAGATCTTCTCCCAAGTCAAGTTAATTCACAGTCCCCCAGCATCCCTAGATGCTTTGCAGCCTTGGGCTGTGCTGTCTGCTCCAGCAGAGCAGGGCTGGCCCTCCCCCAGCTGTCACAGAGCAGAGAAAGTAAAGCCTTTGCTTTCCGGGCTGCTTCCTGCCTGTCAGCCCAGCAAGATGGGTGGCAGAGGAATGGACCCCCAGAGCCAACTAACCCCAATCAATAAAGTAAGGGAAGGAAAAGCCCTAGTGGAGGGGGCTTTTTGCTTCCCCCTCTGCAGCCCAGCAAGCTAGGCTGGAATTGGCTAAGTCCCACCTTTTCCCTAGCCATCTGTCTGGGGGTGGGGGGTGGGAATACACCTTCCAGCTTGGTGAGGCTGGGAAGGGGAGAGGCAGGGGGAATCTCAGCCCAGCTCCAAGCTGTGAGGGGACTTTCCCCCTGCACTAGGCAGACCCCCAGCTGGGAATCCAATGCCAAACTTGGGGGTGCATTCCCACTCCTGCCCCCCCATAGATTCCATTCAGGTTCACCAGTGGAGGCTTTCCCCCCTTCACCAGGCAGACTCCAGCTGGGGGGACTGGTGCTGGTTGCTGGGGGGGGGGTTGTTCCCACCCCCTGCTTCTGAGGTGGAGGCTGGGGAAGGGGCTGGGCTTGGGGGGGAGGGGGGCAAAAGCCACCCGTCAGTGGGAGCTTTCCCTATGCTATGCAGACCCTGACTGGGGTGACCAGTGCCAGCCTGGGGGTGACTTCCCCCCCCACAGTGGGGGCTGGTAAGAGTTTGGCTGCTGGAGACACCCCCATCCTCCCTCTTATCAGCAGTGGCAGGTTGAGCCAGGAAACCACCAAGCCTGGGCTATTGCTGAGCTGGGTTCATCAGCCTTAGGAGCACCCTTAGGCTCCCAGCCACCTGAGCACTTAATGTCAGTTCAGTTTATCAGTTCAATCTACACAGCTTAAAAAAACAGGCAAAGATTGAATCAATTTTGCTTCAGGCTTGTTGATCCTCTGTACTTGGCCCAAATGATTGGACAACAGTTAAAAGGACATTTTGGAGATCAGGATTTAGTTCCCAGCACTTCCCAGACAAGGTACTTCTATTTTACAATGTTCTGTCTATACCTTAACTAACAGAGGAGAGGATGTGTTTGTGCAAACTTTGACTGACACTTGTAAGGGACTAAAAAGGTGTGGTTTTGTGAACCATGTGAGTACCTAGAGAAAAAGTTTAGGAGGAGGCTTAGAAATGTGTTCCATGGAGCAGCTAATTTAATTTTGGAGGATCTTACACTTTGTGCACCTGCAGAATATTAAATATTTCTGAAAATTATTGACTGGGTATAATAGGCAAGGCAGGTATCAATTGGGAGGTTTCTCATAAACCGCCACTTCATTTGTTTAGAACAAGAACATTTAATGCAGCAGTTTCACCCTATCAAAAGGTTTGTTGGCATCTAGACTTTTCAGTTGAACCTGGTTACTCATTAAAATGTCACTCTCATTAATTGGCCTACTCAAGCAAATGAGCCTTGAATGCTTATTTGCATTAGCAGCTAAAGTCATTTAACCTCAGTTTTCTGCCTGAAGTGTCATTATTTATAAATAAAGAATAGAAAAAGGGGAGATGGGTGGAAAACCCTGATGTTCTAGGCTTATTTTTGATGTAGCTGATGTTAGACATGATGAAACATTACCTGAGGTTTCTTTAGTCTGTTAAGGCAAAATATCATGGTCGTAAGTTGGACAGGTAGAACCAGGTAGAAAGGTGGACAGGTAGAAAATTAAGTAATTAAAGACATATGTAGCAAAAGGGGAAATGATAAACAAACATGGATGAGTTAAGTAACAAGCCTCTCTACACCATCAATAGACCACTGTAAGGGTCAACACACTGAAGCATGCATGTACCCTACTTTCTAAAACAATGCAACTTGCCTTTGTGAAGACCTGAGCAGATGCCAGTAAACTCTTGTTGAGTGTAAACTCTGAGGTGGCCATATCACATTTGTTTCAAGTTGGAGTGCACCTCACATGCCTCACTGTGCTCCTCTCTGGTGTGGCCTTCTGACTGTATAGGAAGGCCGGATGAAGTGTTTTGGATTATTTCATTTGTTGGAGTTATGCGTTTTGAAGGAAGTTACCTTCCGCTTGCCCCAGTGCCTTGCTTGTCTATAGCATGTTCAACTTTTAATAAGAAAGTTGGCTGGTATCATGGATTTTAACCTAAAGGAAGTGATTGTTTTCAAGAAGATTGAACATTAGACTTGTGAAAACTTTATCTCCTGCTCTTCCGTGTTTATTAAAAAATGTGGGCCTCTTTATGCCTTCTCAGATAAGTTCTAGTAAAGCAGAAGTTGGCAACCTATAGCCTGCAGGTTGAATCTGGCCTGGGAAAGTCCAGCCTGGCCTGGGGCAGCACAAGGGATTGGGCAATGCACAACTGCCCTGAGCCACCCAGACTTGCTGCAGCAGCCTCCTCCACAGCTTTCCCTCATGCTCTCTTCTGCCTGTGCTTACCCTCATTGAAGGAGGCCTGAACAGCTTTGGCAAGGGTAAGTGCAGGTGGCTTGAGCTGCCCAGGGGGCATAGATTTGCAGCCTGCAGCAGGGGGCTGTCACAACCTCCAGCCTGCAGGGGCAAAATGTTGCCAACCCATGTAGTGGAGGATGTGCAGTTGCATCAAATAAATTTTTTCTCTGTCAAACTCAGTGTTTTAATGGCACTTTTTCTTATACAGAAAAAGGGAAATTTTGATTTACTGTTACTACTATAATTAAATTGAGAACCATTTCATTTAGCTGTGTGGCAAAGAAGAACAGAAGTAAGAGAATGCATCCTCCATCAGAACCAAGCGTCACATCTTCCGCTGAATCTAATGAGGAAGACATGTCACAGGAGTAAAATATATATATTCTGGTGGTTCAAAAAGTAAGGACATGTTTTATACTTTATTAAATATAATGAATATATATACATTGGAACTCTTAGTACATGCTTTCCAGTTGTGTTTGCTGACACATAAGTTAATGTATATAAAAATAAGAGATAAATGAGTAAAAGGACAGAGGTGAGAAACAAAACTGGAGAAGCAAGTAACATGGTCAAAATACCTTAAATGAGAGGTTTCTTTTCTTATAGAAGGGAGGGGGGTAAGCTTTTTTCTGAAGCACTTCTAGGGCTAACCAACCTGACCATATGTAGGAACTAGCTAAGGTGTCCTGTTTATCATTACCTCAGTGTTGCCACTGGATCTATAAACAAGCCCTGTTACCTTGTTCTGGGTAGGCCTAACCTTTCTGAGACTGAGCATGACCCCTTCCATTTTATAATAGGTGAGTTTTATTGATACACAGTGATAACAGATAAGACTAATGCAAACAAAATGACTACACAGTCCTACTTATCTACCAGTCCTAGGGTTTCACAAGGAAATGGTATATCTGGCTGGTATGCGAGTGCTGCCTCATGGTTCTTGCTTGAATCAGGACTTCTGCCTTGGAGGTTGTGGGGGTGAATGCCCTCTTTGCCACACAATGGGCCAGGTGAGTTGGGCTGGTGGTGTGCCCTCTACCCACAGTGGCCTCAGGATCCCCCCTTTTCTATTCTTTCTCCTGATGACTCTTCATTTCTAGGTACCATTGATTGGTTTCCCTGTGGTTGTCATGCTATTCATCTTTTGCTCTGTCAGATTAATCTTTTTTTAAAAATAAATCATGTGTACATGTTCTAATTTGGTCATTTGCAAGTGTCTTAATTCCGGCATTCCTGGTCTCCTAATTTGGTTATTTTACCAAACTAGGGATTTCTCACCAAGTTATAGCTGGTCATTGTGACCTGTTGCTAGTTTGGCATGTTTGCATTTTATTATGGGTTCTCAGGGAACAAAGTGCTGCATGTTTTCAGTTTCTCAGGATGCATGTGCCTGTTTGTCTGCTAGCTTCTGACCCTTGGATGCCAAAATGCTGACAATGTGAATCTTTGCCACAGACATACTTTAGAAATCCATTAAACCTTGCCATTCCCCTGGACCATTCCTCCAATGCAATCCAATTTCTAAAAGCAAATTTTTAAATATCATTCTCTAGCCATCACTTAATGCCAGTCCAGTGACCCAACAGGAACAAGTGCCATGTTTGCATTCCATGTTTTCCCACTGAACATTATATCAGTCACTATTTAGATTTTTAAGAAGAGTTCATTCAGTTCCTCCTACTTTTTATTCCAGGAGCTTAGTGCTTCAGGCACTTGCCCGGGTAGTGACAGGCCTGATGTTGTAGGCCTTCCGTATACATTGAGAAGGTTTGAACTGACGGCTCCTATTGCTTAGAGAAGTGCCCTATCCACCAAACCATGAGCACGTTCCACCCCTGCGGTTGAGCTCTGCTTCTCTGCAGTTGTGTTACTCCATCAGGATTCTTAGATCATGCCTTGGTCTGGTGTGAACTGGGTTCTTCTGACTTGAATCATAGCCAAGGACCCTACTGGTACCTCAGTGTCTGCTTCTGGCAGGACTCCTGCTTCACATATCTCTGGTCTTATCTGCTTTACATACCTACAGCAGATCTGGGAAGTCTCAAAGTCATTTCCCCTCCTGGAACCAACTCAGAAAAGAGATAAGCACAAATCAAAATTTTCTGCCAACAATATGCACAGCAAGGCTGCTGTCACAGTGTGCAAGAGCTGGAGAAAGACATTGTGAAGCTTAAGCTGGGTGGCACCCTGAGTCCTGTGAATCCATGCAACAGGGGGATGAGGTGTCTGTCATGGCTGGCTCATGGCTTGCAGGATCCTGGCATTATGATGGGGTGCAGCTGAGTTGGGAATTTCTTGTGGGACAATGACATAGAAACAACAGGTCTGGGTGTAATTGGGTACACCTGGAACAGGGCCTTGATGTGAGGTGGCAGCAGGACATGCAGGGCTGCATGTGGGGCACTCTGCAGTGTTTCTGGGCTTTGTGACTAGTATCATAGAATGATAGATTTCATAGACATTAGGGCTGGAAGGGACCTCGGAAGATCATCAAGTCCAGCCCCCTGCCCCAGGGGCAGGAAGTCAGCTGGGGTCATAGGATCTCAGCAAGATAAGCATCCAAATTTTTCTTGAAGGCATTCAATGTAGGTGTTTGAACCACCTCCGATGGC
This sequence comes from Gavialis gangeticus, assembly GCF_001723915.1. Classification (NCBI taxonomy): domain Eukaryota; kingdom Metazoa; phylum Chordata; order Crocodylia; family Gavialidae; genus Gavialis; species Gavialis gangeticus. Next base: position 139,379,391 of record NW_017729032.1, read on the forward strand.
AGGCTATTCTAGACCACGGGGGCTCGGACAGTAAAGAAATTCTTCGTTATGTCAAGCCTGAAACAGTCTTGCAGGAGTTTATAACTGTTCAACCTTGTCATCCCTTGGGGAGCTCTGGTGAACAATCGTTCCCCCAGATCCTGGTGAACACCTCTGATAAACTTATAGGTGGCCATCAGATCACCCCTGAGCCTGCGTTTTTCCAGGCTGAAGAGTCCCATAGCTCGCAGCCTGTCATTGTAAGATCCATTTTCCTGACCTCTGATCATGCGTGTGGACTCCTCTCAAGCTTCTCCACATCCTTTTTGAATTGTGAAGCCCCAAACTGGATGCAGTACTCCAGCTGCAGCCTCACCAGGGCTGAGTACAACGGGAGAAGGACATCCTGGGATTTGCTTGAGAAGCATCTATGGATCAATCCAGTGCTTTGCTTGCTTTACTAGCCGCAGCATCACATTGATGGCTTAAGTTCATCTTGTGGTCAATCATGACCCCCAAGTCCTTTTCATCCATAGTGCTAGTCAGCATAGCACTGCCGAGCCTATAAGGATGCTGCAGGTTTTTCCTCTCAAGGTGGAGAACCTTTCATTTTTTGGTGTTAAATACCATCAGGTTCTCATCTGCCCATTTTCTGAGCCTGTCGAGGTCAGCCTGGATTGCCATCCTGTCCTCAGTTGTGGACATTTTAGCTTAGAGTTTGGTATTATCGGCAAACTTGGCCAGTCCGGTTCTGACTCCAATGTCCACATCATTAATGAAGATCTTGAACAAGATAGGTTCAAGGACAGAGCCTTGGGGGACCCCACTGGTCACACGGCACCATGATGATTGACTTCCATCAGTTACTACCCTCTCTTTCTGACCACGGAGCCAATTCCCTAGCCAGCAGATTGTGGTGGACCCGAGGCCGCAGTTGGCCAGTTTTGCCAAGAGGTGATCGTGGGATACCAGATAGAAGGCTTTTTTGAAGTTGAGATATATGACATCAATCTCCTCTCCCTTGTCCAGGTGATAGGTCACCTGGTCGTAAAAGGAAATAAGATTGGTCAAGCAAGACCTACCCACAACATACCCGTGGTGCCTATCCCTCAGGATGTTGCCATTGGCCAGTCTGTTAAGAATGGCCTCTTTAATAATCTTTTCCTAAGACCTTCCCCAGGATAGAGGTCAGATTGATGGGCCTGTAGTTTGCCGGATCCACTTTCCTCCCTTTTCTTGAAGATAAGCACCACATTGGCCTTCTTCCATTCTTCAGGCACTTCTTCAGAGTGCCAGGAGTTCTGGAAGATCCATGCCAGGGGCTGAGCTATGATGCTCACCAGCTCCTCGAGTACTCTGCAGTGCAGATCGTCAGGGCCGGCTGACTTGAAGGTGTCCAGCCTCTCAAGGTGTTCCTTCATGAGGTCAGCATTGATGGAGGGCAGGGAATCTCCCTCACCCAGGCCTCCCTGTCCTGTAATTGCAGGGGAATCCCATGGGACTGATGAAAGACTGATGCAAAGTACTCATTTGATAGGTTGGCTTTTCTGGGGCGTCAGTTGTCAGTTGTCCCATCTGGTTTAGCAGGGGTCCAAGGTTGCCCTTGCTTTTCCTCTGGCTCCCCACATATCTGGAAAA
>NW_017729032.1:139386007-139402356 GCF_001723915.1 Gavialis gangeticus
GCTGCAGCCTCACCAGGGCTGAGTACAACGGGAGAAGGACATCCTGGGATTTGCTTGAGAAGCATCTATGGATCAATCCAGTGCTTTGCTTGCTTTACTAGCCGCAGCATCACATTGATGGCTTAAGTTCATCTTGTGGTCAATCATGACCCCCAAGTCCTTTTCATCCATAGTGCTAGTCAGCATAGCACTGCCGAGCCTATAAGGATGCTGCAGGTTTTTCCTCCCAAGGTGGAGAACCTTCCATTTTTTGGTGTTAAATACCATCAGGTTCTCATCTGCCCATTTTCTGAGCCTGTCGAGGTCAGCCTGGATTGCCATCCTGTCCTCAGTTGTGGACATTTTAGCTTAGAGTTTGGTATTATCGGCAAACTTGGCCAGTCCGGTTCTGACTCCAATGTCCACATCATTAATGAAGATCTTGAACAAGATAGGTTCAAGGACAGAGCCTTGGGGGACCCCACTGGTCACACGGCACCATGATGATTGACTTCCATCAGTTACTACCCTCTCTTTCTGACCACGGAGCCAATTCCCTAGCCAGCAGATTGTGGTGGACCCGAGGCCGCAGTTGGCCAGTTTTGCCAAGAGGTGATCGTGGGATACCAGATAGAAGGCTTTTTTGAAGTTGAGATATATGACATCAATCTCCTCTCCCTTGTCCAGGTGATAGGTCACCTGGTCGTAAAAGGAAATAAGATTGGTCAAGCAAGACCTACCCACAACATACCCGTGGTGCCTATCCCTCAGGATGTTGCCATTGGCCAGTCTGTTAAGAATGGCCTCTTTAATAATCTTTTCCTAAGACCTTCCCCAGGATAGAGGTCAGATTGATGGGCCTGTAGTTTGCCGGATCCACTTTCCTCCCTTTTCTTGAAGATAAGCACCACATTGGCCTTCTTCCATTCTTCAGGCACTTCTTCAGAGTGCCAGGAGTTCTGGAAGATCCATGCCAGGGGCTGAGCTATGATGCTCACCAGCTCCTCGAGTACTCTGCAGTGCAGATCGTCAGGGCCGGCTGACTTGAAGGTGTCCAGCCTCTCAAGGTGTTCCTTCATGAGGTCAGCATTGATGGAGGGCAGGGAATCTCCCTCACCCAGGCCTCCCTGTCCTGTAATTGCAGGGGAATCCCATGGGACTGATGAAAGACTGATGCAAAGTACTCATTTGATAGGTTGGCTTTTCTGGGGCGTCAGTTGTCAGTTGTCCCATCTGGTTTAGCAGGGGTCCAAGGTTGCCCTTGCTTTTCCTCTGGCTCCCCACATATCTGGAAAAAGACTTTTTATTATAGGAAACCAGGGTTGAAATGGACCTCAGGAGGTCACCTATTCAGTCTGACACCCTACTCAAAGCAGGACCATCCCTGACTAGATCATTCAAGACAGGCCTTAAAAACCTCCAATGATGGAGATTCTCCGAGTTCTCTAGGTAACCCAATCCAGTGCTTCACCGCCCTCCTAATGAGAGTTTTTCCTAATTTCATAGATTTCATAGACATTTGGGCTGGAAGGGACCTTGGAAGATCATCGAGTCCAGCCTCCCGCCCAAACGGCAGGAAGTCAAGTGGGGTCATAGGATCCCTGCAAGATAAGCATCCAATTTGCTTTTGAAGGTGTTCAATGTAGGTGCTTGAACCACCTCTGATGGCAGGCTGTTCCAGACCTTGGGGGCTCAGACAATAAAGAAATTCTTCCTTATGTCCAGCCTGAAACAGTCTCGCAGTAGTTTATGATGGTTCGACCTTGTCATTCCTTGGGGTGCTCTGGTGAACAAACGTTCCCCCAGATCCTGGTGGTCACCCTGATTAAACTTATAGGTGGCCATCAGATCACCCCTGAGCATACGCTTTTGCAGGCTAAAGGGCCCTATGGCTCTCAGCCTGTCTTCGTAAGGTCTGTTTTCCTGACCTCTGATCATGAGCGTGGCTCTTCTCTGGACTCTCTCAAGCTTCTTCACATCCTTTTTGAATTGTGGAGCCCAAAACTGGGCGCAGTACTCCAGTTGCAGCCTCACCAAGGCAGACTACAAGGCCTTAATATCCAACCTAAACTTTCCTTGCTGCAACTTGAGGCCATTGCTCCTTGTTCTGTCATCTGCTACCACCCAAAACAGTTTAGCTTAGAGGCGGGCAAAGTCTGACCCCCATGGGGAGATCAGACCCATGGCAGGCTCTGTTTCCCAGCAGCCCCTGCCTGCGTCACTGCGGCTGGTTTCCATGGAGACCCCAGCAGCAGCAGGGCGATGACAATGCAGGGACAGGCTTTCCACAGAGACTGGCACCAGCTGTGCTGGCAAGGCTCATGGCTGGGTGGAGAGCTGCTCCAGAGCCAGGATCTTGCAGCAGTGACAGTATGGTCCAGAGTCAGGGCAAAACTGTGATCTGGTACCCTTATGTCCCGGGCAGAAGTGTGCAGGCAGCAGATCATGGCTCTGCCCTGGCTCTCGACCATGCTGCCACTGCTGCAAGATCCTAGCCCTAGCCCCAGAGCATCTTCCAGTCCAGCCACATGCCCTACCAGCACTGCTGGGGCAGGTCTCCATGGAAATCCTTGCCTTATGCTGTAACGAGTCCACTGTTGCTGGGGTCTCCATGGAGACTGGCCACAGTGATGCGAGCAGGAGCTGCTGGGAAATGGAGTCTTGCCACTGGCCAGATCTGCCACTTTGCCCACTGCTGGTATAGCTCCATTCTCTTTGGAATCACCTTTCAGGTACTTAAGAGCTGCTATCAAATTCCCCCATCTTCTCTTCTGCAGACTAAATAAGTGCAGTTCCTTTGGCCTCTCCTGAGAAGTCATGTGCCCCAGCATCCTAAGCATTTGTGTTGCCCTCTGGACTCTCTCCAGCTTGTCCAGATCCTTTCAATAGTGGGGGACTCAAAACTGGACACGGTACTTCAGATGGCCTCAGCAGTGCAGAATAAAGGGGAATAATTGCTTCTCTTGATCTGCTGGCAGCACTCCTACCAATGTATCCCAGATTGCTGTTAACCCTCTTGGCAACAAGAGCGCACTGTTGATTCATATCCAGCTTATTGTCCATTGTAAGGTCCTTTTCTGCAGAGCTGCTTCTTAGCCAGTTGGTCCCAAGCCTGTAACATTGCATGGGATTCTTCCATCCCAAGTGCAGGACTTTGCACTTGTCCTTGTGGAACCTCATGGGATTTTCTTTTGGTTCAGTCTTCCAATTGGTCTAGGTCACTCTGAATTCTAGCCCTACCTTTAGCATATCTACTACTCCCCCCAGCTTGGTGTCATCTACAATCTTGCTGAGGGAGCAGTCCATCACATCTTCCAAGTTGATGAAGATATTGAAGAAAATTAGTCCTAGGACTGACCCCTGAGACTCTCCACTCAATACCAGCTGCTAACTAGACATTGAACTATTGATCACTACCTATTGAGTCCAATGATCCGGCCAGTTTTCTATCTACCTTATGGTCCATTCATCCAACCCAGACTTCCTTAGCTTGCTTGCAAGAATGCTGTGGGAGACCATATCAAATATCACATCCACTGCTTTCTCCACATCTACAGAGCCAGTCATCTCATCATAGAAGGCAATCAGGTTGGTCAGGCATGACTTGCCCTTGGTGAATCCATGCCGACTGTTCCTGATCACTTTCTTCTTCTCCAAGTGCTTAGAAATGGATTCCTTAAGGACCTGTTCCATGATTTTTTCTAGGAACTGAGAATGAAGCTGACTGATCTGCAGTTCCCTGGATCCTCCTTCTTCTTGTTCTCAAAAATGGGCACTATGTTCTCCCTTTTCCAACTGTCCAGGACTTCCACTGATTGCCACAAGTTTTCAAAGATAGTGGCCAGCAGCTCTGCAATTGCATTAGCCAGCTTTCTTAATACCCTCAGATGCATTGCATCTGGGCCCATGGACTTTGTACATCTCCAGCTTTTCTAAATGGTCCCTAACCTGTTCCTTCATCACTGAGTGCTGCTTACCTTCTCCCCAAACTGTGCTGCCTGGTGTAGTAGTCTGGGAGCTGACCTTGCTTGTGAAGACAGGTAAAAAAGGCATTTCAGCCTTTTTCTCCTTATCTGTTACTAGGTTGTCGCCCTCATTCAGTAAGGGACCCGTGCTTTCCCTGACCTCCCTCTTGTTGCTAGCATACTTATAGAAATCCTTCTTTTACCCTTCACATCCCTTGCTAGCTGCAACTCCAATTGTGCTTTGGCCTTCCTGATTACATCCCTGCATGCCCAAGGCCGCAGACAGAAGTGCAGCTCCCAGCTGTAACTTGGAATGATTTTTGCCAAGTGTTGTGAGTTATGTCACCCCAGACCAAACAGAAGTTTACTGGTGGTTCATGGGGGAGTGGAATACAGCTGTGGGCTGGGAGCCTGCAGCCAGGTTCCCATAGCAGTGGCCAGGCTCCCTGCTAGTGCTTACTGTTTTCAGAATGGGAAGGGGGAAAGGCAGCAGAGGGAGGTCACTTTTGGGGCTCCCCAGCCAGTGTTGAAGCATGAGATGGTGGAATTGGAGCCCCCCCCACTTTGGGGGGGGCTACAATACATCTACCCCACCTGACGGAAAAAATCCAGACTGAATTCCCTCTGCTCCCTTCCCCTGCCTCCCATTCTGAAAACAGCAACAGGCTGGAAGCTCAGCAGACACTAGATTTTGAAATGTCTTCATCTGATACCTCATGCAATGAGGGGGCAGATTTTCACCTGATTAGCCGTTTTTAAGTTGTTTGCAGCCATGTACTTGTTTCATCACAACTATGCACTGCTTTCTGTGGCCAGATCAGGTGCAAATTGTCACTTCTGCCTGCTGTCTTGCTCTCAGGCCTGCCTCCAGCCCTCTCCCCTCCTTATCCACTCACAATCCTACCAGCCCTCATGTCACAATTGCTGTGCGTGCCCATTATAGTGCATCTGCCATGAGTTGGCATTCTCGGTTACTTTGCTCAAGTAGCAGTGGTCCGTGCAGCAGATCTAAAATTCACAATCTTCCTGGTCAACCCTGGCAATGATGTCATGACAGGTTTTTATTTTTGTTCATTTTTTTTAAACTACCCCCCCACGCATATATTTTTTTTTTTTACCATTGAAAAATTAAGCGGTTGTAAATTAGGAAATGTAAACTTTGTGCATAATATATTACAATGTAGTCTCTAATTGTGTGATCACATTCTATGTTAGCACACTTTTGTATGTGTATGTTATTGCGTATGAGTTTTGTTCACATAATAGGTTTGTTCAGTAATCCAAGGACTATCTTCCAATGTTTGTCATTCTGGGGGCCAATTATATGTACCCTGCAAGTTTGCCGTCTTTATGCAGGCAAAACCTTCTCTATTTCCACTAGGATGGCTTGTGCACAAGGCTTGAAGTCAAAGGAAGTAAACCCCATGTGAATCTGGCCATTTATCTAAATCACTATAAAGAGAGGCCAATTATAATAGTGGGTAACACAATATACGTTTTAAAAATCATACATGGATTTTCTCATACTGGCTTCAAAAGGTTTTTCCCAGCATACTCCCTGTATAATACTTTTTATTTATACAATTATATATTCTGCTTATACTGTTATTTAAGATTTGGTGATTTTTTTTAAATAAAAGAATTTAGCTTACTTTATGACTTCTGTATCAATAAGTAGCCTCTATTGTGTGGTCCAACCTGCTGAGTGCTGCAATGATAGTAGCAAAGGCACATATGGTGGTGTGTTTGTTCAGTACGCCTGACTAACCACACAAAAACAATTTCAGAAGATTGAAAAGTTAAAAGTACATAATTTGGACATTCCTGCATGCTGCTGTCTGTGCCTGGAACAGTCTGTCTCTCCTTGGTTCCCAAATCCTGTCTCTATCTTTTCTCAAGCTCACACTCATCTTTCAGCTCCCTCCTAAAAATTACTTCCTGCAGGAATTTTTTCTCTTTTCCTTCTTGGCAATAATAATAAGTAATTTTTACTAATAACTTGTTTCCCCAACACCAGTATAAAAGAAAACAGATTTTCATTTGAGCCATATTTATCTTTTTTTGTTATACTTGCAGCTTTTTCTCCTCCATGTATTTTAAAAAATATCTGTGCTGTGATAAATGCAAATGGAATCCCCATATATTGTCCAGTGTTATTCACACATCTTTTCTTTCATACTTTCAACTTGTATGTATCCTGATTCATCTTTTCCATTATTCCACACAATGCAGTCTTTAGTTAAATATCATGCTCTTCTTAAAAGTTCAAGGTGTATATTTCTCTTGTGTATTTTCCTTCTATATGAGCTCTTCCATAAATCGACTTTTCACATTTCTGATTTATAAATCACTTTTGTGTGAGATCCCTCTTCATCCCTGACAAGGCTGTTAAAAAGAGATTAGGTTTAAATGCCTACTTCAAACACTGAAATCCTTTGAGGAAAAAGTCATTTGTCCTGGATCTTGGGCTCTGTCACCATCCCTAAGTTACACATCATCTTTGTTGCTAACAAACTTTAGTCAATCTTGACCCCAAACCTTTTTCCTTATACATTTCCTTTGTCTGTAAGTCTGCTATTACCACTTCTGTAACAAAGCCAAACTGTCTTTACCTTGACTTTGCCTTCACTTGTGACTAGTAGAGTCTACTTGTCTACTTATCCATCCTTTAATCACTTTGTACTTTGACTACTGCAGTGTTCTGGGCTGTGCTTCCTAAATCCTCAAGCAAAGATTTAAAAATAGGTCTTCTGAATTCATTTGTAGGTTTCTAAGTTGGGCGGCCCTCTTTAAAACAAACAAACACACAAACCAACCCTGCAGAGTCCCCAGCAGGATAGAATTTGGTTTCTTGACAGTGGCTATTAGACCTATAGTGGTCTAATCAGCACTTTTTGTAGGGTTGGGGTGTGTGAACAGGAGCTGGTGGTCTGCAGCAGGCTGGAACACACTGGTGCAGTGGTGTAGATGTTCCTTTAGGAACTGAGAGAACCCTCTAGGTGTAGCAATCCATGAGCGTGCTGTTTCGGTCTGTTCCTGAATTGGTTTCAAAGTTCTTCAGTCTGTTTCTCTGTTAAATTTACACCTTTTAAGATAACCCCCCCCCCCCAAAAACATAGGAATAAAGTTGGAAGTCCTGTCACGTGCATCTCTCACCAACACTCACAAGTCAAATGAAAAACCAATTCAAATGGTAGCTGTTAAAGAGTGGATTCAGTCAAATATGCTGAGGTTGCAAAAGTTTGCATTTTCTTCAGAAATGAAAGTTTGGGTGGGCAGGACTTGGGGGAATGATATGATCTCAATATAGGAAAAGCACCTACTAACTCCAGCATGTTGGAAGCATGGGACCTTTCTGGCTACAAGATGTAAACTTGTGAAGAAACAACAGGGAAAGAACCCAGTGCATCCCAACAATCACTTGCACACGAGGGACAAGAGCCTGGTTGCCCTTGGCTCACTCAGCTTAGCACCACTAACCCTACACAAAGCGGCTCCCCTTCCTGATTGCCACCAGTGCCTGATGTGGGAGGAGAATTGGGTTTCACCCACTTTATCCCCTTCTCTTCTGAGATCATGTCAGAGCAACCAACCTGCAAACCCAGAATCCAAACAATCTCACCCCATCAGTTCAGCATCCCTGCCTCCTTGCTTCAGCCCAGAGCATTGCATGCCATTTGCAAGGGGGCACTTTCCCATCTGAATTCAGGACTTCCTAGCCCCTGTCCCCGCCCCTGCCTTGCCTCAGGGAGCAAGGAGGCACCTGGTGTTGGGGCTAGGGAGCAGAACAGTTCCCTGGAGCTGATGGAACCTGTGTGGTGCCTGGCTCTGCTCCAGCCCCTGCCCTGCCTCACCTCAGGAAGGAGCTGCTGCCTGCCCCGTGTGAGGAGCAGAGTGGAGGAGTAAGCTTACCACTGGTAAGTGTCCTGTGCTGGCCCTGGTGCCTCCACTGTGGTCTGCGCCCAACGTTCACAGGAAGTCACAGCCCAACTCTCTGGGTGGGTGTGCAGCATTAAAAAGTTAGTGTGCGGCAAGATTTTTTTATTGTGCACAGCCACATGTGTTCTCACAGCTTAGAGGGAACATTGTGAGAGAATGATGTTGGTACCTAACCCATCCCTCCCACTCTGCCAGAAGCTTTCAGAAGAGACCCAGATCTAGTCCCCTCTCATTAATTGCAAGTGTGTCCAGCAGCAGCTAGTGGGAAGAACTGTCCTGTGCACCTGGGATAACAAGCAGTGGCTGCAGAACTTCATGTGTCCACCTTCAGGGACATTGTTACCCAGATGGTCCCACACATCAAGTACCAGGACACTGGAATAATCTGGCCCCTGAGTTCAGAGAAACATGTCAACATTTTCATCTAGAAGTTTGCCGCCTCTGATAGCATCTACTCCATTGCCAACCAGTTCAGTATGGGCAGTGCTGTAGCAGGGTTGGGGGGGGGAGGGGAAGTTGAGCCACCACGCCAGGAGGAAACACCTGCATGCAGGGGACTATAGCGTAGGAAAGAGGCGTGGCTCTTTTCACCTGTTCTGAATTGCCAAAAGTATCTTTCTTTAATAAAAGCCATTGACTGTTAGCCATGTTAGAAACTCTTCCCTTTGCTGAAAACCAGAAGGGAAAGGGGTGCGAGAACCTGAAAAGGTGAGTAGGATGGAAGGTCAGGGGCATGCCCATGGAGTAGAACTTTCCAGTGGATCCTGGAGGCTGGGTGGTGAGGCCAGGAGCTGGTGATGGAACCAATGTCCTAAGTCCCGGGCTCATAGATTAATAGACATTGGGGGTGTGAGATCATTGGCTCCAGCCCCCTGCCCAAGGGGCTGAAAGTCAGTTAGGGTCCAAGGATCCCACCAAGATAGGCACCCAAATGTTTCTTGAAAGAGTCCAGAGCATGTGCTTGCACCACCTCTGGAGGGAGTCTATTCCAGGCCTTAGTGGCTTGGACAGTGAAGAAGTTTTTCCTTATGTCCAGCCTAAAATGGTCTTGCAGGAGGTTGACCATTGGTCCTTGTCTTCCCTTGGAGTGCTCTGGTGAACAAGCGTTCCTCCAGATCCTGATGCCACACCTCTTATGTACTTATAGGCTACCACCAGACATGGGGGAGGGGGTGTCTTGTACACTTTGTGTCCACGATCTATTCTAGCAACAGTCTGGTGTAGTGGGGTAACGGGCTGAAGTTGTTCCCTTAACTAGTGTGGTCTGGTGAATTGTTAAAGCTGTCCCAGCACCACCTGGGGGGCCTAGATTCACAGGGAGGGAAGGGGGTGGTTGAATAGGGAAGGGCCATGGTGGAGGGGCCCTGTCACTTGCTGCCCACACCTGATGGCCAGGAGGTAAAAACCACAGTTTTTTCCACTTGGCCATCAGGCATGGGCAACAAGCGGCGAGCAATGGGGTCCCTCTGCCAATCAGCACTGGGGGGTGGGGCACTCAGGGGAAACTCCAAGATTAAAGAAGCCACCGCACCATGCACTTCCACCATGAATTCTGGAGATTCCTAAATATAGTGTATAACTGCAGAAGGTTCAACCTCTGCCATATCTCTGCCAGGCAGTATTGCAGAGGAAGGAGCTGGAAATGGTAAGTCCCCTGTCCTATCCATCTTCTGTTGGGCCCACAAGCCACATGACATTTCCCCCACCCAGTCCTCCTGGGGTCAGGTCCCTGGGGGAACTTGTGCCCTGAGTTTGCAGCAGGCTCCACTGTGGTGCTGGGAGGGTTGCTTAGCAGGGAGGAAGTGGGACCCTCAGATCACTCTACAAACTCAAGCAGGCACTTGCTTCTCTTACTCCATAGTCCCAGGACATAGGGTCATACTGACTTCCCAGGAGTCTGTTGGGGTTGCCCACTCATGGGATGCAGGTGAAACTCTTCAACAACAACTCCTGTCGTTGCAGGAGTGGTACTTTCTTCTCAATGTCTCTGTGGTGAAATTCTTTTGGTGCCAGAGTTAGGAGATTTATTACTGTTGGGCCACCCCACCCCACCTCTGCCCTGCTCCTGCAGGAGATTGTTCTCCAAGAGATGTGCAAGTCCTGGAAGGGTATTACATGTTTTGATGGTACTGACACAAGACTGGGATACCTCTTGACGTGAGAATTGAGCTTGAATGTTACCTCTGGCTTTGATACAATAACCTGACACCCAGGATGCCACATCCATCAGCAACTATTGGTGCAGAGCTCATCTTCTCAGGACCCAGCCAAGTGATTTTTTTTTTTTTTCTGCCCACCTAACACCATTGAAGTACAGCCCTGTTTTCACCTCCCTCAGTTGTCATGTTTAGTTCTTATGCTTACATGTGGTGGAGGAAGAACCAGCCCTGTCACCCCTAGTCCCAAGCCTCTGTGAGCTCCCTGTGGTCTATGGACTGCTGGGGGCCAGTTTGCTGTATGTTCTCCTGGCGACTTTTTCTGGGAATGGTCTATGGCTACACTGGAGTCTTGAGCATTTGGTACAGTGACTGCTGCTGCTGTGATCCTCGGAGCTCTCTGCCAGTCATAGATTTTGCAGTGGGATCAGGGACTCAATCAGTCAAGTGCCTCCAGGAAACTTCTCTAGACTTCAACCTAGGAATGAGCTCTGCTTCAGCAGCAGTTGGCTGCATTTTCTTTATTAGGACTCCAGCTTTCTCAAGAATGTTCCTCTCTGAGAAGGCAGGAGGGGGGAAACCTTTCCCATCCTTGATATAATACTTTTCCAGCAGTTCCTGGTCCCTAATACAATGCAATGCCAATGGTTCCCATCACTGCGTGTTTACACATGTGCCCAACATGAGTGTCCTGTAGGCCACCTGTCCCCATGATGTTGCGTAGTGCAGCACACACAACCTCAACACTCATCACCGCTCCTTAGTCTATTCCTGCTATCCAAAGGTGTGGCCCACTTTTGGTCACTGCCCTGGGAACGTGGGGTTTCCTTGCAGGGATTCCTTGTCATGTTTGCATGGTGCTGTTGACTGCTATCTTCCAGTACAGTAGGCTCTGTCTCAGGACTATCAGGAACAGTGCTGAGATTAGGACAAAGCATAGGTGCTGTTTGAATCCCTGCACTTGGACTGGGACTGGGAGTGGATGCTCTGCAACTCCCTATGTTGGCACCAAGAAGACCTGAGGGCGGTGAGTCTCTGTATGAGTGACACAGAGAAGGTATTGAAGAAAAGGGCCTCTGGAAAGGTATTGGAGAAAAGGGACCAGGATATCACAGACTGTCAGAGCTCATCCATCCCTCAGACCACTACCCTTTCCTGCTTGTCCATGTAGACACTGAGCAGAGCTGAGGAGGCTGCAGGGTTCTTGACAAGAGCTGGGAGCTCAAGTGTTGTTCTCATCAGTCCTTCCCATGGAAGGCAGGGGCCCAGGCAGGGACCATTGTACCATGGTAATAAATGTGTGGCTCAGATGGTGTTCACATGAAAACTTTGGATGTTTGATGGATGTTCTGGGGAGGAGGACTGCTACCAAAAGATGGGGCACATCTAACCAGAATGGGAAGGAGCATCTTTGGGCATCACCTGGCTGACCTAGTAAAGGGTTTTAAACTAGGTTCCACAGAGTATGGTGAATGACATCTAGCAGCAGAGCAAACAATCCAGAGGGGAAAGGACGATGCAGCTCAACTCTGGGAAAGGGCCAGAGAGCCACAGGACAGCAACAAGTGATTAAAAAAGGGAAACAAGGAGGTTAGTATGCAAGACACCTACAATGTACATATACAAATGCAAGAAATATAGGGAACAAATGAGATGAGCTGGAAATCATAGTCTATGAAAAGATATATGATCTGACTGGTATCATGGAGATATGGGACAGTTCTTATGATTGGAATGTCAACATTGAGGGTTATACTCTTTCAGAAGGACAAGAGAAAAGGTGCTGTTGCCTTGCATGTCAAAAATGCATACAATTCTTCCACCTGAACCAGGGAACAAGGTAGTAGATCCAAATGTATTTGGGTGAAGATAAAAGATGAAAGATATGGTACCAATAAAAGGCAGGGATTTACTATAGGCAACCTAGTCAGGAAGAAGAGATGGATGAGGCACTTTTTGAGGAGGTGACAAAATTATCCAACAGTTATGAGATGATACTCATGGGAGACTTCAATTTTCTGAACATCTGCTGGAAGAATAATGCAGGCAACCATAAAATGTCAAGCCAGGTCCTAACTTTTTGTGGAGGGCAATTTTCTATTTCAGAAGGTTGAGAATACAACTTAGAGGATCATCTATCTTGGATCTTGTACTGAGCAATAGGGAAGAACTGGTGGAGGATGTAAAGGAGATGGGGAACTTGGAAGCAACACGATATGATGGAACTAAAGATCTTGAGACAGGGAAAACATGACTAAGCAGAACTAAGATGCCAGATTTCAGAAAGATGAATTTCAACTGGCTCATGGAATTAATAGGCATGAGAAAACAGACTGAAGGATAAAGGTACCCAGAAGGCCTGGAAACTTCTAAAGGGCACTGGAAGCCCCAAAATAAATTGTTCAGACATGATGGACACACAAGAAGAATGGTAAGAGACCCATATGGCTCCATAAGGAGCTTCTAGGATGCCTCAAATGCAAAAGGAAAGCATTCAGGCAATGAAAGAGAATGGGCAGGTCACCAAGGAGGCTTGCCAGGAAGTAGCAAGTAGGGCTGTGCAAAACAGCACCATTTCATTTTAACTTCCATTTTGATGGGACAGTGTTTCATTTCAAGTTTCATTTAGTTTTGAAAGCATTGTTCCATTTCATTTTGTTGAAACTGTTTCGCTGTTTTGATGCTGTTTTGACGTTTTGCCCATAGGCTATAATGGGGAAGCACAGAACTGCCTATAACTTTGTCATTTTTTGTCAGGTTTGGATTAAAACAGCAGAGATGGTAGCCTCTCATGAGGACAGGAAGCCTTCTAAGTTTCAAGGAGATAGGTGCAGAGGTTTCTGGGAAACTGCACCTCAAAGTCTTGAAAGCGAAACTTGTTTCACTTGTAATTGAAGGCATGGGGGGAGGGTGAAAACTGAAGGGATGGTTTCCCCTGCTGAGGCCATGAAGTCTGCCAGCTTTCAATGAGATAGGTGTAGAGGTTTCTAGGAAACTGCACCTCAAGCTGCTGACAAGCAAAACTCATGACGTGTGTTAAGTTGCGCCCTCACTGGTGCTGGAGTGTCTACATGACACAGTAGTGTGTCTCCTCCTCCCCTACAGCCTCAGTCCAGTCCACCACTTTAAATAACAACAGGTAAAATAATAACTTAGTGAGCAGCATCTCAAGCAGCCAAACTGTGACAGAGCCTTTCTTTCCTCTCCTGCAGGAGCTTCTTTTCCAGCAGCCACCAGAGAATTCTCTCTGCCAGCCCCAGCCCTGGGGCTTAGATGTGCCCAGGGCCCTGCATCCTTTTGGTCAGGTGCTAGGTATGTTAGTCTAAGGACATGGCACTGGCAGACAAGGTCATTTGAGTCAATCTAATCTGGTATGTCTTAGCAGACCAGCTGAATAGTTACAGAAATATATCTTAGCAAGGTTTCAGGTTGAAAAACCCTTTGTCAGGTTGAGGAAACACCTACAGTTGATATGTGCACCTTTCTGGAATGGAAGGAATAGTAAAGAAACTAGAGGCTGGCATGCAATGCAGGCAAGAAAGTCAGTCAGTGAAAATGGAAATGGAGGCATCAGGGGGTGAGGGACCGGCTGGAGTGGGGGGAAGGGGGATGTAGCAATGCAGGTAAAAGTGGAGAGGTACCTGATTTGGTTTTTTTTTAATTTATAATTTGTTAAAATGATATCATCTGAAAGATTTTGTGTGCGGCACTTGGCAGCTCACCAAAATTTGTTAAGCAGCCCTCATGCCAAAATAATTGCCCATCCCTGATCTAGGCATAGCTATTGCTATGTTCTTCTATGGTATTTCCCATGCTTCTGGGCTTTTTTAGTTGTCATGTGGGGCCAGGAAGGATTTTTTGCCCTCCTGCTACTACATGTCTGGCTTGTTCATTTCTTTTAAGTCTTCCTTAGAGGCATTGAGTGTTGTTTGCAGCCAATGTTGGGGATTTTAACTGGGAATGCCAATGGTGCTGCAACTTTAAATCCAGAGATTAACAACCTCCTGCAGCATGACATTGACCACCATGGTCTTCTTGCTTTACTTGTGGTAGGTTAGGGTGTTATGTCTTGTACTTTTGTTAGTCAGTGTTAGAGTTTGCTGTGTAGTTTTGCTAAGAGGCTAGACAATGGATTTGCATAAGATTTGGATAGGAATCCTGCTTTGTGCAGGGATTGGACTAGATGGCTTCTGGATGTCCCTTCCAGCTCTATTTTGCTATGATTCTCTGAAGACCCTTGACCCCAACATGGCAAATGGTGTCTCTGAGCATGTGGGTTCCCCCAGATTCGGGGGAGTCCATCAGAGAACAAATGCTTGTTCTGTGGCCACCACTGAGGTGGATGGAATGGGATGGAATCAGGCCATCTTACATTTTGATCGCTGTGTTGTCCAAGCTCTCCTTTACGTCCTGTTCCATCTCCCTGCCATGCTGGCAGAGATGGAGGGAGCTGTAATCTAGCTCTAGCTGCACCTGTGCCCCTTGTCACTTGGGGACCAGAACCAGCAACCTGGTTCCCCTGCATCCCTGGGGAGCTACTCCTGCACATGCTATCCTGGGGCCTCCTGCCACTGGCTGTGACTCCTCCCTAGTGGTAGCATATGTATACAGGGAGGCAACTGCCCTGTCCCTCATGAGGAAGTGCATATGCTACATGCCTCTGGAGGTCTATCTGGCATCAAGAGTGCACTTGAACTGGGTCTTCATCTACTTGGTTTTGGCCAGTACTGTGTCCAGTCCCAGTTGTGGCTCTTATGTCTTTGACAGTTAACTGAAACATCCCCTTGTTACAGTGTCTACTGCAGAGTTGTTTCTGGGTCTTCTTACCCCTGATGGTGAGGAGATGCCTCATCTCACTGCTCATCCACTTCTGTGTCCAGCTGTAGGTAGGGGAGGAAGACTGCCTGGGCTCTGCACTATTGGTCACACCCTTGAAGTCCTGGTATGGGTCTGGATGTCACTGGGTGGGTACATGGCATGCTTTCTTAGTCCAACTGGGTCCAGGTCTGGTTGGGTATGGTCACAGCTACCCTGCTCCCTTAGCCTCAACTACTTGATGCTCACTAGATGGCTGGCCTTGCCTCCCTAGCCACAATTCTTTCAGGGTCACATCTCAGTTGGCCACACTCCCCAAATGCCAAACTTTCCAGGGGCATCCATCTACTGGCACCAGCTCAACTGGCCACATACTTCCCCCAGGCCCTAAACTTTCCAGGGGCTGCTACCTGACAGCCCCAAAATAACTGGCCATGGTCCCCTAACCACAAATGTTATGGGGCATCTAACTGCTGGCCACCAGCTCAACTGGCCACATGTTCCCAAGTGCCTGCTGGCCCTGGCTCAGTTGGCCATGCCACTCAAGCTCTGACTGCTCTGGTGGCATCTACCTGCCAGCAATACTCACCTAGACATATCCTGTGCTAACACAGCTCAGCTGTCTGCTAGCAGTGGGTGGGCGGCCACATCTAGTCAAGCTCTGAATTTGGCAGGATCACCAAATTTTGGCAGTCAGGAAGGCCAAGGCAGTGATGGAACTGGGACTAGCTACCCGGATCAAGGACAACAAGAAATCCTTTTTTTAAATGCATAGGGAGCAAAAAGAAGGTCCCGGGTAATGTGGGGCCTCTACAAGACACGCTAGGAAATCTGGTAGTCATACCAGATGACAAAGCTAACCTATATAATGATTTCTTTGCCTCCATTTTCCTGAGCAGAGACCAGATCAGGCCCCCCTCGGGCCCCAGGGGAGGCGCACATAGGCCAAGGGTCAGTGAGGATCTACTTAGGAAACTTCTGGAGGGACTGGATGTATTCAAATCAGCTGGTCCAGATGATCTCCACCCCAGAGTGCTGAGGGAATTAGCTGAGGTCATTGTGGGACCCCTGGCACAGCTTTACGAGCACTTGTGGTGCTCTCATGTGGTGCCAGAGGACTGGAAGATGGCCACCGTGGTTCCCATCTTCAAAAAAGGGAGGAAGGAGGACCTGGGAAACTATAAGCCAGTTAGTCTTACCTTGATCCCGGATAAGTTATTTGAGAGAATTATCCTGGCACATGTCCACGAGGGGCCAGCGGGGGAGGTTATGCTTAGGGGCAACCAACATGGGTTCATTAGAGGCCGGTCCTGTCAGACCAACCTGGTGGCCTTCTATGACCAGATCGCCAAATCCTTAGATGCAGGGGTAGCAGTGGACGTAGTCTTTCTGGACTTTAGGAAGGCCTTTGACACCTGTCTCTCACCCCATTCTCATTAAAAAATTGAGGGACTGGGGTGTCAACACCTACGCAGTCAAATGGGTCACCAACTGG
>NW_017729032.1:139407356-139410120 GCF_001723915.1 Gavialis gangeticus
CACAAGCTGGCAGAGGGCAAATTTAGATTAGACATCAGGAGGCGCTACTTCACTGTCAGGGTGGCTAGGATCTGGAACCAACTTCCAAGTGAAGTGGTGCTGGCTCCTTGGGGGTCTTTAAGACAAGGCTAGACAAACACCTTGCTGGGGTTGTTTGACCCGAGTACTCTTTCCTGCCATGGCAGGGGGTTGGACTAGATGATTTTCTCAGGTCTCTTCCAACCCTACAAACTATGAAACCCTTCATGCCAGGATCACCTTTGTGCCATTCCCATCCATCTACCCCCTGCCCTGGATTGGAAATGCCAGCACCAGCTTGTGCATGCTGGAAATAGGTTCATGTCAGGGTCTGGTTTGTGGGGGGATTGGGTCAGGATTTTCAGTTATGGTGTTTGTTTCTTTGTCTGAATCTTGGGGTCCTTGGTCTTTGGGTCCATCTGAGTCTTGGTCTCCTGGGTCTATGGGTCTGTGCTTGCATGTGGGTCTTAGGGGTGTTTCAGAATGGGGTTGTGGGATCTTGGAGGGGCAGTGGTCTGGCCAGGAGCCTGGGTGTTCAGAGGCCTGTGCTGGGTGTGGGGGGGGGGACATATCTACCTCAGTCCCCATTGTGTCTTTGGACCCTAGAGCACAATGAAGGGCTGGGGGGAACGGCTGGGTTTTCATGGCCCCAAGACAGCTGGGGTCTGGGTTTGCTCTGTGATCAGCTGGAGTGGTAGAGTGTGACCCATGTGCCAGAGCATCACACAGAATGTGTGGGAGAGTGATGGAACAATGCACACTGGGATGCCAGAAGACAGCAGGCTAACTTGTAGGGCTGTGTGAAGCTTCGGCCCCAATTCAATTTGGTAGAGATTCAGCCCAATTCAGTGCCTGAATCTCCAAATCCTAATGGAATCGGGAGACCCTTTAATCTCTCCAAATTGAAGTGGAACCCTCTGAATGGATTCAGAGAGATTCAGCGATTTGGACATAGACACAGCTTTAAATGTTTTTTTTCTAGATACCTCAAGGTACCAGGCAGCTCATAAATGCTGAGATGGTGGGGAGGATGGAACGTCCCAGATGAGTGGGGGGGCTTCTCAGTGTGCTCAGCAGCAGACCCGGAAGTGGACCTGAAGCACTTCTGGTCCACTTCCGAGTCCGCCAGGGAGTGCACTGGGAGACCTCCCTGGCTTGGCAACTGGTACCTCCTGGGCCTGGGGGCAACTGGTGGAGTTTCTCAAATTTAGTGCAGTGACTTGTTTCTGCTTCCAAGACAGCCTGAAGTAGCCATTGCACTTGACCTGCCTTATTTGTTTGCAGCTCTGCAGTTTCCTCCTTTTGCATCAGAACCATTTCCTTTCTTATAGTCTTTCCTAGAACCTTCCTTTTCCTTTAAGATTCTGACTGCAAAGTGTATCTTGTTAATATGTACATTGAACTCTATAGGAAAATGCAAATGCTTTGTTTATTATAGTAAAAGGGTTTCAACTACAAATGATTTAATTTAGATTCCCTTTTAAGACTCATCTGGAGCTCATGAGGTAAAAATGATTTAATGAGATTTTGTTTAGTGGCGGATCATAAATCTACAATCAATACTCATTTCATAAAGGCAGACTTTTTAGTAAACCTTTTCTCTTCCTTACTATCCTATCATGTTCTTGACACAAAAATGATTTGGATTATCGGACCAAAATTAGCAATATCATTAGATCAAAGTCAGAGTAATGCAGCAATATTGGCAGCCTACAATGCTGTCTTGTTATACATAGGACTTTAATGCCTATTAAACTGACTGCTGGAGACTTAAAAACTATCACCTTATTGGATCAAGTGTTCACTAGTACCCGGAAAAAAATGTTTCCATCATGTTCTTATGATGCTGACTGGTAGGGATGAGCATAGTGATCATGCTAATTGTGCTCACTGCCTGGTGCAAGTGAGTTGTTTGCAGGAAAACTAAATTAGTTCTTGGTATGTAGGAGTACGTTTGTGGAGTGAGGAATGTTATTTCTCTTTTATTATGCCTAGAGACCAAAGAGTCTGTTGTAATCTAATCTAAACAAGTTCTTGCTTTTGGAACTATAGATTTTAAGCTCCTATACCACTCTCCTCCTCTCAGTAATTGAACATACTCCAGTAGTACATAGGATATATCTATATGGTACATTCACAGTCCTCAGCAGTAGCACACTCAAGCAAGTACTGCTCAGGATGGGCTGACTCCAAAACTGGGAGCAGTATGGTCACCTCCACACAGTGCTTAAAATGGACTAATTAGAATGGTTGAGTGGTGCCAATTAGCCTCCCCTCAAGTTGATTAGTCCAGCACTGTGGATATGGTTATATCCATTGTAGTTTAGGAGGCAGGTTGGAGAAGTGTGGTATGTCTGATGGTGTTGAGGAAAGTAAGCTTACCATATGGACATACAAGAGTGACATAGTTAACATTTGTGGCATGTGGTTCATTATACATTGTAGGTATTTCAGAGACAAATAACATCAGGATGGTATACTGATGATGCACTGAGGAGGAAAGGAAATGGTGTGGTTCTTATTTGATGAAGAGACTGGCTGTAATGGGATTAGATGGGACTTCCTAGGGAAGTTGTGGTTTTCAGAAAGTATGTATGTTTGGTATGGCTTAGGAACAGGACATCATTTTTCTGTGCAGGGGGTTGGACTAGATTAGGGCTGCCCAGCTGACTACCTGCAGGCCACATGTGGCCCACAAAGGGCCAGGATGTCACCCACAGTCTACATGGGGTCTGCAAGCAGTTAA
>NW_017729032.1:139415120-139420707 GCF_001723915.1 Gavialis gangeticus
GATGATGCACTGAGGAGGAAAGGAAATGGTGTGGTTCTTATTTGATGAAGAGACTGGCTGTAATGGGATTAGATGGGACTTCCTAGGGATTGATCTAAAGAAACTAGGTTTACAAATATCTTGGTGAGTGATGGTGGTAGGATAGCTAAACTGACTCACCCTCAAATTTTAATTGCATAAAATGGTTATGTTTATTTAAACTATTTCTAGATTGTTGGATTGAGAGAGAACTGCATCTTCTGAGGAAAATCCTACTTGTCAAATTTTATTTTTGACCAATTCTAATTTAAGCATACCATATTTATTCAGGTACCACATGCACCTTTCCCCACCAAAATCAGCCCTCCAGAATTGGGGCATGTGTCTTAAGCAAGGATGCTAACTTTATGTACTGGAACAAAGGAATGAAGCTTGGAGATGTAAAATAGCTGTCACACTTCTCTCTGCCAGCCCCAGGAAGGGAGGGGCAATGTTCACTCTTCACGGGCAGAGCTACTGTATTAACCAAAAGGCACTACTAATTCAACAGTGGCTGTGAGAGGGTTAAAACTCTACACTGCAGCATCAGCAAAAACTACTCTGCCTCTGTGGTCAGCACTCGGCCATGGAAGAATCTTTTCTTCATTCCACCTTTGCCCTCAAAAATGGTGTATGCCATATGCCTGCCACATATCTCATGTAATATGTAAGAAAATACTACACATATTGAATGAAGTTACAGCCACTGTTCATATAAAGGTGACTAAATCAAATATAAATTGACTCTCTCTTTTCAAGTATAGGTAGCATTTCAGATGCAAGGGCCTGATTATGACTTTGTCAGTGTAAATGGGGGCCGGGGAGATGCAGGTGCTAAGGCTGACAGCCCGGAGTTTGTAAGTTTGTAGCCGTAGCAGAAGCACTCATGGTGTGGCCCTTTCAGATTTCAATGAACCTGCAAATCCTGCTAAATACCTTGTTACAAGGATGCAAGGAAATGGAAATCTGGAGTAATGGCATAGCAGCCAGTGGGAATTCCATTGAATATGAAGCCAGTGTAAGAACCAGCCCCAGTGGTTATTAGTGTATAGACTTTCAGGGGGTTTTGATCAAACCCCAAAAGAGGGTGGGGATGGAAGAAGATCAAGCCCAAGAAGCCTGTTCCCTTTAGTAATTTTTAAAACATTTGCAGATCCTAGAAATAACCTGTTTATGGTGGCAAGTAAAATATCATGTGTTTAAAAAATAAATCATGGTGATTTATAATTAATCAAAAAGATGATAGAAACCACTTCAATTTTGGGCTTGGATTCCTATGGATACTTGGGGCTGGATCCAACAAAGGACTTTAGGCACCTAGAAGTTAGTTAATACTAGACCACTAGTATTAACTTTCAGGCATGTGGAATCCAGGCAGCCTCAAGAGGCACCTACTTTTTATATACAAAGAATGAAGTTAATTAGGCTCCTTGAAATGGGATTCAAAGCAGGCAGGACACTGAGCTGGGTAGCCCGATAAATTACTCAGCACACAGTAGGGAGTTGCTTGGGGCTAACTGATCGGATATGTTGCAGAGGTGTAAGCTGCCAACGTATGCAAAACACTAGTACTCTTTTTTTTTTTTTTTTTTTTTTTTTTTTTTTTTTTAGGAGATGATACCTTTTACTAACATAGAAATTGAAAAAAATATCTTTTTCTGCAAGTTTTTGGGCACACATACCCTTCCTCAGGCTCAGGGAAAATAAAAGATGGTAAAAGTTCCCCATAGGTAGAAAACAAACTTCATTGCTGCACAGAGGGAGCTGAAGATGGAAAGCTGTCCCTCTGGGTCCATGAGAGTGTCTTTGTGAATTGCTCTTTGATGTGCAGATCAGGCAGGATTCCTTCCCTGGTGGGGTCAGGGGGCAGACAGGCAGGGAGGTTGTCAGTTGTCAATGTAGCACTTTAGTTGGGCTCCACTTGGGATCCGCAATACAAAACCTGTCCTGAAAGCGGGTGTCTTTGTCCTGTCTTGCAAAGAACTAGGCAGGTCTAATTTTTCCCCTGTTATAATGTGGCTGAAAGAAGAGGAGGCTGTGATTTAAAAGGATGCGGCATTTCGTGTAGTTATGTGTTGGGCCTAGCCAGAGCTGTAATTTTAAATTTTGGCATTCAGGGTGGTGCACTTACCACCTTGTGCAGACTGTGGCAGTGGCTGCCTCAGCACAAGCCCCCTACACTTCACCTTGACCATCTCCATTTTACTAGCCTGCTCTCAGCCCTCAGAAGACTTGTAAGGATGAATGCCTAGGAGAACTTTAAAATCAGAAAGCAAGGCACCTCTAGGATGTAAGTACCATGTGGGGTTAGGCAGCAGCTTATAAGGGATTTTCAGGATTGCAGTTTTGGATTTAGATACCTAATTCAGTTTTGGTAACTAAGTCCTTTTTTGATCTGGCCCCTAGAGATGTTTTGGTCATTGAGTCCCCACACCTAGCTGAGTCCCTAGGTTCTGTGAAATGTTATGCTACTTTTGCTAGTCTGGTTGAAGCGCATGTTGAAACATGTTTATTTTTCTTTTCAATCCCCTTTTATTTTTCTGGTAGACTTTGTGAAAGGCAAGGGATGATGAGTATGGAAGGCAAAACCTCTTATGGCCCCACAAACACCTCAATCTTTGTTCTCTAAATGACTCACTCATCAGAGAATATATGATGAAGTTGTTTCCAAGATAGCACTGGAGGACTATTGTGCACAAGTACATTTTTTTAAGGAAAATCCCTTCCAAGTCCTCATACATGTTCTATAATAGTTACCAGAGATCCTATTTTTCTACCCATGAATAGTTTCTTTTATTCTCGACTTTCTAAACACAGTATCTTTCCGGCTTAGAATTAAACCAAAAGTGTTGCTTTATCAAACCATTTGTTGTTGCAGTCACTGGTTGATTACAGATGTACATCAATTTTTTCCAGCCTTTTTAAAGGGCCAATCACTATGGTAACCATATTACAGAAAATTGCTTGGTCTCCTTAAAATACCCTTCAGAAAAAGGTCATTTGGTATTAACATTTCCTGACTAAAAGTTGAAATGTTAACTGCATCAAGTGATGACAATATTTTGCCATACTCCTGTGTTTGGGTTTTTCTTTTTACTGTGCACATTTCAGTATACTATCAAAACAGGACAAAATATTGAGATTGTTTCAATTGTAATATTACAACATTTTCTATATGTTTTGAAATAGTGTTATTTGAGTTCTTGTAGTCAGACTGGTAGCATGCAGCTATGTTTCACTGGTTTTCTTTGCATCACATTGAGAATAATCCAATCTGAAGTTACTCTTTCATTCTACATACACTATAATACATTAGAGAGCGGGAGCAGAAGGACTGCAGGCAGCATCCTGCTGTTGAATTATGAAATAGCTGTTGCGGATAGTCATTTCAGAGGCTGGAAATGGCTGGCTAAAGGTTTCCACTCTCAGGGTAAAATGCATCCAAGGATGTTGGATAGAAAAAAATCAGGTCTGATTATAATAATAGGGTCCTAGCCTGTGAAGTGACAGTACACAAAGTTGCTCCTTTTCTGGCTCACACCACTTGTGTTCTGCTTGATTGGACATGTTGTTTCTTTGCCATTTTGCATTATCTATGTTGCTGGCAAGGGATGCTTACATTTTATAGTTTTCTTGTTTTGCAAATGGCTATTTCCAGGCACTTTTATCCAGGAATGGTAAACATTTTTTTTTTTAAATCCTTTTTCTTGGAGTTCCATCATTTTGGAATTGATAAACAAGTTAAGAGGCTGCCAAAAGAAAGAATGACTTGGGGAAAGTTAATTCACATTGATGTGTGCGTACCACTGATAGCAAGTTATGCCTATGACATTCTGACATTGCCTCTCAGTAAAGAGGAAGAGTGGAGTGGAGTGAAAGACTAAGAGGATGTTCATTTAATTGGAAAGCCTACTGAGATCTAAGGCAGCTGAGGCAAAGGATGCACCCTTTTTCTGCACAATGGCATTGGTTGAAGGTTGTATATAAGGTGGCCTTATTAAAGTGACAAGGCAATTTAATTCTTTTGTGCACAATGATTCTACTTCATTGATTTACAATGGGAAGGATATAATTTTGCTAGTGTTGGCAAAAAGCTCAAATGTCAGGCTTTTCAAATTGCCATACTTGCCTTGTTCAGGATGAATAATGAATAAGTCACCTTTTGTCTACAGTTAAATATTCTTGAATAAATACAAAGAACATAAAAGACATAAATGGTTGCCTGATTTATATTTAAAATAAAGATCAACATTGTGATAAATGGTTGAAAATGCTTAGTGTGAAGTAATATGACTATGCTGATAATTACATTATCAATTAAGGAGCAGCCCAGGTGTAGAACATTATAGAATGTACAGCAGAGATAGACCTGTAGTGTGCAACATGCCAGACTTATCTGTAAAGGAGAGAAAAGATGTGATATGCTAAGCAGAGGGCTTTGCATTAAAATGAGAGCACCTCGTTGGGTGAGGCATCTCTTCTCATTTTGAGTTGTAGGTATTTCTCTTCTTCCTCACAGAGAGAGGCTGTGTATGTTATTCCCATTACCATCACCAGGAGTTATATTCAAAGATCCATTGCTCAAAACCCATTCCCTTATGGGGGATTGACATGAGATTATTTATCTTTGAGACTTAAGGCTGACCAGTAACTACTGAGAATCACATCCTTGTTCAGAGATGAGTGGAGCTCGTGAATCTGCTATGTAATATGACTCAACCCATCATACGGAAGTTTTTCAAAGGTTTAAGGGGAAGATTTGTGGTAAGCTGAAGGAAGCATTAAA
Source organism: Gavialis gangeticus (assembly GCF_001723915.1). Taxonomy (NCBI): domain Eukaryota; kingdom Metazoa; phylum Chordata; order Crocodylia; family Gavialidae; genus Gavialis; species Gavialis gangeticus. The sequence continues at coordinate 139,419,925 of NW_017729032.1, forward strand.
AGTAATTCGTCTTAAACTAATCTTATCATGAGGGATGCAACCCAACTCTTCAGATTTGCTAACTTCTTGCATTTTCACCATTTTAAAGCTATATTTTGCTGATAAGATTATACAAACAGCCAGGCCATTTGTTTTATAAAGTATTGTTTCATGTTGGCAAAAGGATGTAGAAAAGGCATAAAAACCATACCTAATATTCTTCAGTGTCCTATTGTCATTTAACTCGACCAAACATTCAGACCCTGCCTATATTCTCTCTCCCTCTCTCATGTACCAGTTTAATGTATCCCTTTTAGTTAAACGAGTTCAAGTGCATGCATGGATAGATTTCATAGACATTAGGGCTGGAAGGGACCTTGGAAGATCATCGAGTCCAGCCCCTTCCCCCACGGGCAGGAAGTCAGCTGGGGTCATAGGATCCCAGCAAGATAAACATACAATTTTCTCTTGAAGGCGTTCAAAGAAGGTGCTTGAACCACCTCTGATGGCAGACTGTTCCAGACCGTGGGGGCTCGGACAGTAAAGAAATTCTTTATGTCCAGCCTGAAACGGTCTTGCAGGAATTTATAACCATTAGACCTTGTTGTCCCTTGGGGTGCTCTGGTTTCATAGTTTCATAGTTTCTAGGGTCGGAAGGGACCTGAGCAGATCATCTAGTCCGACCCCCTGCCATGGCAGGAAGAGCACTGGGGTCAAATGACCCCAGTAAGGTGGTCATCCAACCTCCTCTTAAAAACCCCCAGGGTGGGAGCCTGCACCACCTCACTTGGAAGCTGGTTCCAG
>NW_017729032.1:139425707-139431195 GCF_001723915.1 Gavialis gangeticus
CTGGACTCTCTCAAGCTTCTCCACATCCTTTTTGAATTGTGGAACCCAAAACTGGATGCAGTACTCCAGCTGTGGCTTCACCAGGGCTGAGTACAATGGGAGAAGGACATCCTGGGATTTGCTTGAGAAGCATCTATGGATCAAGCCAGTATTTTGCTCGCTTTACTAGCCACAGCATCACGTTGAAGGTTCGTGTTCATCTTGTGGTTAATGATGACCCCTGAGTCCCTTTCATCTGTAGTGCTAGCCAGTGTAGCACTGCTGAGCCTATAAGAATGCTGCAGGTTTTTCCTCCTAAGGTGGAGAACTTTGCATTTTTCAGTGTTAAACACCATCAGGTTCTTCTCCGCCCATTTTCTGAGCCTGTTGAGGTCAGCCTGGATCGCCCTCCTGTCCTCAGGTGTGGATGCTTTACCCCAAAGTTTGGTATCATCAGTGAACTTGGCCAGTCCGCTTCTGACTCCAATGTCCACATAATTAATGAAGATGTTGAACAAGATAGGTCCAAGGACACAGTCTTGGGGGACCCAACTGGTCACAGGGCACCATGACAATTGATTTCTGTCAACCACCACCCTCTGGGTCTGACCATGGAGTTAATTCCTCAATCCAGCAGATCATGGTGGACCCGAGGCCATATTTGGTCAGTTTCTCCAAGAGGTGATCATGGGACACCAGATCGAAGGCGGTTTTAAAGTCAAGATGATATACGACATCAATCTCCTCTCCCTTGTCCAGGTGGTAGATCACCTGGTCATAAGAGGAAATAAGATTGGTCAAGTAGGACCTACCTGCAACAAACCCATGCTGGCTATGCCTCAGGATGTTGCCATTGGCCAGTCCATTAAGAATGGCTTCTTTGATAATCTTTTCTAAGACCTTCCCCGGGATAGAGGTCAGGGTGATGGGCCTGTAGTTTGCTGGATCCACTTTCCTCCCTTTCTTGAAGATAAGCACCACATTGGCCTTCTTCCAGTCTTTGGGCACTTCTCCAGAGGGCCAGGAGTTCTGGAAGATCCATGCCAGGGGCTGAGCTATGATGCTTGCCAGCTCCTCGAGTACCCTGCCGTGCAGCTCATCAGGGCTGGCTGACTTGAAGGTGTCCAGCCTCTCAAGGTGTTGCTTCACGAGGTCAACATTGATTGAGGGCAAGGAATCTTCCTCACTTGGGCCTCCCTGTCCCGTGATGGGCAGAGTTTCCCATTGGACTGGTAAGAGACCGATGCAAAGTACCCATTTAGTAGGTTGGCTTTTTCCTGGGCGTCAGTCGTCATTTGTACCATCTTGTTTTAGCAGGGGTCCAGTGTTGGCCTTGCTTTTTCTCCTGCTTCCCACATAGCTAAATAAAGACTTTATTATCCTTCATTCTAGTAGCCAGTTGGAGTTCCGTTGTAGCCTTGGCTTTCCTGGTTCGGTCCCTGCAGGTCCGGACCAGTGTGGAGTATTCGTCCTTGGAGGTGAATCCCATCCTCCATCCTTTGTAGGCCTTTCTTTTTAGATGCAGGAGGTCTGCTAGTTCCTTGCTGAGCCAAGGGGACTGCTGTGCCCTTTTGCTGCCTTTCCTCTGAGTTGGAATAGCCTTAGCTTGTGCATCTAGGATTGCTCCCTTGAGGAGCAACCACTCTTCCTGAACTCCCCTCCCCTTGGGGTCATGATCCCTTAGGGCCTCACCAACAAGCCTCCTAAGCTTATCAAAGCTTATACTTTTATTTAGGTTTAAGACTAACCTTGCTTTATCACTTATAAAACTATCCTAGTGTGTTTAAAAAGGAGTATATCAGAAAAAAAGGTAGATACAAAAGTGATTGACAATACTGATGGGGCAAAGAGGTAGGATGTGTCTGTTTGGAAAGACCTGAGAGGTATGAATCAGAAAAGGTCTGCCAGGTATAGGAACCATTAATAGATCAGCTTCCCTTTTGATCAATGGACCTGCAGTTTCCTTGGTCTTTCTATTCTGTCTTGCATATTGATAGATAAGATACTTTGTTGATAGGTTCATAGGTTCACAGATATTGATTGTAACAGAGGAAGGGTGAAACTCAGGATTCTTGGGTTGTATTTCAGGCTCTGGAGGGGTGTGTGTGATAACAAGGGGGCATTTCTAGTTTCTCTTGTATCCCCCTGGCTCCTTGTCCTCAGGCTCGTTTCTCCATTGACAGGGAACACCTCTGCCTTGCTGCCTACGTCAGAAAGAAAAATCTGCTTCATCTGCGTACCTAGCTCTCTGCTCAAAGTATGTACCAGCAGCTCACCAGAAGTTATACCAATCCAAGGCATTAACATTCTTTTCTTACACATTAAACCTTTTCAACATACCTCTAGTAACATTGACATTTGTAGCAAAAAATAGTTTATTCTACTTAGGGTTGAATGCAGACCTTTATTTAGGGGAGAGGATGTCAGATTAGGAAGTCAGGAAAGATCCCAGAGACGCATGTCCCCTTCCAAACTAGTAGTATATTAGCTCTAAGTGCTGCACTTTTCAAGTCTGCTGAGGTAATTGGCATAGGCTAATAGTAACATAGACTGCCGGGTGGCATGGGATCATTCGAGTAGATACTAGGTGATACCCATCTTGTATCAACACTTAGATTCTGCCTTCTGTTAAACACAGGGACATGTGTAGTTATTACTGTTATGGTAAGTTCCCCACTCCCTGCTAAGGCTCAGTGGCAGTAGTTTGTAGTAACTGCTCTGTCTTTCCTGTGTGATACATTTCGGGATTTCTTGTGGGTGCACCTCTCTCGCATCAGTTTCTGCTTAATAGTTTAATCTAGGACTCTGTGTTGGCATCCATATTGCATTCCCCATGAACACCTAGCTCTCCCTCCTCATTCTGGTGGAAATGAATGCTGGCTAGCAATAATTTTTCAGTAGCAACAATACTTACTTCCTGGTGTGGAAGAAATCAAACTTTGCGTTGTGGTTGAATCAGAACTGACACAGCCAGCTTTTCTTTATTTAGGTCTGTACTGTCATCACAGGGAGGATTTCATACAGCAAGGGGAATAACTCACTTGTCTGTTTCAAAGGAATCCTCCTCCTCTCTAAGTTTTCAAGCATTTTTATATTTAAGACAGATAAAGAGAGAAAAAAAATACGACCTTGGAGAAACTAAAACAAGTTTACTTAATTGGACATCTTTGCACAGGATAATAAAACATGCAGGATTTTTCATCTCAAAACATGTAACTGAAATAAGCAGTATCAGCACTTCTGGTCTCTCTGTTTTTCTAGTCAAGTAGGCCAGAAGCCTGGCTAAATTTACTCCTACATTCCCTAATTTTTTTTTAATTTTTCAATGAGTTAGATATTTATAGCCATTAACCTTTCAACTTCTAGTTTTTCTTTCTCTTTACTTTCTGCTATTTCAACATACAAACTATATACTTCGTTTCTGGTTGATGGGCTATTCCTCATTTGCTTGGCAGCACAGCTTAAGCAACATTGTATTATAAACACTAGGCATACTCCAATAAAAACAACAAACAATATTAACATACTATGAATGACGGTAGAGCCTAAGGAACTGAAAATAGAGCTAAACCAAGAATTCAAATTCCAACTATCTGACTCATGCAATTTAGCTGCTTCTTTTCGAATATGTTTACTTAAATCCTGGATTTCTTCTGAATTATCGGGAGTATAAGTACAACATTCTTTACCTATTAAAGCCAAGACTCCTTCTTTGCTGGCTAGTATATAATCTAATGCAAGTTGGTTTTGCAATGTCACTTGCCTTATTTCCTTCATTTCTGTATTTATTTTATCAAAATTATCAGCAGTAGCATTAGCAATCTTTTCCAGAGATGCTGCAACTTTCTTTATCTCAGACATAGCTAAGCCTGCGCCATAGTTGGGGAACATTATACCCCAAAACCTTTGATTTTCTGTAATTTCATGAACATTGCAAATTCTTCCTTTAGGTAAGTGAGATTTAATAGTAAAGGCAGGATACGCTGCGGAGACTGGAGGGAAGATTTTTATAGGCCTTATCTCTACACACAAAATAGTGACCAGCTAGTGCAGTATATCCACCTGTATTACAGTGTGGGGACATCATCCATTGTGAATAATAGCCTGAAAATTGACCAGCAGGGGAGTAGTTAGATATCCAGGAACCATTAGAAAACCAAGCACTGTTTATCTTAAATTCTACCTCACACTTACCGACTTCTACTACAACATGAGATCCATTACAGGTCCAACAGAACTTTCCAGGGGTGGCAAAACCTAATTGTACATAGTCAAATCGGTTGCAACTTACTTTCTGCCAAGTTTCGTTTCCATGAAAATCTGAATTAGGGGCTAACATCTGAGTTGCATTCAAGGGTACTGGTATCGTGGGTATTCCTCCGGTAGAATAGATAGGGACATGACTACGTATCCAACAATGAGAGACATTTTAATCTATGCCAATTTGATTAACTAAAGATGAGAACATATTTTCATGAAATGATCTTTGTCGGTGCGGAAGTGTAGTTTGGTTTACAGGGTTTCTTATAACTGATGAGTCAAGTTCATATAAGATGGCCCAAAAAGAAATACTGAGAACTACCCTAATCACGACTAACTAACTCCACCTCGGGAACCAGGAACTAGGTAGAGGCCTTTTTCCTGTCCGGAAGGGCATAGTGGTGTCATTGGGGCACATCCACTTCGCTCTGTAGAGGCAAATCCTCTTCGCCAGTAGGCGCTTGGCTCACTACTGGTCTTGAGCTTTGCTGCTGGCAGGCGCTAGACTCACTACCAGTCTGTGGAGGCATTACAAGATTGATATGGAGGAGACTCTGGGTCTAACGGGGCTGATGTTTTCTTACTGTGAAGTGTGGATCCATGTCTGGAGTCCTTGACACTTTATTGCAGTGTTGGTGGTCAGGAGTACCTGGAATGGGCCTTTCCAGTGAGGTTCCAGCGATGACTTTTGTTGATGAACTTTTATATGGACCCAATCTCCAGGCAGGATAGAATGGCCCGGCTCATCTGCTTCTTTGGGGAGAGCTGCCTGGTACCTGTGAATGAAAAGCCTTAACTCACTTCATTAGTGCCTTACAATAGTCCAGAATAGTATCATCAAGTGAATGTATATTGCAAAAGTGGGAGGCAACAGGTGGCGAGGCGGGGAGCCTCATGGGTCTTCCCATTAGAATTTCATGTGGGCTAAGCCCACTCTTTTGGTTGGCAGTAGATCTCATAGTCATAAGGGCTATGGGAAGTGCATCTGGCCATTTTAGGTGAGTCTCAGCACAAATTTTGGCCAGTTTATTTTTCAGACTGCCATTTTGGCGTTCCACTTGGCCCGAGGCCTGTGGATGGTATGGGCAATGAAAGTTCTGTTGGATCTTCAGGACTTTGCAGGTTTCTTTCATTATCTGTCCAGTAAAGTGAGTTTCTTTATCAGAGTTTAGGGATAAAGAAATACGAAACCTTGGAATAACATCTCTGAGCAACTTTTTGCTTACAGTGATGGTGTCAGCTTTTGCAC
>NW_017729032.1:139431206-139431496 GCF_001723915.1 Gavialis gangeticus
CCCATTTGGACCTTGCCCTGGAAGTTGGCATAAAGGCATAAGTTGAGCCTTTTTAGGTTTTAAAGAAGGGGCTGGACCATACTGGGTACCAGACCTTCAAACAGAGGAGGGGGTTGAGATTTCAGAAGACAGATGCCATGCCTCTGCTGGATGTGGGCATACTCTGGGGGCAGGTGACAGTTGTTGAGTGGTAGTTTTCTGGTGAGGTGGGCTAATCCTGCCAGAAGAGCCTATTTAGTTACTTTGGACTTCTTCAGGTTCAGATTGTGCCTGGGACTGATATGGGGGTG
>NW_017729032.1:139436496-139436812 GCF_001723915.1 Gavialis gangeticus
GAAGAGTCTATTTGATTACTTTGGACTTCTTCAGGTTCAGATTGTGCCTGAGGCTGATATGGGGGTGGCACATTAAGAAAATCAATTATATCTTCTGCAGAGTCATTCTCAGTTATTTGTGGATAAAGTTGTTTTGGTGCTGATGGTACTATTGATGAGGGGGCCCCCCTTTTGGTGTGCTTTTCTGTTTTAATTCCTTTATCTGAGATTTCAGTTTCTCTTGGGAGTCCTCAAGACTCCAAACTTGAGATTCTTGATGTCTTTTGAAAGCTGCTTCATACTAATCAAAAAATGTGTCCCACAGAGTCTGTAGTAT
>NW_017729032.1:139441812-139444596 GCF_001723915.1 Gavialis gangeticus
TACTAAACATTTTGTAGATATGCCATTTATCATGCAGGAAACAAAGGGATCATCTTGATTACGTGTGAAACTCAATTCACACAGGTCTTTCATACAGGAATGGCTTATTGAGGGTGTCCGGTCAGGTTGTGAGATTTGCTAGCAGCACAGAGATGCTGTGGCTAATGCCCAAAGACAAGACTCCACTGCAATAACACCACACAATGCAGTTACTCACAGTTAGACACGGCTCATTTATGAGGGTGGGGAAAGGGTAAACCTGTCCACTGAGTCACGAGGTTCCAGTTGGGCCCCCTTGCATTCAAAACTGCCCTTCTGGACAGTCTTGGGGCAGCTGAACCCAACCTTAGTCTCAGACCTGGTCAGTGGCTCATATTTCTCAATTCATATTCTCAATTCACACAAGGGAACTTCTGCGCTGAGGCACGAGGTTCAAGAGCATTTCTTTAGTCTCAGCCTTGGTCAACACTTATCGTGGAAAACACTCACACTCTAAGAATTTCCACCTTGCACCCTTGCTTTCGAAGAGCACACAGAACAAATCTGTTGTCTTTGGGGCAGCTGCACAAGGTTTCCACTCCTGGCCTCAGACAGACCTCATAGTTCTTTACAGAACTTAATTCACACGGGGAAATACTTTCATTGACACCAGCAACACAGAGTCTTTAACCTTAACTCTTTCTACTCACAGTTACTACTTACACAGTGAGTCTGACAGTTCTGGCAGAAAAAAAAGTTCAGATAGGGTGAGCCTCAAGCAGTGAATCAGGAAGACACAGAGACAGCCTCTCACTGAAAAGCCCCAATAGAGATTTCAAAAGGTCTCTTACCTTGGTTTGGTGCCAGGGCTTCAGTGAAGAGATGTCTGTGTCCCAACTGATCACTTCGGGCGTCTCTATCTGAGTCACAGCACCAAATTGTGGAATAAATCAAGCTTCGTGTTGTGGTTGAATCAGATCTGCCTGTTACAAGTGGCAAAGAAATACCCTTTTCTTGCAAGACCAGATAAATACACTTGTTACTCACTATTTTCAGACTGACTGTCTGCTATTAAACCTATGGAAGTGAAAATATCCTTTACATAACATTTCACAGCAGGATCTGGGACAGAAGCTCCATAAGCCGGTTGGATAAATCAGTTAAGTGTGATATTACATTCAACCAGGTTTACCTTAAACCAGTTTCAGCCATTTTAAAACTGGCTTTATATGCACTGCATTTATGTTCTGTTACAGGTTTAAACCAGTTTCTGATCACTTAAACCGGTTTGTGTAACTTCTGTGTTGAAACTGAGATATTTCACTTTTAAGTATCTTTCAGGAACTTTTGGAAATGTTACCATGGCTAGGGACAGAAGTTGCACATAAACCAGTTTAAGTGATCAGAAACTGGTTTAAACCTGTAACAGAACAGATGTTCAGTGCCCATAAACCAGTTTGAGAAAAACCTGGTTTAATGTAGTATCAGACTTAACTGATCTGGCTCAAACTGGTCTACGCAATGTCCGTCCCAGACTCTTTGCTGGTTTAAGTTAAACCAGACACCCCAGCATCCTGGCATGCGCTCTGGGCTGGGTGGGGCTGTCTGATCCACAGCAGGGCTGGCCCCTCGCCTCTGCTCTGTGGCTGCAGCTACAGAGACTGCAGGCTGCTTCCCCCAACCTGCTCACCACTCTGCTAAGCAGGAATTCCCCCCTCCCCTCTGTCTCGCTGAGGCGGTATCTGTGTATTAGCTAGTGCACCACATGCTGGCTATGGTCTGTGCTGAATCAACAGGTAGCTGGTAATGTCCCTCTGTTGTTTTCTTAATTGGGTGATGAACACTGTCATCAATTCCCTACTGGGCTAATCAGAGCTCCTGATAGAGCCTGGACATGCCCCCCTCAGGTCCATGCCACTGAAGGAAGGGAGGGCTGCTCTAGTGCCCCCTGGCATGTAGCCTGAGCCACTGCAGGCATGTGCCTACATTTCTGCGATGTCTGTCTGGTTACAAAACTGATTCAACCTAGCCAGGTTAGATTAACCTGCAAAGATTGAATCAATTCAGGCTCAGACTTTTTGAATGTTTGTCCCTAGCCCCTATCTATGGCTCTATAGCCGTGTTTTGAGCAGGAGGCATGCATCATTATCCCAATTTTAGAAGGGGTCATTGCCACATCATGTATTTTAATTTCTTATAAGATTATCTCATCTGAGCTTACATTTCTTCAGTTACAAACTCATAGTGGTCAGAGTAGGTCTATGTCTTCCTCCTCTTCCCCTTTTTTTCTTTTCCATGTCAAGGACCCCAGCTCCCTTGCACTACTACAAAACTACAGAACAGATCATAATAAACTAGTGAGTCCTTTGTGTTGCTCTTAGTGATGTATATGACCTTAAATTATGTACAGTTTAAACACTTGTTATGCAGACTATATCATGCATAAAAGTCTTCCTGCTTCATGTACAGATGTTGTGTGTAATGTTGTAGATACAATTTATTCTATTTCTCTTTTTTACTATTCTAGAGTCTAATCGAGAAGCATATAGTTTACTGTACTTCTGCTCTGTGGAAACAACTGGTTTGTGACTTATTCAGGTAGCCAGACAGGCAGCATACTTATTATAACATTGCTTACAAAAGGAGCCTGGTGTGCTATAGTATTGGGCAGTGGATTGAAGGCAGCAATAACACTATGTGTGAAAATACAGTGTATAATATTGCTACTTTTTGACTTGAACAGCTACCCAATTTTCAAGGTTTAGTGGGTTATTTCATTAGAAGAGAAATTGATGATGAAGTCAG
>NW_017729032.1:139444607-139450021 GCF_001723915.1 Gavialis gangeticus
AGGAGCATGGGAGAGTGGTCTGTGGGCTGGAGGAGCTTAGGGATTTTCTCCGCAATGTCTCAGATGTGGGCCCCTTGGAAGCAGCAGGCTTCCCAGGCTAAGGGGTCGGGGCGGCAGATTACTCCCTCAGTCCCCCTCAGGATAGAGTCGCCCACAACAAACACTTTATGTTTTGTCTTGGGGAGAGCAGGGGCGGTAGCTGCAGTTGAGCCTGTGTTGCCTGTGGGAGCTGGCAACTCAGCAGGCTCTGCTGGAGCAGCAAGAGGTGCGTACCTGTTGCTAAGCTGCGGCGGGGCAGGGGCCTTGGTGCGGCAGGCCTTAGGGCCCTTGACCACCTTGGTCCATGCCCCTGACTGGACAGAATGGAAGGTCCTGGAGTCCTCCCTTGACCTGGAGGGAGACGGTGGTCTACCCTCTGGCTTCTGGGGGAGAAGGGCCTGGCAGTAGGAGTCTGTCTGCTGCTTGCAGTCCGTGATAGCACGCAGTCTCTGGACTGTGGCCTGGAGCTCCTCCAGCTGGTGCGCCAGAGACCCCAAAAGGGAGTGGACCCCACAAGGGGAGGTGGCCATGTTCCCAGACCCCAGAGCCTGAAAAAGGGACAGGCAGCCCCCGCAGCTGAGAGCCAGGGGCTCTGTCTGCATGGAGCCTGGAACCATGTGCTTTGTCTGGGTGGCCATCTCTGAGGTGCCAGGGCGGGGCACAGACCCTCGGGGTGCAACGTGTGCCCATCTGTGTCATGCTGCTGGTGGGCTGGCTACGGCTGGGATTGTCTACCCTGGGGGGCTTGCAGGCAGGGTCTCGGGCCCTCCCGCGCACCCTCCTGTGCGAACTCCACACTAAATCACACGCCAGCAGACAAGTGTGCCTGTTTGTGCAGCCTGTTTGCATGGCTCCAGTTGCGTGGCTCCCTGGGGGGCTGGGCGAAGTAAGGGCTTGGGCGGGGCAAGACCTGGCCTTGATCTCACTCCTCCTCCTACTCTATAGTGATTAACCCCCTCCCACCACGGGCCCTGCTTACCTCTGTCTGTGCTGGAAGTCGGCGGGGGGGTGTCTCGGGGGGGGCTCTGGGAGAGTGGGGGTGTAGCAGGCTTTCACCTGTGCATCTCTCGCTGCTCCTGGAGCCTAACTAGGCTTTTTTGCTGTTGGCGGGCCCTTTTAAACTTTCTTTGAAATTTTGTTTGTTTACAAAGAAGTTATAACATCTTATTTCTCTGAACACAGTGGGAATCAAACAGGAAGCAGATTTATTTTTTGATGGTTCCTGAAGTCTTTTAGCCAGCACTTTACCCCAAAGCTCTCTGATTCCCCTACTCTTTCTCCCAGTAGGAGAACAACTGTGCCATCACAGAGTAAGATACAAGCAGGAGAATATAGAATATGGCCTAGAGCTGCTGAAAAAATTTCCATTGACTTTTTTTTTTGACAGAAGAGTGACTTTATTTACCAGTGAATTTTCCAAATCAAATTTTTTATTTTGTGTTTTTTAAATTTGAACTTTTTCAGCTGAACACTGACATGTTTCTGTAGTGCCTTTTTAGAAGTTGTGGGCTGGTTGCCTCATGTTCTGTTTTCCTCTATCAGCTGACTATTCCCAGAAGGATGTGGTACATTATGGGATTCATGTGACTGCCTTCCTTCATCAAGGAGGAGACTGGTACATTGTTGGAAGTGCAGTCAGACTAGAAAGACCAAAAAGGAATTGAAAAAATTATTGGAGGAAACGTATATCAGTAGCTATTGAACACTGGAGTTAGGGGTACAGCCTCTGCATCAGACCTTTCTGGACCTTAAAAGATGGAGGCTGCAAGTAGGAGAGGAAACGGGTGGGGGGGAGCTGAAACTGGTCTCATACCTTGTTCACTGTCCCTTTCAGCGTCTACTGTCAGCCCCTGTATGACAGGCTACTGGGTGAAATGGACCTATGGTCTGATAAAGTAAATGGCAGTTCTTATGTTTTTAAGACCAGTCTGTAGAGGAGAAAAGGAATACAAAGCACCCAAACTGACTCCTGTAAGGCACTGCGTTACTGCTTTAGTATAAAAATATTTCACTTTTTTGTCATATAGGGTGTTTTCACATGTGCTCTGAGGGTTGGGGAGGGGGTACGTTAATTAGAGCAGATCTGAGAGCTGCTGTAATTAAAATGCCTGCAATGTCTTGTGTACAGTGTCCCCATGCTTCAAAATGGTGATGGGGTGCCTTAACTACAGCTTATCAAACAAGCTTTCGTTAAAGTGCCTCTGCTGCCATTTTGAAGCCTGGGGACACTGATGCATGACATGTGGAGGCTGCTGGAAGCATGCAAATTAGCACACTCCAGCAGACTCGATTAATTGAATCTGCTCTGATGTGCTGTAATTACAGTGTGTTGGAGGGGCATCCCTGCACATCTACAACCACCCATGTTTAACATTTTTCCTTGTGGGGAGTGGGAGCAAGGAGGGGAATAATTTCTGACCAGCTCTAAGATTAATCCTTTAAATAGTAATTTCAGTTTGCAGTAGCTGTTTCCAGTGCAACAATGGACAGCTTAAGAAAACCTAAAGAAAATAATTTCCTGTTTTCAGCTGCTACTGTACTGTATCTAGAAAATACAACATTAAGTTCTGCAAACATGTATATATGTATAGCAATACATGTCAGGATTCTGCTGTCATGCTTCTTGGTTCAAGGTTATGATATAAAAACTGGTCCATCTGAGCATGCAGAAGGTCGTATCATAACTATTAATAGTTGAAGCCATGAATGAAATGGAGCTTGGTCAGTTTATAATGGCACCCCCAAAAACTAAGAAAAACTAAAAATTTATTTGTGTTTTTATTTTTTTTTCTCTCTACAGGCAGTGGCCTTGATGGTATATTTTTCAAAACTAAAAATTGAGTAAAGTGGAAAGATTGTGAAAAATGCTGCTTATTCTCATTTTTTGTAATTTTAGCATCTCACTTGTGATTCCAGCATCTCATTTTGTTTTGACAGTAAAATAAGTCTCCTGAACAACAGCTGAATGTTAAACTAGCTAGATGCCATCTATAAAGAGGATTTTCAGGTAGCTGGCACTCCACATCCACTCTATACGAGTACTCTAAGATAAAGCACTGAAGTAGCAAGCAGAAAAAGAGAACATGTTCTCTCCACCCTCTTTAAACATACTCTGAAGACAATATAAACTCCTAGAATTGTAAGGAAGTACATTTTACAGGCTTTTCGAGTACTCTGATCTGTCAGCATAATTTAAAGATTAATTGTTGTCTTTAAAGAGAGCAATGGGTGCTGTGAAGAAGCTGCTCCAAGTTTTGTGTGTGATGATGAACATTGTTCTCTTCATCTTAAAAACTCAGATGATTCTTTCACTATTGGTAGTCATTAAAACTGCATAATTGGATTTAATCCTAGGAACTGGAGATTTTAAAAATAAGGGCCTAGTATGAATTTTAGGCTGTCCATATGTTTATGATATAGCTTGATGCAAGTCTGTGATCCAAACTGGCCCTCATGCAGAAATAGATGTAGTGTTAGACCTTAAATATCGTAAGAAGCATGTTAAGCAATGAAGAATACTCTTTTCAGTAAAATAGGGACCAGTAGGATAGTTAAACAACAAGGAGAAAGAAATAAGGTACTTTTCTGAACAGCTGACTCCTATTTAGTAAATAGCCATTGGTTTATCTTTATCATGATTCAATAGTCTATGTATTATTTTTAAAATTTTGAAATGTAAGTTAAAGGATTATATTTTTTGAGTCTTCAATGATAGTTTTTTTTTATTGACTCTAAATACATTATACACTTTTTTTTCTTGGTATGATTATAAAGACAAGCTGTGATGCTATTTTTCTGTGAGGGTTTTTGCAGTAAACCCCCGACAGAACAGACTGAAAAATAATCACTTAAGAATACATTCTCTTCACTTTCTTTCACTACTTTTCTTAGCTTCTTCCTTTTGTTGGATTTAAATGTTTGTGATTTTCACCTCTTTATCCATCGTAGCACAGCATTGACTGAATAATACACTTTTATTAAACTGCCCTCTCTCTGTGAAATAAATGTCAGCAATAATCAGTCAATCATTCAATCCATCTGAATGTGGAATATTAGATGTGGTTTGTTGAATCAGATTTATAATATACAATTTCTTGTTACAGCCTGTTCTTTGATAGTATTCTTCAAAATGATTGTGCGTTTCCAACTCCACTCAAAAGGACTTTTGAAAGAAATTGTTTATGAAACTATATTTAATCTTGGTGTTCCTCTTTTTCTTTCTTCCTTGCTTGCTTCAGCCATTTCTTCTTTATTCCTTCACTGTGCAAGTGAATTTATAAAATCTAAAGCAGTTGAAATGTGATTATGAAAATGAATCAGTGGATAAGATTTTGTAGAATATATTTTTGCAGAAAAAATAAGTATAATAGTCTATATAAGTATGTTCTGTTTAAAAAGAATTTAGGAGTAAAATCTGAGTAAACTTTGGACACATGAATGTATCCTGCATGTTGGATGTTTAACTTACTATAGACCACGTCCTTTAAGGATGGATCTACCTTCCCCATGAAGTAAACCATAAAAAGGCACTCTTAAAAGAGTGCCCTAATGGGCAGTTAGTATAGAATAGCTATTCCTCAGTAAGTATTTTAAGCTATTTCTCAATGTAGACAAGCCTAACTGTTTAATTAAAGTGACCTTTTGCTTTCCCTAATCTTCAACCCCAAGATTTATTTTGTTAGCTGAGTTTTAGAGTCCAGACAAGTTTACATCAAAGCCCCATTCATCTGGAGCTGTTGATGCAAAGAATGATGCATCATTTTGGAGGATAGAGAGAATGATAAAACAATGAAAACACTTCTGAGTGGTTTCATCAACTTCTGCTAAAGGATTGGATCTTTATTGACAGTATCTCATGATAAAAATTATTAAAGGTCGCTGGTAGATCTACTTAAAAATGTTTTCCATTGTCAGAGGTCAACCACCAACACCTTTTTACCACCAGACTCTCAATAATTTAATTCCAACATGAGAGATCTGACCCTTGTATGTAATTTATAATATACAGTTACAGCTTCTTCTTTGATAGTATTCTTCAAAATTATTGTGTTTCTTATCTTTGCATCCTTGAGGACACTCCGCTTCATGCGGAGATATATGTGTGTACCAACAGAGGCCATTTAGTCTTACCTTTTCCAGCCAGGAGGGACACAAAACCCATGAATTGGTAGTTAATTCAACAAGCCTCCAATGCCTCACAACTGCTGTGAGTGACTAGGGTGAAATCCAAGCAAATAATTTTTAAGATCTCTGGGATCCATTGTTGGATTAAGACAGTCTAAGGGATGTTGGCACACCATGTTGTTGATTTCCCTTCTTTTGAAGTATCAGTAATAGTGCTTTTTCCTCTGAGATGCGGGGGGGGGGGGGGGGGG
>NW_017729032.1:139450226-139456514 GCF_001723915.1 Gavialis gangeticus
AAGCAAGGCACCTCCTTTGTCTCTTACATGAAGAACAGAAGTAGGAGCTCCCAATGCCTATAGAAATAGATAGCAATGTAACTGAGGAGGAGGAGAGGAAGGGTGACTGGGGCACTCATCCCAGGCACTGCTTTTGTGGGGGGGTGGAAAAATTAGTCAACATCACAATGATGACTGAACACACCACCACAGTCCCTACCATGGCTACCTCCTGTGTGGTATCCTACTTCACCTCTGGGAATTGAAGTGGATGAATGTGGCCCCTACAATTTAGTTCAGCAGCTGAAGTGTATTTGTTTGATGGATAGCCTAGTTCTGCTGTGTTCTTCTCTTGCCTGAGATGTACTCTTGGAGTGGGCACTGGAGACCTAATGCCCTATTGAGATATCCTGGGCATTTGTTTTCTCTCAGAGCCCTTATTTCACACTGTCTGTAATTTCACATAGAAATCCTGCACTAATTACTCCTGGGTTAATTTTTAAGGGTTTTCATTTAATCAAAAGGGTGAGGCAGTTAGTTACTTTTTTCTCTTTTTTTTCCCAAATAAAAATTGAGATTTGGATTTAATCCCATGACTCTGGGAATTGGGGATATAGACACAGGCCTATAATCTGTCTGTAATTTCCAGCCTTATCTGCACCCAGAGACTCGGCAAACTCCAATCAAATTGGAAAGGTTTAATTTGGAAAGTAATAGCAAGAAGTTCATGTTCTTTTCTTATGTATCCCATGCTTGACTGGGTTGACAGTTCCTATCAGTGAATAATAATGAATGCAAGTATATACATGTAACAGCTGCTGCTGGACTTGCAGCAGGGCTAAAGATCCCTGTAAAGACAGAGCAGGAAAGTTTGCAGCCACAGTTGTTTTGCAAAAGCATGTGCATGTTCTTGACTGGCTCCTGGGGCAGGTGGGGGGAGGGAGCTCAGCCCCAGGATGCAGCCAGGCTCAGAGGGGAGAGGGGTCTGAAGGGAGGGGGCCTCAGACCACAGAGCTCAGGCAAGAACCATGCCATAGCCAGTGGTGGCTGTGACTGCGAATAAAAGCTGCAATTAGTGATGGGGAGAAGACAGACCTGGTATCCTTTTCTCTCTGAGGCAGAGGGATCTGTAGATGGGAAAAAAGGGTCATAAGGCAGACTTGCCTAGGAGGGCAGGGTGTCAGTCTGAGAAGACTCTGGGGAGAGTTAGCTGAGAAAACAGCCAGGGGCTGGGTGGGTAATAAACCAAGGGTTGTTTCAGTTAGCAGCACAAAGGGGCTGCAGATGGGAGTTGGAGAAAAGTGCTTTGTGGGGGGGGGACAGCATGTATTTCTTTTGCAGATGCAACAGAGAGCAGGACCAGGGGAAAGCTTCTCTTCCCCATGCTGGCTCTATCAGAGGGCAAAACTGTATCTTCTTTCTGAAACAAGCAGCACTGCACCAGCAATGTTGTATGTTCCTACTGTAAAGGAGAGCTGATGTTTTGTTAACCCTGTGTACTCCTGCTGAAATGCACTGGAGTGTCAAGGTTTAGGCTGGGGAGTAGTGCTGAGGGTGTTCTTTATTCAGTTGGTGTAAGGTGTTCTTAGTTCATTGATACCCTGGCTTTGACAATTAGATTATTGATATCCTGTTTTGATCTTAACCTCATCCATATGTTGACTGTTTTGCAAATAATAAACTGTGTAAATAGTTAGACGGTATGTACTTCAGTGTGTGGGGAAACCACAAGAAAGCACTCCATGGAGAGGTGACCCCAGCCTTGGGGGCTGGGAGGTTGACTGAGGCTATTTGACACCCCCAGGACCCCAAATCCAGATGTGGCTGCAGGTAGCACCGAGGGCTAGGGTTACATACAGTATAAATGTTAGTACTTCCATTTCTGTATTTGTTCCTTCATAAATTCTTAAGACAGTGCAATAAAGCACTTCTAATTAAGATGAGAAACATTTTACAACTTGGAAATGTGTATAGTTCCACTTGAATAAACTTTTCCTATTCCAAAGGAGGAAGGAAAAAAGTCTTTTGTAGACACGGAAGACTCCTTCATTTCTGTGAAATAAACTAATCTAAACAGTGGCGAACAGTGTCTCAAGTTATTTCGGTATTTTAAAAAATAAAGGCAGGATCTGATAAAGAATGTAAGTAGCTAAACTAGAAATTAAGCAGATTTGAAGCACCTAAATCCAAATTTCAATCCAAGAAAAAAAATTCCATGATCAACCATCTAATCCTGGAGGTGCCTAAATTTACCAGGCCCTGGTTTGACTTAAAAGTACCTGCAGCACCTATGCTAGCTCCTACCTAGGCCTCTTCTGGGATAGAAGAAACTTGCACACTTAAACCTAAATCTGCTCAGGGGTTGGTTCAGGAAGCATGTTCTGAGAATACGTAACACAGACTAACCAGGATAGGAGCCCTCACAAAATGTAGTAGTAGTAGCTTTCATTTTAAGATGGTGGCTTTCTGGTTCAATACTCAGACTATTCTGTATACGCTATAGGAAGCCTACCTACCAGCCCAAAGGCCAGCTATCCAACTTGTAGACACCTACAAGTTAGAGGCTTGGCCTCTAATTCCTTTAGTAGATCTAGTTCTCTGAGAAGCTTAAGTCTCATGAAACTTGGGTTCCTAAGTTGCTTATATTTGTTTTGAAAATGGTGTCTTTAAAAGAGACTTTTTATAGAAATGTATTTGGAAGCCAGTCACTGAAGGCATGTTTCATGTGATAACAAAATTCCATCTGCTATGATAAATATTAGATATTTGGAATCAGTATATTAGTAGAAGAAAAAAGCTGTACCTTCTGTTAGCAAACAAAGATGGAGACAATCTGGCAGATAAACTAAACTAAATGTGTCATTAATACCGATAGAGAATCTTTCAGATCTTTGGGAACAGGCTACAGAGTTCCTTCTTAATAGTGATGGTCCCATCAATCCTGTTGCACAATTTACTATTCTATTCCTAAAGGTTTAGAATTTCTTATGAAAGAATAATGAAAGAGTTTGAAATGTTCCCATTAAAAAAAAAAAAAAAATCTGTGCAACTGAAAAAAGTGCCTCTGTTCTGTAGGCAAATCTGTCTATATTTAAGTTGCTTTTTGAGCACAGGAAGAGCTATTGTACTGAAGAAGGATGGCATCAAGTTTATATATTCTTTTCATTTCAGCAAACCTGTTAATGCATGGCAATTGCTGTTCTAGTTCCATATATCAACATTACTTATGTGACTAATTAAGGATGTTCAATCCTTCATTTGAATTCCTTAGTTATAATGCAAGTTAGCTTCCAGACTTTTGTAACTCAGGCTTGAGAGTTACAGTTGCTTGCAAGCAGATTTTACTTTCAAACAAGACTTGATGTTATCTTGGTTGCACTGACAGAACTCAGGCTAAGCACGTCAAGGTTAGAGTTCATAGTCTTTTTAATTTTAGGGAACTCTGCCAATTAATTCAAATGAAATACATTCTAAAATAAACCACAAATAAACCTTTTCCTGGAGCGTTTCCTGGAGCATTTATTTTGTAGTATGTCTAGGTTCTTTAGAGCCGTAGTAATTCGTGCAAATTAGGACACCAGTTGAGCAAAAGCATGGTCACTAACCCTAGATTAGGTTACCCATATTGTGCAATGGCTACCTAGTTGAATTACACAGTGGAGTCTGTGGTTTTTTCAAGCCTATCTTTCCTAATTTAAATATGCCTTCACAAAAAGTGATCTCTGGCTGGACCAAAAAGAGAAATTCTCCGTGGGGAGAGAATTCCAATCGTTGAGGGTGCCACCAAACCAGGATTTGTTTGGTTTGCATTTGTGTAATCCAAAACAGTTCTGGATGCATTTATTTTCAAAAAGAGGAAAACAATAATAATAGATTTCTTCCACACTTCCATTTTCAACCAATGTATGGCAAACGTTTTATTCTCTTCTTGCCTTTTTTGGGAATATCTCACTTTTCTCCTGTTTAGTTCTGGATTGGTCTGTATGTCATTTTACTGCATTGTCCCTTCTCTTTCACTAAGGCATAGGGGGCCCACACGATAGCAGCAGTAGTTGTCTTGTAGCTTAATACAACAAAATGTCATACTGTTTTTTGCATCTTGTAGGATTGTCTATATTTATTCTTATATTTCTATAATGTGTAAAGAGAAACTGAAAAGCAATAATACGTAGGGATGCCAAAGAGTGTTAGAAAATAACACCTTGTGTTCTGACATGTTCCACTCTGTACAGCTCTGCTGAGATCCTGATTGGAATAATGTGATCATTTCTGGCCCCTTTATCAACTGAAGAATGCCAATCTATTTCAAGGAGTTCCAAAAAAACCAAAATTAATTATAGGGATAGATGGACTGATTTACAAATGAAGATGAAAAGCACCAAGGGACAAATCCTGGTACAAACGAAGGCAAAGATAAAATGCCAATGGCCTCAATGAGAAAATCTTCAAAAGCATGCAAGTCAATGGCTCTTTGACTCCTAAGTCATTTAAGTCCTTTTAAAAATGTTAATTCCTGCCTTAGCTGGGCTAAGGGATGATTGCCCTGCTAGAGAGACATGATGGTATTAAATTATTAAAACAGTTGATGGCATATTGTTTGTGATTTCAAAGGCAGTGAAAAGAAGTAATTCTATTTAGCAGTCATGAGATGTAATGTGGAAGAAAAAAATGTGGACTGTATGTCATGAAAAATACCCTTATAGTAAGATTTCCTGGGAAGTGATGGCAGTTTCATCACTAACGTGTTACAGACTAAGCTGTGTATTTCAAAGGAACAGAATTGCATCGTCAGGGAAGCAGATCAGTATTGGTGACCTCACTGGGTTTTCCAAATCTAACAGCAATACATTAATAACAGGTTATTAATATTCATTGACATTAATTTAGCACATTAGAACCTCAGACAAGGACCAGGCCCCACTGTACTAGGCACTGAACAAGAAGACAGTTCCTGCCCCAAACTGCTTCCCAATTCAAATATAATGCAAAAGGTAACAAGTAGATACAGAAAAGCACAAGGTATCGGCGCTGGTCAGCATTCTACATAGGCAGTGGTTTTGGCACACCTAACCACTGTCAAGTGTTTTGTTGACATCATGGCAAAGGGAAAGATTTGAAAAAAAAAAGTGGTAGCTTTGTGGGTGCCTTTTGAGGCGAAAGTCTCCTTTTCTGAGTCTATGACACCAGACCCATGGGTCATGGTCTGTATGGGAAGATGCAGCAGCCCATACAATAAAGAAGCTGGAAAAACAAAATTCTTATTTTAAAAAGAGGCTTGAAAATTGCTTTTATTTTTTTCTTGAGGTAAGCCCTGACTGCTGAAAGCTAATTTGGGGACTGGAAATGCCAGAACAGGCTTTTTGTACCTGAGGGTCGAGGGGCAGGTAAGGACTGATTAGCACACTAAAACCTCTGGGAACCCAATTCCTCTTCTTTTAATAGGTTTGATTTATTTTTCTTGCAGGAAAGCACTGTTTCCAAGCAGCTGGAAACTTGCCAGAAGCCAATAGAAAACTCACTGCTGCCTGGAGTCATTGTGCATCAAAGACAATGCATTGAAAACTCTTATTGACTTCTGGGTGTTGGCTCAGACCTCCCCTCTTCCCCCTCCCCCTCTGGGACCAGGAACAAGAAAATTGCTTGTTTATGATTTTACTTTAGTAACAAGTTTGTTTCTACAACTTCTGTTTTTATTTTTTGATTTTTTGTTTGTTTCTGTACAATTAAGAATGAAGCAGCTGCATCTATTGTCTCTCTCCCACTTCTCCAGTTTGCCTATTCTTTCATGTCAGCTCTGTCCTTGGAACATCATCCCACTTGGCTGAGTACAGAGGGATGGGTTTTCAAAAGAGTTCAGGGCCTGAATTTTAGTGCACTGGAATGACCTTTGGCTTCAAGGTAGGAGTGAGGTTGACCTCTGTTTCTGGAATGTCCTCACAGCAAAGTGAACTTAGGTCTGGGCACTGTGGCTAGGGACAGAAGTTGCACATAAACTGGTTTAAGTGATCAGAAACTAGTTTAAACCTGTAACAGAACAGGAGCTCAGTGCACATAAACCAGTTTCAAAATAGCAGAAACTGGTTTAAGATAAACTTGATTGAATGTAGTATCAGACTTGATTTAGGTCAAACCCGTTTATGAAACTTCTGCCCCAGACCTTTTCCTGGTTCAAGTTAAATCACAGTCCCCCTGCATCCCAGCATGTTCTGCAGCGCTGGGCTGCTGTCTACTCTAGAGAGCAGGGCGGGTCCCACCCCTCTGCTCCCTAGCTGGAGCAGTGAAAGGTGGCTGAAATGGCAGTGGGGGGGG
>NW_017729032.1:139461514-139462992 GCF_001723915.1 Gavialis gangeticus
GATTTAGGTCAAACCCGTTTATGAAACTTCTGCCCCAGACCTTTTCCTGGTTCAAGTTAAATCACAGTCCCCCTGCATCCCAGCATGTTCTGCAGCGCTGGGCTGCTGTCTACTCTAGAGAGCAGGGCGGGTCCCACCCCTCTGCTCCCTAGCTGGAGCAGTGAAAGGTGGCTGAAATGGCAGTGGGGGGGGCAAGCCCCACTGGGGATGCATCTCAGTCTGCGGGGGGGGGCTGCCTGCCCCCCAGACAAACCCTGGCTGTGGTCTGGGGCCAGGGAGGAGGGTTAAACACCCCTTCTGCTGCTCAAATTTACTGCTGGCTGAGAGAATAAGCATTATCAGAAACTTTAGTAAGGTTTTAAGTATTTGAAATTCTGATTAAATGAAAACTTGATTTTTCTTGAGTTTGGAAAAGGAAGATGTGGCTTAGCTTCAGAAACAAGAGATCTTCAAAAAAGTTGCAGGAGTTCATGTTTTATTATGCAGCTGGACTGAGAAAAAAGCTTAATGAAGGACATTTCAGTCAAGCACCTTCTCTGAGTGATTAGTGAATACTGTAAGAGCAGCACCTGAGTTGGCACTGCTGAAAAAATATAACCAAAGGGAAAACTGTGTGAATAAAACAGATTTTCTGCGTGTCTCAGCTGAAGTGAAAACTAAAGTAATATTCATTTTGGACCAACCTGAAATGTTCACTTTTTTTCCACATTGAAATGAGAAATTGGAAAAAAAGAAAGCATTTTCAGATAAAATTAAACACCTTGTTTGATCTGACACAATATTTAGTGTCAAAGTGTTGTTTTGCCTCTTTACAATGGAATTTTTCTTAGTTGTCCAACAAAAAATGAAAAGTCAAAACCTTTCTTTATGAAAATATCTAGGTGGTTTTTGTTTTTGTCACTGTTGGCCAACGTGTTGAATTCAGCACAAACTTGCAAATAGATATGATCAGCCCCAAATGTTTTTTGGGGAAGGACCAATTTGACTAAAAATGATGGCCCTCTAATAGGGCCAATTTTTAAAAAATTAAAAGAACTCAGGATAGCAGGAGATAGCACTTCCAACATGATGCTCAATGGTCATATCTGTGAATGAAAACAGCATCCAACATGCTAATTGTTTTTAGAAGTCTTGCTTATTTCGTTAGTACTTAAGTGGGAGATGAACTTTTACAAAAATCTGATCAGACTGTTTTTCTAGTGTGTTACATAGATTTTATACCAGCACAACTGTTGGAAAAATCAGAGTATTTGTATAGAGGATCAAACCCTAAGAAATAGGAAGCCACGTGTTGCTTCCTTCAGATCATGTTATGTAGCTTCCTTCAGATCATGTTACGATGTGGAAATCATGACAGGATCACTGCTTGGCTAGCAGAAGCACTTTATTTTTCAGGGCCACGGGAGAAGAAGCAAGGGCGGCTAATTCTCAACAGAAGCAGAGCACAGGCTCTGTTATATACTTGTGAGAAAAAGACA
>NW_017729032.1:139463181-139466102 GCF_001723915.1 Gavialis gangeticus
TTGTGCTTACATCTCTATATTCATAAGACCTTTGACCTCTTCTTGACACTCGCACTCATAGGCCACTTCTCTGAGCACCATCATCTGCATCTCAGTTGCAGACAACCTAGAAACACTCTGGGCGGTTTTTGATGAGCAGAGGCGTGAGCAGCACAAAATCATTTGGATAATAATAAAAAGAGCAAAAAGGCATAATACACTTATAATGCACAACTGCAGTAGGGATTTAACCCATCCCCCTATATTTGGCAGCCAACCCCACCAATCGAAGAATCTCTCTTTGGCAACAGCATGTATTACTTGCAACTGCTTTCTTATGGTGTGGAGATCCCCTTGCACTCATTGGTGCTGACCTATTCAAGTGCAGCACGTGTGGTTCACAACCGCAAATACCCCCGCCTTGGGCTGCTAGGAGATAGTCCAGGGCCATATGATTCTCAACAACTACTTGCCCCACCTGAGTAACCTCATCACTGAAAGCTCCTATAGCGTCGGCACTAGCATTGAAAAAGTTCTCCATGACTCCCGAAATATTTATAATAGCTTTTTCTAATTCACCTACACCTAGCCAAGGGAGGAACGCCCTGGTGAATTGATGAAACCCCGTGTGTTGGAGAACCAGTGGGTTCTCAACTGCACGCCTATATCTGGGCAAGCCAGGTGGGAAGTTAGACACTTCACGCCAAGAGAGGCTAGAGTGCAAGTCAAACTTCGGGATGACTCTGTCCAAGGTACAGGTGCCACAATTCCACAGTAGAGTCTTATGGGCGTCATCCCCACATAGCTAGTACAAACTGGGAGCTGCTGCAGTACTAAGATTCCTACAGGTTCCCTTCCCGACATTTTTGAGTGACCTGTAGGCTCTCCACCATTCTGTGATGGGATATTGATTGGTTACAGGAAACAGAACCTAACTTTACATAAAAATGAAAGCCATCGAACACTAAACTAGACATCACACTGTAGTTCCCATCTAAAGATGTAAAGATGGCGATGGGTGCCTTGTCGCAAAAATGGGGCTGAACATCTCCCAACACTTTTCCTCTTTGCTCAGCCCATGGCCAGGTGAAGGTCATCTTGCATCTGGGGTAATGCCCTACAAAGTAGCCAGCCTCCCCCGTCCTTCCTGTCCTATTAAACTTATAACAGAGGGCCGCTTCCAGCCCTGAGGACAATTTCCAACTATCTCAAGCTGTTTTCCACCGTGTAGGTATTGACAGTTGGTTTCTGCTAGATGGGGGGGTGGGAAACCTGACAAAGCTGGTATTGGAGTCAGTTCCCCAAACCTCAAGGGAAATCGGCACCCCAAGCATTGGGATTCCCTTGGTCTGATGCGTGGGCCCATGTATGCACACCCAGCAATTTGTAAGACTTCCTGCATGAGCAATGCTTTGTCCCTGGAATACAACGCTGTTCTCTTCCCATGCCCCAACTGGAACCCTTGGCAAGAGGCAAAGCAAAAGAAGGGACAACATCTTATGGCCTGCCCGAGCACTATCCCAATGCAGCTATCTCTTGGAACTCTGAGGAACTTTCTCGGACTAAAACTTCAGCCTCCAGCACACTACTAATAATAAAACACTGATCACAAGAATACAAAACAGCGTCATTCCCTGGGGAGTTTTTAAATCTACGTAATTGTCTGCTATTTTCCCATGGGTTAGTGCCATTCACACTAATATTACTAAAGTATATTAATACACAAAACTAAAGTTCATAGCTTCAGATGAAGTTTGGCTAGCTGGGTAGGCTATTTTCGAGACTTTGTCATCTAATCTTCACTCACAGGAGCTCTTTGAGATTTTGTTGTCTGATCTTTGCTCACAGGAACCCTCTGGATCTTCAAGGAGGTATTGCTGGTGAGAGAAACCTTCCACCCCATTGGGGCAGATACCTTTTTGCAGTGGGAGGTATGGACCCAAGCAGAAACCTTGGCAACATTTACAGCAGTTGGGGTGGTTAACAGGACCTGGAAAGGCCCCTTCCACCAAGGCTGTAGGCAATCTTTCCTCTGGTGGACTTTAATCAGGATCCAATCTCCCGGTTGGACTGGATTAACAACTGAGTCACCTAGAGACTGATGTGATGCTGTGGCTTTAACCTGCAATGAGATAACCTTGAGGACCTTGGTAAGCCCTTGGCAGTAGGTTAATTAGGGAATCATGGAGATGAGGTCAGGTGTTGGGGTGGAGGGCTGGCAAGCCCCCTCATGGGTTGACCCATAACAATCTTGAAAGGGGTCAGACCCAAAGACCTTTGAACAGAATTTTGGATTTGGAAAAGAACCAAAGGAGGGGATTCTGGCCATTTTAGACCAGTATGTTCACAAGTCTTCACCAGGCAAAGTTTATTATCAAGGTTTTTCCGTTCCACTCTACCTCCACTCTGAGGATGATTTGGGGTGTGGAGTTGGGATCGGATAGAAAGGGTCTTGCAAACATGTTGGACTACCTGGCCAATGAAATGAGGGCCTTGGTCTGAGTCCAGGGAAAGAGGTAGACTGAAGCAGGGCACCAGGTCAAAAAGTGTCTTGGCCACAGTGAGAGCATCAGCTTGTCAGCAACAAATCTATAAACAGGTAATCCTTCAGGGGTGAATTTCCTTGGTTTGCGGACTGGCAGGATTGGGGTATTACAACTGAAGCGAGTTGGTACAGGAACTCCTTGCTCTAGGAGCCCTTGTATGACAGGTGCAATGCCTCGAGAGGCAGCAGCCAACAGTGGGTATTGCGGGACTGATGCGGGAGACCGTCCTGGTTTAACCTTGATAGAAACTGGGATGGCACTCTTAAGAAGCCCCACATCAGTTGTGGAGTGGGACCAAAAGGACTCAGGAAGGTGAGCCAATAGTTCCTGTTGCAACGAGGAAGAATTGGGTTCGGGTTCTTGTTCCATTAGTGTCATCATCAAGGCAGGAATTTG
>NW_017729032.1:139471102-139497876 GCF_001723915.1 Gavialis gangeticus
CTGATCTTCACCTTCAAAGGACTGGAGAGGAGCTGGTCCAG
This sequence comes from Gavialis gangeticus, assembly GCF_001723915.1. Lineage (NCBI taxonomy): Eukaryota > Metazoa > Chordata > Crocodylia > Gavialidae > Gavialis > Gavialis gangeticus. The sequence continues at coordinate 139,471,144 of NW_017729032.1, forward strand.
ATGGCGGAGCTCGGCGGGCGGCTGGCTGAAACAGAGGGGTACTAGCTGAGAGCAGGTGCCCCCGGGGTCTATTTGGGCACTCATTCTTCCAGTGGCCTTTCTGTTTGCAGTAGCGACAGACATCATTAGGAATGTCAAAGGGACCCGGTGGCCAGGCTGAGCGAAACAGCTGGTAGAGCGCCGTGGTCTGGTGTCACCTTGAAGGTCTCTGATTTGCAGAGCCATCAATTTTTCCTGAGCCTTTGATTTTTGCTGCTGAGCTTTGGTATAGAAATGAGTGGCAGCAGCCAAAATTTTGGGGAGGGGTTTGGCTTCCCACCCGATCACAGTGCTTTGCAGGGACTCAGAGATCCTAGGTAGCAGCCCTAAAACAAAGGTCTGAATAACCATGGCAAGGAGGCTGGTTTCTGGGTCCTGATTGCCAGAATGTGCCTTAAAGGCTTGGACCAGGCAAGAACAGCAGTTGGCAGGATGCTCTTCTGGCTTTTGCTTTTTAAATTTTTCTTCATTATCCTTATAGGAAGCCACAAGGGTGCACTTATGGTGCTTTTTGGATTCGTCTTCCTGTAGGTACCAGGCTTCCATTTGAACAGGGTGCTTACTTTTCAAATTTTCTTGGAGGTGTTTGAGGATATGATGATCCCACGACCCATCTAAGGGCCAGTGCAATTTGGGGTCACCATCGGTATACCGATTCCATTTAGTTAGACATTGAGTTGACCGGGGCCCATATTTTAGATACATAAACCGGGTGGGATCTCGCTGCGGGACCTTTGAGGTCCCGCCACCCATTGTCATGCCTAGGACTTACCTGTCTGTTTCGGTGTCAGTACTCACCCTTGCCAGGGATTTTTCCAGAGCCAAACAGGCAGATGGTAGATCTGGGTCCGGAGCGTCGAAGCCACAGAGCCGAAGAACTGAGTTGAGGACAGCCTTCTCAGAGCAACAGAGTCGAAGAGCCGAGACGAGGGTCCTACTCAGGGCGGTCTGTGTAAGGACACATCCTGGACGAGCCCCTAGGATGATGTGGAAATCATGACAGGATCACTGCTTGGCTAGCAGACAGCGTTTTCTCCAGCTGTCTCCCGATTTAAGCTTATCCTCAAGGTCTCTTTGTTATTTGGCCTTTACTTATAAGTAAAGGCCAAATAGTTTAGTATTTAGGCCCCAGAGCCGAGGCACAGCAGATCAGGGAGCTGGGTGGGGTGGGGGCACAGCCTGGCAACTTTGGTCAAGCAAATGTTATACCATATTGCAATTAAGCAGCTTAGGGTCTATATAGTCTACATAGAATTAATATTATTATTGCAGCTCTATCCTACTTTGGCAACTATAGGGATAAGAAGAGAAAATATAAAGGCATAATTAGAAATAAATGATCAGGGCAATTTATTCTAGAGGTCTGTGGGTGATAATGCTTGGTGATAAATTAACTGGAGAATATTCTGTTGAAGTGGGTTGCAAACAGATTTGCTTGTGACATTCTGGTAGAAAATTTGATGATTTAGCTCCTGTTCTCCAGGATCCAACATATAGCTCAGAACTTGGAGGACTTGATTTTTATTGTGAACAGGTCACTTTGTTATCAAGTTACCTTCAGGAAAGAGGCATTTTTTTTCTTGTAGAAGAAAGGGATCCTGGATAGTTTAGTTGGAGAACATAGATTCAGTAGTTTTCTAACTAGCAGACAAATGTATACCAAGAACAAATAACTAGGACTCAAAGCTAGGCAAAGTCAGAGCAGAAACAAAGTACAAATGTTTAACAGTAAGGGTAATGTAGGAAGCAAGAATGAATATAGGTGGTCCTATGGTCTATGCTAAGCAGAACTAGATAATCAGTGGTTTTGTCTGGCCTTAAATTCCCTGAATCAGATACTGTTTAGGCTACATCTACATCAGGAAAGAAATTGTAATTTTAACATGTCTTAGGCATCTAGTGTAGCCAAGACAAAGCATAATTTTAACATTATTACAGGAAAGCCTGGGAATTTTTCTTAGCCAGCTAGACTGCATTGAAATTGCACCTTCCCTGGGCACCTTTTTCTCTATTGAAGATCAGGCAGTAGAAATGGTAGAACAAGGAACCTCACCTGAAAGCTGAAGTCAGCAAAAGTTGGGGACGAAGATTTGGGGACAGTGAGCAAATTGATTTAGTGGGAGTGCACAGTGAAAGTGCTTTCCTAGAGAAAGAGAAGAGTAATATGTGTACTTTTTGGGAGAGTAAACAAGAAGTGCAAAGCTGGTTGCAACCTCTTGAAAGAAAACTTGTCTTGTTAGTGGACTTTGGGACATGCTTGCTTAATATGCTAGTTCCTTGGAAGAAACAGACCCACCTTTCTTTGATTTGCTTTTCCATGGGGTGGGGTTTTTTTTGCACTATGTGAATGCAGATTACTATTCTTTTGCATGGTACATCACACATGTCTATCCAGGTTCTTTTCTTTCCGAAAGAAAAAATGTATCTTTCATCAGGGTAATGTATTTTTTTTAAAAAAAACTGTCAGAATCATTCAGATTAAATGCATGAAGAAATCAATAGAAGAATTGTATGAAAGAAAAACACTGCTTTGCTCACAGTTAAAGGTTTCAAGTTCAATAATGTTGGACTTTAAAGAGAAAAAGAGAAATCTCCTTCCTTTTTAATATAATACACTTAATGCACCATACTGAGAAGAATAGAAATGCTGTCCAATGGATCCTTTGTGTTCTTCTCAACCTTTGCTATCAGCTTCCTTTCCCATTTCTCTTTAATTCTCCTTGTTCATTTACAAAAAAAATTAAACCTCCATTGCCACCATAGCAGATATAAATATATCCTGTCACACAAAATAGTCCTGATGTTTAGAGAACTATCTTTTCAACCCTTATTTTGCAATATAGTTAGAAAAGAAATTCTGAGTTCTGCTCATTCTCTAAGATAATACAAAGAAGGAGAAAAGAGCATGTTGGTTTCATAATGAATACATTTCTCCAAACATACCTGATCTCAGCATGCTAATGAGCATACCTAATATATGATGGTAAGAAGAACCAGATAATTGAAACACATCCACCTCATTTTACTGATATCGCACACAAATCTAAATACTGAAAATAACAGCCCTTTGAGTTTCTTTCCCATCAGGATCACAGCACAAGCATGGATGAACCTGAAACTGTAGTTGGAACTTTCCTAATCTATAGCTGCTTTTCATAGCTATCACATATATATGCTGCCCTCACAGTCTTTTTCTGTCTTTTAAGTTACCTTCTTCAATGTAAATCTATTTCAGGCAATCACTTAACACAGCCTTCCTTTGAACCGCTTTCTCTTTTTCTCTTGCTGTATTAGAATATTCCTCCCACTGACAGCTAGTCTTTCTTTACATTGTAAAGTAACTTTGTACAGGTCTCTGCTATTTAACTCTCACTAAAGGTTTAGCTTTCCCAGTTTCAAACCTTCAGTGATATTTATTTAGTTACTTGCTGTGTAGATTGAGAAGGAATGAATCTAGGATTTTTGCCAAATGAGTAAGTGTGTGGGCACCCTAAATTCTGGGATTTGTGCACAGCGCAAGTGCTATATTGTCATTGTTCTTACTGCACTTGTTGATGCATTGTCTGGTAACCCTACTTCTGAAAATGGTGTTTGGACTTGGTGACTGTTGATTAAACGGATACTCAAGAGTTATCTGAATGCCCATGCTGAGTCATTGCTGGAGAAGCCTCTTGGATTATGCACTACAGTGTTTCACCATGAGTCCAAGGTGTCTCTCCTGATGTCAGATTGTGACCCGTTTCAGGTCTGTAAATCCTGCTTTTTAAAGATTCCAACAGAAAACCTGAAGATGGTGAAGGGACCTGGTGTTTTGAGACTGTTCCCTGTCATGGTAACCATTATTGTCTGCTTGTATTCCAGATCTTTCTGTATCCATCTGTTGTCTTTTGCACTTAGATTGCAAGTTCTATGGGGCAAGGTTCATTGATTTCTTCAGCACCTATGCAATAGGGGGTTAGTTTGTAACTAAGGTTTCTAGGCTCTGTGATAATACAAATAATCATCTTGGCAAAGATCATCAGCAGTGTCCTTGCTCACGGAAATAACATACCTGCCGCATTGCAATTACTAGTTTTTTGTACAATATAGCTTCAGATGTTCTAAGAAAAAGAGATTGCACAGTTTATCTTGAGAAGTTAGTCCATAGTCTACCCCTTCTAGATCGTGCTGTCAGGCAATGTTTCTTGATATTCAGCCTCTTTTTTCTCTTTCTTGATTGAATTCTTTTACATCTGCTCACATATACTGGATCATTCCTTTTCCTTTGTTGCAACTTCCACCATTCTTATATTGTGCAGACAGTAGGGGCTCAACCTTTTTGGCAGATGTCACAAAATATGTTGTGCGCCCTCTGAGTGCCACTCAAATCCCCTTCCCCTGTCCAGTCATTTGCTCTGTTTTCTACTCCCTGCTCTGTCTACCACTCTTTTGCTTGCTCCCTTCCCAACCTATCATGCATTATACATGCAGGCTGCCCATGACACTTAGGGCACGTGTGCCTTGTGTTGGCAACCCCTGTGTAGACCATTATCAAGCGTCTTGGTGGTCACTGCTTACTCAAACCACAATGAGTACGGGTAAGTGGTTTCTTGTATCTTCATCATGGTATTAGTCGTTCTAGGTATATTCCTGTTATAGAAGTAGAAAATACTTGATGAAAATGATGATACATGTAGAAAGATAAAATAAAGTTCTTAGTAATGGCTATTATATGCATATAGCTACTATAAGTGTGTTCTTCCTATTACCACTTTCATTACACATTTAATTATAGATTCACAAAAAGCCTTAATGATTTTTTTCTTTTTCAGCTACGTTTTATACCTCTTTCTGTGTTTCATACTTCTTCTTGTTCTGTGTTTCTGCACCTTGAGCTCTAGGACTCTTAGTAGGCCAGGTGTACCACCCTAATGCATTTAGTTCATTTGCTCTGTTTTTCCTGTGTGGACTAGACTGGGGAGCCTTTGTTCTCTGTGCATTGAACTGGTAGAGTTCTTTCCTACTGAGTTACCTGGAAGCAGAGTTTCATTCTTAGTTGGTATAATTTCCTGGCTTGTAAAATTCTTGACCTGCAGGTGCTTATTGCGGAGTGTAGGAGTTGGGCAGTTAAGATTTGGATGAGGGGGTGAAAAGCACCCTGTTCAAATTAGCTGACGACACCAAGATTTAGGGTGAGGTGGGCATGTTAGAAGGGAGGGACAGGATACAACTGGACCCGGACAAGTTACAGGGCTGGGTGACTGTGAATAGGATGGAATTCAATACTGACAAGTGCAGAGGCTGGCCTGACAGGGACTGCTCCTCAGGAGGGCTTTAAGCTCACTGGTCTCCTGTCCGAACCCTGAGAGCAGAGGCTGCTAATGCAGGGACTGCTCCTCAGGAGGGAGACCACGCTCAACCTGCGAACAGATACTGCCTTAGCAGAGACTGTCCCACAGGAAGAGATCGAACCAATCCTGAGGGCAGAGGCTGCGGCTGCAGGGACTGCTCCTCAGGAGGGCTTTGGGCCCACTGGTCTCCTCACAACTATGATTTTGCAATTGATTCGATTTGATCTGATTATTCTGTATTGATCTCTGGCTAACAAACTAATTTCCGGCTTCGACCTCGACCACGATCCCGCATCTCGACCACTGGCTACGACATCGTAACTTTGACCTCCACATTGACTTTGGCATCTTAACGACCACCTGTTTCGTCCATTTGGACTGGCGTCACGACATTCTACGTGTTACAGTTCTGTTATTCGTATCCTGATTTATGAGCTGTTGACCAGCCCTGGGACTATTGAGTTGGGCAGCCACACCTAGCTCCGGCTAGAAAGCAAGGGCTCACTTGAGAACCCTGTGGGCCAACAGACCCCTCTGTCGTTTGTACATTCGTTAATACTGTAACTGAAAAAGCAAGATTTCGGCCTACGCTCTAAAAGCATAAGTAAATAAATCAACTTTATTTGAAACCGCACGTGTTCTGGATGGCTCAGACTCCTTGCCGCTAATCCCGCCTGTTCGTTCTGATCCTACCCTCGGCCCACCGTGACCTTGGGGCTGCTCCCCGACAAAGAGGTGGTGTGTCTAGTGGTAAATACAAAAAGCAAATTTTTTGTGTGTGGAGTGTGCTTAGGAGGACAGACCAGACATGGGGGCCTCTTCATTAGAAGATTTGGGGAAACACCCAACCTACTATGAACCAAGTGGGGTGGGAAAACCCCCCAAGAACTGTGAAGTAGACTGAAAGGAGAGAGAGAGAGAGCAGGAAAAAGGCCTGGGGCATACAGTTTTGGTGTGGGCTAAAAAAACCATGTTTGTGTGGATACTTGCTTGGTCCCAGGCGGGAGCTTTCAGATGGAGTCCTTTCCATGTTGTATTACTTGGGAGAGACCAACACACATCCTAGTGGGGAAAGGATTATTCACTGAGCCCAAGGGAGCAGGACTAGGGAAAGGTTTGAATGTTGTGGTTTTCAGGCTTTTCTGTTTAACCCAAACTAAGGAGAGAACCTTAGGGGCTCAAACCTGAAACATGGGAAGGCTGCCAGCAAGAAGGGAAAACAGGGCAATAGCTGAGGTTTCTATGCCAAGGAGAAGTAATCTATCATAATTCCCAGTTGCAAATGAAGTCCAAATGTGACTGACATAAACTCAAAATAAGGTGGTGGGGGTAGGAGGGGACAGATTTATGTTTTAAGTCTCTACCAGCATGCTTGGGTCATCCTTGGGTAGAGACAAACTAAGACAAAATGAGATTTTAAGAGTTTTTCTTGCTTACTCCAAGGCTTATATTGTCAAGCTCATTCCCACTACAGAATTAAGGGCGGTGCATTAAGCTCAAACAGTTGTATATATTCTATTAGATTTCATCTGCAAAAATGAGGATGAATTAAGAAAGCAGAAGTGATTATCTACTATACCTCCCCTTGCAGTTCTTTCACCATGGCCTTTTTGGTAAGGTTACTGTATGCCAGCTTAGGTTAACTCTCTGAGCTGGGTGTAGATTCTAGATCAGTGGCGAACAACCTTTTTTGCAGGTGTACTACAAATTAGCTCTGCGCCCTTCCTGAGTGCCACTCCAATACCCTACCTCTGCCTGATCCACTACTCTGCCTTCAGCTCTGTCCTCTTTGCACTTCACCCAGCCTCCTGCTCTGTCTTCTGCTTCCTGCTCTATCTGCTGCTGCATTGCCTGTTTCCTCTCTGGTCTGTTGTGAGTTGTACATGGAAGCTGCCAGTGGCACTTGTGTTGCAGGTTGACGACCCCTATTCTAGACCATTGTGGTTAAACGATAGGGGAAGAACACATGCTCTGAATACATGCCCTGTGTTTAATATTTAGGTAGATGGCCTAAGAGTAAATTCTGCTAGCCCTCTGCAAAAAAAAAAAAAAAAAATCTTTAATAGGGAAAAATATACAAAAAATATCTGTAATAAAGGGCAAAACCTTTGGTTCCAGGCAACACCTCTATTCCTGCAGTGAAGCTTTGTGCTGGGCTGACTGATGACCAATCTATCCAAGACTGTGTCCTATGCAGCATCAGAAGATAAAGCAGCCAACAGTAACTTCCACAACATTAGCAGAGGATGGAGGTTTCCAGTTGGGTGGTTTGTCCAGAACTCCCTACTTGAAAAGTTTCCCAGGAGTCCAAAGGAATTTGCTCTGAGGAAGATCTCTTTGGACATGAGATGTCCCTGCCCATTTAAGGACAGCTTGCTCCTCTTGTCATCTGCAGCGTGTTGGAGGAAGGAAAACCACTCATAGATCCCACTTCAGCAACAATTACTTTACGTGTACAAAATTTTTTGTTTAGTTTCATGGTGGTTTTTGTCCAACTCCTCTTCCATTTGGGAGATCCTTCTCCAATAATCAGTCACAGAGCTGGTGCCGGGAAAGAAGGATCTCTCAGTACTGGCCCTGCAACCTCAGAGCTGGAGCTAGGAGATAAGGATCTCCTAGCTCAGGTCACGTGACTGCAAACTGGGGGCTGGGAGCTCCTTGCTGCTGGGGCAGGGGAACCTTGTCCCTGACTGGGCTTTGGTGGCGGAGCGCACCCCAGGAGCAGGAGGCTCCCAGTCCCTGTCCCAGCCCCCACCAGGAGATAGCAGTCTCTTGGCCCCTGGGCTAGCAGCCAGGGGGAGCCTAAAGCTCCCCCTAGCTGCTGCATGGATCCATTGCAGAGCCATAGGGAGTAGAAGCAGCCTGCTGTTAGGAGCAGCAAATCTGCTCCCATGTCCCTGCACATGTAGATGCGTGCCTGGGAGAGCTTACTCTTGAGCAGTTTACTCAAGAGTAAACTGTTCCCAGATTATTTGCAGTGTAAACTTATCCCCTGTCCACTGGTTCCATTACTACATCTCAGGTGCAAGATTTGGTTAGGCATGAAAAAATGTGACTGGGCTCTGAGCCCTCAAGCTTGGAGAGGTAGGATTGGGCTCAGTGGGGCTATTTGCATGTGTAAGAAGAGCAGGCTTTCACGCGCAATCTATGATTTATATACCATATGCAAAGTAGGGTAACATTTTGCTGGCTAACTTGAAAGATTCTCCTAGTCTTATCAGGATGTTCTATGTTCCTATGTAAGTGAATGGGATGAAAAGGGCAGCCTTCAGCTCTGGGATAAAGACGGTGGCAGAAAGGGATCTTGGAGTCATTGTTGAGTGCTGAATAATGTAAATCTGCAAAACTAATCAGAATATTTAGTGTATCCCCTTCTCCCCCTTACTATATGCATCTTTTGATCTGTAGTAATCACAGACAAATGGCATAATAATAAGCAGAGTTTAGGTTCGGGAGAGATCATGGTAGCCCTGCAGTATACATTGATGCCCTTTGTCATGTTTAACCATTGTTATTCCTCACTGTAGATGCTCTCAAGGCCTTGTAGGTGAGATACACCTGACAAATTTTGGCCATAGAAATTATGGCTTTCAATGGTAACATCTGAACTGATGCCTATGACTAGTTATATGTCACTGCAATATATTACTTTTCCAGATTGCAACAAATTAATAACCACCTTGAAAGCAGGAGTACATAAATAACCATGTTGATTTTAAAAAAGTCTTAATAGCTATTAAGAATATTTTAGGTATTGAAACATGAAGAATTATGAAAAAACAGCCCCCCTAGCACCCCCCCCAAGCAATTTACATTTCACAGTTTATGCTGTTTAGTCTTTACTTATTTTGGCACAGAAATTAGATTAGTTTGTCATGAGATCAGTTACATTTGCTCATTTTCAGACCTTGCAAAAAGGTCTGGTTGACCCTGAAAACATTGCTGGGGAAAGCTACTGCTAGTATCTTTAAAATAAAACCTAATAACAAAGGAAAAAATATTTGAAGGCAGAAGTAGTATAAGGTTTGTAAAATGACTGCCTCTGCTTGTAAGAACTTGATGTGAAATGGCATGCACAGGCTTTTAGAGTTTGCAGTACCGTGAGTCCATCAGATTTTTTGAGTTTTCTACCCTGCCTGTGAGAGAGAGAGTGCTATTGGAAAAAAGTTATTAGTGTATTCTCAGAATAATGCAGAAAAGCTTTTCTCCCACATTCCATTTGAGATTTTGGTGTGCCAGAATACATTATCACAATGAATGTAGGCCTACATATATAAGGCTAGGGACAGAAGTTGCACATAAACTTGTTTAAGTGATCAGAAACTGGTTTAAACTTGTAACAGAACAGAAGATCAGTGCACATAAGCCAGTTTCAAAATGGCTGGAAACTGGTTTAAGATAAGTGTGGTTGAATGTGGTATCAGATGTAACTGATTTGGATCAAACCAATTTATGAAACTTCTGCCCCAGACCCCTTCCTGGTTCAAGTTAAATCACAGTCCCCCAGCATGGTCTGTAGTCCTGGGCTAGGCTGTGCTGTCTGCTCCAGAGAGCAGGGCTGGCCCTGACCCTCTGCTTGCTAGTTGGAGCAATGAGGGCTGGCTGACAAGGGTGTGTGTGTGGGGGGCAAGCCCTGCTGGGGATGCAGTCCAGTCTGCAGGTATGGGGAGTGCCCCCCCCCCCCCGGCAAACCCCAGCTGGGGTCAGGGGCCATGGAGGGTTCGTTAAACATCCTTTTTCCCACTCAAACTTACTGCTGGGTGCAAATATGGACTACAAATCCCAGAGGTACCTGGAAGCAGGAAGTAATGAGCAACTCTGCAGAGTGCTGCTGGTGTAATTCTGGACCGCAAATCTCAGAGACCTCAGGGGCAGCAGGAAAAGGAAGTGAACACACAGAGAGCTGTGCTCTAGCACCCCCTGGCTTCTGGCCTGAGCCACTTCAGGCATGTGGCTGCAGTTCCTGAACCAAAGGTAAATGTCTGTTCACTTCTGTTTCAGTTTAATCTGTGCATCTTAAACTAAATCTGCAAAGACTGAATTGATTCAGTCTCAGGCTCTTTGGCTGTTTGTACTTAGCCTAAGGAACCAATACATGGTGACACTTAATATTGCCATGCTTAATTTGTTGGTTTTGGGTGTCTGGTGTGGAATTCATGATCCTAGTGAGGGCCCTAAGTTTTCTACGTGCTACATCACAAGAGTTAGGTGCCTAGAAATGTGATTGACAATAGGCAATGTGCTGAGTGGGGAGGACAACATTTAAAAAAACCAACAGGAAATGCCGAAGAAAGGAGTGTCTACGAAAATCTTGCCTCATTCCCATATGTAGATGCCTGACCTGGAGCTTTAAGAAGATGCACATGAAATTAGGATTCACAGTCCAACCCCCCTCCACCCCCAACCTGAATCTGTTCCTCCATTTTATGCAATGAGTATTTAATGCAAAATGTATTAACATTCCTGAGAGCAGATTGGAACCCTGGTTTCTCTGCTCTTAGGCACATGCCCTCATCACTGGGGTATGGAAATAGGTTCCCTTTGGTGCTCTCTCCTTCTAGCCTCAAGAATCTTTTGTTTTTGGCTGGGCTGCTTAGTGGTTCAGCTTTCGAAAGAGGGGTAGTTAGTGCCTCTGGGGGAGCGTTAGATCTGAGTATCTGGTTTCGAGCTTGGATGTCTATATGGGCACCTAATTCCCACCTTAGGCTTGCAAATCCTTTTATATATTTGTGCCTTAATGTCTTGGCTTTCAGTACTGGCAGTTCCCACTGACTTATGAAAATTTAGCCATACTGCTCTTGGTTGTCTGCAGTTGTGTCTGAACTGGAACTAAACCCCTCTGTACTTTTGGTGTAGTAGTTTGGTGTAGTGTAGGCTCTGCCAATGTGCCTCAGGACTAATTCTTGCTTTTATACAGGGCTGAACTGGAAGCTAAATATCTGTCCACAGGTTCTAGGAAGTTTTGACAAACAACTCATTTCAAAGGTGAAATTTCTGACTTGCGTCTATTTCTAGTTTTTAATGAGCAAAACATGAGCATAACAGTTGCTTATGAAAACTGTGTCAGAGGAAAAGGTTTCTGTTATTCCAGAGTAAGACAATGACTTAAATATTTTGTCTAAGACAACATAGCTAATCGACTCCCTTTATGGTCTGACAGCTTAATTTTTATTCCTAAAAACCCCTCGAGCCCTAACACCAGTTTTGAATTACACAATTGTTAAAAAGTCTCAGAAATTAGTACACTGCTCTTTGCGTTTTGCAAATGTTTTAACTTAAAAAAACAGCTAGGAAGATTTTTCTTTTAAATTTGTTAAAAAAAAAAAAAAAAACACCTTTAAAATAAGACCTTTGTGCCAAGTTTCAATCTAGAGCACAGCTTTACAGCTGAGCTAAAACCCCCTATAATAGGAAAAAAGTGACAGACACTTAACTATAGTAGCACGAATGGCACTGCTATAATTCCTGGGTGAACTTTGTCCCTGGATGTGTGTTTTTGGAGTGTGCTGAGGTGACATTCAGCCTCTACATTCATTTTTATGATAATTCAGAGTAAATTGTGGTGCAATAAACTCTTCAAGCCTGTCTTTCTTGTGAAAGCCATGAATCAATCAGCTGCAGGCTTTTTTGGGTCTTTTCAATGTATAGTGATCATTTAGATTTGACATGCATTGTGAGACCTTAGCTTGGCTCCTCTCTATGGTCTGTCATTAATTCCAGCCTTTACTATTCTGAAGTACAGTGAAGGATGACTGAGAAATCATTGCCCCTCTTCAGCTCTGTTATTGCACAAAATAGCAGCGCAATAATTTTTTGTCAATGTTTTACTCTAAAAGCTTTCTACGTCAGTTTTGAAAAGGAAGCAATAAAGCCCATTCAATGGTATGAATAAAAATCCTTTGAGGTTTAGGCACAGGGCTTCTTTTCTTCAGCTGGTAATCAAATTGGAGCTAAAATGAAATTGAGTTTTCTTATGAAAATAGCCTTTGTTGCTGGGAAGGCTGGTAATTCATAAACAATAACCTGCTCTTTTGTGTGGATAATAATATATTCATGTTCTTTCAATAGGGTAAAAGCCAGACCTAGTGCATTATGGTACTGTAAAAATAGCAGAAGGAGCTTGCTGGAATAATCTTGAAGAAATGTAGCATTCGGTGACTTAAGCGTTCAGCTTCCATCTGAAATTGTACTTTGCTTTTATTTGTGAGCCGGGTTTTAGTTGTTGATTTGTTGCTGCCATACAATATTTGGTTAATTGTGGATGATCTCAAGCTGTGCTCATCACTGTTACTGTGAAGGCTGCTGCCAGCTGCTGGAAACAGAGCCTGCTGCTACAGGATGTACATTATTCACAGGAGCAGCCTCTCAGCACTGATTATCACTGAAGAGTTCTCTGCTCTCCATCACTGTGTACAGTACATGCAACTGGACCACAGAACACATGGAGGTAAGCTGCAACCCCTCTCTTTACGTGCAAGGTAAAAAAGGCATGCAGTGGAGCTGTGGAAAGTGCTGTGGGGAAACTTCACTATAAATTTTCAAAGTGCTGCTGGGGAAGCAATCAGTGAGCATGTAGGAGGACTGTATGTGTTTGGCTACTTCATACCTGAACTGAAGGTTTTCAGGAGGATATGCCTGGTACTGTGTAATGAATTCGAAGTGTACTGACAAGGTCTTTTGACAGTGTTGCACTTAGGTCTTCTATGTAGCTGGGAGACCTCTTATGTTTGCTCTGCAATTGCTATATGCTCATCTTTTCAGATATGGCTTGTATTCTCATTTAACGCTGAAGTTCATGGGATTGTAGAAACACACCTTTGGGGGCACAATGCATTTGAGAAGTGAGACTTGAATATAAAACTCTGTATAGATACCTTTTCTGCAGTGACTCTTGTTCTCTGTCTCAACTTGTGGGGAGTGTGGGGAGAAAGAGAAGTTCTGCTTCAGTTAGTGCATTTTTCCAGTGTTGGCCTGCATTTTTGACAGGGTCAGTCTTTGATTTTCTTGAGTGCTGATTTGATTGTAAGCAATTTGGTTCAGCTAGGTGTCTCAACATAAAGGTATGCAAAAATTGTTTGTGTTTACTTGAGGTCTGTTTATCTGTACAAAATATGGAGCTCATCCTCAGTAACTGTATACATTAATATAAAGCCTTGCTTTAGATTTTAGTGTAATTTTGATGACATTCTTCCTACTTTAGTGAAAGAATATTTAAGACATCCCTAATATTTGGAAATATATACAGGCTGAGAAAAGAGAACAGGTCCAAGCAGTGTAGTTTCCTGTGGATTTCAATAGTACTGGGAAACAAGAGGACAGGAACTGCCTTGGTGGCATATTGGAAGTAGCTTTAATACTGGGTTATCATACAATGAGGACTTTTTTACTTCAGACTAGAGAGTCTGCAAAGTCCATTCTTATGGACTGAAATGATGACTGGATGAATACAGTATGTATTATTACTCTGTGTAAACTTTAGCAGAGGTTTTAGAAGAGTTAAATTTAAAAAATGGTTTGAGACGGATGTGAATTAAATGAGAACTGAAAATGAAAATAATATAATGGTGTTTATTTGCAAAGAAAAATTAAGGTGAATATGCATCATGTTCAGGACTGACTATCAGGCAGTACATAGGGTTTTATTCAATTTTAACTGAAATTATATGCTTAACAAAAGGAACTTTTAAAGGCACAGTGGTAACTGACAGTCAAAGCAATATATGTCATTATCCAATTAGTACACACAAGTGTGTATTTGTTACTCACTTAACATACCTCTGTGTTTGGCTCTCACAAATATGAAATTTATTTCTGAAGTGTTCTAACATTTGTATATCATATGTATACATTTTACTATGTTATAATTAGAGTTACTATTCTTATGCTTTAAAATTATTAGGATCTTGCTACTGATTGGATTAGTCCTATTTTCAGCCATATTTTTAAAATAAAGAAATATTTATATTTTAAAAGTGCCAGATACACTAACTTCTAGTTTTCTTCCCCAGCTGTAGAATTACTTTACATGGCTTCTTATTCTTTGTGCAAAAGTAAAAATTCAAATACATTTTAAAAAGCTGATAACCAGTAAAATATTAGCTCTGGTTTTACAGTTAAATATGGCAAATATTTCATTCTAATGTTTACTTCAAAATTTATTTTCACATATATTGGATCAATTCAGCTGGCACTTGGTATCTTGAAAATGAATTTATCCAATAGGGACATCATTACTGTTTTCATGGGAAAAGGATATGTTTAATAATATGTGTTTGGCATTCATTTAAATAAGATATCAGCTTGTCAATATCTAATATTGTGGTGATCTTTGATTTGTATATCTAGAATTGCAAAACTAGAAGTACAATATATCTCAGGAGATTTTAGAAACAAATGTGTTGCTTAAACTTTTGCCAATATTGAAAGCAAGTTTTTAAAAGAAGCTTTATAGCCAACAGGGTTAAAAAGAACAATTCTTTTTCTGCTTTGCTTAAACAAGATTTAGCTTGTACAACTGGAAGTAAGGTATGTTGACTGATATTTCTTATGGGCAAGTCATCTTTGTCATGGAAATGCGTTTATGCGTTGTGCTGGGATACATGCAGAACTGACACTTCATTTAGATGCTCTGGGCTCTGATGACGGGCCTGTGTTTACAGACTTGGTTTGGACAAACTCACAATAAGAACACCTGTTAGCAACAATGCAATTGATGATAATAGTTTTAGAACCAACAGCACTAGAGTGGGGCAGTTAGGTCCATACCATGTATATACCCAAAAGGCACCTGCCATATGTTCCATATATCTAAAGGTATCCTATGAAATAGCGATTATCCAACAGTGAGTCTCAAAGTGAGTCTGAGGCCTCCAAACTAATTTCTTTTGTGCCTACGCATGATTATAACCTAAGCACGTGTTATGTTTACATCCTAGAATGCTAACTGCCTGTGTCATTTAACTTTCCAAACGTACATGATTTCAATCATGCTTAGCTTTTGAAAGCTTGAGGAAAAAGAGAGTTGCTGTTCTGTACCTTCTTTGATACTTACCATTGCATATTAGTTGCAGGCATCCACTGCTGACAGAAAAGTTGGTGAAGAATGCATAGTATATTTGCACTGAGATTTTGTAAAACATTTATTCTTGCTAAAGCATAAATTGATTATTGAGTGTATAGCCCAGTAGAAGCTTTTAGAGCTGCAAGGCTGACAAGCATATTGGAATTCTGACATAACACAAAATAAGGTACAGAATGTTTCAGGCAATAAAATTATCAAAAAGAAACTGTAGAAATATTGATATATTCTGGTCAGGTTTGTTTAAACTAATGAATGCTGCTTAACTCTGGAAGGAACTGACCTTTAAAATGAGAAAAAGTAAATAAGGTGAATTAAGGTTAAGAATAATGTAAATGAAGATGAAAGAACTGTCATTATGTGTTTTTACAGCATCTGCTATCCCTGCATTAACTTCATTTAAAGTCTTTTCATCCTTGATTTTCAAGTGGTTTTGTGGTCACCTTGCCTGACTTAGGTTTTCATCTAGAAAACAGAAGTGTATTCAATATGAACAGACATTTCTGAATATTATTTATTTAAAATGCCTTGTTTCAGACTAGAACTGATAACTTTTGATTGTTTAAAAACACACGGAAGACAAAAATATGTAAAAATCGTTATTGATGATGGTAACCAGTGTTACAAAGTGCTAAATGAATTGTGAGGATAATTAGCTGTAGAAAATTGCATCATAGTTTCCTCATTTTAGTCTTCTGCTTCTTAGGTTTACCTTAAACTTTGCAGTTTTAGGTTAAATGCTTCTCCATTGCTCTATGCAAATTGCATTATTGAAGTTCAAAGATTTAGCACAAAGCTGTCACCACTTTGGAGTCCCTTTCTTTATTTCTGCTCTTGAGCATTAATAGCTTGCTTAGAAGTGACTGCTTCTTACTTGCTGCTAAGATAGAAGATTTGTGAATTTTAGTGTTTTATTGTATTCTGAGCTTAAGATACACATTTCCCATCAGTTTGTTTGAATCCACAAACTATAGGTAAAGTGACTTGCCCTCAAGTATTGTTCCATGAATAATACTTTGTTTTTCACTACTTAAAGAACAGCATTAGAATACTAGTGTTCTAGTATGGAGAGCTGGATATTAAATGCACTACTACTTTCTTCTCTTGGAGGTAATTTGGGACAACGCCAAATAAAAGCATACACCCCTTAGTTTTGCTATGCTTTTTAATGTTGCTTTAAATGGCACTTATTAGCTTAGAAATGTATATTTTATTTCTTATGGTGAGGATTTAAACTATGTAAGTGGCCTCCAATATTCTGTGCTACAGGCAAGCAATGTTCTATGGTCCTAATTCACTGCATTTATGAAGACTCTTTTGAAGTTATGGAAACAACACTTTTTCCTGAGTTTCGGACTTCCAGCTACAATGCAGAGTTTCAGGATTATGACTTCCTTAGAGGTAAAATGGAGCCTAAGTAGACCAAGTCAAAGTTTTTCCATCCATCATTACAAAGAGAAGCCTGGTAGACTGATTCCCCACTCCTTTTTACCTTGAGTTGTCATTTCCAGGCATGCAAGGAGGGTGTAAAGCTACCATTCTGATTGGGTAATATTTTCCTTTCACTTTGCAACAATACAAAGCAGTGAAGAACCAGGACTTTTTATTTAGGGAAAGACATATGGGATCAATTAATATTCTCCCAGCAAAAATGTCTGACAACAAATGACTGACACCACCGTCTTGAAGATAAATGTCTTAACAGTTAAAGAAAGTTTATCCTATGTACCTTGGTATTGTAGAGCTCTCAGGAGAGGATTTAGTAACTGAGCATTTCCTTAAGACGTAGAGAAAAGCCCCACATGATGGTGAAACCAAAACCATTCCTTCTTCTCTTGTACCTTTGAACAGACAATATTGTTTTCACCTCCATGGATGTTTTTATTACAGGCTTTCAAGTAACCTTGCCTCTTGAGTTTATCATTACTAAAAGCTCTGGCCTCGATTCCCCAATGTCCCATTGCTTACGAATTGTTGTAGCTACTTTGAAATCCAAGCTTTGCCAGCTTGAAAGTGATGGAAAATGCTTAGGACTTGGCCCTGCTGACTCAGTGTTAAAGGGAAGATTAAGTTTCTCAGGTCTCTCCTCTCATCAGACATTCCAGCAGCAAACTTGCATGATTCTTTTGTAGTGCCATGTAAGCTAGTGTAATTTGTAAGTATGGCACTTACTAATTAAAAACAAAGAAAACCAAAAAACCATTGACCTCCCATATGATTAGAACAGGAAGTAGCTATGATGCCTCAGGTGGGGGAAGGGCGTGTAACTGAAGGTAAATGTTGACTTCTTAAGGGCAACCACTGTTCAGTGTAGAGATGGAGACCAAGCTCATACAGGAGACTTGGTAGCCTGTGAGAATTGGTTAAAAAGTAAACTCCAGGTGTTATTCAGTCAATTTTCCACACAATGATTGCATATATAACAATCAGCGGGATTAAAAAGCTTGCATGGAATGACATGATTGAGGAGTGTGCGTATAGTGACTAGGCAACATTTTTCATACCACACAGAAGAGGCCTAACTAAACCCCTCTTGGTTACTTTAGGAACTGGTTTCTTCAAAACCAGGGCTGTCTCTGGGCCTTCCATCAAGCAATGAAGGATATGTCAACACAGCATAATGTAGTACCAGCCAGAGGCACCCAAGGTAGCTTAAGTCCTAGAAGTTGTACAGCTGAATTCATGCAGGGCTCCACCTAGGTTAAATAGCCCTGCTGAAAAGCAAGATGTAAGCTTGGGCACAGCACTGTGCTAACATGACTGTCCTGCTTTTCAGTACTTGCACTAGCTCTCTGGTGCCTCTGCATAGCACTGATGTACCCTCTAGGGGTATGTCATGTACATCCTCTAAGTGCTTCCAAAATAACACTAATATTCTAATGCTGTCAGTCAGAGATTTAACCAACAAAACAAATCTACAAGTACACATCTAAAATTAAACGGGAACATACTTCTGCTTTAAATCTTTTTTGCCTACCATATTGTACTGCATTTACTGCCACCTATGTAGTCTATGTTGCAGACTACACAGGGCGCACCTACATGTGCCCCTATGGCACCGTTGTTACTGCGCCATCATTTTGTACTTCCTTCTGGAAGTACTAAATGACGGCACAGTAACAATCCATACTGAGCCGTGCCAGCGACACACAGTTATTTTTTAGCCCCTACATTGCTGCAGCAACACGCTATACCAAGGGAGCGTGTTGCTATGGCGACAGTGGCGTTGTCACGGTTTTTGCCCGTGGATGCCATGTTGCTGTAGCGTCATGTGTAGATGCGCCCAGAGGTAACTGAGCTAGTGGTAAACAAGCTACCTCTAGCACCAGAAGCAGAATAGTCTTGGCAGGAGCAAGCTCAGTGGTCTGATTTACCCTGCCAACAAGCAGCAGGAGTTAGCTCACTCTGACCTCTATGCTGCAGCAAGTAAATTACTTCCAGTATCAGAGGTAAACTTATTTACAATTTGATTCGGTCTCTGTAGTCAACTGCAGTCTGCCCTGTATTTCACCTTTTTCTATGGTAACTGGTATTCTGTAAGTACACAAAATAGGCAGTGGTTTTGCAATGGGTATTGATTTGAAATTGGTGTTCTTAGCCTGAAATATTTCTACCTAGAAGCACAGGTGTCTTGCAGAGCAACCTTTACAACCATTCACCTTTCTTCATAAGAAGAAATACAATGATTACCTTTAAAAAGTTCCCAGACCATCGCAGCTGTAGCAACAGTCTAGTCCCACTCGCTTTAAAAAGGAAATTGACTGGTAATAGTAAAGCACTAAAACCCAAACCTTTTTAACTGAATGAGATGATAGCAATGTATCTCAAAATGGAGCCTTACATAGTTTGCAAATCAGCTGGTATTCTTATTGGCTTATCCCCATGAGAATCCATTATAAGCGCTCGGATCAAAATTGCAGGATGGTGTACCAACTGCTCTAACGGTTTAGCTGTGGTACGCTAGGTCTTTTAGTTGGAAAACGTGCTACCCTGTGGTCTTACTGCTAAGTAGTTAGGAAAAGGGGAAGGTCAGTTTTCTGGGTCTGCTTTGCATGGAACTTAAATGTGATGAAACCACTACCATCCTGAACAGAAGTTTTGTGAGAACAGATTTTGAATTTATTTTTATAATGGCTTTGGACTCTAAACACTCATTTTGGCCCGAGATCTGAATGTTAGCCTTAAATTTAATGCAGCCTTGAACGTCACTGCCAAATAAAACTGCCGTTTTATAAGTATTTGAATTCTGCTGAGCCTGACAAGCTGTGCTTAGAGATCATTTTTTGGTACAAACTCAGTCTAAGATAGCACCACTATATCACTTTATAGAAATCCTGTCTGGATGTGTCTTTCTAGTGAGACTTCAGTGAATAGGAGAAAGTAGGCATTGATTCTCTTTCACTCTGTTCTCAACTTTGAATGCAGTGCTTGGAAAGATGAACTTGGAAGATATTTTTAAACCTAAAAACAAAGTACTTAATTTCGTAAATGAATTTATTTGGAACATGAATTCATATTGTCCCTAGAGATCAAGTATTTATGCATATAAAGTCTGGCAAAAGGAAAAATAATGTTCAGAGCAGCAAGGAATCTTTAAGCTGTGAGAATCTGTGGTTTTAAAGTAATAACTTGTTGGAAAACATGGGTCTAGTTATAAGTAAAGGACCTGCAACCAAACAAAGTGCATGTTGATAAAAGACATCTGACAAGAATAACCAAGAACCAACGTTGAAATTGGCAGCTCTACCATTTGTGACCTTTTTCAAGCTTCATGTCAAATATACTCAAAGCATATACTTCTTCCTGGGCATTACACATAATTTTTTTAAAATTTGTATTTTCACAGACAATCTCTGTCCATCATGGTCAAATGTGTTCAAGCAGAGTAGTCATCATGACAAAAGAAAACAATGCGTGATAGTCAAGGCTTGAGCAAATGCACACAAAATAAATGCTGTTCCATCAGTGCAGTTTGAGAGTTGGACTTAAGAATCGGAGGCGACTAAAGACTTGCAAAATACTACTCTTAGGGGAGAGAATCCTTAGGGAATCTATTCAAGCTTTATAACACAGGGAATGACTATCCTAGTGGCTGTTTAGGAAATTAATTCTTCATATTCATAATATGTTCATGACAGAGTGCTAGCTGCTGTACAAAACAGAGAAAAGATTAAACACCAGCCTTGTGTATTTTCTCTTGTCTAAAACACGTGAATTGAATGTGTGTGAAAGGGGTAGACTGTGAGAGTGTCTGTACTGCCCTAGCCAATAATATTTGGTCATTTCCTGGAGGGCTGATCCCTCAGCAGTAGGATGATGTTTCAGTTCTTGAGCTCTTCTATTTCTTTAAACTGCAGCTGTTACCAGGGTGTTAGGTTCTTTTTTTTTTTTCTTGGTAATGTGAATGAACTAAAAATGGTTGGAGGCCAAACATTCATTTCTCAGAAGCCGTAGAACAGTCTTCAACAAGAATCATTTATGGTTACTACTGTTTATATGGAGAATTGTACTAGAAACCTTAAAGTAAATGGATTTGTCTCCTGCTGTTGGTCCCTCCAGTCAATCATCTGCTCCAGGAGAATTTGTTACCTGAGGGCTCAGTTTCTGTTCTGAGTCAACAGGAGGAAGGAGTTTCTACAGTGTGTCTTTCTTTTTGTTGTTGGGTTTTTTTCCTGAAGGCTAAGGGTAAAAACAGGTATCCCATTTCTCTTGGGACAAAGCCCTTTATCCTGGGATCCTACAGATGTACAAATCTATCGTCTGACTTTAGGTGAAGTTAAGCAAGCAAGCCTACTTAGTATCCGAGATTAGCACTTTTTCCTGAGACCATTATGGCTAAGCAGAGTTGCCTGTCGTTCATTCCAGGGACAAGCGGCATGTGGAAAGGGCTATGCTACTTCTGAATTTTGCCTTGGGTCAGTCTGAACTGCTTCAAATGCAATGTCTGTTTTTACCTGAGAAATAGTCAGTGGCAGCAATCCCTCTGTAACCCTTGCCGGCATGCTAGGCTAGGCGATATGTTGGATTCTGGATCCTCAGGGTGCTAGTAGCCCTGGGAACCCCAGTCAGGAAGGTCTGCTGACTGAAATGTCCCATGGAGAGGTGTGTCCCTCACCCCCACTGCCCAAGAATTTACTTTGTCCAATAAACAAATGGGATTTCTTTATTAAGCGTAACTATATACACAAAAGAAATGATTGCTGAAGATATATATAGAGTTAGTAATGAAACCAACAATTTGAATAGAATTTACAGCTGCAACAATAGATGAGTAATTCCACCACACCGGGTGGTCCCACTTGCATCAAACAACTTTAGTGATTACATCCACCTGGTTATAACACTTTAAAACAGTTTTCCCCACCCATAACCCAGGTTGATTCCCTCTGGTCACACTCCCCTTCTCATAACAATAAGTGGCAACACAGCTTTAACTATGATCCACCTCTAGATGACAGAGGCAAGGCTTCTGCTGCTCTGGGAAGGTGGACTCTGCTCTTTCTTGGTAACTCAGCAAAAACAAGTCTTCGACCAGCCACTGCAAGTAATAGGCTTATTTTCTTTAGTTTCCTTCTGAAAAAATACACCTCCTGCAAACACTAGGGATTAAGTGTCCCCTCACAGACCCCTGCAGGCTTGGGATTCTCACAGCTTGCTCCCCCTCCGGGCTGTCTCTCTCTCCCAGCACCTCCACATGCAGACAGTGGATTCCCTCTGCAGTTTCTGTCTCTGCAGTATGAGACTTTCAGCCTAGAGGACTTCCCACCATAGGCCTCTGACCAGGCAGCTTCTCCCAGCTAGCTTACCTCCCCACTCTTGCCCTGGGTACTGTGTCCCGGATTGCACAGCTCTGACCCAAGTGGGGAATCAGCTTCTCCTGGGATGACTCAGGCTCCCCTTTGTCCTGAAGTCCGCTCCCCAGCAAGCCTCAACTCCATTCCCTCTGCCTGGGGGGAAGGAGGGGATGAGTCTCTGTCCCTCTCACCAGGCTGGTGTAGCTATCTTGTAGCTTCTCTTTCTCTTGCTGCTTTTCCCTCCCTCAGCTTTTATGGCTCCATAGTAGCCAACCAGAGCCTGGGGTTTGCAATGGAGGCTCTGGTCACAGTACAAATGCTCCAGTAAAAAGCGTGCATTGTGTACAGCATACCCTCTGTTTGGGAAAGCTATTATACCCTATGCAAACTTTCTGTTGCCTTTCTTGCAAAATTCTTAGGTACAGCTCACCCACTCAGCTTGCAACTGTTCCACCTCAATACAAAGTTGTTAGCCTTCCAGCAAATAGGGAAGTCATCAGTGAATCTGTAGATGGTGGAGGAGCCTGATCTGACATTCATGTGTTTGATTGCAGACATGGAAAATAGTTCCAGACACCTTTTCTAGCCCCCTCCCCATATGGGTTGAGAGGGGTGGATAGCTGCTTAGTCATGATTGTAATCATGTCCTTAGTGTAGGTTCATGACTAGGGGCTTCCAGTAGTTGCTAGGACCTGCCCCTGTCACTACTCTAGCATTGCAGTAGGACTTGCTATTCAAGGAAGATGCCTGCACATTGTCTTTAACATGGGAATGCCTTTGCATATCAAAATCACATGCTACTTTGCAGGAAAGAAACGTGAAACCAATGGCAAGGAAAACCTAAATGACTGGAGGTTTCTGTCCCGCTTCAGTCTTTATCTGCCTCTGTAGCCATTGTGAAATATTCTCGCTTTATCTGCCTTCTTTTCCATTGAGTACTTTTTTTTAATTTTCATTTTTGCATCACTAGTAGTCTGGAAATGTTGCTCTTCACTTTGTTGTTGTCCTGGGTGTACTACCAGGTGTATAAAACTCCAGACAGCATTGCTTTCAAGGTCTCTGTTAGCACACAAGCCTCTCAACCACATCAGGGTTACGATCCATGGGCGGGAGGAAGGGGCTAAGGAACAACCAGATGCTTTAACAAACTATGATGCTTCTTATACAAACAGTCCAATATTCAGAACTCTGTGGCCGTGTCCAGATGAGCGCAGTAGTGTGGTATGTGGCTCCGCAAGCGTGTCTGCGGCACCACATACCATACATTTAGATGTTCTCTGCACTGTAAGGGTGCACTTCTCATGTGTGCGCTGCTCTCCCTTTTTTTTTTCCTGTCAGTTTTTGGATCCCTGGATATCCAGGGGTCAAAAAAATCTGCTGAAAAAAAAGTGGAGCAGCGCATGCACAGGCTGTGTGTGCTGCTCAGAAGCAGAGCTGGGCCACCTGGAGCTATGCTTTGGCTGCTGACCAGGCTCCTTGCAACAGAATCACTGCTGCTGCAGCCCTGGGAGCCCCCCATGACCTTAGGCAAGGCTGCGGGGGCCAGCCCAATGCTTCCAGCCTCCTCTACTCCAAACGGGGTAACTTGCTGTGCGCCCAAGTGCATGTGGCATGGGTGTTCCCCAGAAACAAGTAGCTGCAGCACAGAATGCACCACTGTTACTTGTCATGGGGAACGAATTGTCTGTGCTCATCTGGACGGAGCCTGTCTGAGCCAATGGTTCAAAAGTAGCAATGTGAACTCCCCAGTTCCAGTGTTTACATGTTACGTGGGTGTTGAACTGCAGCACCTTGGGTGATAGGATATGATGCAGGGAAGAGGATGAGTATGAGAATAAAAAACAGATCTGAATTAATGTTCCCAAGCAAGCCCACAGCTGGGAACTATGTATAAGGGCTTCATAGCTCCATACGGGGGAGGAACAGCTGAAAGAAATGGCAGACCTTTATCAGCTTCCATCACCCCCAAATGAGCAGAGGAACCCTTTAGATATTTTAGTAGAAAGGCAGCAGCTAGCACCCCAAAACGGCCAGATTTTCCCTGCTAGATGCAAGTTTACTCTGTCTACTGGCAGGAATTCTCAGAGTCCCTTCAGCTCTCCAGCCAAGCACCAGCTCCTTCTGATGCTCCTACTTCAGATCCTCTCAGCTTGCTAAGTTACCATTTCATAAGACAGTAAAGAAACAGGAGAGGTAAGCTGCCTTCATACTCAAGAGAGGCAGAAGGGGAGGAGAATGCTCTTCCTGTTTTTAGCAAAGGAGGAGCTAATTTCTCATATTCTGTCCTCCTTACTTTATTTCCTGCTCAGGATACGTGTGATTGTAGTCTGCTGACAAAGCATAGATGTTTACAAAGTCTTTAGGTGGCAACACTAACTTGCTAAGTAGACGCCAGGGCCCTTCATTCTGAGCTCATTGGTACCACCTGCTTGCTGGCCCAAGTTTCTGTGATGTCTCCAGTTCAGTATGTGCAAGGCTTTAAGAGGTCATTGAAGCACCACCTCCAATTTGTTGATCCTTTGCCCAAGGAGAGACATCTATGAACATTACTGGCATAGCACCTCTGGCTATCTGTCAAGCTGACAAGGCATGGATCTTTTTTGAGGTATCTGGTCAGTGTCCCTAGTTTGAAGAATTGATGTAAAGGCATGGGTATTTGGGTGGTTACAGACTTGCACCTCTTATTTGGGCTCCTGAGAAAATTAAAGTTTCTACGAGGTCTCTGACAACTGCTTTTTGAGGCACAGGCTTTGTGAGATAATGGACCTGCACTCTCAACGTTGTTAAAGGATGGGTTTTTATGCCTCTGCTTACACTTGTTCCTTTGGAATAAATTGAGTATAAAAGTTGCATTAGATCCTCTGCAGTCTGCCCTAATGTAATGCTTACAGAAAGTTCAGAAGGGACATTCTTCCTATGGAAGACCAGTTTGATTAAAAAAAAATCTCTTAGAAAAATACCATTCTGTTACTATGGATATATTTTAAAATGTATTTTATATTTATTTTTCAAAATATGATGAGCAAAGCATGCATCCATCGAACTACATCAGGAACTCAGTGTCAGTATGTAAAAAGTCCCAAAAGAGCTGATGGAAATAGTATGTTTTCACCTATTTCAATTCTTACAAGCTGGTTAAAATCCATCTTTGTTTGAAAAAAATGTCATGGTTAATGTCAGGAGTTAACCAGGGGTGACAATCAACTTATAGTTCCCACAGGACAATTTTATTGTTAAAATGCCAATAAAAGATTTTGTGTTAATTTATTTTTATTTAGTGGTTGCAAATCTGCGAAGCCAAGCAATAGCCTCCCCCTTAACTGAGTTCAAAGTTATTAATCTGCCTCCTGCTTTGTAGAGAGGACACTCCTCGGTGATGTGTGGCATTGTTTATATCTCTCCACAAGTGCATGATGGGTTAGCACTAAGACAGTGCGAAATTTTGCCGCCAGTTTTGTTTCGACACTGTTTCGGCCCGTTTTGAGGTTGAAACAGCAAAATCAAAATGGAATGGATATAGTTGAAACAGCCTTGAAACAAAATGAGGCAAGTTGAAATGTTTTGCTGTTTTGACACTGTTTCACCCCTAGGCTATAATGGGGAAGGACAAAACAGCCTATAACTTTGTCATTTCTGGCCTGATTTGGATAAAACTTGCAGGAATGGTAGCCCCATCAGAGGGCAGGAAGCCTGCCAAGCTTCAAGAAGATAGTTGCAGGGGGTTCAAGCAAACTGCACCCCAAAATTTTGAAAGTAACTTGTGTCACATGTATGTGTTAAGCCACAGCGGGGTCAAAACTACGTGCATGCTAGCCCCTGTGGAGGCTACAAAGCCTGCCAAGTTTCAAGGAGATAGGTGCAGGGGTTTGGGGGAAACTGGACCTCAAGCTGCGGACAAGCAAAACTTGTGACATGGGTGACACTGTGTGTTACGGCACATCAGGGTGAAAGCTGCAGGCCTGCTAGCCCCTGCTGAGGCCATGAAGCCTGCCAGCTGTCAAGAAGATAAGTGCAGGGGATTCTGGGTTCTGGGGCCCAGCATCTCTAGCTGCTGACAGGCAAAACTCATGTCATAGGTGCTTGTGCAACTGTCTGTCTTGGGGCATGGGGGGGGTGGGAAACTACAGCAGGCCTGGCTGCTAGGCCCTGCTGAGGCCACAAAGCCTGCCAGTTGTTAAGGAGATAGGTGCAGGGGGGTTCTTGGCAGAAGCAGTTCCTGGCTCTGTATTGATTCTTTCCTCTCCTTAGTCAGTGGTTTTGTAGGTGTTAATCCTTGCTTATTGAGTCGTTATCTTTGCCAGCTACTGTGTATTGAGTGGGTCCCCGAGTAAATCATGATTGATTACATAACACAGTAGCTAGCTAGCACAAGCACCCATGTCATGAGTTTTGCTTGTCAGCAGCTAGGGGTACAGGGCCCCAGAACCCCACTGCACCTATCTCCTTAACAGCTGGCAGGCTTTGTGGCCTCAGCAGGGCCTAGCAGCCAGGC
>NW_017729032.1:139497929-139510017 GCF_001723915.1 Gavialis gangeticus
CCCCCCCCCCACTCCCTCCGTTCCCCAAGATAGATGGAGTTGCACAAGCACCCATGACACAAGTTTTGCCTGTCAGCAGCTAGAGGTGCAGGGCCCCAGAACCCCTGCACCTATCTCCCTGACAGCTGGCAGGCTTTGTGGCCACAGCAGGGGCTAGCAGGCCTGCAGCTTTCATCCTGCCGCGTCTTAACACATAGTGTTACCCATGTCACAAGTTTTGCTTGTCCGCAGCTTGAGGTAGTTTCCCCCAAACCCCTGTACCTATCTCCTTCAAACTTGGCAGGCTTTGTGTCCTCCACAGGGGCTAGCATGCCTGCAGTTTTGACCTGGCTGTGGATTAACATACATACATGACATGAGTTTTGCTTTCAAGACTTTGGGGTGCAGTTTCCTTGAACCCCCTGCACGTATCTCTTTGAAACTTGGCAGGCTTCATGCCCTCAGAAGGGGCTACCACTTCTGCAAGTGTTATTCAGATCAAGCCAGAAATGACAAAGTTTATAGGTTGTTTTGTCTTTCCCCATTATATCCTATGGGTGAAATGTTGAAACAGTTTTGCCATTTTGACCCTATTTTGAAGGAACAAAACAGCTGTTTCAAATCAAAACAAAATTTGAAACAAAATGCTGTTCTGTCAAAATGTCGAAACACTGGTTGAAACAGAACACTGCCTTTTCGCACAGCCCTAGTTAG
This sequence comes from Gavialis gangeticus, assembly GCF_001723915.1. NCBI lineage: Eukaryota > Metazoa > Chordata > Crocodylia > Gavialidae > Gavialis > Gavialis gangeticus. The sequence continues at coordinate 139,498,623 of NW_017729032.1, forward strand.
CACTAAGGCTCCAGTGGTGAAGGTTGGCTGCGCAGGGGCCTTGGCCTGTCCTGAACCTGCTTAGCAGGGACCATGCTCTCTGTGATGGTTCAAAGCCAGAAGGTTGATGAGTGGGGTTTGTCACAAGGAACTTGTTTGTGACTTCCTGTGATTCCCATTCGTGATTTAGAGGACTTCTGCGGATTCTTGTCAGGGAGGTTGCAGTATAAGGGAAGTAACCCAAAATCCACATTTCTCTGAGATTAAAATGACACACCACTAATATATTTATTATTAATTTAGTAGCGACTAATATATTTATATATATATTAGTGGTGTTTCATTTTGATCATGGAAAAATGTGGAATTTGGATTACTTTTTTAATCTGAAAATTGGAGATTTTTTTTTCGTCAGAGAAAACCAGGATTCCTGATTTTATCACCCCAGTTCTGGGGCCTCTAAATCAGTATAGGCCTTGATGCATGTGCAAGTGATTTATCTAAATGTGGATTCAACTGCATCCAATTTAGTTGCACACGCTATTTACAGGCATGGTATACATTTGTTCGATCATGTGTATTTTGTACCTCATAGCACTGCTGGATGAAGTTTACACTTGATGATGTTTTTTACAGAGCAGATTCATATACTTTGAATTCTCATGCTCTGGGTGGCACTGTTCTAGGCAGAAAATGTATCTATTGAAGTTTAATTTAGCTTGTATGACTTAGGTTTAATTTAAATACTCCGAAAGCTTAAGTACTTAACCTTAAATAAATGAATATTAAAAGCTTAAATATTTAAGGTATAAATAGTTAGCTTTAATAGCTTAGCTTTAATTTATCTATAATTAATAATATATTTGTATCTAAAGAAAATAAAAGCTTTCCTCTTTGTAAAAAATAAAATTTATTTGCTTGCTGTTCTAAGCCTGGCTTCTTTTTTTGGTGGGGGGAGGGGAGAGAGGAGGTGGAGATGGCCATCCTACCATTGTTTGTGGTTAAGGGGCTATTTGATTTCACAATGGTAGCAGTTACCAGGTTGATTGCTTACTAATTGCTCCTATGTACTAGCCTTCCAGTTTCTATCCATTTGCTTATGAAACTTAAAAGGCTGTGTGGACATTCTTATGTTGGCTATAGCAGCCTATATTTCTAGTTATCATAAGGGTAAAATTATTGTGGATTAGCATAAGGGTAAATTTAACTGAGCACAACAGAGCTGTCTTTATTTGGGGGATCTGAGTTTGTAGAACTTGCTGTAATTCCTGGCAAAGAACTGGTAGGCAAGGTTCTTTGGGTAGATGTGATATCTTTTTATTGGACCAATTTCAATACATATCACGCTCCATCTTAAGTTTGGCTTTGAAGCATACCAACATCACCCCCTCACTCCACCTCCCACCCCAAGGGTGATTGCTTGGAAGAGGAGAGGGAAACCTCTTAGAACAATGCATTGCCCATTCCAGTCAAAGTGCCCTTCATTCAAAGGATGGTCAGAGCCAGCATCTTGCACTGTCACCCTTGTCTGAGCACAGGGGCATTGCAAGGATCCTCCCTTACAGACAATATCCCCAGCCCTCCCACAAGTCTGGAATGAGTTCAGGAGCCTAAATTAATCCTGAGTTTCACTGCATGGAACCACATTCTCCACTCCCTCACATGGCTGTAATTCAGCAGCAATTCTCTGGTCACCAGTGAGATGCAGAACCAGTCTTTAGGGATACACTTCTGTGTGGAGCCCTTGCCAACAACGGGTGAATTCAGCAGCTTTTAGGTACTAGGAGATGGCGCAAGAGGCAGAAGCAGAGGAACATTCTCCCAGATAACAGCCTGAAACCTTTCCAGGTACTACTCTCCATCAGACATATATTCTAGCTGTCAGCAACATAGATGCTGGGCAACTGCCCCTCTATAGGGCCATCATGCAATCCCAGGGCCCTGCAGATAAGAGGAGCAGGTAAATGCAGCTGTGCCTGGCTTTCTGCCACCAGTCGTGTCCAGAGACACAGGCAGCAACAGGGGAGTTGTGTAGAGAGTATCATGGAATTTCCCCCAACCACATCAGGCAGCAGCTGAGGAGACAGACGTATTCAATTCTTGGCTAGAAACTCTCTCACCTGTTACTGAGCCTGACCCAGCTCCTCTTCTTTTAGGCTAGGTTTGCACATAAACCTGTGTAAGTTATCAGAAATCAGTCTAAACCCGTAACAGAACAGAAGTTTAGCACACTGAATAGTTTCAAAATGGCAGAACCCAGTCTAAGATAGACTTAGATGGATGTAGTATCAGACTTAATTGGTTTAGATTACAGCAGTATATAGGTCTTATTGTTCTATTTTCCTTTGGAGACTGTCTTTTTGTTCTAGGTGCGTACAGCACGTGGCACAGTGGAATCCCACCCCATGACTGGGGCTGCTACATGCTCCTGCAGGATAAATACTGATCATATCTTAGTTTAACATGGCATAAAAGGGACTGATAAATGGGAGAGGATTTTAATGAATACTTTCACGTAGGACAGAGCTTTCCTTTAGTTGAATTTTTTGTGACTTTGCTTCTTTCCAGTTTTCACCTTTCTTCCTCTCTTTTTCCCCTTCTGGTGTCTATGCCAGTGTGTGAACCTTGGAAGAACAAATACATGCATTTATTGTGTATCTGTATACTTGGAAGCATGTGAATGGAGAGTGAGTCTGTATGCATGCCTCTGACTTCCTGAGACGGGCATCTCAGGAGTGACAAATAAGCAAGATTTGATGGTTCATAATCCTCTCATATCTCTGTCCTGAGAGCATTTAGACAAAACACAGCGTAGTTCACTCCAGACCAGGGCACAGAGGCTGAAGTCTATAGCTTTAGGACTGTCCAGGATCCCACTGCTAAAACCTACTAGCTCAAAAGGGAAATACCCAGCTGATAATTGACTACTTTATATTTCTAGCAAAACCAGTAGAACTTGTTTTCTCTATTTAACTCCACTCACACCCATTCCAGAACAAGGAAGTGTGGAGATTAGAAATTACAAGTTCTGGAGCTACATCTGATGGATGAACTACATAACTCTCAACACAGACAGACCCTAATGTGATAGATGTTATAAGACCAGTCGCAGAACCTGGTTCAGTTACATCTGGTTTAACTAAACTATGTCCATCAAGCTTTAGTTGTCACATGATGATTGGGTCCCTAAACGAGATGTAACCCTATGCACATATATCATGTTATGAGTTGTAACGTATTATTGGGTTGTAAAGTCTAACGTCTGTCATGGCCCTAAATGTTCTTTCTGTTTCTTTAAGTGTGATGTAGCTTATTAATACTACTAGGTATAAGCACGTATCAGTTTGGAGAAGCTATCTTTTAATCGCGTCTGTATAAGATGTGCATAATGAATTCAAATAGCTGTTAGAAACAATTAGCTCTGGCACAAATGGCAGGCTTATTGCAGTTGACAATAAAAGTATTTCTGAAATAATATTACTTTCATTAAGTCAGCCTAAGAGGGTATCTTTTTTATTTGATCAGCTAGGGATAGGTTGCAAGATTCTCTAATTAATGATGACCAGCTTATTAAAATGAGTAGTGATTGTAATCAATTATAAGCACAGAAAGTGCCAGGTGGAAATACAAGTTTCTGATAATCTTCTCTGATTATCCAAGAAAGCGAATAACTACATAACATTAAAGGTGACACTAATCAAAAAATAGAATTATTTCAGACTTAAAGTTGATATGGCACCCTCTACCCAGGACCTTAATTTGTGACTTTTTGGTCTTTACAAGCTACTCCTGTTGATGACAGTGGAAGATCTATTGGTGGGTTTAAGGCAACATAGAATTTCATTTTTTACACCTAAGTATATCAGGAAATGTGTGTTTCATGGCAAATTGAAAATATGAAGTGAATATGGTGAACCAATAGCTTGGTGTAAATGAATTTATCTCTAATGTTTAAGCATTCATATATTGTAGAGGTGCAAGGATAGAGATATTTGGGGCTGATACCAATAGCCGATCTTTAAGGAGGCATATCAGCCGATAACAACACAATTTCCAATACCAGGCCGGCAGCTTGGACAGCTGAATGCAGCTGGTAAGTCTGGTGTGGTGGGAGGGGGAAGGGGCATTGTGGGGCAGATCAAGGCCCCCATGGTGAGGGAGGAGTGGGGCTGGGGCAGGGGCTAGCGCAAGTGCTGTCCAGCCAGGGACAGGGAAGGCATGGGACAGAGCCATGGCTCATCGTGGCTCCCACCACTGTGCATTGCTCCTCCAGGAGCTGCTGGTCCATTGCTTGCCTGCTGGTCTGGCAGCTCCCGCTGGTGCTCCCACTGCTCGTCCAGGAGGGAAGGGGGGGGGCATGTGCCCCCAGATCATTGCGGGGTGGGCTGAGGATGGGGCTGCGTGGGGCTCTTCCTGCCCTGGCCCACAAAGATCCTGGGGCACACCCCTTCCCCTGCCCTCCCAGACGAGCAGTGGGAGCTGCTGGATGAGTGGGTGAGCACTGGCCCAGAGGCTCCTGGACAAGCAGTGCACAGCAGCAGGAACAGCTGCCCTCTCCCTCCACTCACGGATGAGCTGCGACTCAATCCCGTGTCTGCCCTGCCCCAGCTGGGCAGTGCTTGCCTCAGCACCTGCCCCAGTCCCACTCCTCCCTCACCGCAGGGGCCTTGATCTGCCCCCATGCCAACCCCTCCCCTCTGCCCCAGACTTACCTGCTGCACACAGCTCTCCAAGCTGCCTGGCTGTGCTCCTCACTGCCTACCTGCTGTGCTGCAACTGCACACACACACACACAGAGGCATTTATTGGCCAAATTATTGGGCACATCAGGCTGATTTCCTATACAATCAATGTTCTTTATATTGGTGCTGATCCAATATTGGACCAATGTATTGGTACGCCTCTATATATTGAGGCACACCACTATACCTCTAGTATATTGAGAGTTGGTTTGACGCTGTACATAAGTTTTTATTATTTTCCCCCCAAGACCTCACATATAACATCGATCCTATGTACTTTACCTGCAGCTGATGTTGAATAATCAACGCTTCTATGATGGTGGTGCTAGCATCAGTGAGGACACTGGCATCTGTGCTTTGATCCTCCTACTTTATGCCAAATATCTTCCAGAGATAGTACTAGTGAAGGCATTTCAGGCTTTATCAGGTGGTCCCTGTAGGTAACCCAAGCTTCACAGTCATTGAGAAGAGTAGGAGTTACCAAAGCCTTATATAATGGGAGCTTTGTTTGAGTCCTGATATTGTGATTGTTGAATGCATGATGATACAGTCTTCTGAAGGCAAAGCTGGCACATCACATCCTATAGTGGATCTCCTCATTGACGTTGACCTTTTTTGATAGATGGCTGCCAAGGTATGCCAAGTATTCAATGTTCTCCATCTCCTGTCTGTCAATGATGATCTTTGCTGGGGTAGGTAATTAGCAGGCTGTTGTGAAGTACCTTTGTTTTTCTGATGTTAAGGGTCAGTCTCAGACACTGATATGCTTGAGAGAAGCAGTTAAGGGACATTTGTAAGTCCTTCTCAGTGTGTGCAATGACAGCACAATCATCAGCATATTGAAGTTCCAAAATCAAGACCAATGTAGCTTTGGTTTTGGCACAGAGGTGAAAGAGTTTAAAAAGGTTCCCATCCATCCTGTACTCAGTGCCAGTGCCATGTGGCATATGGTCATGGATGAGCATCTTGATGACCACAAGGAAGGTGGAAAACAGAATTGGTGCAGTCATGGAGGCCTGCTTGACACCAGTTTGAATGGCAAAGAGCTCCATGTGGAGACACTGCATAGGATGGAGGCAGTCATCTGATCATGAAGCAGCCTTAGAATGGTGATAAATTTCCCTGGGCAGCCAAACTTTAATAGGATTTTCTATAAAGCCTCGTGGTTAACACAGTCTAAGGCTTTGGTCAAATTGATGAAGTTCCTGGTGGTGTTCTTGACATTTTTCCTGGATTTGTTGGGCTGCAAAAATCATGTAGGTGGTGCCTCTTGGTGATCTGAAGCCACGTGGAGACTTGGAAGGGATTTCCCCTGCAGGAGGGAGCAGTCAGTTCAGCAGAATCTGAGCAAGGATTTTCTCAGAGATGGAGAGAAAGGCGATACTTTGATAGTTTTCACAATGAGACTTATTTCCCTTTTTTAAAGTGCTTACAAGGAATGCCAATATTGTCTATTACGAAGTGTTGTAACCTCATCCACATGACCAGCTGACTTGTAGTAACAATATGGGTCATTGGTTCCCCACAACAGGGACTTTTTTCAAATGAAGCGCTCTGCACTCTTGTATTGTCTTGTCCTATGTCTGGGCTCTACTCATTGTGGGATTGTCCTGAGTCCCACTGAAGAATACCTTTACTAAATTGGGAGTTGCCACTGGCATGTGATTGAAAATGCCTTGAAGGTAGGAACTTTTGCTTTTTTTTTAATTGTTGGTTCACACTGTAGTGGATATAACGCCCTCTATTTTGTGTAACTTTTAATGAACATTTCATAAACATTTCATGGACTATTTCAAGGATTTTTCAGAGAAAACGTTAAATATGTAGTCTGTACCCCCATGTTGTGGATTATGGTTAAACTTTGTTTTTCTCTCTATACAACCATGACAGCTGTTTCAATGAGGACTGTACTTTCAGGTATAGGAATTGTAAACTTTTATAAAACTTTTTTACACAACTTTTGTAACATGTAAATGACTATTCAATAAAACTATTCTTTCATCAAAGTGAAAATCTGTATAATTATTGCCATGCGGAACTATGCAGAGGCATTTATACTACAATAGAGGCATAACAAGCAAGGCTTGCGCCCTGAGCAAATCCTGCAGGAGGGGAGGTAATTCTGAGAATGGAGGTGGCGGGAAAGACATAGAGAGTTCAAGTCTTACTCAGTCCCCAGTTGCTAATATTGCTGCTGCTGCTGCCACATGCTCTGCCCACCCTGGCTCTTTCTGTTAATGGAGAAACAGCAGCATGATGTCTGTACTGGCTGCTGCTGCAAAAACGATGCTGGGACTGCTATTGCTGCCAGGGCATGGACTCTTTGGGGGTGGGAGGTGATTTTTGTGCCCTTCCTAAGTTAGCACCTGGGGCTGGTCCTCTCTCGTCCACCCTTAGTAATGTTACTGCACTGCAACCAAAACATTCAACACTGTTGTAGAGACTATAATGCACCAGTTTTAAAGCAATGCAAAAATAGTGTAGCAGTTTGTAATTATCAGACTAGTGTGCACAAAGGAAGTGTACACAGCTTTCAGTCTTTTGAGGTCTCTGTTGCTCTGGATTTTACTACTTGTCAGTATTGAGAGCTGGTATGCCAAAGCAAAAGTTTCCCAAGCAGGCTGGAGGACTCGGAGCTGGTCTCCTGGAACTGGTGGTGCTGTAGTATTGTCTGTGGTGGAAGCAGCATGTAGTGAAGTAATGGTTCCAGTAAAAAAAAGCAACAAAACTTAGGGTCTTTGGCTGCCTATACACATGCTGAGGGAAGAGGTGGTTGTGGAGGTGCGAGGCAGGGTGTGTTTTAATTAGAGCAGTTCCTGGGCAGCCACTCAAATTAAAATGCCTTGCCATCATGTGTATTAAGCCCCCATGTGTTTAAAAATGGCTATAGGACTCTTTCTCTAACCTTTATTTGATGAGGTTTAGTTAAAAAGCCCCATGGCCATTTTAAAAATGTGCAGGGGCTTAATACACATGACACTAGTGATGCTGCAGTGTTCTAATTAGAACACAGAGTAGAGACAATTGATTGAGTCTGCTCCAATACATTCTAATTAGAAAGCCAAAGAGCATATGTATAGGCAGCCTTTAAGACCAGAGTTGGAATCACCTGTGTTATGCTGTGGAGCCTGGGAGTTTTGATGGAGCTGTCTCTATTCATAATCTGCCTAATCTGCCTCTTTACACAATATCCTGGGTTACAAGTCTCTCTTTTTAGGCTGTGGACACTCATTCACTTGTTTTTTTCCTCCTGGTAGAAAACCTTACCAAGAGATGCCAGAACAGACATTCAAATGCTGACACTACACAGCCAGGGGGGTCCTTGTGCACACATCTCAGCATGCTCTGCAGAATCCTTCAGACTGCCTGGCAACAGATGACAGCAATGCAAAAGGTAGCCCTGATTGGCTGACCTAGATTGCCTCCTACTGGCTGTATCTTTCTGTAACACCATGTGGAAATTGTGAAGGGGATATATTATGCTCTTTGCTTGGTTGGAGTCCAGGAGTCCAGTTGGAGTAGCATAGTGTCTTCCTAGAGTGAAGGGGGAAGCAAAGCATCTTGGGATGCTGGTGGACTGTACTGTGGCTTCTCTCAGAAGAGAACATATGCAGACACAGGAGAAACTTTCCTGGGAGTTGCTGTGCCCAGGTTATTTTTCTCCTGGAGAAGCCATTTTGGTCTGGGAGAAAAATCCTGAGCATCTATACACTTGTGGTTTCTCCAGTGAGCTCATGGTTCTGCTAGGAGAAACAATGTCTGTACATTACTTTAATTACCTCTCAGATCAGAGTAAGGCCTATCTATGTTTTTCCCTTCTTAGCCTTGAGAAGCACCCTCCACTCCTGACGTTCTTAATTTCACTTCTTGGAGGCTTCAAGAATTAACCGAATATTTCTTTTTCTTCTTCTTCCTCTTTGACTTCCCAGACATTGTGCATCTTAGAAAGGGTCATGTCCTTGAGGGTTTGCAGATACTGTGGAAGGAGAGAAGACTAGTAAGCAGTTAGGACCTGTCTATGGCATCGAAAGACTGTATCAGTGAATACTTCAGTGAAGCATGGCACACCTACGCTGCACGGCTACTTTCTGAAATGGGTACAATGTACCCGCTTCTAGTGTGGGACTGGGTGTGAGCCAGTGAACCCATCCAAGACACAGAGCTTTTTGGCAGGATCCTGGCACTACACTAAAAGCAGCTACATCATGTGCTTTTGGGTGTAGAAAGGGTGTATTGTGCTTCATGAAGGCACTTGCAAGTGTGGTCTTTTGACAGTGTATGTCTGCCCTTAATGTTCTTTGTTTAGTTTCCATGGCACCAAAGATAAAATATTTTTCCTTTCAGCGTTGAGTTCTGTCATCAGCACCTCTTCGTGTTAATTGGGAGAGTGTGGAGATAAGCAGGGATCCTGGTTTTCTCTGATTTAAAAAAAAAATCCCCAATTTTCAGATAACCCCCACCCCCCAAATCCACATTTCTCTGTGATCATGGGGAAATGTAGATTTTTGGGTTACTTTTTTAAATCTGAAAATTGGGGATTTTTTTATCAGAGAAAACCAGGATCCCTGGAGACAAGTCATTTCCCCCCTTACTTCGCACATACCTGCAAATGTGATTTAAGGAGCCCTTGCATATTGATTGACACAGGATATTCTCAAATGCTTAGTATGGGGAGCAGCAGCACAGGGTTAAAAGCAGTCAAAATCAGTCTAGCGTAACTCAGCAATTTTAATCAATTCTAGACGCACTTAGTTATATGTAAGTGTATATCTATGCTGCCATCGTGAAGTGCAGTAACTCATGCACCAGTGGTGGTCTGGCCACAGCAGCCCAGAGCTGAATGAGGGCTTATTTACTCCTGTTTCTTAGGCTGCTGAAAAGATGCTAATACTAATCATCTGCAAAACTGACAAGATAACCTGAGCTATTGGCACCTAAACTAACTTGATAAATTATGCTATAGTCAAACCCTCAGAGTCTCCAGGCAAAGGGATTTGGGTACTGATTATGTTAAATTGGTGCAATATCTGTGTAGGGAACAGGTCTCAATCACACTAGAAGTTCCTTGCCACTTCCATTACAGAATCAGATGAGGTAGCTAATGTAATTTAAAATCCCTTAAATTACTATGAGCAATGCTTTGAAAGCAATTTTGCAATGCTTTGAACCACTGAAATTGACAGAAACAAACAGTTGTTGAAGAAAGCCAGTTTTTCAGGTAGGATTTTTTTTGTTGCTGCCATTGTGAAGACTGGCTTGAGTTACTTTCAGGCTTGCTGCTTGAACATAATGGGTTTTAAATTTATTCATAGATGGAAAACTTTTTGAAAGGCTTTGTTTTTCATGAAAATATATTTTTAAAATTTCACAGCAGCCATAACAGCCAATATATGATGAAGAGAAATCTTTACTAGTATCTCTAAAAGTGATTACAGTCGTACTCCAGACTTGCCAGAAAATGGCACCTCCTCAAAATGCAGCGTCAGTATGTGTTTGTTAGTTCATGGAAAGCCATAATAAAGAATGCCCATTTCATAAATGTTCATCAGTTATCATCATTTACTTTACAGTAGGCTGTAGGAATTTTACTCAAGGTCCAGATCCCCATTGTACTAGAGAAATGAGCAACCAAGAAGACAGTCTCTACCCCCAGAGAACTTATAATTTATGTCAGACAAGGATGTGACAGGTGTATGAAACAGTAAAGTAGGGTGGTCTTTCTTGGATGGGAGGATAAGAAAACGGTTTTGCAGAAAAGTACGTGGCTCTCAGCTCAAATTTGCTATGCAGTGCCTTCCAACAGGAAGTGCTTTCTGCACATGATGACAAAATTAGATTTTAAGGAAAGATTTAAGGAAGAATAAAGTGACTTTTTAAATGTCACTTTTTAATGAATTTTGTTGGGGTGTTTTCTTTTAAGTAGTGGAAAAAATGTAGGAGGAAGCCAAGAAGATAATCCTAACAACAGTGTTCTGAATAAATTAAAGGAGGGTAGGAGGAAGCAACTGGAATCAATGCCAGGAAGGAGGAGATTCTTGAGATAATATTGGCCTTGGTAGAGTGACTGGACATAAAAGGTTAAATCTTCGGAACATAATGGAGGTAAGAAGTGACAAGACTTGGATCTGACCTTGTTTATTTGTGCCTATAGACAGAGGCAAACTGAGAAATATAGTGAGCTGTGATAGTACTTAATATGACAGAAAAGTTGTGTGTGGGGTCAAGTCACCATGGTGCTACACCTGGGCTAACTGGCTGCATTGAAAAGCAAGATATATTAACCTGTGGCAATATATCACAGTCTATCTGTGAGCGTAGACTTCTGAGATTTACATGTTTTACTGGGTCCAATGCAAAATAATACCTTCATGCTCTATAAACAATAAATTAGAGTTGGCTCTTTTAGGCGTAAGTCATAAGGCTCATCGGTGAACAGCATAACAGCAATGGGTGACTGGGATATCAGCCCTGGCTGCCCACTTAGAAAAGGTGCAAGAAAAGAAGTTGCCCCCACAGTTGACCCAGCCTTTGCCACCATTCGTGCTGCCACTGTGGCGGGCCAGTAGGGGTTGCTCCTCCACTGAGCCACCCATCTCACTGCGCCTGGTCAAAAACGAAGCCTCAAATAAATGGCGCACTAAAAACATCCGGGAATGTCTCCTTGCCAAAAAGGA
>NW_017729032.1:139515017-139516657 GCF_001723915.1 Gavialis gangeticus
CTTGGGTACCTGTCAGGCCAGTCTCCTTCCCAGAGCACACCCACAAGCCTGGGGTAACCGCTGCCACCAGCCAAGGACTGGTCTTTGTTCACACCTGTGCCCCCCAGGGTACACAGGCCTTGTAGACCTTGGGGGTGCTTGACCCACTGCAAAATCTTGGGGTGCTTCCTTTAACCTGAAGCACAGAAAGTAGCCTCTCTTAGCCAGCTGAGCAAAGGGAGCATAAAGGCATGCCCAGTACCTCTCAAGCATGTGCCACAAAGCTTGCTATAGTGGATAGGTTTATTAGTTAGAGAGGGTAGGCTTGGGGAGGTGTACAAATCAGAGATGTATCAAAAGAATAACCTTGAGCAAACAGAACTGGCCTGATAGCAGTTTAATACGCTTCTAAATTACTGTAAACTACCTTTCTAGTTAACTTTCTGGCAATTTACTCACTTCAGCATCTCAGAAGAGAGAGAGAGTTGCAGAGGTTCAAGTTGCTGTGTAAAAGGCCCAACATGATTCCTCCCTCTTCCTGGAGAGCCTGTCTCTTAAATAGCCCTCCTGACTTTACCTTCTAGACCTAAGCGAGGGCAGGTATTGTTTGATGCTGGCCAAACAATTTGAAAAGCATCACACCTTGACATGCACCCTGGCCTCAGCCACCTTGTCATGAGGTCAAAGCTCAAAATAATAGAGGCTAGATCTAGACCCTCTTACCAGTTCCAGTCCGTGTACGCCATAATCCGGGGCAACCAGATTGACAGACAGGTGAGGAGACCAAGACAAAGAAAAAGGAGAAGAACTAAAACCCCAAAAAACAGGAGTCTGGAAGAGGATTCTTCCACATCTCTTTCCCCCCCTCCCTCCTTCTTTTGAAAGCCTGGGCCCATAGCTTTACAGAGCTTTGGGTTTGGGTGAGCCTTGTCTGGAAGGGTTATCTTCCATACCCGAAAGGAAACCACATAACACATCAAACTGGGTATAATATCCATACACATAAAACATCAGAAAATTTTGGAGGGTCCAAGCACCAAAGCCCTCGGTGGTAGGCTTATGTCCATCTGGCCCATTACCCAGAGTCTTTTCATGACAGGGAGTCCGCTACTATGTTCTGGCTTCCCATGATGTGTTCGACAACGAAGTTGAACTCCTGAAGCTTCCAGGCCCATCTTTGAAACTTGACATTGGTGTTCTTTGCTGTCTGCAGCCATTGAACTGGGGCATGGTCTAAGGGGATGGTGAACTGCTGTCCCCATAGATAGGGCCTCAGATTACTCAGCAGTCAGATAAATGTCAAACACTCCTTCTGAATAGATGACAGGTTCTGCTCATAGGGGATTAACTTCTGGTTCAAGTAAGACATGGTCATAGAAACATAGAAGTAGGGTCGGAAGGGACCTTATAGATCTTCAAGTCTGACCCCCTGCCAGGGCAGGAGAAAAAAAACTGGGCTCAAATGATCCCACCTAGGTAGGCATCAAGCCTCCTCTTAAAGACCCCCAGGGTAGGAGCCAGCACCACTTTCCTTGAAAGTTGGTTCCAGGTCCTAGCCGCCCTAACTGTGAAGTAGTTCTTATGGATGTCTAATCTAAACCTACTCCCCAACAACTTGTGGCCGTTATTCCTTGTTATGCCAGGGGGTGCTAGGGGAAACA
>NW_017729032.1:139521657-139523011 GCF_001723915.1 Gavialis gangeticus
TGTAGGGTCTGCCCTGTAGTCCCCGGATCATTTGGGTGGCCCTCCTCTGGACCCTCTCAATGTTGTCCACATCCCTCCTGAAGTGGGGTGCACAGAACTGGACACAGTACTCCAGCTGTAGCCTGACCAGTGTTGCATAGAGGGGGAGGATCACCTCCTTGGCCCTGCTAGAGATGCACCTGTGGATGCACGACAAGGTCCGGTTAGCCCTGCCAACCGTGACCTTGCATTGTCAGCCCATGTTCATCTTGGAGTCAATAATGACTCCAATAATGGTGTCATGTCCCTTCATGCTCCTGTAGGAGTACAGCTCCCAGTCCTGTGTCTGAGGCATCGGTGGCTACAGAGAAGGGCTTATCATAGTCTGTTGCCCTCAAAATAAGCTGTTTGATCAAGGCAGGCTTCAATGTGCCAAGTGCCTCCTGCTCATACAGTCCCAAAGGCATGGTCTGGTTATGGCGTCCAGATGCAGTGTCATCTGCCAGAACCCCTTGGATAGGTTGAGAGTATAGGTAACCTTGGCTCAGGGTATTGAGCAGAAAGTCCATCCTGGGCATAGAATTAAGCGTTGGGAGTGGTAATATCATTCAGCTTCCTGTAGTCCACAAAGAACCTGATGGTCCCATCCTGCTTCTGGTGAGTACCATAGGGATAGCCCAGGGACTCATCGAAGGCCATATTACCCCCAATTCTAACATATCAGTTTTTCTAACATATCAGCTCACGCTGTTTTTCTTGCATCACCTTTCCATTGATCGGGTAGGGCCTTGAATGGATAAGGCGATGGCCACCCGTGTCTATAGTGTGTATTGCCAGCTTCATTCTACCTGGCTTGTTTGAGAACACCATCTCAAAGTCCTTGAGAGCTGCATGCAGCTTGTCCTTGTCCTGGGAGGGCAGATGATCTGGCAGGTGAAGCTCCTCTATCCCTGCCTCTCCTTCCCAGTCAGCACATAGGACCAACTCCTCTGGGTCCTTAGGTGATTCTTCCATGGAGGAAATCCAAAATACAACATCAATTCTGTCAAAGTAGGGTTTAAGCATGTTTACATGTACCATCTTAGGCCTTTTGCCTAACTTGCTCATGGCCACCACATAAGTCGCAGCATCCAGCTTCTCCAGGATGATATGGGGACCTTCCCAAGCTGCTTGAACCTTGTCTGTCTTTAGTGGTAGGAAAACCATGACCTTAACGTCTGGTTCAAAGGTATGCAAGTGAGCCTCCTTATTATACCAGACACTCCTTCTCCTGGGCCTGGGCCAGGGCATCTCGCACCATCTTCATAGAATCATAGAACCAATGAGTTGGAAGGGGCCTAGACAGATCATCTAGTCCAACCCCCTGCCATGGGCA
>NW_017729032.1:139527337-139533961 GCF_001723915.1 Gavialis gangeticus
GACAGGGTGCTGTTGGCTCTGCCTATTGCTTCGTCGCATTTGTCAGGTATCCTAGGTAGCTACTCTATCCAGTTGACCCGAGGCCAAATTAAAGATTTGTTTGCTCAAGTGTTTTCAGTGACTTTACTTCCTTTCCCTAAATTATGCCTTTTAGAGAGCATGCTGTTGGATCCCCCTGCTCCCACCACGTGGTGGGCCAGTAGTGGGCATGCCTGTGGTGAGTCACCTGTCTCACTGCACCCTACCAAAAACAAAGCTTTGAGTGCCTCCCCTGGGGTGCCGATGTAAGGCCGCCTCCTTCCTGGAACACACCTGCAAGCCTTGGGTAACCACTGTCACCACCAGGGGTCTGGTCTTTGTTTGTGTCCTATGCCTCCTGGGGTACACAGGCCTTGTAGATCTTGAGGGTGCTTGAACTACTGTGAAGTCTTGGGGTGCTTCCTTTAACCTGAAGCACAGAAAGTAGCCTCCCTTAGTTGGCTGAGCAAAGGGAGCGTAAAGGCATGCCCAATCCCTCTCAAGCAAGTACCACAAAGCTTCCTATAGTGGATATCTTTATTGGGTAGAGAGGGTAGGCTTGGGGATGGATACAATCAGAGAAGCATCAAAAGAATAACCCTGAGGAAACAGAACTGGTTTGATAGCCATTTAATACGCTTCTAAATTACTGTAAGCTACCTTTCTAGTTAAGTTTCTGGTAATTTACTCACTTTAGCATCCCAAAAGAGAGAGAGAGAGCTGCAGAGGTTCAAGTTGCTGTGTAAAAGGCCCAACATGTCTCCCCCCATCTTCCTGGAGAGCTGTCTTTTAAATAGCCCTCCTGTCTTCGCCTTCTAGACCTAGTCAGGGGTGGGTGCTGTTTGATGCTGACCAACCAATTTGAAAACCATCACACCTTGACCTGCACCCTAGCCTCAGCACCCATGTCAAAAGGTCAGAGGTCAAAACAATAGGGCTAGGTCTATATCTTCTTACCTGATCCAGATCACATACACTGTAATCCGGGGCAACCAGATTGACAGACAGGTGAGGAGACCAAGACAAAGGAAAAGAAACCTCCAACAAAAAAGTGGGAGTCTGGAAGAGGATTCTTCCCCAGCCACTGCCACCTAGGGTACAGACACTGATACCTATGTATGTCCTTGGGTATATATCTGTATGGTGCTGATCTGCATCATCTGAACATGTCTTAAGGCCTTGTCAATGCCTACCTATTCTGCCACCAGCATTTCTGGAACTGTACAGTAGCAGTCATTGCCAAAACTATCAAAGCACTTCTGGAAGCTTCACTTTGCATCTTTGCTGTGATAGCAGAAAGTGCACTATGGGAAGGCACGAGTTCTCAAAGGACCGTAGGAACCACCAACTGTGGGAATGTCTAAATGTACCTGCTGCCAGACAGTGGTGGGAGCCTTACTTTGCTCAGTGGAGGCAGCAGAAAGGAAGCTTCTTTGCTGTTGCAAAGGCGTTTTAGATGTGGACACACTTAACCCTTTACTAGTAGAAAGAGTTAACCAGAGAAGAACCTTGGAGTGTAGAGTGGGCCTAATGGGGACAGACTGCTGGATGCAAATATGAATCCTCACACCATTCCCATGAAGTTGAGCTTTGCTCCCATTTTACAAGTGAGAAAACAAAGCAAGAGAGGTTAACAACACAATGCAGGGGAGGCAAGTAAGCACGTGTGAAACATGAATGTAGACCCATTGACTTCAGTGCCACTGCTTAGGCTTACAGCTATCTCTGAGCTTAAGAACTTTGAAGAATCAGGCCTTACTGACTTGTTCAGGATGATAGAGGGACCTCACAGAGTGTGGATTAGAATTCATGGTTATCTGGATTCTGTCCTGAGCATGTGACCTTTCTGTTTATATTATTTAAAAAATGCAGTGAGGAGATGCTAGAAGGCAGGATTTTATTTATTTTGAAATGTATTTGTTACAATGTATAGCTTTTTGAGCTTTTAAGGTGGGTTTTCAATTAAAAATTAAATAAAAGTAGTTTTGATATGGGTGCACCTGCTTTCTGCAGTAAAGTATGTCATGCTAGATAATGTTTCATATAAAAATATTAATATGATTGAAATTTTACACAAACGTATTGAAAGCATATTTTATGGCATTTTAAAGAACCTTTACAATTATGGGAGCTTCATTCACTTGTACTTTATTTATACAGGCAATCTTGCCCCATAACCTCTTTAAGCTCAAACTCTAGGGTCTGCCTGAATCTGATTTTTTTTTTTTTTTGCCCCTCTACAACTGCCACCAACAGATGGAAATTCTTCTTTTTCCCTCCAGGCTAAGATATTCATGTATCACCTCCTGGTTCTTCTCCTCATGTTTACTTTTGGGAGCTTGCTTCTTTTATCTACACTAGTCACTGATTAATACACAGGATAAGCTAGGGAACAACAACATTAAATCCCTAAGTTTCCTTGTTTTAATCTCACCAGGAAGGTGAGTCTTCAAGGTGAACTTGCCAGTTCAGTCGATTGGGAAAACATTCCTTCCCTGGTGCCTCCACTCAAGACTTGCTGAGGCCCTAGACAGAATTGGGCACGACTGTAGGTTCAATGCAAACCACTAATGAATGTTTAGCTTTGGGGGGAAAAAAAAGGTGGCTACATAAGAAATGTGTGGTGGATAATATGGAGGCTATTATAATGCGTTTATAACAATCTGTGGTTGGACCTCATTTATAATTCTCTGCAGCACTGGACACCATAATCTCAAAAATGACATTTAAGTGCTGAAGTATGATCCTATCCCCCCCTACTCAGGTCCTTGAAAAACCGTTAATAGAAAAGGTGGGAGTCCCCCTGGCTGCTCTTTTGTGACTCACTCTTATGGCCAAGATAATGGTGTGTTACAAAATTATATGCCTTAATGGATTTTCAGGACTCGAACTGGGTATAAGAGAATTGCACTTGAAATTCACTTAGACACCCAATAGGTAGAATAGAATCTGACCCCAGGAATCATCATAAGAGTTACTATTGCATATATTCACAGTAACTGCTGTCTTATCTGCTGAGATAATTGACACTGAGGAAAATATAGCAAACTGATGCACTAGCTTTATGAGTCTATAACTACAAAAGGATAAATTTATTAGACTATCAGTGTTTCTCTGTCATCAAATAAAAGACATCACTTTTCATCAACTTATTTGTAGTCCTTAACTCAGTCTGTTATATTAGAGGGGGAGACATTGCTGTTGAAAATACAGGTCTACCTGTAAACCCTTTGGGTCGGATGCTGTTTTTGTAGCATATTGCCTAAGGTATCAAATACATTTACAAAATTTGCATACATGGTAGAAAGTGATCCCTTTTCATAATTATCAGTGTTGTAGTTGGATGAATGTACAAACAGAATTTTACATAGGTTTTCCCTCATTTCGTCAAAAAATGTGCAACAAGTTGTCTTACTGTTATTTCAGCACTAATCTGTTTTGATGGGAATTGTGAAAGGTGAATAGAATATAGACAGTGGTGCTACTAAGCAGAAGAAATAAGAGTACCCTTCCTTATTCCCGGCCCTCTCTGGAACATGCCCATTAATCTAATGCACAGTAAAGCATCACTATCTACAGATGCATGGGACTTACTGCACAGTAAAGTCAGCTAATGAACCATTTGCTAGTACCAGGAAATACAGGTACTAGATTAATGGTGTATTATCTACTATTCAGTAGCACATGTGTAGACATTGACCGGGAACAATTTGCTCCTGGTCAGCCCAGAAAGCAGGGGGCCACGGGGTGGGGGACTGGAGCTGTCTGTAGAAATCATCACAGCCAGGTACTGAAAGATGGTTGTTTCCATCCAGGAGATGACATCTATTTGGCTGTGTCTACCAGGAGATAAGCTGAGCAGTGCCAGGATGGGAGAGCTCTCTGTTCCCTCAGCCCTGCTGCTGCCTGCACAGCACATGCCCCAGTCAGCTGTCACTCCCTGTCAGCATCTGGGGGGAGCTGAGCAGTGCCATGCTTATGGGGGAAAGCATGAGCTGAACAGTGCTGAGACTGGGGGTTGGGGGGGATAAATGAAATTAACAGTAGATTATCTTTACAGACTGCTGCAAATTGACACTTCCCTCTGGTCATGGTACAGCACTGCTCAGCTCATGTCTCCACTCCCAGTCCTGTGGTGCTCCCCAACAAGTATAGTGCTGCTCAGCTCAGGGTGCTGCTTCCGCATGGTCATGGGGCATTGCCCCAAGCTAGTGCAGCTGAGTGAGGCTGTGATCCTGAACTCCACGCAGGTGGGGGTTGTCCTCTGCTCTGGGACAGCTCAGCCCCACTCCCTGGAGTTGAGACCTGACTCCTGTACCCCCTGCCAGCCCATGGCTGGCACTGGGGCAGCCTGGAACTCCCTCTGGCTGCTGCAAGAGGGCAGAGCAGGGCAGGGGGCAGGAGCAGTTCTGGACTGACTTGCTCACATTGGAAGTAAATATGCTGTAGACATGTTCCCGGGCACAGTTTATTGCACCTTATTTTAATGTACAGTAACCTTAAGGTGCATTAATTGAATGTGTAGATGCACCCACTAGCAGGCAGAAACGCATCAAAGAGACAAGTTGTTTATTACCTTCTGAGAGACTCGGTGAGGAAGCTAGATAATCTTACTTCTGTGAAAATAAAGCAAGCCATTTAAAACATTCCTTTCCACATCAAATTAAAACTATATCAGCTTCCTGAGTGGCAACTGCCCCCCACTTTGAAGTTAGTTTAAAGTTGTATCCATCTACAATTTCTCCACAGAAGTCTCTTAGCTGTCTGTATTTTGGAAGTTCAGAAGGACAAACGCCACTTCTCCGAGGTACCGTGCAGAAGCAAAAAATGGCTATGATTAACTGCCCATCAGTATATGTGGTAGAAATAAAGATCACCTTGAAGAAGTTTTTAGTGTTTTCACTGATCTCTCCTTCCCAAATAAAGCTTTTTTTAATGAATCTGAAAAAGATTTACATTTGACTTTAACTACAGGAGCAATGAAAAAGCATCCTTTGATTATTTTTTGTCTAGTTTGTTGTGCTGTTTCTATATAAAAGCAAATGAATGCATATTCCAGTAAAGTTATATTTGCTTTGCTTCATTTTTAAATGGAATAATATAGCTATAGCATATTAGTAAAACATCTCATTTTTTTAACTGGAGAAAAATCTATTGTGTTATATGGGATGATGCACCATGTCATCCACACCCCCCTTTTCAAAATCCTAGATCCACTCATGTTAGCAAGAAAAGCATTTCTGGACAAATGCCTATTCCAGATAACAGAATCTGAATCCAAGATAGGAAAAAAGCAAATCATCTGCTACTGACAAGGCAAATTTGCAGGCAAGGTGCAAGAATAGCTGATTATTCAGGATTTTGCAGTAGGGGAAAGCAAAACTGAACCTGAAAGAATTGAACATAGCTACATGATTGACAGAGAGGTCCCAGACTGGAGACATGGTGTTCTGGAAAGCTGAACTAAAAGAAGGCAAAAGTTTAGTCTCTGTTTTGATAAAAACAGTGTTGTTTGTGTATATGTGCATATGTATAAATAATATCCACAAAACATGGTGAAGTGAAGAGAAAGTTGGAAGCTCAAGGAGAAGTAGGTAGAAGATATGCCAAAACACTACAGATTTCTGGAGGGCGCGTAAAAAAACTCAATGGATTTACAAAAGAGAACAACAAAAAATTGTTAACAATACAAAGTCATGCAAAGTGCAAGGAAAGATGAAGATCTGAGGGCAAGCAAAAAGAAAAACAAATAAAACTGCTGCTGAAGTTTTGAAGTGTAAATGTGTACAGGCAGTCCTCAGACTTATAATGCAATTGGTTCCTGAAAACTGAATTTTAAGTCAAAACGTTGTAACTTGGAACCAATTTTCCCATAGGAACAATGTTATAGAAGAGGGATTGGTTCCTTTTTGAAGCTCAACACAGCTACCTCTAGCTGGTAAGTCTGTTGTTGTGGTGGGGAGGGGAGAGGAAAGGGGTATGTGGGGCATAGGTCAATGCTCCTGCAGCAAGGGAGGGATTGGGGCTGGGGCAAAAGCTGCCCAGGCGGCATGTGTGTGGGGGGGGCACTCGTACTGCGTGCCACTGGTCTGGGAGTGGCTTGTTCGGCAACTCTTGCTGCTGCTCCCACTGCCAGTCTGGGAGGCATGGGGGGGCATGTTCCCCCAGATCTGAGTGGGGTGTGTGGGGCTGCACCAGGCTGTACTCTGGGCAGGCGGCAGAAGGTGCTGGGAGTGGGGCCTATGCCCTCCTGCTGCATGCTCAGCCAGGGCAGGACAAAGCCACTGCACTGTCTCTGGCCAAACAGCATGCAGCAGCAGGAGCCGCCCTGGACTCCCTGCACCTTCCGGATGAGCAGGACTTTGTCCTGTGATCCCCCATCCCACCCTGCTCTGGCTGGGCAAGCAACAGCAGGGCATGGGGGGTGGGGCCAAGGCTGCACTGCACTGAATTCTGGGTGGGCTCTGGGGGCTATTGGGGGGCTGCAGCCCAGTGCAGCCCTGGCCCCACTCGCCGGACCCCTATCTGGAGGCAAACTCCCCCCATGCCCTAATGCTGTTTGCTCAGCTGGGGTAGGGTGGGGTGGTGTGGGGAGGGGTGGGGGGC
>NW_017729032.1:139534051-139534382 GCF_001723915.1 Gavialis gangeticus
TGGTGTGGGGAGGGGTGGGGGGCAAGGTACAAAACCATGCAGGAGGCTGGGGTGGTTCCTGCCACTGCATGTCATTTGTCTGGAGGCAGCACAGGAGCTCCACCCCATCCTCGCTGGGTGAACAGCAGGATGGCATACCCCCACTCCCAGCACCTTCCGCTGCCTGCCCGGAGCACAGCGCTGGCTCTACCCACCCTGTGCAGATCCAGGTACATATGCCTCCCCCATACCCTCCCAAATCAGTGGTGGGAGTAGCAGTGAGAGCTGCTGGACAAGCCACTCCGGACCAGCAATGCACAGCAGTGGAAGCAGCCTCACCCCCCCCCCCCCC